>NW_026623111.1:18074319-18723861 GCF_023065955.2 Ursus arctos
TCGCTGGCTGTCTCTCTCTCTGTCGAATAAACAAATAAAATCTTTAAAAAAAAAAACTGTCTGTTGCTTGGTTTTTCTCATCTGTATAATGGGAGTGAGTAATACTAGTCTCAGATCGCTTTAAAGATAAGTGGGTTGATAAGTATACAAAAAAGTCCTTGGTACATGGTAAGAGCTATATAACTATTTGATATTTTTATCAATATTATATTAGACTATATATTCTTTTCAGCCACAAATATAGTCAAAATGAAGAAAAATTGTTATGTGTACATTGTTATAAGTTCGTTTGATTTTATTCTAAGCAGGACTAGAATCAGGTTTTGGGGGCCTAAAAATGCCACTTTTAAAGAAATAAATTTTAAATTTAAGCATTAAAATACCGAAGGCCTTGGAAAGGAGTCACACAAATGAGGAATTCTAAAGCTTACTCTTTGTTGCCATCTTGAAAAAGATATGCCACATCCTTAAGGAAACATTTTGTCCAAGAAAGCAGGGACCATATTTGTTGTATTCACTTATTTTTGACAGAACCTACCACAATGCCAGGTCCATATTAGGTCTTCAATAAATATTGCTTGGATGAAAGAAGTGGAATTAATGGATCAAAGAGAATGAGCATTTAAAATCTTGGCACAGTTGGCAAACTCACCTCCTAAAATTTGTACCAATTTAAGCTCCTCTCCAAAATGCGTAAGGATGCTCATTTCCTCACATCTTTACCATGCTGGGCATTTTGTTGTTGTTATTGCTTTGCCAAACCAAAATTTTAAAAATATCATAGATTCAAATTTGTCGTCCTCTTTTTTTATGTCTTTTGGGTCTCAGGTCATATTTAGAAATGTCTTCAATGCTCCAAGATGATAAAGTAATCACCACCCACGTTTTTCTCTCAATATTTTATATCTTTTTTATTTAAATATTTGATTCCTCCAGAATTCATCTTATTATAAAGAATTACTTACAAATCCAATGTTTTAGATGCTTAGTCAGTTTTTCCTCTGAAAATTTTAATTACTTCTTATTTTCCCAACTGGTATAAAACGCAGCCTATATTATATACTAAATTTCAGCGTATATTTAAGTTGGCATCTGGATTCTCAATTTCGTTTTAATGATCTCTTAAAATTTCAGCTGGGATTGCTTTGGATCCATTAATTAATTTAGAAAAGAATTGACATCTTTACCATATTAATCCATGCTACCCAAGAAGAACATAGGTCACTCCATTATTTGGAATCATCTTTTATGGCCCTTGAAAGGGTTTTTGGGTTTCTTCATATAAATTTAGCATTTTTTTGTTACATTTATTCCAGGGTCTTTATGATTTTTGTTATTTTTAAAAATGCAATATTTCTTCATTATGTTTTCTAGTTGGCTACTATTTATTGCGTAAATAATCAGTTGAATTTATATTTAATTTTGTAACCAGTCTCCTTACTTAGTTTTTTAAATAAAATTTCCCAATTACTTATTTATAGTTTTTCATTTGATTATATTTACTTATCTCATTAAGCATAATCTTTTTATTATTGTAGTAATATATCTGCACATTATTAATAAAAAGCATAAAGAATAAAACAACAGATTACCTCAAATAATTTTCCTTGCCAGAAATAATCAATATTTGGTGAGGTCTCTTTATGCATACAAGAACTCGTATTTTTAATCTGTTTAGCTAGACACAGGAGGTAGACAGACACATAACATGGAGATATGCTAATATGCTAGTATTAAATTTAAAAGGAGTTAATTTAATTTTACCTGAATTTAAAGAATATTAAAGAAAATGTAGTCAATCTAAAGGAATGAATATATTTTACTTAAAAGGTTTTTTATTTAGTTTTTAAATTATGAGATATTGAATCCTTTAAATTCCTCTGGGTTTAAGGAGAGAAATATTGAAAATATTAAGAAGCTGCTGCATGATATATTCAAACACTCATTCAATGTAGACAACCTTGAATGATTCTTTACTATCAAACATGAAATAGACTCACACATTTCCTCATACTTTATCCCCCCCTTAATTATCTTTTCATTGCACATATTTTGTTTCAAATTTTCTAGCATTTATATTAGGCTCTGTATTTCTCCCAGTCTCATTTTTACATTTAAATAGATTTAATGATTTTATGAATACTTGTTCCATTTGGGGGGTTCTCTATTTAAATCCACCCTTAGTTGGCTTTTTTTTAAAGATTTATTTTATTGTTTATTTTGAGAGAGAGAGAGCACGTGCAAGTGGAGGGAGGGGCGGGGGGGGAGGAGACTCTCAAAGCAGATGCCCTGATGAGCGGGAACCCTTAGTGTTGTGGGGCTAGATCTCACAAACCTGAGCCTAAAGCAAGATTGGATGCTTAACGGACTGAGCCACCCAGGCGCCCCTTAGTTGGCTTTTAATAGATTTTTTTCTAAGGATAGTTTATGGATTCTACCTTCTAAATTTTTTCAAGTTTATATGTTTTTTGTCCTGCATGTCTATTGTCCTGTGTGCTTGAGCATATCTTGGCTTGATATGACAATTTTAGGTAGTGCTTTATTTTCCTTAGGATTTTGTAGACTGTACTATAGTTTTCTGAGAAGTCTGAGGCTCCTGTGAAGTTTTCACCCTAGAAAGCAGACTTAGTTTTTCTATATGGATGCCTGAAGAATTTTTATCTTTATGATTAAAATGTAGTACTAAGTCAAGATATAGTTAGACCAAAAAAAAAAAAAAAGACAAAAAAAAAGATATAGTTAGTCATGTATTCTTCTGTTTCAGTGTATTTTTTATTTTTGTTTTATCATGTAAGTTTGAGAATATTCTGAGTACTTAATATGTAAGATTATGATTCAATTTGTGGGGGATTTATAACACTCCATCATCCACTGATGGAATATAATCTCTATAGCAGTCTTGTGAATTCTTTGTTATTTCCTAGATTCGAAATAGTTTCTGTTGATACATGAATTGCATTTAATTTATTACTTTACTGCAAGTTGATAATTAGATTACTTCAAGTTGATCTTATATATAAGATCATTTAACTTTCTCATTCAATATAGTTGTTTGCTACTCTCATTATTTCTTTTACATAGGTGATCATATCTTCTACAAACACTGATAGCTTTAGATCTTCCTTTTCAATCCCTCTGCCTGTTATTTCCTTTTCTTTTCTAAGTGCTTTCCCCAGGACCTTTTGTACTATGTTTTAAAAAACGTAATAGTGGGCTTTGCCTCCTTATAGAGAATACATTTAAATTTCTGTTTTATATGTCTACCAAATGTAGTGAATATTATGGTGCTTCAGCCAGATCCTCTCCTGAAGCAGTCATTTTCCCAGCTGGTGGCATATCAGTATCTCTCATCTAAGTCCCTCCAACAGGGGCACCAGGGAGGCTGAGTCAGTTAAGCATCTGCCTTTGGCTCAGGTCATGATCCCAGGGTCCCTGGGATCAAGCCCCACGGCAGGCTCTCTGCTCAGCAGGGAGCCTGCTTCTCCCTCTCCCTCTGCTGCTCCCCCTGCTTGTGCTCTCTCACTCTCTCTGTCAAATAAATAAATAAAATCTTAAAAAAAAAAATAAGTTCCTCCAACAACTGACTTGGGTAAAGTAAACCTTCTTGTACATGGCCCTTCCCCAGGGGCACACTATGTCTAACAACAGGTAGCTTTGGTTGTATAAAATTATGGCCTTTTGTTTCAAAAGAGTTCAACTCTGAATGGCTATGCTGGCTCCCATGCTACTTACATCATTAGGTGAGACCTGCTGTAATTTCAAAGCAGTTGACTTTCTCTTGCCGAATATTGCTTCCTTCACCTCCCCAAGCCCCATTACTGTCCATGGGAGTACTTCTCAATAAACTTTCTACATGAAGATGTCTGTCTCAGAGCCTGTTTCCCACCAGTAACACTAAGATAAGAAGATCTCTTAAGTTTTAAGTTTAGTAAGAATTTTTAAATCATGAATACATGCTAAATCTATTAAATATTTTTTCTTCTCTATTCAGATAATCATTTGATTTTTCTACTATATTAATGTGATATGTCATCACATTGGTAGATTTTTTATGTTAAGCCTACCTTGCTTTCAGGGACAAAGCTAACTTAAGGATCATAATATATTTTATAAAACTTATTGGATTTACTTAAATATAATATAAAATATAATTTTATATATATACTTGATTTTTAAATCTGCATTCATAAGTAAAGTGAGCCTATTACTTCCTTTTCTTATACTGTCCTTAATCAAATTTGTAATAAAAGCTATACAGGACTTATTAAATTAGTTGGAAGTTTTGGCTATAGTATTAATTGGGATAGATGAGACTAAACTGTAATTAAAAAAAACCCTGCAAATCTCAATTTTTTAAGTGCAGCATTTTATTTGTTTCTCATGCAAATAAATAAGAAGTGAGAAATGTTGCAGCCACCAACATTTCTCT
This sequence comes from Ursus arctos, assembly GCF_023065955.2. NCBI lineage: Eukaryota > Metazoa > Chordata > Mammalia > Carnivora > Ursidae > Ursus > Ursus arctos. Next base: position 18,078,749 of record NW_026623111.1, read on the forward strand.
ATTAGATTTGTCCTCCATCTAGTGCCTCAGTGACCTGGTTACTTTAATGTTGCTGCTCTGCTTTTTAAATGTGAGGCCTTTTTACTGCCATACTTGACACTGGCAGGTGTTACTTCTGTTCACCATCTATTGTCCAGAACTGGTCCATGATCCCAGCTAACTCTAATGAGGACTAGAAAACAGAGAATGCCATGCCTAGGGAAGAAAGGAGAACCAGATGTCAATGAGCACCATTTCATCCTTTATTTTCTGTAACAACTTGTATAAGATAAGAATTACGTATTGTGCTTTAAAAATAAATGCAAGAGGGGTACCTGAGTGGCTCAGTTGGTCAAGTGTCCAACTCTCATTTTTGGCTCAGGTCATGATCCCCGGGTTGTAGGATCGAGCTCCATGTTGGGCTCTGCACTCAGCATGGAATCTGCTTGAAAGTCTCTCTCACCCTCTCTCTCTGCCCCTCCCCACCATGTGCTCTTTCTTTCTCTCTCTCTCTCCCAAATAAATAAATAAATAAAATCTTTAAAAAAACAAAAACAAAACATGTAACCTAGTTCAAGTTACTTCATTTCAGCTTGTCTTAGCTTCTCATTTGCAGAATGGAAACAATAATATGTCCCATACAGGGTTGGTTTGAAGTTTCAATGAGTTAGTGTGTGTAACAAATCACTTAGATTGGGCCCCAGGACATATTTAACACTAAATATTATAAATTGTTGTTTCAAAGAGGGGAAAACTAGAAATGTATGTCAGAGTAGAATCCTTAGTTTCTGGAGTTATGTTTACTGTTCAAGGATTCAGACTCTGAGTCTGGGTTGAAATCCTGCTTGTGACAGGAGCTTTCTGTCTTCCAGCAGGTTATTTAATGTTTCTGTGTTTCAGTTTTCACATCTGTAAAATGGAATAATGATTACTCTCTTAGAGAATTAACTGAGCTCTTAAATACTAAATGTTGAACACAGTGGTTGGCCCATAGTAAGAGCTGCAAGAAAGGCCCATCACCACTAACAGCATTTTCTCTGAGGATAAAACACAGTTTCTTGATTCTACTGGGTGTGTTGTGCATGGAGGTTAGGTGGGAGTGCATGTTTGTGTTCAAAGAATTTTAATTCGGTTATGTAGTAAACCTTTCAAACTTGCAAAGTTTAGCAAAATTCCATCACAATGCAAATATTTACATTTTTTTCCTTTCTTTCTATAAAGGGTTGACCTATATAACAATTTTTTATTATGAATTGTCTCTCCTTAACTCATAAATTCTTTGCAATGTAGACTTTCCTTATTTTTAAACAAATATTTATTTACTTGCTCATTCCTCATTTCTATAGAGAATTTTGTTATTCAAAACACAAAGGCCCAAAGGGAACATTTTGAACATCTATGTTTCTCCATAGTTTAGTTAAAAGTTTACATTAAGAAAGTAGATATTCAGACCCATATCTCTTATGTAAGATCGATGTGATACCTGGAAATCATGTAGCCTAAACTCAGGATGATCTGTCTGACCAGGAAAAATGCACTTGATAATAAAATTTGGTGCTAGCTTGTGTAACTTTTTATTCTAAGGAATGTTCTTATTAACATCATTGGCATAATTTCTAGGTAAAACATAGGGGACCTTTCTTATTTAATATTGCCTAATTTTGTGCCTGGTACTATTCTGGAATCTGGAAATACAACATTGAACAACACGAACAAGGTCCCTGTCTTCATCGAGATTGCAAGTCAATGAGGAAAAGGCCACCATACAAATAGAGAGATACATAATGTGCATAAACTGAAAATTTCAACAAAAAAGAAATTAAAGGCTAATACACATCCACACTCACTTTTAAATTCATAAACTATAAAAGAAATCCATTTAAAAATGAAACATCTTCCGCTCTCAAATTGGACTTTAAAACCAACAATAACACGATTATTCATATAAGCAAAGAAATGAAATCAACCTAAATATCCAAAAAGAAAGAAATGTTCGAATGAATTATGGTACCCTCACACAATGAAAGATTATGCAGTTCTCTGCTCTGAGGGAACATGAGATTAAGTAGTCACAGGATTCTACCCTCCGGGCATATCAATAGTACCATTATGAATTGGATATCATTTCAGCACATTTAAGACTGAAACAAGAAATAGATCTTCTCAGTTAGCCACCTTGAGTCACCTGATCCTATTCAAAGGGCTCTTGAACATTAAATGGCTCTTTAAAACAGTCTTTTTATACCTTAAGTGCAACTTGAATCAGAAACACATATATTTTGTAGCTATTTGAATCACAAAAATGATTGAGTTTTTGTCAGTTTAAGAGAGATTATCAGCTCTGCATATCATATCTTTGAAATGCCAGTGGACTCTCTCTTCAGGATTTTTACTGAAAGAAGCACATAACTTTGTCAGATACAGCTTGGTTTGCATCTCAGCTTTACCCCTGCGTTGCCTTTGCTAATTCCCTACATTCTTTTTAGCGTGCTTTACTTACCTGTACAATGGGGATGACAATAAATGGTTTGAAAGTATTGAATGGGTTCAGGTTTATAGAACATCTAAAGCTGCATTTGGCTTTTTTTTTTTTTTTAAGATTTTTTAAATTTATTTCAGAGCTAGAGAGAGAAAGATAGACAGAGGGAGGGGAGCAAAGAGCAGAGGGAGAGAGAAAAGCAGACTCCGTGCTGAGTGTGGAGCCCAACAGGGGGCTCGATCCCATGACCCTGAGATCTTGACCTGAACTGAAATCAAGAGTTGGACACCTAACCAACTTAGCCCCCGAGGCACTCTACTCACAGTAGACATTTAAAAATTATTTCATTTCTTTTTTTTTCACTTGTAGCTTCTATGTGCCAGGGTCAAAACCTAAAGATGCCTAGCTTTGGTTAGAAAATTCAATCCTCAAGAAGGAAGAGAGGAAGATGGGACCCCAAGAGCTTTGCTTTTGTAGTTGCAGAGATAGAAGGCAAATAGAAGGAGAAAGAGACAATTTGGGGCTCACACCAACTGGGTGACCCAGTATCATAATAAAGTCAGACAAGAAATGAAAGCCCAGTTCTGTCATTCAAATAGTCTGGAGTTGATGCCAAGGATTCCAGTCTTTCTCAAATAAGGTAAGGACTCAGGTTCCCTGGTGACGTATGATGTAATTTTAGGTGATACGACAATAATTTTTAATTAATAGTAACTATCTATGGCCAGTATAACATGTTTTACAAGAAACTGATTTATAGAATTAAAGTAAGTTGATTTTAGAAAAATAACTAATGAAATAAATAAATAACAGTGCCGGTGATACTCAAGTGTGACCCAAGTAGTAAAGGTAATACACACGAATGTTTAAAGTTCGGGAACCACCACACCAGACACAGTCAAGAAGGAGGGCTTGTCTTAGTCCATTTGGGATGTTATAACAAAAATACCTTAAATTGGGTTGGCTTATAAACAGCAATCTTTTATTTCTCACACTTCTGGAAGCTGGGAAGTCCAAGATCATGGCGCCAGCAGATTCAATGTCTGGTGAAGGCCTGCCTCCTCAGTGACAGTTCTCTTCACAGTATAGTCCCACACGATGGAAGAGCCAAGGGAAATTTCTTAGCTGCTTCTATGAGGACACTGAATGTGGGCTCTGCCCTCCTGAACTAACCATTTCCCAAAGGCCCCCATTTTCTAATACCATCACCTGGGGGGTTAGGTTTCAACGTATGAATTTGGGGGGGAACACAAACATTCAGGCCATGCCATGGCTTAAGAGTTGAAGTAGTAGGATATTTCTAAGGCAGCATTATTAGAACTGTCAGGCATTTATTGCTCTGAAAGCTACTTAAGTGCCCCTGACCTAGCTCCCAGCACTGTGCCATGTACACAGTATATGTCTGGGGAATGTTAGTTCCTTTCTCAATCTTTTGACACTTGCCCTGTTCCTTGGCATTCTAAATGCTCTGCCATTGATGATTAGACCCTCTCATCTTATCTGTCAAAAGGGCCATGACTGCAGAAGCCAAATTCCATGTCTCTCCCTGGTCCTGAGTGCCAGGGCCTTAACAATTCAGGGAAATGTCAAGCATGGTCAGAAACTTTCCCAAATTACACACTTTTCTAAACTTTCCGTTGGACAGGCAATTCTCGACTTCAATCTTAGACTATTTCTGCAAAATCTTTAGGAAAATCAGTGATGCCAGGACCTTTCCATTTAAAGAATGGGAAAGTCACACGTGCCTGAATATCTTCCATTTCTGCTGAGAGCACTGTTAAGTCCTTACTGGCAAAATGATAACCACCAAGTCGGGCCTGTTGCAGGCTGGATAGCCAATTGTGAAAAGCAAATGCAGAGATGTAGTTTCTGTTGGCATCTGGAAAGCAAACATCCCAGATATAATTGGACACATGAGCATACCCAGAACCCAAGAAATCAGCATGACTGATGACAGGAAAGGGACATGTAAAAATTCTATGACCTCTTGTCAAATACAAAAGGGCCTAAGGTAGGGAAACACAACACCCAAAACATGCACTTCATCCAAGGAAATTGGATTATATGTAAGTCTTCATTAACCAGAGGTCAAGGATCTAGACTTTTGGGAAGGAATATAGTATGTTTTACACGTGCCTTCGGTGTTACTACAATAAAAAGTCACTGTTGTAGAATAAATAATGAAAAGAAGGTACTACCCATTAAACAACTATTATGTTCCAAACGTTTTATACACATTATGTCATTTGATTTATTCATTCAACAAATATTTATTAAGCATCTAATACATTGTTATAAGCCAGAGGCTATCAAAGTGAAGAAGATGACATCTTTCTCCTCAGGAAGCTGATATCTCAGTGAAAGAGAGAACAAGTCAAATAATAAATAGGCAATATAACCTCAGATATAAATAAGTACCATGAGGAAAAATAAAGTGGGTTTGGATTAAGGAGTCACTAAGAAGATAAGCCACTGGATGCAGACGTGATCAGGGAAGGCCATGCAATGAAGTGCACTGGAGCTTACACTTTAAAGGAGCTCGCAACATTAGTAAAGCCGCAAGGACCAATGACAAGAGCAGATGATCAGGCAAGAATGAGACTGACCTGTTTAAGGAAGAGCAAAGAAACCTCCGTAGTCGAAGGTAACTGAGACAGAGAGGAGAGAGGCAGGGGCATAGCAGGAAGAGAGCTAGAAATCCCAGCAGGAACTGGCAATTATGTCATTCTCCCAAAAACCTGGTGAGCGAGGCTCTTGATCTTAGATTCTAAAATGTGATTTGAAAAAAGACGGGAAAGTGCCTGGGTGACCCAGTGGGTTAAGCATCTGACCCTTGTTTTTGGCTCAGGTCATGATCTCAGGTCCAGCCTGGCCTCAGGCTCCTGCTCAGAGCGGAGTCTGCTTGAGCTTCTTTCTTCCTCTCCCTCTGAGCCTCCCACTTGTGTGTGCGTGCTCTCTCTCTCTCTCTGTCAAATACATAAATAAATATGTACAAGAAAATGTGAGAAGCTAGGAAGCTGCTCCCAAAGTTACTGTATTAGTACATAAAACTTTGAAGAGGACAGTGTATATAAAATAAAGAATACAGTATTATAGTGTGTAAAATTATATTATATAATATATAATTAGTCTAATTTTATGATTATGCTCTATCTAGTATATAGTATAGTATACATATGATTACAGCATATATAATCATAAAATTAGATTAATTATATATAGTTGTATATTATATAACATAATTATGTGTACTAAATACTATATTTATACTAATTATATAATATAAATTGTGTATTATATAATATGTATTTTATTACATATAATAGAATATAAATATATCATACCCTATAAATGTATAATACCATGTAATATAATTGCATTATCTATCATTATAGATATATAATTACATTATATAGAGATCAATAGACTATCAGAACACAGATCTTAAAATTGCACATCCAGCACTCACTTCCCTGTACTATGTTACCTCAGTTATATCCCAATTCAGTTGGAAGTTTGAATTACAGACTATTTGTAGCAAATCTTTCTTTATAACTTGAAAATTTATATTTATGCAATGTGATTCCATTTAATACATGCTATGGAAACAAAGCATGTACCCAGAAATGTTTCTCTCTCTCTCTCTTTTTTTTTTTTTTAATATTTACTTATTTATTTTAGAGAGAGTGGGGAAGGGGTAGAGGAAGAGAATCTTTTAAGCAAACTCCATGCTGAGTGCGAAGCCCAACGCAGGCTCAATCCCCAGACCCTGAGATCACCACCTGAGCCAAAACCAAGAGTGGAACGCTTAGCTGACTGAGCCACCCAGGTGCCCCAAGAAGTGCTTCTGGGGGTGGGAAAGGCTTCAGAGGGGCTTGCATCTAAAGAATTTGAGTATTTCAGGGGCCTATGGAGCCACTTCTGAAGTCGAGGCAACCTGAGCAGGGAGATACTGACATGAAGATAGGGTCCGGAGGCGTGGGTTGACGAGGCTGATTAGAATGAGCCTTAAAATAGAAAACGTTGCAATCCTGATAAAAATATCAACTTCTTTTTCCTGGAGTGAGTTGGTTTGCTTAATTGGTTGTTTTGATCACTTCCATATGGGAAAAATAAACAAGCAAGAGTATGGAGTAAAACTGCAAAAAGAAACACACACACACACACACACACACACACACACACACACACAGGGGCGGTACCTCTACCAGATAGTGAAGCATAGTGTAGACCACCTTTAATTAAAATACTGTGGTAGTTCTACATGAGTAGACAGATAGTTCACATGGAGCAAAATAGTAAGTCCATAAGCACACCCATGTTCCTGGTAAAAATATAGGCTATGATAAAGATGGCACCTCAAATCAGTGGGTATTTTAGCTTCCTAGGGCTGCCATAAATATGTACCACAAACTGTGAGACTCAGAGCTATAGAAGTGTCTTGTCTCACAGCTCTGGAGGCGGAAGTTTAGAAATCAAGGTGTAGGCAAGGCCATGTTTCCTCCAAAGCCTCCAGGAAAGGGCCTCACTCCCAGTTTCTGGAAGCCTCAGGTGTTAGCTGGCATTTAGGTGGCCAATTTCTCTTTGTGTCTCTTCATATCATCTTCCCGGTGTGTGCGTCCATCTCAGTGTCCAGATTCCCCTTTTATAAAGACATCAGTCATATTGTATCAATATGGTCACATTCTGAAGTCCCAGGGTTATGATTTCAACATCTTTCTAGGAAGACACAATTCAACTCATAACAATAGGGAAAAAGGATACTGTGAGAAATAGCTATTAAGAAAATGACCAAATCACACCCATACTTCACAATGTATACCAGGATAAATTCTAAACAAATCAGACGTTTAATGTAAAAATTGAACTCAATAACATCTCTAGTAAGAAACATGAATGAATATCTTTAAAAAGTGAGAGACATACTTTCTTAACTAGAAGTCAAAATCCAAAATAATAAAATACCATAGCAATACATTTAACTATAGAAAAGTATTTTTAGAAACATTTTGATTGGCAAATAAAATGAAAGTAAGATGAAAAGGACAAACTACAAGAGATATTTTCATAGTCTATCAACAAAAATAATGTTTCCAAAAAAAATAAGGAAGGTCTTAAAATTTGAGGGAAAAAACATCCCCCCAAAACTAAGAGAATAAGCCAAATATAGAAAGTATATTGTACACATATGAAAAGAGGATCAACTTAACTTATAATGATGGAATTGGATATTACAACTACACTGAAATAGTATTTCTCCCTTATCAGTCTGGTGAAATCCAAAAGTTTCACAGGGTACTGCATTGACAACCCTCTGGGAAAAGAGGTGCTTCCACACATTGCTTATGGAAACATGATGATTCCACCTCTATGGAGGAATTTCGCCATAATTAGGATAGTATACACACATTACCCTTTGACCAAGAAAAATCATTCCCAAAGTGTAACTCAAAAAAAAAAATGACTTACGCAGAAAATGACAGGCATAAAACTATGCTTATTGAGATATTATTTATAATGGCAGATTTCTATCAATAGCGATTGCTGAAACGAACCATGATATACTCACAAGAAGGAATACCAATAGCTATTTTCAAAAAAAGAAAGAAGAATGGTTAAGATCTCTATACAATGATATAAAGTGAGCTCTGTGATATTTGTTCAGTGGAATAAATAAGGTTTGGAACATGATACATACTGTGATTCTTTCGTGTAATAAATGGGAAAAAATGTGCATTTGCTGTTTTATGCAAAGAGAAAGAAAATAAAGATAACCCCAAAACTAATAAAAAGGTTATCATAGGGGAGGTAAAAAACACGGAGGAGTCAGGTATTTTTGGAAGAGAAGTGAGATTTATCTAAATATAGTCTCTATTTCTTATACACTTGTGTTTCCATACTCAAAAATGAAATTACATTTAAAAAGCAATCACTAAGATTTGCAAACAAACTGAAATAAATGTACCCGTGTATCCACTTGACGACATAATCATAGAGATGTGAATTAAACTGACATTAAAATACAATATTTTGACTATTCATCCTCAGTAGCCAATATTCAAGTGACCATAAAAACTTCAGAAGTCTCAAAGTACACTTTGTAATCTAATTTTTTGTAGCAATATTGATACTATTATTTTCAAATTACTTTTATTTATATTGTAGAATAATGCAAATAGGTAATTTATTGTTACTAGAAATCAAGCTTTTTACAGTAGGAGAAAAGAAATTTTAGATATATAAAATTTTCCAGACTATATTTCGAGAATGTCTTACTCTCTGGAAAATCACCAGACCATGTACATCAAAGGTGTTTGTGCACATGATTTAACTTACTAATGAATCGTTGAAGCACAAGTAATATCCACAAAAATAGAAATTAAAATACACCATGGTCTTTATACCACAAAGAGTAACTCTTAATATATGCAAATTTTTAAAACATCATTTAGGAAGCCGATAGATCCTAGGATGGCATGCAGGATGTGACAAAATAATCTAATCATCTAATTATATTACAAATGTACAAAACAAGCTCATGGAAAGGGGGAAAGTTGCTAATCTAAGTAACTTTGGAAATGAATGGAGTCTATAAATATAAAGGCAAAAGAAATTATACATAAGCCCCACCCTAACACTGTTTCCCCTGGGGTGTGGGGTCACAGTTCTGATACTGTTATATATTTAGACTGTAATTGAACAATTAAATAAATGGATGGCCAATGGTGGGAGTCAGGTTTCTCACTGCTGGAGTGAGAGGTTGTGGGTAAGAGAGTGGAAAAGACTAGAATGATCTACGTTAGATCCAAGACATCAGGATGAATTTATGTTTAGCTTAATATAGATACAGATGGTTACACACAGAAACATTTATAGATATGCTTATAAACACAGGTTAATATATACAAACATACATTTCCTCATTCTGTCAGCTGAGCATACCTAGAAGCAACGGCATGCCAGTAGCAAGGAGTACATCTAGAACCCAGATCTTGGTTTTTAATGTTATTCTCCAATAACTGGAACCAAAATTCCTTGGAGAATATTTTGATTCTAAAATTAGGACAGGAAATATACAAGATGGGACTGGAGCATACGGTAGTGACAGAAATTGAACACACACACACACATACACATGCACACACATACACATGTCCCAAATGATCGATAACGGGGACATGTGAAAGGGACCCACTTAAAAGAACTTCCAGCAGACAAAGATAGAACAATTTTAGCAACAAAATAATTTTGAATTATAACTTAAAGTATAAAATAAATATCCATGATTCCAAGTTTTTATAAATAAATGATAAATAAATGGGGAAGAAGAGACAAATCTCCCTTGCACAAATATTCCAAACAATGTATGTGGTTATCTATGCTCTGGGCTGTAGAGCAAAACTTCCTTCTCCTTAAGTGTGGGCTGCCTGCGGTGACTGGCTTCGAAAGAGGACAGACAGTATGGAAAGGGACAGGGGAGAGTAAATCTGACAAGCATTCCATTAGCCAGGTGACCAAGGTCAATAGCAACAGTTATCACTTATCCGTCATGTTGGTATAACGTACCCTTGATAGGATGTATTGAAAATACCTCTTTGATCCTATGATCTTCACTCAAAATTCATTTGGCCAGTCTAATCATGTGAAAAATACTGAGCAAAATTGAGGCACATATTTAAAATACCTGATTAGTACTCCCCCAAACTATCAAAGTCATCGAAAACAGGGAAAATCTGAGAAAGGGTCACAGCCAAGAGAAGCCTAAGGAGATGTGATTTACTTTTTTTTTTTTATTTAGAGGGAGAGAGAGAGTGGGAAAGGAGGGGCAGAGGGAGATTGAGAGAGAGAATCTCAAGTAGGCTCCACACCCAGCAGAGGGCCGGGGGCAGGGCTTCATCTCAGGACTCTGAGATCATGACCTGAGCTGAAACCAAGAGTCTGACGCTTAACTGACTGAGCCCCCCAAGCACCCCCAGGAGTTATGACTTCTACACATATGGAGTAGGTACCCTGAAACAGAAAGGAACATACAAACTAAGGCAATAGAGAGACAGTACTGACTTTTGTTAATAATAACGTATGGATATTTATTCTTTAATTATTGAAGATGTACCACATTCACATAAGATGTTAATAATATGTGAACTTTTTGTACTATTATCCCAGTTTTTCTGTAAACCTAAAACTGTTATAAAATGAAAATTTTATTTAAAAAAAGGACATAGTTACATAGATGTACATTATTTTAAACCTAGAAGAAACCTAGAGATATTTCAGTATAACCCTACCCTCTTGTTGCCCATGAAGGTAAATTGGTGCCCAGAGAGAACAAATGACATGTGTGAGATTATAGGGCATCAAAACGTGCTCAGAGTTGTGACCGTTTCATTTTATTCTGAATGTTAATACGAGTTCCCAGTGACTTGAACCCCAAAAACCTCCTTAAGAGTTTGTTTGAAATCACTCAGGGCCCAGCAATTCTTTCCAAAAGGTTAACAAGAATTAGTCAAATTGTAAAAATAGTTGTCTAAGGGGTGCTTGGTGTGTCTGCCTTCGGCTCAGGTCATGTCCCAGGGTCCTGGGGTTGGCCACACATTGGGTTCTCTGCTCAGCAGGAAGCCTGCTTCTCCCTCTCCCACTCCCCCTGCTTGTGTTTCCTCTCTCGCTGTCTCTCTCTGTCAAATAAATAAATAAAATCTTAAAAAAAAAAAAAAAGACCTCTCCAAAATTGTTGTACCTACCAAAATAACAGCCCACAGAATTAATAGCAATGTTTTCAGGGGATTTCTCCAAAGAGAAGACAGAAGATCCCAGATAATGGTGCAATGCCTTGGTTGAATTCTTAGGTCTTTAATCTGGCCTACAGCCTTAAAAACTAAAGTTTTCAGGGTGGCAGAAATAAGCAGGTTTGGGAAAACTAATGGTACCCATCGACCTTAGAAAAGGCTAAAATCTAATGTAGGAAGTCATTTAATTGACTCATATGTAATGAGACATGTAAGTGTCTCATCAACCATGATGCCAGTGTTAAGATGATCAGCCCACATTTAGTAGCCAGACCGACGCAAGGAACATGGTATAACCCACGTGTGCTCGGGCAGCCCAGAACCAGAGCAAGGAAGTGTAAGTGGGCTGATTGAATCGTGAATGGATTTAAGCTCATGTCCCTGTGGAGACCATTTTGCCACAGGAAACTACTTCATTAGGCAATATTAGCACCTCTGCCTCCTTGGTTTGTCTCTCCCAGAGTTTGTCAACCCGATGTACACTCAAATTATCTGGGGAACTTTGAAAAAATGCTGATGCTGGAGCCCCACCCTGGGGCGTCTCTGGGGGTAGACCTCAAGCCTCGCCACCTGGGCCTTGTCAATAGCTCCACGGATTCATCTCACATAAAGCCACAGTGGAAAATCACTGATCTACATCCTCTCTTCCTCCCGCCTAGCCTCCACGCACCACTTCTGAAAGCCAAATTATTTTGTTGTAGGACTTTCATTTCAAAGAATTGGGAAAGCTAAAATGATAATGGGAACTTTCCATTTTAACAGGCAAGTGCTACCAGTTTAACCACATGCACACTGTATGCTGAGGAATTGAAATGTTCAATTCAAATAAAATGTATCTTTATTTATACACACTTTTATGTTATCGTATAGAAGAAAGGGAATTTTCTTTCCGTCAGGCATTTCTTTCAGTTAGAGAATATCTCACTCCAGCTTCTCCTGGGTTGACTCACAGGGAAGCCTGTATCATCATTGTCATATGCAAGAGAGGGGGCGGGAAGGGGCTTGATATTTGTTCATTTGTAGAGTGTTACCTTATTATTTCGTAAAGTGTTATTCCTGGGTTTCTACGGTTCTAAGTGGCCAATTTTCTATGATGTGCCTTCCCTCAAATTCCCAGCTCTAGAAATGGGGCTTGGAAGTGTCAAGAGACATTGAATATGACTCATTCATGAGCTTGTCCCTTCCCTTCTCCCTCCTGCTCAACTTAACAGTATGTGAAAAAACTTTACCAGCTTTTCCCTCCAGCAAAGAAAGAACAAGAACACAGACTAGAATGAAAACGTGGTCCAAACAGATTTTTTCCCCTTGTTAGTCTTATTATTAATGATTCCTGATTCAATATGAGAATATGGAAGCATTATATTTTTAATACAATAATACAAAAATACAAAATAATTCATTTTAATTACAATTTAAATTTTGTCAATAATTATAAAATGTTCTTTCTTAAAATAAAAGTTAGGCTTGACAAAGGCATTCAAAATCTCTACCTAATATTAGAAGAGAGGCATGGAAGAGGAATCTAAGATTTTACAATAAAAAACAGAAAAAAGTGGTGATTAGTGCTACTAACATGACAACACTCTAATACTGTTAGGCCCAAGAACTGTCCCATTAAGTGATTGTGTACCTTACTCAGTTATCCACTACTTGTGGATTATATGGTTTCATACTCAAAGGGTAACTGAATCACCCCATTTCTAAATATTGCTGTCATTTTGGTCACCAGCCACGTTTATACGTACATTTACTTTCATCTTTCACTTCTTCGAGGCGTTGGCTGGGAATACATGCCCATGTGACTGCTTTTCTACGCCTGGCTTCGTCAAACACATCGGCCATCCTTCAATACATCTGCCTATGGACTATCTGACTCAATTATATGTAAGGTTTTTCCTCAAACTCATTTCCATGAGGCCCACGTTTTAAAACGTTTCAGAAATAAGATAGGGAGTCTGTTTTGGCTCTACCATCTTGCTTTTGTTTTGCTTTCATTATAATCCCTTGGTTTAATTTTTATCCCATGAATGGTGGCCTGGAAGGTGTGGTTTCCCCTTTCCCAAGATTCACTGGCGGTAACTTTCATTCCAGGGCGGACACCAGGCACTTAGCTCCAAAGTTCCCAGAGGCTAAGCCTTAGCTGCATTTCAGGACTGGAGAAAAGTCAAGAAAGTGAGCCTGCAGTGCTCTTGCTCCTGCCTTCCTTTCTTTGTGAAGCACCATCCTCCAGAAGCTAGGAAAACATGAAAGGAAACTAACCAAGATACCCTCTAATTATCTGTAGACTTAAAAGATAAAGGAAAAGGGCAGACTTAGGCCTTGACATGTTTCAGTTCACAACCGTTAAGGGACTTTTGCAATGCCGAGACTCACCCCAATCACACCTGGCACTGCTCACTTTTCTGAGAAATTTCACTCCAGTGCACAGTGTAGAGAAGGAAAGTCAGAGCCAGCAAGCTGTGTATTCATAGGAATTTACTGTGGATTCGTAACGTGTGTCTATATCCTTCTGCCTTTTTCTGATTGTTCTCCCTTTCAGTCTCCCTCACACACCTCCTTCTACCCCACACTGCCCTCCTCCTATTAGGTTGATTTATTGGAAAGCAGTAGCAAGACCCTCCGAAAACCTAGTGAGGGGCACCTGGGTGGTTCAGTCGGTTAAGCATTGACTCTTGATTTCGGCTCAGGTCATGATCTCAGGATCATGAAATTGAGCCCCACGTGGGGCTCCACAACCAGTGTGGAGATTCTCTCTCTCCCTCTCCCTCTGCCCCTTCCTTCTCCACACCCTGCTCACACATGCTCTCTCTCTCTCAACCTCTCTCTCCCCCTACGCCCCAAAAAAATCCTAGTTAAAATAACTAAAGAAAGTTGTTCCAAGAATTGGCTAGCTCGAGGAGGGGCAGTTTCTTCCCAGCAGAAAGGCATTTTAAGATGTCAAAATATGGTAATATACATAAAATTAAAAATATCATTAATATAAAATATCTGTATATTTTCTGTGCCATATTTGTTGCCAGGATAAAAGTGGGGGAAAGAGCAAATAAAGAAGAGAAACAGAAAAGTAAACAGAAATAAAAGTATGTGAATATACCCTCAAGAAGCCCGTTTACAAATAGGTCATATTATCACTTATCCAAGCCTAAAAGCAGCATCTTGGACTTCTCTTTGACTCCAGGACTAAATGAGGCCAGAAGGAAAAAGATCAGAAAGACCTGCATGTAGAACAGAAAAGAAAAGCAACCAGTATGATAGTGGTATTTGTGGCGAAATAGAATTCATGACCGCAAATGAGCAACATCTTCCTTTTCCATAGGCTTCGTTGGGTTCTCAGTGCCAATGCACACATTGGTCTTTTGCCTACTGTCCTTTTTAAAATAAGAAACATAAAATCTAATGCACTATCTCAAATCTCCCTAAAGTGAAGATATTCTCTGATCTTTCTCTTTCTGATCTTTGCTTCTCCCAGTTTTCTCCTCTCTTCCTTCTCTCTCTCTCAAACACACACACACACGCACACACACACACTCTTATACTCCTTCTCTCCTAAGATCACACACTCTGAAATCAAATAAATATGGCTCAATCATGGACTCAACCATTTTTTTTTTTTACTTAATTTCTTAGAAGTAGGGATGCAAATTATAATTATCTCAGATGGTTATTTTGAAATGTCAATAAAATAATATGAGTAATGCACTAAGCACAATGACTAACTAAGCACAAGGAAGCCACTGTGATGACAGTGACAATATGACAATGACAATAATGATTTGACACTGGTGATAATGGTAATGATATTAGGGAATATAGATACGATGATGATAATTTCTATTCATAGACTTGTGGAGCAGCTGCCAATAAATTAACTATTTCAGCAAAAAGGGAAGCATTATCAAAATTGGCACATGATGTCCTAACCCTTACCCCAACCCTGACGAAAGAAAAAGTTCCAGGACACATGATGACTAGCAAAATCAATAACTCACAGTGTGAGGCACTTAGATGTTGCCCAATGAAAGGAGTCAAATAAGGTTCAGAGCGGATTCAACCAAGGTTTGTTAGCTTTTGATTCTTGTGTATGTTTTAAAGGAACATCAATTGATAGATTAGTCAGGAACATTTACAGGCCACACACAGAAAGGTAGTGAAAGATGATGCCTGGAATGCTCCCTATTTTGGCACATTCTATCTAACTCTCTGGGGGCACTGGGCTGCTCTAAATTCACACAAATGATGGAGATTACAAATGTGACCATATTATCAATTCCAAAGAAGTGCTAGAAAGGCAAGTCTGATTTGGAGGCCTGAACAAGAAAGATTACTGGTGTGACCACAGGAATGAGAGGAGCCAGGAAGGACTCATGTAGAAAGACTAAATGAGCCATTGAAATGATATTTTTGAAAGCTTTAATGGAGTGAAACAAAGCTTATAGTGCAATTTTAAGTGGAAAAAAAAGCAGTATTCAAAATTGTACATACAATAAATAATCTGAAAAATACAAAATCTAGCTCATCTCTGCATTACTTTCTCATCCCCTACCACAAATCCCCAAGATGAAAAGAAAAAGTATTATGATGTTAATAATGGTCAGTGATATTTGGATGGCAAATTACTTAAGGCAATTGGTTTTTTCCTTCTTTGTCTTTTTGTTTTTCCAAAAAGTTCACAATGTGTATGAATTAACTACACAATTGATAAAAATAATGAGAATATTCTATTTTCTTGGCTTGTAAACTCTCCTACTTCACCTAGCTGACTCCTACTTAATCTCCCTGCTCATTTACTCTTACTTTATCAAGGAGGAAGACAGCACCAAGCCCAGCGCTGTAGGTTAGGGGCCCTGTCATTTTCCCCCAGAGCACCTGGGTTCACCCCTGCCTCTTATCATGTGCACTGTAATTAATTTTCTGTTTCTCTAGTAGATGGTAAGCTCTGAGAATGGGTACCATGTGTGACTTTATCACTGCTACGTTTCAGTGCTTATAATACCTGTTCCATAGTAAGGATAGAAAAAATAAAGAATTGATGCAAAATTGCACCTAAAGAAGAGACAATTGTGTCTAAGATACTGTGAAAATTCAGGAGCATCAGGGGGAGTGAGGGAGGTGTTACTTTAGTGGTGATTAGAACCAGAAGGGCCTCCCAAACAAAGGGGTGTCTCTGAAAAAGAACCCAGGGGAACTGGGCAAGGAAGAGAATCATCTGCCTGAAATAGTCATAACCAGCTGAGGGCAAAGGGATGTGAAGAGAGGCAGGTTGAACTCATAGCATGACCACTGAAGTTCAGTAATAAAGTCGTCAGTGGATATACGGGGGTGAGAAGACACTGTCCCTGCTTTGGAGGAGAGAACTGGCATGGCTGGGAAGCCTGAGGGAGGTTTTGTCCCTAGGACTAGACAAAATTATTAGTGGCAAGACCAGGGCCATTCCTTGTGCTCTAAAAAGGAAGCAGAGGCTCCTGGTTTGGGGGAGTCTTGAAACTGCTGCATCATCCTCCATTTACAACCTCTTCAGCTCCCGCAGTTCTCGCCCCAGGTAAACTGGGAGGGGAGGGGGACAGAAAGGGGGAGATGAGCTAATAGTCGATACAAGGAAAAGCAAATGCAAACTCTCCCTGCAGGCACACAACCAGGAGCCTCTTGCCCCACTGTTGTTTTTGAAGGGATGGTAGCTTTGTTTGTGTTCTTTTGAAAAAAAATATATTTGCAAGTCAAACTTGTTTTCCTGGTTAACCCACTAGCTAAGTAAATAGAGCCAAAGCTGACAAAATATCTCTTTAGGAAGGAACTCAAAGCCAGTTATGTCAGCTTCCTGCTTTAAAAGCTGCTTTGGTTTCTGGATGCATAAGAGAATGCTTGCTTCCTTGAGGTAAAGCTGCTTTAAGAATCTGAGTGTCTATGGTGGGGAATGTTATTATGTAAAAGACTACAGGAAACAGGCTGATGTCTTGGGTCTTCTGCTAGGCTCTGCTGTCATGAGAGAGTTATTACAAATCCAATGCACCACTTCAGAAAGATTTTAATTACAAAGAAATTGGAGCATTAGTGGGTTATCTCCAGAATACTGAGAGTAGCTTAAACTGGCCAAAGTCTATGTCCTTCTCAACAAAAGTCTTGAAGAAAAGCCAGAGTAATAACAAACAAAAAAAAAAAATAAAAAATTCCTGTGTCTAAGATGCTGTGAAAATTCAGGAGCATCAGATAGTCAGAGATCCTGCAATGTACTACAGTCTTCTGCTGCAAATTGGAGAATACTAGTTGATCTCTCTGAGTCCGCTCATGTGTGGCTACTATGAGAATGAATTCTCAGGTCCTACTGGAGCCTAAAATGTGTTTATTATGTGAAAACACTTTTAAGGCTTTGAGTTGATATGGCAGGGCCTTTGATGTTTTCATAAGATCCTTCTGGTTGAGGTATTATGTTATGGCAAGTAGACTTTACTTTTAATTTTAGTTAGATATACAAAATGCTTCCTTGCTAACTTTGATGGACCCGAAGAAAAGTATTTGCTGATACTTACAATGCAGAATGGTTGTCGGTGTGTGTATTATTCATCCTTCTGGGTTGACAGCAATGGAAACTGATTCTGGGTAAATATAATAGAAGGGAATTTACTGGAAAGATAAGAAGGAAGTCACAGAACTCATGGGAGGCTGGCGAACTAGGCTTACAAAGGAACAAGCATCAAAAGAGCTCCAAAGTATTAGGAGGAAGCATGGCAGTCATCTCATAGCAGAAAATTTTTAGCCAGATAGAAATTAAACGATCTCTACCTAACATTATGCTCTAGAGCCACTAGGTCAAGATTCAAAGCCTCAGGGAATGAGTAGCATAGAGGAGGAGAAGAAATGGAAAGGTAGCTGTACCTCACACCGAGAGTATACACAATGAGGAACTGCCCCAAAAGGACAACAGGGTACTCTTAGTAAGGAACGATTGAATGTGGTCAGCCCAAAGATGGCAAATGGTCATTCTAGTCTGATAGTTACAGGAGATGGATGCAGAAAGGACCTTTATTGATTGATTGATTGATTGATTGATTCTATTTATTTACTTGACAGAGAGAGAGACAGCCAGTGAGAGAGGGAACACAAGCAGGGGGAGTGGGAGAGGAAGAAGCAGGCTCCCAGTGGAGGAGCCTGATGCGGGGCTGGATCCCAGAATGCCGGGATCATGCCCTGAGCTGAAGGCAGACGCTTAACGACTGAGCCACCCAGGCACCCCAGAAAGGACCAGTAGAGATGAGCTAGCATCACCCACATGTTGAACACAGCCAGGTTCGCTGGCTTTGGGAAAATGCACCAGCCAAAATATCAAATTAGTGCACCAAATACTTTATTCCGGTTTTGAGAAGTGCATTTTTTTTAACTCTTTAAAACAATTTGGGTCTACATTATAAAGAATACAATGGTCATTTTAGAAGAGCTTCAAAATGAATAAAAACAACAACAAAAAAGAGTATATTATCATTTACAATTCCATCATTCCAATTACTGACATGATTCCAGTTATTTCTTTGTTTCGTTTGTGTGTACATTTGCCAAATACGTATATATATTCTTCTTTTCTCCTTATCTTCATAACAAGAATTTCCCACGTCATTCAAAGCATCTTGTAACATTATTTTAATGGCTGCATAATATTCCATGAAGTCACTATTCTCTTTGGGAAATGTTTATTTTGTTTATCATCATTAAAAATAAATGTCAACAAACAACTTGGTACATAAAGCTTTTTTTTTTTCCATTTTAACTTAAACATGAATTACTTGTAGTAGAATTATTAGATAAAAAGATCTAAAGCATTTCAAACTCTACCAAATGCAAACTTTATTTGATTTCCAATCTGCTAGGTGGGTATGAGGATAGCAAATCTCATTATCTTTAGATTTCTTTTTTTAAAGATTTTATTTATTTATTTTTATTATTTTAGAGAGAGAGCACACGAGAGCACGAGTAAGCAGGGGGAGGGGCAGAGGGAGAGAATCTCAAGCAGATTCTGCACTGAGTGTGAGCCAACTGATGGGCTGGATCTCATGACCTTGAGATCATGACCCGAGCCAAAACCAAGAGTCGGACACTTAACTGACTGAGCCACCCAGGTGTCCCTCATTATCTTCAGATTTAAATATTATAATTAAAAAAATACTGTTTGATAACTTAATAGTCAAAATGAATCTCTGTTAGTTTTAGCTATGCTTCCTTGTTTTGTACTTCTCTGAATGTTGTGAGCCTCACAGGGCTAATGAAAGATACAGTACAAAGAAGGCCAGAAGGGACCTGACAGCCAGCTTGTCCATTTATTAACAGTGGGAGTTGGGGCAAGTCATTTAACCTTTCCACACCTCTTTCCTCTTTCACAAAATAGAGAAATAACAATCATCACAGTGTTGTAAAGAATGAACGAAGTCATGCTATATAAAATTGCTTTGTAAAATATAAAGCTATCTCTAAGGCAAAGGGTGTCAATATATTTTGGAAGTTTGCATATGGGGTGCCCAGAAAAAGCTCATCTAAGTACATACCGACTTTCACACAAGCCCAGCACCATAACATAAACTACAGAAGCCCCTGCTGTGTTTATGTGTGTGGAATCCAATGTTGCTGTCAGCACAAAGTACCTGGCTGAAATTACGCCCTTTCCTCACCTGGCAATGCAGTGGCAAATTAGCTTTTTTCTTATAGTTTAACAGAATCACATCTACTTCTCAGGAATTTACCGATACCAAAACTGGAGTGCAATATAGCAGGAGAATGAAGAGAAATCTGAACCTCACCCCATTATATCTCCCTCAGCATGTTATGCATCAAGGACATTTGCAACAAGATTCTCTCCCCTAAATTTTTTTTCCCACTACTTTCCTCAGAGCTCAGGATGAGTTACACCAACGGTTACAGTGCCATACAATTAAAAATATCACAAGGGACAGATAGACGAACCAAGTAATCCCCACTAGTTATCACTAGACCATGGGAACCTTGGTCTCCCAGAACTATGTGCCTACTAAGTCAGGAAGCTTGTAACTATCAACATGCCAGGGATTTTAATATAGAATCAGGAAAATGTCAATGATAGGCTTTTTTCTTTTCTTTCTTTCTTTCCTTTTTTCTTTCTTTCTTTTTTTCTTTCTTTCTTTCTTTCTTTCTTTCTTTCTTTCTTTCTTTCTTCTTTCTTTCTTTCTTCTTTCCTTTTTCTTTTTCTTTCTTTCTTTCTTTTTTTAAGGTTCAATGTGCTTTTATTCCAATAACACCCAGAGTTCCTGAACTTCAGGATAAAGCTTGCCCTGCCTAGAGAGCGATCTAAAAGGGATAGAGAGCTTTGGAAGAATCAAAGTGTATTCTTAATTTTGTGTTGTAGTGTGGGTGTGTATAGTTCCCAAAGATTCATTTTCTAAGGAAATTAATTACAAACCCACCCACTTCAAGGTGAGGGACAACAGAAGAGCACAGCGAAGGTTTTCTATGATGTTGTCTTTTAAAAATAAAGTGTTGGATAAATTCCCTTGAAGAAATATTGGTGGATTCATCTAAAACATGACTCATTGTCACAAATTCTATTAAACCTGTGTGTTTCTAAGGAAATCACGTGTTCCAAAACAACATAGCTCCAGGTAATAAAAGACCAATTCATATAGAAAGCAAGCATTGTTAGAGTTCTATATTCTATGCCAGGTTTTTTTCCATGCTATTCTAAGGAACTATGGGTGGCAAGATGAGGTGGTTTACCACACAAGTTCCAGAATCAGACTGCCTTGGTTCGATTCAAAGCATTTCCGGGCACAAGCAGTGTGTTTTGGGAAGGATGCTAAATAGGCAGCGCCTCAGTCTTCCCCTCTCCAACATGAGAAGAGTAATAGATTCTGCATCTTAGACTTGTCATCAGTGTTAAATAATTTGTGTATAACCAATTACTGCACTTCCTGGCCTATATGAAATGCAGAATTATTATTAGTTGTAGTATGAGAATGAGTCCTTCAAGAATCTGGGTAGACAAATAAAAGGTTTCCTGATTAAGTACATTTTAGAAATCATGATTATAGTTTTATCTCTTTGGAGATTCACAACATAAATTTAGTCATTCAAGGCTCTGAAAAGTCCTGCTAATGTTTAACACATGTTTACTCAACCTATTTAACCACACACTTATTTTGAGTTTTTCTGCATTATGTTTGTAAGCGTCTCTCCTCATCATCCCCTCCAAATCAGCATTTCATGTATTCATGGAGTAACAATTCAAAACCCCCTTGTAGAAGCAGGAAGTTTAAGACAGGATTAAAAATGTAAATCCCGCTTTTTAGGAAGTGTCGAGGTGGTTTGGCTATGACATCTATCCCCTCTCTGATCTGTATTTAGGATAGTCAGGCATGTGTCCTCCTCACACATGGTCTGAAGGAATAGCCTTCTTAGAGAAATCTTCTACATGCAGGGTTTATAAGAAGTTTTTGTTTCCTCCTAGGACTTCCACTCCATCTAGTGAACCCCTAAAGCCCCAGGAGAAAAAATCTCCATCAATGGGATTTTGTATGTGCTATGCAAATCACTATTGTTTGAATTACCAAAATTCCTGAATCTTTTATGTCTTGTGTTGCTTTGAAGTGCTTTGAATACACCAGTGTCTCTTTTGGTTAAGTTAGTGATGAGGGATCTTTCTTTGACTTAGCTAGTGCATAGAAATATGCCAAGGCCTTTGGTATTGGTAATCCTGGCATGAAGAAGTTGCTCAAGGTTATTCCCAGGGATGTCAGAGTGTGGACCTGACCCATGGTAGTCACACTTCCTGTCTCAACTCCTGGGTCCAGGGATCCCCTGCTAGATTCTTTGTTAATTACAGATATGAGATTTTTTTTCTACTCTCCTTTAGGCTAATCTATAAATATGCAATGTGGTGTGAAGGTGGGTGGTATCTTTCTCCTGGACATTTTTGTCCCATGTGTACACTACTGGTTATTCCAGACGCAGCCCAGGCACTTTCTATGAAGGCTCAGGAGATCTTGTACTATTTCTCTGCTCAAGTTGTTCGTAAACAAATTGATATTACTAGCACTTTGCATAACTCGTGGTGTGGGTTACCACGTATCCTTTGCAATTTTGAATAAACAAAAATGATTCAAGATGAAATGTATTGGAAAAACCCGTTGACCCATATGGTCTAAAGCAAGGAGTATTCTGATTGGCCTACCTTGGATTATGTGACTCCCTAAAACCAATCACCAGGACTTGCTTGTATGATGAGGCTACCACAGTAACTGTGGAAATGGGGGAAGTGCCTCAAAAAGAAGTAACTGGTAGAAAATCTTAGAGATCCAATTAGGAGGAGAAACATAGTAAAAGACAAAACCTGGGAACTAGGTACAGGCCAGATAATATAGGACTTACAAACCACACTAGTAAACGTTGAATGTGATGAAAGACCTCAGTAAACATCTATCATGGCAACAGGTACCCTTTGGCTTGTTTGACTTGGCTTAGCCCCGTGTCATACTTACCTTGTGCCAGTCACTTTAGCTATATGACATTATAAATCCCACTAAATCACCACTTCCAACCTTCTTGGAGAGCTATTTCAAATGTATTATATCTACCACCGAATGTTTTGTACCCTATCCCTCCCCTCCCCCTGAAATGATTCTTAAACTTCTTAATTCTACTGGGGTGACTCAGAATTTTCCTTCATAGCCCTTGTGACTACTCGTAATTATATGTTGACCTGTGTGATTATTTGTCTAGCGTGTGACTCTACCAACCAACTTAAAGCCCTCTGAAGTCAGGACCCGTACTTCTACTGATCTCTGTTTCATTCCCAGAGCTTAGTGCCCTGCCTAGCACTACAGGTGTGTGATAAATGTTTATGGAATGGATAAACTAATAAACATACCATATTCCAATTATTTCGTGAGTATAGAATATTCTCTCACACTCCTGCGCATGGTGTGACAGGCCCCTTCTCAGAGTCTCTGTGTGGAAAGCTTCTGTTTCTGTGTTGTGACAACTCATTGTCTTCTCTTCTACCCTATTCCAGACTTCCCATTTCCTCTCAGAAAAATAGATGGTTCCTCTATATGACCCTAATCACCCAGTGCATACTTCCATAAGACAGGCCATTGCACTTCATTTTAAATTATGTTTCTATTACCTACTGTGACTGTAGAGTGAGTTTGTTAAAAGCAGGCAACTTTGCATCAGCAACAACTAGTAAAGTGCTCACAACACAGTCATTAACTAATAAATGTTTCTTACATTAGTGAGTGAAGTGAGAAGAATAATAGTTTGTCACTGAAAGGAGCTATAGAGATTCCCTTATTTCATAAATGAGAAAGTGGAGTTACAAATATTATTTTGTCTTCCAAATCAACCAGATGGTGAATCATGTGTCTCTCTTGCCCATTGTTGTATCTTTAATGTCTAGTACTTGACACAGTATATATGTTCAATGAATAATGTTTAAATGTTACAGTTTAGAATCTCATAATTAATTAGTGATAAATGCTAGTTCAAGAAGTAGGGTGTTAAAATGCCAGATTCATCTTCTATCTTTCAAGGTGTGCCCCTTTATTAAACACGGACTGTTCTCTTATAGCTGTTTTCAAAGGTAAGGAAAAGCACCTATGCATGTCCAATTTAATAAAATAATCCCCTTTGACTCTGTTTCCTCCTTTTTTTCTCAATTCTAAGTTTGATCTCCCTCCCTTGAAAGGCTGGCATAATCTAAACTCCCCAAAGATTCAGTTCAAATCCAAATCAAATAGTCAACCATGAGCATAGAGCAGCTACAGCTGTGGTTCTTGGAAAGCAAACCAGGTCAGTGAATATTGATACAGGGCTGACATATAAGCCCTTCTGTTCCCTTGTCCATTTGTAAAATATCCCCACATCTTTCAAAATTTATCTCCAGCATCCTCTACTAAAACTGGTTAAATAAATTTTAGAGGTTTCTTCACAACAGAGTATTTTGCGGCATTAAAAATCTTCCAAAGAATTTTCAATGAATAGGTGAAATAGTAATACTAAGTGATGAATTGGGAAAGAAAATCATATGATCTCAATTTTGAGATAAATGGATAAGAAAAAAATAGAAGAAACCATATCATAATATTAAAGTGGTTTTCAGGAGTCGTAATTCTCTAGTGAATGTCTTCCTCTTATTTTTTACCTATTTTCTAAATTTTTTCCAATGAGTATGTAAAACTCCTATAACCAGCTAAAAGTAATGTTGTGATATTTAAGTCCAATCCATTCCTATGAAAGGATCTGCAATTAGTCATTTATATATCAGTGTAGTTTTATTACTTTACCCCGTCTGGAGGCATTTTCTCCAAAGCTGTCTCTCTCATTGAGAAATAAAAGATTTTATTTCCAATTAAAGAATGTTCAAAAATAAGAAAAGAGTTAAGAATTCTGTGGAACACATTGGTATGGTGGAAAGAACATGGACTTTTGCCATCAGAAAGATTTGGGTTTTGTCTCTGGTCTGCCCCTTACTAGAAGGATGATCTTTGCTAAATTGATTGTGCTCTCTGAGATCTATTTTCTTCATCTGAAGATTGGAATTGTTAATGAGGGGAAAAAATGGACAGAATAAGAGGAATAGATATGGAACACTGAAGATAAGCTGGACTGAGTTGGTCAGATAAAGTGGGGGGAAAGAGGAGCAATGACCTAAACTCAAGGAAAGAAAATACAAAGTTTATTTACCGTCTATCTTGTCCTGCAGTGTGCTTTGCTTTGAAAATAAACTTTACTGGACTGAACTAAACTTAAGTGGCAATTATATAAGCCATATGGCTAAAGTGGTTGGCTTGGGGCAGAGAATCCAAAGCTGGAATACTTATAGGTGACAGTATACAAATAGTGAGCTAGATTAGGACTTGGGGGTGTCAATTTTTTTCTCTACATTAGTATCACCAGGAGACATTTCAAAACTACTGATGCCTTCTCAAATTAGTGCAGGTGAGGAAGAAAGATTCAGACATTTATCATTTTAAAAAGACTTTTCAGGTGATTCTAATATGCAGATTTAAGAACCTATGAACTAGGCTTATTTTCTTTCCTATTTTCCATGTCCGTGTGTAGATCTCTTCTAACCGTGTTTTCCCTATGATTTAAAGAATGTTTACAGCAAGGCTCTTTCTCAAATGGAAGATAAACATCAGGACTACTATGTCAATAGAAACTGAGCTTACACTTCTATATCAAGGAGCATTACGGAGTGGCAGAGACTAGGATAATTTGGAGAGCATATGCCCTGTCTTAAGGGGCATCTGTCACTCACTCAGCTCATGCCAATTGTTGTCGAGGGTGAATGCCTGCCCACTGTTAGAGATCTCCCAAAAAAGAAAGCAGAACTCAAGATTTTGTATAACAGTGCTTGTTTTTAAATGTTGACTCAATTTTTTAGAACATTGTAGGGGTTGAACAAACCAGGTCCGTGGGCCAATTCTACCTTCTAGCCACCGCTTTGTGAATTGGGAACTAAAATAGGACATAAGCATCTATTACAGGACTTGGCTGGACTGGAGGAATGGGGTATTTCAATGAAACGCATCAGCTATGAAACTGAATATAGATAGCTTCAGGCTGTTGAGGAGGTGGCTGATACCTTTGCACAAGGGAAATGGCACCTGCAATGATGTTGGCAGTGTTTAGTCCTTAAGCCTGCTCACTTCGTTTGGGTTCATGCCCAAAGACCCAAGCCAATCCCTGCAGGGGCCATAATGATTATTCCTAACACTTTGGAAGTAACATATGTAATGTACATATCACAGCACTGGACATAGAAGACATGCAATAAATGTTTGCTTTCTCATCCCCTTCCTCCTACTTTAATGCCTTTCCTCCTCTCTCACTCTCCTGTGGCCCTGAAATCTAAAAGTTGACATATCACCTCCTCCAGGATAGCCTTGGTCAATGCAAATGACAACTGCTGCTACCATTGCCTTTAGAGCTTTTAGATATATGATTTAAACGGTTATTGAGGGTTTTCCTTCCCTCTCAGAGATCAGCAAGAGATTCTGAAAGAGCTGTTCTAAGGCAAAATGGTATAAAAGAAGGGCAATCCAGCAATTCTATATAAATGTGAAGTACACATTCTCTTTGGTCTAAGAATTCATCCAGGAATTTCTCCTACAGATAGGCATATACATTTATTCAGAGACACATAGATTTGAACACTTGGTGCAGCCTTTGTGTGTGTGTGTGTGTGTGTGTCTGTGTGTGTGTAACTTCAAAAATTGAGAACTACCTAAGTATTTATCAAAAGGGAATACATATTTATACAATAGGACTCTCTAAAGCAACATTTCTCAACCAAGGGTGATTTTGGACCCCAGGGAACATTTGGTAATTTCCGGAGGTATTTTTGGTTTTCATAACTGGGGGGAAGCTGCTGTTATCTGGTGGGCCAGGGATGCTGCTAAACATCTTAGAATGCACATGACTGCCATCTGAAGCAAAGAATCCTCTGACCTCAAATATCCAGAGTGCCAAGAGCGAGAGACCCTGGCTCTGAAGGTACTAAAAGGAATGAGTGAGTTCTGTATCTGCTGACAAGAAGTGATCTTGAAGATATTTTATTAGAAGTAAGGCACCGTCTATTCCTTTTTGTGTAACTGAGAAGAATAAACATGCACACAAGCAACACACATATACATATATACATATACATGTACACATACATGTATATATATGGAGAGAGAGAGAGAATATTTCTCGAGAAATACATTTAAAAATTTCCCAACAATGATTGCTTCTGGAGATAGGTCTAGAGAGCTGGAGATCCACAGTACAGGGATAAACATTGAACTTTATTTTATACACTTCTGTATTGTTTGATGTTTTCAGCTTATTTCAACTTATTTCACTGCCAGTTGAAATTTAGATTTTGTGGTTGTTGTTAAGTAAAGAGGGTAAAGGTAAAATGGGACGGTGGCCACTGTGTCTCCTTTTAAATTCCCTACCCTTCCTTCCAAAAGGTATTGACCGATTTAGGATATCAGGACTCTTATCACAGGGGTCTCCTGGGTAAAGCTCAGCCATCAGTAACTTTTACTTTAATAAAAATCTAATTAAAATTAGATACTCTGGTAGCAAGGTTTGCATTTTAAACCTTGTTTTTCAAATTCTATTGGGTCATAAAAGACTGTGTCATGTGTAGTAGGATTTTAAGTATTGAGTATATTCTGGAGTCTGGAAGACATTTTTGGAATTGCTGGAATGTGCCAATAATGGAAGCATCTCCTGCTTGCTCTTGGGTTGAATCTTTGAGCAATTTTGTCTTGGAACTGTACTACTTGCATGTTCAGAGCATTCACGAAGCTTCACAGCACATTAACTCATCAATGTATACTACAAGCGCCAAGGAAATGTAACAATTTTTCGTTTGATTTTTGGGATTCACTTTTGTTTCCAAAAGTTTCCAACTAAACCTAAAATTAAGAACTCTCTCCCTAATTTCAAGAATCAATCATGATATATTCCAATTAACTGATGGTCATTCTATATGACAAGAAACTCTAAAAATTTTAAGTTTTGTTCTAATTGAAAATAAATACTCCAATATATACATGAAGCTTCATGGAGTCTTTGATTTCTATCAGACAAGAAAGCAGTCTGGGGCTGATGTATTTACATAGGTTGCAAGAAAGAAAATTCCAAAAGATGGAGGTGGGGGTTAAGGGCTAGTATTAGATATATTAAATAACATGGACATATAAAAGGCCATATATTCTGTCAGCACTTATGTTGTGTGTATTTAGAATTTTTCAAGGCAGTAAATACTTTTTTAATATGCCGCTTCTTTACTATGTAAAATAGTCCTGTATAGATTGGCCTCTTGGTTATAGCAGCCCCTCCAATCAAGCATCCAATTGTAATCCTGGCTCCCTCCCTTAAATCAGTTTTCACTAGTTGTATATTAAATATACAGCCAATACTCTATAGTTATGATCTCCATCTGCAGACTCTGATATTTTCAATGGCCCTAGGAAGATTTCCTTTGGGTACTTTGAACAGAGACAAAATAGGCAATCGGCTATCCTGAAGCAATTATAAAGCTGGGTTATTCAATTTTGTATGGTGAGAATTCATTTGCCTTACTCCTAACCTAACATCACTGCATATAAATGCAATAAAAACTGTAGTCTCAGACTCAATCCCGGCATCACATATCAGAACATTTTATCTTATCAAAAACATTTCTCAGGTGAAATAAGCTGCATATAGTTACAGAAATGCTTGAGCCATAAATGTGATTGCCATAAAAAAATCACATTAAGCAAAAGGTCTACCATTTAGAGAGTCAAAAAAGCCATCTAACATGTTCTCCAAAAAGAAATTTTCGGTTTCTGCCTGTGAATCCCAAATTAAAATACTTTTCAGTGAGCCAAATACTATGGGTAACATAAGTATGATGACTTACCTCGTGTGACCACTACAGTAGCCTCCTAATTGTTCTCCTTTAACAGAGAACAGCACACCCCTCCGAACTAGCGTCCATATTTCTGCCAGTATAATCTTTCCAAATGGCAGGCTCATCTGATCACTCTCCAGTTTAAAACCATGACTTTTCCTTGTGATCCTCAGAGTCAAGTCCTTGGACATTTTGTTAGAGAACAAATCAAGACTTTTCATGATCTTACCCCAGCCGGTTTTTCTAGCTTTCCTTCCTGCAATTCTTCCACTCTCACCTTATACTTCCTCAATACCTAAATAACCACAGCTCTCTGGATAGTGCCCCTACTTGATGCTCAGGGCCAGGATGACAGTGAGGAGGGTGAGGCATTTCCCTCGGGTGTGAAACTTAAGAGGATGCAAAAAATAAAAATAAAAATAAATCAGTAATCAAGATATGTAATGTTTTAATGCAATATTTAAAATATCAAAATAAATGCAAAAGTCTATTAAAAATCTAAATATTATAAATATATTATTGTAAATGTTGAAGATATAGTTTATCTGCTCATAATCAACCTCTCACTTTACGTTATCTGTTCTCTATTTGTTAATCTTATTAATCTTACTTATCTTTCAAGAACCACCTCTTCTAGAAAGCCCTCTCTGATGTTCATCTTTCCAGAAAGAACTGCAGGCTCCTTCTTCTGAGCTACCATGGAACCTTATACATGTCTCTATATTTGCACTTACCACCCTATATTTAATTGTGTGTTTATGTATTTATTTCTACACCAGCTTGAATCAGAACACTGTGGATTCCTTTCACATATCTCTTTCAAGTCATCACATAACTCTTTCAAGTCACTATGCTTATTTTTCCCAATATCTTTTATAAATACTATGGTAAGCAGAGTCCAAAGGTGGCCCTATGATCTTCACCCCCTGGTGTTATGCCCATGACTAAATTACAATATATGGCAAAGGTAATGGATCTCACCCACTTGAATAGGTTGCATTATGAGGCAAAGGTAGAATAATTTTGCAGGTGTAATTAAGGCCCCAAATCAATTGCATTTAATAAAAAGGAAGATTATCCTGCACAGCCCTGACTTAATCAGTGGGAAATCCTTTAAGGCTTCTTTTAAAGTAACAACTATTTTATTGGCTTTGGGGAACAAGTGGTCATGAGTTCTACAGTTCTAGAAAATGGGTTCTGCCAGAAAGCTGAGTGAGCTTGGAAGAGAAGCCCAAATCTCAAATGAGGCCCCAGCCCCAGTGACACCTTGATTGCAGCTTTGTAGGACCCTGAACAAAGGACTAAGGTAATTTGTGCTCAGACTCCTGACCCACAGAAACTGTTGTAAGGTACATCATTTGTTATGCAAAAATAGAAAACTAATACAGAGGCTTTGATAGTAACTCTCCTAAGTGAATTCTCTGTTCACAATTAATCATTTATCTGTCATACCACAGCTAAACTAATCTTTCTGAAGAAGAGCTATGATTGTCTTATTCTCTGCTCGGAGATCTTCAATAGTTCCCAAATTTCTGTAGAGTAAAAAAATTAACACCATATTCTATATTCCTAGTGATCTTCTGCTATCTTCTCTTTCAAGACCTACTTCTCACTAGTCTGTAAAATACTTATTCCAGCCAAACAACGTTCTTTCTCCTGAAATATGCCGTAGGCAATTCTGCAACTATAAGTTTGATATATGTACTAATTATAGCCTCATATTTGATGATAAATTCCACCTATTCTTTGAGTATCAATACAATTCTTACCTTATTTTGATCATTGAATATATACTTTCTCACTTTTAAAGGTAATATAAGGACTTCCAGTTAAACTGGACAAAATGAAAAGAATGTTACTCCCATCTTTTAAAACCAGCAGAAAACAACAAAGAAAACAAACAACAGAATGATAATGGCTTCTATAATGAAAGTAGAACATATCTACCCTGACAGTCCATAAAATGTAAATAATCATTGCCAAATATTGTGAAATATGACCAGATTGAGGGGAGATGTTGAGAACAGATTAAACACCCCTGCAGAACTTGGAAAGTTAGCAGAGTTCTCCATAGTTGGATGGCTTATTCTGAAGGGTGAATTTACGGACTTCTTGTAAACGTGTGATGGCACTGTGAAAGTCTAGATCAGATATTTATGAAACCACAGCCACAGAGGAGAAGGGGCTGAATGAAGACAAGCACATGCATGCTAATTTTGCAGGAAGCAAGAAGCTGCTCCTGTGGCAAAGCGGATGAAAAACCAGAGTTGGCAATCACTAAGCTGAATCTGCTGATCTTGGCAGTTAATGAAACAGAAACAATAAACCCACTAAAATAAAAGTTATGATAAATGGGGTTTTGCTGTGGGATTGGCAGACCTTCTGTCGACCAGAGTCAAAGCATGGTCCTGGGCATAGTGTATGTGTCCCTAGACCTACATTCAAGCAGCTTGCTGTTAAGCATCTTCCCTAGCCCATCGCCCCACAATGCTATTCTTTAACAAACTACTTGCTCAGGAAGGATGGTCCAGACTTTTAAAAAGTAACCAACCTTAAAATGACACAAAGACATAGCCAGGGGGATAAAGAACAGAAGAAATTTAACAAATACAGAACACTGGGACAATATAAAAAAAAAAAAAAAAAACAACTAACAATGAGACACATTTAAAAATAAAATCAACGAAATTTAAAAAATGTCATCTGAATAAGACTTCAAAGTATAGATGCATGTGATAAAAAAAAAGATAAGGTGAAAAGTAAGATAGCAACATTTGGAAAGAAATGAGACAGAAAATTTCAAATAATGGGGCACCTGGGTGGCTCAGTCATTAAGCGTTTGCCTTCGGCTCAGAGTGTGATCCCAGAGTCCTGGGATTGAGCCCTGCATCGGGCTCCTCTGCTGGGAGCCTGCTTCTTCCTCTCCCACTCCCCCACTTCCCTCTCTCTCTGACTGTGTCTCTCTCCATCAAATAAATAAATAAAATCTTAAAAAAAAAAAAAAAAAAAAGAAAATTTCAAACAATGTCAGTTATTCAAGTTACATTAGAACCAATAAACCCAAGAGTAGATATTACCAAAAACAATCATGGACAAAGACATAGACTTCATAAAATTCAACAAAATAAAATGGAAAACATAGTTTAAAAGAATCGATTAAAAAAATAAAAGAAAATAAAAAATAAAAGAATTACAGAGAAAATGATAGTTCTGAGAGACAGTCAAAAGACTATAGCATATACATGCTTAGTGTTCCAGATGAAGTAAAAAGTAAAAATGGAAAAATATTAAAAGATGTAATAAAAGAAAAGTTTCCAAAAATAAAAGAAGGCTTGACTCTGAAGAATGAAAGGGAAACACTGCTTTGGAGATATTTTAGATATAAATAACAAAGAATAAATAATAAGGACTACACAATAAAGAGGTTATCTAGGCAAAATGTTCAACATCTACTCAAAAGTGGAAAACTCTGGCTGGCTTCAAATGTTTAAGAAGTTTGAAACTAATTGTGAGATGTGTGAAGAGCATGTCTACTTGGTCCTTGGATTCAGAAAATATGACCCAAAAGTTTTATACAACTTTCAAGAACTCTGGACATACTGCACTCATGACATCTTCTTGGGGTGGGGGGTGGGGAAGAAATTGGCATGGACTCTTTTATAAACCAACCAATGGAAGAACTGTAAGTGTGGAAATAGAAATGGGTCATAAATCCATTAAAATGGATAAATAAGAATAAAGAGCTGTGGGAATTAGGGAATGCAATATAAATGTTATCAAACTTGGCAAAGTAGAATTACTATATAACTAATACAAATTCCAAGGTGAAAGGAGAAATTAGGAAGTTTAAGTGTGCTGTTTTCCCCTTTTCAAATAATTGGGAATTAATTCAATATATAAATCAATTAATGAAAGTTTAAAAATTTTAAGAGTATGAAGTAACCAAAAGAAAAATAGAAATAGAACCAGGGGCGCCTGGGTGGCACAGCGGTTAAGCGTCTGCCTTCAGCTCAGGGCGTGATCCCGGTGTTATGGGATCAAGCCCCACATCAGGCTCCTCCGCTATGAGCCTGCTTCTTCCTCTCCCACTCCCCCTGCTTGTGTTCCCTCTCTCTCTGGCTGTCTCTATCTCTGTCGAATAAATAAATAAAATCTTAAAAAAAAAAAAAAAAGAAATAGAACCAAACTAAATTTGAAGCTAAGTGTGGAGAAAGGAGACATGGGAGATGGAGGTTGGAAATTTACTAGCTACCTCATGTTTTTGATAAAAAAATAAAAAAATGGTATCTAAAGGTGCAATATGTAGGGGCGCCTGGGTGGCTCAGTCGTTAAGCGTCTGCCTTCAGCTCAGGGCGTGATCCCAGCGTTCTGGGCTCAAGCCCCACATCAGGCTCCTCTGCTATGAGCCTGCTTCTTCCTCTCCTACTCCCCCTGCTTGTGTTCCCCCTCTCGCTGGCTGTCTCTATCTCTGTCAAATAAACAAATAAAATCTTTAAAAAAAAATAAAAAATAAAGGTGATAAATATAGAAAAAGATATTTAAATGAAATCTATAAAAATTTAAAGGCAATCTTTAGAAATACTAAAAAGAGCCTACACAACTGCTAAAGGACCAGAAGGAAAATGCACAAACATAGCAAATTAGAGAAATGTTGATTTTAGAAGATGGCAAGTGAATAATGAAAGCAAATGTGGTTAATATGTTCTTATTTATGTAAAAATACATGATTACCATGTGCTTATTTATGCATATATATTTGCATTGATATGCATGTATATGCATAGAAAGTGTCTAGAGGTATATGTAAGTAGCAGTCAACGGTGGTTACGTCCTGGAAGGCTGAATGTTATTTTTTATTTTTATTTTTTAAAGATTTTATTTATCTATTTTGAGAGAGAGAGACCGAGAGTGAGCGGGAAAGAAGCAGAAGGAGAGAGACAAGCAGATTTTGCACTGAGCACAGTGCCCAATGCTGGGCTCAATCCCATAACCCCAAGATCATGACCTGAGCTGAAATCAAGCCAGACACTTAATTGACTGAGCCACCCAGGCACCCTGGAAGGCTGAATTTTTTAAAAAATATATTTTTAGGGGCGCCTGGGTGGCTCAGTCCTTAAGCGTCCACCTTCAGCTCAGGTCATGATCCCCGGGTCCTGGAATCAGGCTGCATCGGGTTCCCTGCTCAGCGGGAAGCCTGCTTCTCTGTCTCCCACTGCCCCTGCTGTGTTCCCTCTTTCACTGTCTCTTTCTCTGTCAAATAAATAAACAAAATCTTTAATATGTATACATATGCATATTTTTATTTTGTAAGTTTTCTATCTATTTGGCTGTTTTACTGTGTGCATGTATTGCTTTTTAAAGAACTAATGAGATATATACTTATATATAATGTTATAGGTAGTCAATTATATAAATAAACGTTAACCTGTTATATTTATATATAATAACTATATGTATATAACATATACATACCTTCGAAGAGAAAATGTATAATCACATGTTCAATATAATCACATTTCCTCTATTTAGAGGACAAAAGAAAAAACACATACATATCAACGCAAGATAATTATTACTTTATGTATTTTCCTCAAGTCTTTCCTCATATGCCTACTTTTCACATTGTTTATATTGTATTTGACAGAATTTTGCTTACACACAGTAATTTGTATAAATTAAATAATATAACAAGCATTTATTGAGATAACTCCATAATCTCCACAAGCATAATTATAATGTCTGAAAAATGTTTTCTTGAAGAATTGTGCCAGTTTATGAAACCAATATATGATGAACTAGCATTTAGGTTGATTTCAATTTCTTCTATTATAAATAATATTGCAATAAATATTTGTTTTACAAAAATACATTGTTATTTAGCATATTTTTATTTAAGGAGATATCCAGATGTGGAACTGTATCAGATATATCAGTTACCAATCTTACAGACTTTCCTTACCTTATTTCTCGCTGTCTAATATAATCTCTTCTACTCACACATTTTAGCATTTGGTCTATTTTGGCATACTTACTACTAGCTATCTATCCACTATACATACTTATTACTGTCTACCCTAGGTAACTAGTATCCATCTGATATATGAACATGTAAAGTGTGTAGTAATCAATGAAAGATGACCTTATTACATTGCTAGGACATGAGGCTAATGGTAAGGGGCTATACTAGGGGCTTCAAACCTGTGATTTTTCCACTTCATGTACCACCAGTGGTCAATGTAGACTTTTCCAAGGGTTTCTGAGTTCCCAGTTTCCTTATGTACTCTTTCCTAAAACTAGTCTCCTTGAGAATGTTAATGACTACATGCAGATTTTTTATTTCCATCTCCTCTAACACAAACCTTTTCTTCTACTTTAGGAGAGAAAGGCATAACTCTCAGTAATCCTAGAACCTACCTCTGGTGAAATGCCCTGAGGTGTATAAACTTCTATGACATCAAACAAAGGGATACACGCTGGTGGAGACGCTGAAAAACTGAATGACTAATGACTAATCTTTTCTGAAAGTCAGGTGGTTTCCAATTCTTTACTTTCAGCAAAATTAAAGAGGACCTAATCAAGTTGTCAGCTAATAGATTAAAAATAATTTATGATCCTAGATGACTATGTGAATTCTGTCATATATCTCTGAAGAAGATCAAAGAATTGAGTGACATTGCTCCTTCCATTCCCATCCACTTATTTATGTGAATATGACTTCTCAGCTCTTACATCTATAAAAACCAAAAATAGGAGCAGAACTTATATAGTAACTATGTGATTTTAGCAATAAGTAATATCCATCCAAAGATATATGAGCCAATGAAAGAAAAAAAAAGTCATTTATCTCATTGAGGTGAATTTCCAATAAAATATTACTTTTATACTTAATAATTATTACTCAAATTTGAAATATAATATGTTGTTTTGATCAATGGTGTACTTATGACAATTATAATAAATTAATGTGGAAGGTAATTTTAACACTTAACAATCTTATGGTTACAGGAAACATTGTAAAAGTTAAATCTTAATGTATATACATCATTTATTGTAGAGATGTATGGTAAGGCGGTTAATAAGGTCCTTTAAGCATAAAATACATTAAATTAGGATAAAAATTTTGGAGGAAATAGGATAAAAATACCAGCTTGAAGAGCAAAAAGAATGTTGTTTTATTATTTAAAGTTGTTCATGTATTTTAAATGAATGGTAGCAGATATGATATTTACATTTTCTTAGAAAAATTAAAGCACTATTTAACAATTTTATTTTAAAATGTTAATATTTCTGCTATGCAGGAAATGACACCTTTTA
Organism: Ursus arctos; assembly: GCF_023065955.2. NCBI lineage: Eukaryota > Metazoa > Chordata > Mammalia > Carnivora > Ursidae > Ursus > Ursus arctos. The sequence continues at coordinate 18,114,714 of NW_026623111.1, forward strand.
AAGTATTTAAATATACAACAAAAAATTTCTGCTGCCAACTGAAAAGTGTACAAGCATGGGTATAATTTCACTAAATTATTTTAGGGGTACACAAATAAATCCATTTCAAGGATACTCTGTAAGCTACAATTACTAAGCTTTATGCTTTATCATAATTATTATTACTAAGTAGTATGCACAACAGATAATGTCACCTCACACTTGAGCTTCACTCCGTGCCTGTGGTATATCCAATGAGTTTGTCTAAGCCCAAATCTTACCCCCATCAAAGCTCTCAAACCATCCCCAACCTCTATGAAAATGGCTGAAGTAAATGGTGCATATTCAACAAAACTTACTAATAAACTGTTAATATTTTTAGTTAACTTTGCCACCCTCTTTTAGTATGAAGACTATCCAGTGAGATTCAATGAGCTTAAGACAGGTGCCAAGCCAAGCACTTCTGCTGAAAACAGATTTCTCTATAGTCTAACCACAGAACTCCCCTGTCACTCTTGCTGCTCATAGTGCCGCCATTATGGTCTCTCCCAGAAGCTGTCTTCTTCCTGTCCTCGTTAGTTTAATCCTTACCACATTTAGTATATTTGTTGCATGGTAAGATTTTCAGTTGTGACTTTTACTATCTTTTTACTTCGAATTTTTCCTGAGGACTTCTGCTTTTCCACACCTGTGGGTTATTTAAACTTTTATCCTAGGAAATTTTTTTTCTGGAATCAAAGAGTAAATAAGATGAAAATGACATAGATTTGAAAATGTACATTTAAAATATAATATGTAACACTGACATAAGCCTTGGCATAGCAGGACGCGCCACATGTTTATTTCTCAAGATAGAGCTCTATTAAGATGCTCCTTCATAAATTGATCTACTGGGAATTTAAAGTTTTCCATTCTCTCTATAAAGAGGAGAAATTCCTTTTACATAAATGGAAATAGATCATGGCTGTCTCAAAATTGAATAGAAAGTTCAAACAAGATATAACTGTGGCTCCAAGGATGCCTTACAAGCTTACCGGGTGGGAATAAAGTTATCTATCACAGAACACACTGGACATTGATTGCTCTACCCTCTTTCCGCCTGTCCAGAATACAAGAATTAAAAATGTAATTAAAAGCAGGTAATCCAGCTTAAAATGATAGTGATTTTTAATGCTGAATTTAAAAGACGCTAAAAAAACAAGGATGTTGCCCACTGCTACCTAATACACATCTAGAATTGGAAACGTCTACCTTTGAAATATAAACTAGAGACTAATACTTCCATAAAACTTTGTGCACATAAAACACACCTAGCAATGTTCATAGTATTGGGGATTCAAGATGACTGAAAAACACCTCGTGCATTAAAGAGTTCGTAGTTTGTAGAGGAGGTAAATCTATACATTGTAAATGTATAATCGTAAATTATAAATGTAAAGAGTGTAAAAAAAGAATTTACTCCGTAAATTCTACACCGTAGATATTGTGCCAAGTATGACTCCTTATTTCTGTTTTCTGAACAGTGCCCCAATGTAGATCTTATTATCTACTGCAACTAAAGTTGAGGGGGAAAAAGAGTAATCAATTTTACTTAATGAGTATGTGATTACAGCGAAGAGAGAATAAATGCAGGTAAAATGCATGGTGTAGCTGCTGGTACATTTTAAGTGTTTAATAAATTGCGAACATTAATAGTTGCTCTTGTAACACAGTCATAAGCCATTTGCATGGTGCATGGTAGTCAAAGAAGATTATGAGGAAAGACATTCTAGAAAAGATGATACCCACACCAGGAGCTGAATTTTGAATGGAGGGCCACGGGGGTAAGAAGGATTAGTAAATGAAATACTCTTCTCCTGACTTCCATGAAAACACTTGTTGCTGGTTGCCTCCTGCCCCTTTCCGTTATGATTTTCCCTAGTAGGATTTACCTCTTATATTCACTTGCTAATTCTGAAAATTTTCCAGGATTTATTCTCAACCCTCTTTTTTCATTGTTAATGATCTCCATTCCCATGACATTGAATGCTATCTTTATGTAGATGACTCTCAAATTCATATTACCAAGAGAGCATCCCCTCCAAGCCTTAGACCTGTATATCCAACTACATACTTGTTTTCTCTATTTGGATATCCCCCAGACACCCCCAAACTTGTCTGCTCAAACCTGAATACTTGTTCCCTCCTATATCCTGGATTCTCCCCCCCCTCCGCCCTTTCATTATCATAAAGGGCTCTGCCAACTATCAGTTGCTGATGCCAGAGACTGGAAGTCATCCATGATGACTTTTTCCCTGTCCAATATCAAATCCACTTAAAGTCTTATTCGTTCTACTTCTAAAAATATATTTTGACTCTGGCTCATCTCTACTATCAGCACCACCATCACTCTTGACCCAGAACACAGTGAAAGCTTAATGTCTTTGTGTTTTCACTCTTCTCTCTAAGCCCCCCACCCCTCAATCTATCCTCATTACTATAGCCAACATGCTTTTTCTTAACCCATGGTTCTGATCACTCATCTGCTTAAAACCTCCAGTGGTTTCCTATCCTACTTAGAATGAAGTCAATTCTGTCATAACCTGAATCTGAATGATATGGCCCCTGACCACGCCTACAACCTCCCCTGTGCTAAAGATCTGCTGCTCCAGAGACATTAAGTGCTTCCTTCTGCAGAATGTTCATATACATAACCACCTCTGCCTGGAAATACCTTCGCCTGTGCTTTGCAAGGTTGTTTTCTTCTCCGTGTTAGTCTAAACTTTAAACATGATCTTCTCAGAGAGGTCTTCCTTGATTTTCTTAATGAAGAAGGACCCTTACTGATATTTCTTAAATATTATATCTAATTCCCTCTTGTCACCTCATTCAATGTGTAAATATGCATTTGTTTACTTGCTCATTACCTGTCTACTGAAATGTGAGATCTACAAGGCCTGAGATTGTCTATTTTATTTATCAAAGTATATCTAGGGTCTGTTAGATGTTCGGCACATAGTTGATACTCACAAATATTTTCTAAGTGAATAAGTAAAAATGAATGTCTTACTGAATGAATGAATGAGGTATAGTGCATGGCCTTCTAAACATTTAAGAAGTAGTCAGGCAAACTGTGTCTTTTTAACCTGTTTATAAAATAGGAATAAGAATGACTGTCTTTCCTAAACTCATAGGGATATAGTAAAGAAATTGATGTGGAAGTCTGGAAAGTTAAAAGCATCAAATAGTTGACTTTTATCATTACTTAATGGCTATCATTTTTAACAGCTTGCAATTGTCCTAAATGATATAAATTATTTTCTTTTTCTTTTTCTTTGTCTTTTTTCTTTTCTTTTCTTTCTTTCTTTTTTTTGAGAGAGAGAGGAAGAGAGCATGAGCTGGGGGCAGGGGGGGGTGCAGCTGGGGAGACAGAATCCTAAGGAGGCTCCATACCCAGAGCAGAACTCGACACAGGGCTTGATTTCACTACCCTGAGATCATGACCTGAGCCAAAATCAAGATTCAGAAGCTTAACTGACTGAGCCACCCAGGCATCCCCTTAAATGACAAAAATTCCGATATTTGATAACTAGATGTCCAAATGTTGATGACACTTTTGAAAATTTTGTGTACAACATTCTAGTATAAGTGCATACATAAGAATTTCTATGTTAATAAGAAAACTGAGCCAACGTGACTTTGTAGACTAAGACAATAAAAAATTGCCATGTCCCAGTTCCTGACTAACCCTGACTTCAAGCTTCATTGCTTAATTTCTGTGGCCTCACTTTCCCCATCTGTAAAATGGGACCTGCCTCTTAGAAAAATAACTAATGAAAGCAATCACTAATTGTTGAGAATGAAGTTGGAAATGAGGGTCAATCTGCATGTTAAGGGCTCTTAATTCTAATAATGCACAAAGGTCACTAGCTTACATCATTCTCTTTTGAAAGACTCAGCCAAATGGATTTGGAGCACTTTTGCAGAAGTTTCTATTAGGTCCCTGTACTGAGCTCACAATGCCCCTGAGGGAGCGGAGAAATCAATCATTCACAATAATAGGTACCCTGCAAGGGTAATAATATATTTCAACTTTCTTTTTATATAGCCCTTTGATAATTCACAGAGGACGCTTGGCAAGCCACAGTCAAGATAAAAAGTGTCCTATTTTAGTGATTTTCCTTTTGATCACCGAAGTTCAATATTATTATGACCGTGAGCCGGTGCTCACGGCACCCTGTTTATTGGCTGGACCCACGCAACCCTCAGGAGCTACCTTGCTTTCAGGTAGCTTCCTTCTCTCTGATGCCCAGTTGTCCTCTGGAAATACTACATGAAGCAAATTGTTCCTCTCCTTAAAGGCCCTCAGTGTCACTTACCTTGTAGATTTCCAGGGATATTAAAAAAATCAAGCAAACATACAACCTCCGTTGGTATTCAAGGATCTCTTCCACTTGATTTGGCTTGTCTTCTGGTGCTGCCCTTTGGATCCCCCATGCTGCAGCCAAACTGATCTGAAATTGTTTTTTATGCTTCACGCCACATCATTGTGCATGCTGATATTTCTGGGCATGTCATTTTCAGCTAAATACAATCCTTTCTCTTAAGCCTTCTGGAAAACCTGCTGCTCCCCCTTCCCTGGAACTCTTTTCAGACGTTCATTCATTCTATGCGTGTTTATTGAGCACCTACCATGTAGCAGGGCTTGGGGAAAATAGGCAAATCTCTGAACTCATGAAGCTTCAATATTGCTAAAGGGAGATACTCAATAAGTAAACAAAGGAATAATATGTCCCAAGATAATATCAATTATGAAGAAAATAATATGACATAAGGAGCATGGCGGAAAATGATGAGTTAGAGGAAGGTACGTTATAAATGATGGCCACGGAGGGTCTATCTGCATAGGTAAGAATTGAACAGAGACCTGAATGAAGTAAAGGAAAAAAAAACTATGTGTATTTGGTGGCAGGGAGGTGGAGGGTCTTATGAAGGGAGTTTCAGGAAAGGGAAATAGGAAAATAAGGAAAAGAGCCTGGCTTGTTTGAGCAAAAACTTGGAAATTCGGAAGCTCGGGTACTTTGAGATGAGTGAACCACGGGAAAGGAAGTAAGAAGAGGTGATGATGGAGAGCGGAACATTGAGTACCCAATAGATGCTTTTTTCCTAAAGTGGGAAGCCGTAAGTGAGAGAGGAGAAGCAAGACCTTTGATTGAGCTTTTTAACAGGCCCTCTGATGTTTTCTTCTCTACTCAGTGAGACCATAGCTTTCTGCTAGTTGGGTGCTAGGTGCCCTTCCCTGAACTACAGTATAGAAAAGCACTTCCACTTAGAGAGCTCAGACAATTATAGCACTCACATCATTTGTTTACCCCCCTGTCCTACACTGCCTGTTTTCTAATGCTTCTCCCATTTTGACCAGTTTCATTGTTTTGGCAAGTTCTGTACCAATTAAGAGGAAGCTCCAAAATGATTGCCTTTGAAAACTAGTCTCTTTATAATGTGAATACTTATAACTATTTTGCTGTCTGTCTTAAAGAGAACAGGAATTGTTGGGAGGAAAATGGTTAAATTGCTTGGGCAGTCTAAAAAAACTGTGATCCCAAGAGAAGTCTGTAAAAATTCTCTCTTTCTATAGTTGGAAGAGGTACATCCAATCGTTTATTTGATTTATACATTTCCAGAGTGTCTTATTGTGTGTGGTGTCTATTTCAGGGATCCTCCCCCAGACTTCCTTATTTAGTGCCGACATTAAAATAACTTGCAGATGGCACCCACTCTGGTGGGCACACTGTCTTCTTCTCTTGTTGCGGTCATTGTTTTCCTTTTTATTATTGCTGTATTTCACCCCAATAGAGGGTCTTAAAGTAAGTTTTGAATGGAAAGGGAGTACAAATTATTAGATGCTAAATCAAGTCACATGTCTACTGCCACCGATTATCTCAATTAATGTTGGCATCAACTCATCTGCTAAAAATACCACACCACAAATCCCACTCTTTCTACGCACCCACACACATATATTCTGTCTTCATTCCACTTGTTTTCAGCTTGCTTCCCTCAATGTACACACTATTCTTCCTTCAAGGCTCAAGGCATACCCTACTTGCCAATTACTAGTATTTCCTGGGTTGTACGCTTACTGTCCACGATAGGCATTTCACTCTTAGTTATATACTCTACCATGAACTGAATTAGGTTATCCGATGAATCAACAGCTGTCCACTAACCTTATGGATTCCTTAGGGTGTTATATTTTTTGTAACCCTAACAAGTCTAAAAGTCAGGAATTCTTAGTAAATACTTAATGAATTGATTAATATTGACATATGCAGTTCCATAAATCAATTGCTCATCATGAAAGTACGGGGACATTTTTAAAAAGGAAAAAGGCGTTTGGAAAATTAAGGCAAGTGACATGAACCAACAATTCACGGAAGATATGTAAATGGCTGATAAACTCATAATGCTATTCGGCTTGATAGTAATCTAAGAAATTCAAATCAAATGACAATGTGATCTACATTTTCAATTTTAAAAATTGACAAAGGTATTTTTAAGTAGTGATATTCAATGTTAAAGAAATCATAGTGAGAAAGGAACATCCTTTAACCACTACAGGGAGTATAAATTAGCACAACCTTTCTGAAAGTCAATTAGCAATATGTATGAAGTGCTTAAAACAATTCATACCTTTTTATTCTATTCCTAAAAATTTACCCTATGGGAATAATCAGGGATTTGCCAAAGAAATGTGTGGAAAAGGATGTTCCTCATAGCATTATCCATAATAGCTCATAAAGAAGAAAATATCAACCAATAAGAAAGAGGATAAATAATAGTACATATAATGAGGTTTTTATGTAGCCATTAAAAATGATGTTTCAAAGAATATTTAATGGCATGCAATATAACATGTACTGAAAAGTCAGGCTACAAATCTACATATAGAAATGTTAACAGTTTTGTTAAGACTCTAACCAGATACACAGAGAAAATAAAAATTTTTGAAAAAGGATAAAATTAGTTAGACTAAACAAACAAACAATAACAAGATGATCCTTTTAATTTCAAATATATCAGTAATTGTACGAAATAGAAATAGATGAAATATCTTACTCTTTTGGGGTAGGAGTATCTATTTTGGTTATCTTCTTCCATTCTATTAAGTTGTTATTTACTATTCTTTAAGTGGCAACCCTAGAAATTACAACTTGCATTCTTGACCTTATAATTAATAACTTTTACTGCCTCTCGAAATTGCACCTTAACTTCACCTTTTGTGCTATTACTATATTTTGAACCTAATTCACTATGTACCAATAAATGTTTAGCAACTGGTTATCTGAGGAAAATGTATGCATATACACATATATTAGTTTACTATACTTCTTCCTGACTAAAAAAAAATGTAGCACCAAGTCCACAAATAAAAATACAATATACAATAGTCTCTATTATAAATTCCAAATAGCCAATTGATTGTCACTGAATGCTTACATTGGATTTTTTAAAGCTTTTATATCCTTACTCAGAGTGTGGTTGAATTTGATAAGTAAGTATACTTAGATATAAATGGGCTCATATCTTAGTTATATTAACATGTGTGATGCAAAGAAGATAATGAAGTTAAATATCAGCTTGACACACTGACATGAGTAATTTCTTTACTAAATTGGATAACAGTTAATCTGCATAATTGACATTTCTAGGTTGCTTTTTAGACAATCAACAAAAACAATAAATCAAGCCCTGATCTGTAATATTTGCCAATTTTCATGATATAAATTCTCTCATGACAGCCAACTCCAAGTTACAACATAGCATCATGGAATGTGTGTTGGAAAAATATGTACATTTTATGTACATTTAGAGGCACGTGAGTAGCTCAGTCAGTTAGGCGTCTGACTCTTGGTTTCAGCTCAGGTTATGATCTCATGGGTCATGGGATCAAGCCGTGCATCCAGCTCCACGCTCAGCAGGGAGTCTGCTTGCAAATTCTATGCCTCTGCTCTTCCCCACACTCGAGTGTGCTGTCTTTCCCTCTTTCTAAAATAACTAAATAAATCTTTGAAAACTATGTACTTATGTATACCATTATATATATTATTTTCATCATATATATATATGTATACACAATAGACATAAATGATCTCAGCAGCATGGATAAAATAAATGTAGTAAAATAAGAGGTGTTGCATTTGATTATTTATTACTTTTTTATGTGTTTAACAACCAACTTCCAGGATTACTGAAATTTAGCAGTAAGTTCTTGCAAGCCAGTGCTAGCTGACTCCAGCACATCACTCGACTCTATATGTACTTCAATTCCTCAAGATATTATTATTTTAAACAGTTATGCTTACCCATATATTTACCCTTTTCGACGATTTTTGTTTCTTTCTGTAGTATCATAGTTATTATTAGAATCACTTTCCTTCTTCCTGAAGAACTCCTTTTAGTATTTGTTTTAGTGAAGGTCTGCTGACAATAGATTTTCAAATTTTTGTGTGTGTGGTAGGTAGAATAATGGCCCGCATGTGTGTTCACACCCTAAACCTCAGAACCTTGAATATGTTACAATATGTTGCCTTTCACGACAAAAGGGACTTTGCAAATGTGACTAAGGTTATGTACCTTAAAATGAGAAGATCATCATAGATTATCCAGAGAGTTCAATCTTATCAAATCCATCTTTAGACTTTCCCAACTTCAGGGAACCAAAAGGATGGCAGTGTGAGAAAGACTTGCTCACTCTTGCTAATTCTGAAAATGGAGCAAGAGTGCCCAGAGCCAAGAAATTTAGGTGGCCTCTAGAATCTTGAAAAGGTAAGGAATAGATTCTTCTCTAGCATCTTTAGAAAAAAAAAATTGGCCCTGCCAACACTTTTATTGTAGCCCATTGAGATGTTGTTGGACTTCCAATCTATACAGCTCTAAGATGATTATAAATTTATAATGTTTGTGTCAACAATTTTATTATTTGTTCCAGCCAGCCACAATAGAATATTAATACAGTTTAAAATGCCTTTACTTTATCTCTATTTTGGGGGCACGTTTTTGGTGGCATTTAACTTCCAGGTTGGAAATTATTTTCTTTTAGCAGTTTAAAAGTCACTCCATTATCTTCTGGCTTCATCATTTCTATTTAAAATTCAACTATATTTCTTATCTGTATAGCTCTTCTTTTTGAAAATCACGTGTCTTTTGTTCTTTGGCCTGTAAGGTTTCTATTTGTCCTTACCTTTTTTTTTTTTTTAACAATTATATTATAATGTGCCTGGATATATCTTTATAATTATCCTGTTCTGGTTTCCCTAAACTCTTAAAATCTGTGGCTTAATGTTGGCTTTGAAAAATGTCAGTATCTGCTCAAAAAATATTTTTGCCCCATTCTCTCTCTTTCTCTCCCCTACTCTGGGACTCAAGATATAGGTATGTAAGACGTATTTATTGTATTCTAGGGGTTTGTTATGCTTTTTATGTATTTTGCATTTTTTTTTCTCTGTGCCTCAACTTGGATATTTCCTACTGTTCTATTTTCCCATTCTCTAATCTTATCTTCTATTGTGTTTAATTTTCTATTAAAAATCTATTAATCTCTTAGTATCTGCTGACTTCTTATTTAGCACAAAATTTCCATTTGATTTCTTCTCATATATTTAATTTAATTTTGATATTTTTCATCTTTCTATTTTTTAACATATTAATCTTAGTTATCTTGAAATTTCTGTTGGATAAGTCTAATAACTGTTTTAACCAAGGTTTTTTATCCTATGTTTTGTGTTTATTCTTCTGGTTTTGGTCACTTGGTTGTTTTAGAGCACTTATTTAATTGAATTTTATATACTGCATAACAACAGTTGTAACGATTTTGATGATGTTATCTTTCATAGAATTTAGTTTTCTTCTGGATAGCAGCTTGAATATGATCATGTCATCTTAGTCAGTCAAGGCCTGATTATTAGTATTTGCCTTTGTTCCCAGGGTATAGCTCTTCCAGGCTCTCAAGAAAACTTGGACTGTTTACCTAGGCTTCTCTTCCTTTATAGCCCCGAATTTCATTTTTGTCTCCTAAGTGCTATAAAACCGCTTAATTTTGATTTAGCTTTTCAGACTCTTAGAAACATCTCCCTGCAAATCCTGATTGCCTTGGTTGTTCTCACTATCTTCAAATAATTGTGTTTTTTTCTGTGTTTTTTAATTCAGATTTTATAGTTGGTCTATCAAGAAATGTAGCCCCATACCAGATATTTCATTAAATTCAGAAGCGGAAGTGACTAAAGGACTAGAACTACATTTTATTTCTATACGTATTAGAGATTTAATTAAGTCTTGGAAAATGGGGGACACTCAATATGAATTGGTAGAATGATTGATTAAATGAATGAATAGAATGTATTATTTAAGTTCAAAAAATAACTGGGTATTATGACCAATTTATACAATACTCATTAGAACTGCATTTGTTGCATTAGATTTTGGTTTTATGCCAAATTTACACTGATGAGCGCTAAAATAAATTAGTCCCATAAAAATTATTGCGTGCACATTGTTAGGCATGTTGTCGAGGAACTTGTTCTTTATGAGAGTGGTACTCACTCTCTAGAACAACACCCAGAAAACATACTCAGTTGGCCATAATGTCAAGAGTAATTGTTCTTTGCCATATTGGTTTCTCTGTTTTTATTCCAAATTTACTATGTTGTATAACGCTCAGGTTTGGGTGTTGGTTTTTTTCCATTTGGTTAGAGAAAATTTAGAAAAACGTTTGCAATCTACACATATTAAGTTCACATGAGTTGGCCTTTTTTTCCTCAATACGTTTCTGTTCCTGAATTTTCCCCCCATCACACCTACATTGAATATTTTCATTTATTTCAAGTACTTTTGGTTGCTATATCATGCTGTTTGGGAACATGATAGAGAGGATTAGTAAATTATTTGAGTTCTTTACAAAGTGTTTTCTACAATGTGTATTTTTTCTCAAAACTGTGGTCACATTTACATTGGGAAAAGATTTTGGTAAATATAACATTTACATATATGATAAATATTTTATACTTTAACTGGTAGAGTTCTATATTTTATTTAGTTATTGTATATCTAATAAAACAGTGCAAAGCCCAGGCTGACTCAGTCAGTTAAGCGTCTGCCTTCAGCTCAGGTCATGATCTTAGGGTCCTGGGATCAAGTCCCCGCATTGGGCTCCTTGCTCAGAGCCTGCTTCTCCCTCTGCCCCCCCCCTTAGTGCTCTCTCTGTATCTCAAATAATAAATAAATAAATCTTTAAAAAACCCACAAAAAACGGTGCAAATATTCACTTCGCTGCCTCTTTAATAAATGAGGAAACCAAGGCACAGAGTCAATGAGATAGCATGTGAATAAATAAGAATTCAACCCAAATACCCTAATTTCCTTATAACATAAGTAGAAAATAATAAATCGAAGTCTTTTTGCTTCTAAAAAACATGCTGTGTCTTTGTATGCTTATCCCCATTGTCTTTCTCCTTTGCTTATGCGTCTTCAATTAGCCAGTACGAATATTTTCTTAAGTATGATAATACAATTTTATTTTAGCTTAGTACTTACAAGTTCTTTCTTTGCTTATCACCACACTTTCTGTAAAAGAAGCACCCTTTAATTTGCCTTTCATACGTTTCTGCTTAAAGGTACACCTTCAATGGATCAAACTTAATTGCACTGTGGCCCTTAGCTAGCTCAAATTCCTCAATCAATTCACCTCAGACTCATCTTCTTTTAAGACTAAACAACCCCATTTTTCTTAATCTCTTCTCATCTGTTCAGTAATCCCTTCCATTCCATTTATCATTTCTGTTGCCCTATGCTCTCTCCAATTTAGCTATAATGTTCTTCAAATAAGGTCCTCTATCAGATGGGCACATGCTTAAAACTTCCTCTTCTACACTCATATTAGGCCAACTAAGAAGCTGCCCTGGTAATTTCGGCTTGCACGGTTATTACGAGCCTCAAGTCTGTGGAATGTTAAATGCAGTGTTCTAAGGCAGTGGGAGCAAATGATATTTTCTTGCGTTAATATTTTGAAGCATCATGGTATTTTGCTTAAAAAGATGAAAAGGTGAGTCTTCAAAGCCAAAAAAAGTAGGTGCTTTGCCTACAATATGAATTTTTTGATATTCATGCTAAAAACCTACTTGTGCTTTCAGGAGATAGTATTATAATTGTAAATAATCAAATATGGTTCCTTTTTCCAAAATACCCAGTGACTCTTTTCAAGAGGTTATCTATTATTATCAAGGCAATGAGTCTGACATGAATTCAGGGTCTTTGTGATAATGGACCAAATTCATCACAAGATGATATTTGCTTAAAAGAATTAAATAAATAAACAACAACAAAAAAAGCAAATGTTACCTAAAGAAGTTAGTCTGCAGCTCTCTGAGGCATCTCTAAAAAGAGAGAAACACTGGTGTAAGAAACATCAATTACAAAAGCCCCTGAGTGATAAACAGCTACTTCCATGCAAGGAGTAATTACTGTCTCCCGGAGCTGACCCAGAGATTCTCTGTAGGGAGTGAATGTAATAGTGCAGTTGGAGCCATATGCCATGGGCATCTCTATGCACTGATGGAGAGGACTCATTTGGGACTGAGTCGGAGGAAGTCATGTGTGTTTATGCAAAACAATCTTGCCATTCTGTTATAAAGAGCTCAAATGCTATATTCAGATTCTTAAGGGAAAGACAGAGAGGCGAGACCAGAAGTTGGGCAACGCTGCTCACTGGTTAGAGCTTGAGAGCAAGCACTCAACTGAAACAGGCATGGAGAGTATAGCTGAGCAGTCTAAAAAGCTTGGAATATTTGCTGCCAATGGGGCTGAGCATTTTAAATGCGCTTGGCAGTTCCAACACTTGGAATTCAAGAGAATAACTATCTTTGTATTGTTTAGTGGCAAGTGATATAGTACCAATTTTACTAGTTTAGAGGAAAAATGATAATGTGTTGGCCCTGGTAACTGAGAATTTTGGTCATATTCTGGCTTCAGAAACAGATGGATCCACAGGAAATCAATGGTATCCTTAGGACTGAATCTTTAGCCATCTCTTAACTATGTTTTTGTCTGGATTGGTTCCACTGTCAGGCAGTCTTCACTCATGATAGCAAGAGAGCTGCCGGCAGCTCCAAGGTTACATTAATATCCTATCCTTTCAGGAACCTCAGTAGAAAAAGTATGTTTCTTTCCTAGTAGTTTGAAAAGAAGTCCAGAATGAGTTTTATTGACTCAGACTGGCCTGGCTTAGTTCGTATGCCCATCTCGGGACCAATCACCATGGCCACAGGCATGTGATTCTCCTACTGGTCAGACATGGGTCACCTCTAATACCCCACTCAAAGTGCCACCCTTGGAGCTAAAAGGAAGATTTAGCCCTCCCTCCTAAAACTTTCATGTGCTAAGAGGAGCTGATTGGTGTTTCTCCAAAGAAAAATCATGGTGCTGATATGAGAAGAAATGAATGAAAAAAAAAAGTCTGGTGTTTTAATTCACTATAGACTTAAAAAGAAAAGAGGTATTCTGGGAAACCCTACAAGACTATAAAAAGCAGACAGTGTAATCCCTTTCCACATCTAAATCTTTATGCATATTTCTGACTACTACAACTGCCCCAGAGATGCTTAAAATGTCATTAAGGACCAAAATCTCAATTGATGTCTGATTATCTAAAGTTAGCTTTTTATGGCCCCACAGGCATAGGGTCAGTTACTCCAACAACCCTAGAAATCACACATGTTTTTTGTTTGCTTGCATTTTGCTTGCTTGTTGTGAGGGATGGGAGGACACTGTACAGGTGCTTTACAAACATTAGCTCATTTAATCATTAAAACAGTCCTGAGAGATAGTAATATGGATAGCTATTTACACAGGAGAAAATTTGGTCACAGAAGATTAAATGACTTGCTTATGGTTCCACAGCCATTAATAGCAAAACTGGGAATAAGGTACAAATTTCTTGACCTTTCTTCTACATAATGCTGATCCCACCACTCTAAGCCAGCAGTACCAATTGAAGGGCAGAGAAAGTAAACTCTTGTTTTATTGTCAAATAGAAAGCCCTTTGCAATCGCCATATACAACACTCCAAATCCTTATCTTCTGAGTGTTAGCTGCCTTAATACAACCACTTAAAGAGAACTGAGAGTTTATTCGGAATTTCATAGAGTTAGGTTTTACCCGCTTTGGCAGTCATTTCTGCTATATAGCATGTGTTTGTGAGGGTGGTCAAAGCTGCCGGATAGTAGTTCAAAACCCATTTCTGCCACTTTCTAAATGTATGAATTCAAATCAGTTTTTAGAGCTCTCTGTTTTCAGTTTTTCCAAATACGAAATAGGTATGATATTTATACCTACTTCTGATAACTATCTTGAAGAATAAATGAATTATACATGAAAATTCCTTAGAACAGTAGCTTGTACACAAAATGCATTCCACACATTTGTGTTATTGTTACTATTGTTGCTACTATCATTGCTGTTGAAAGTAACCCCCTCTCACATAATTACCAAGAACCAGACAAATCAAGAAGCAGAGCCTATGTGTATTGGTTAATAAAGAAATGAATATATAGCAATTATTTTTCTGCCACTTTTTAAAAGATTTTATTTATTTATCAGAGAGAGAAAGAACAAGCAGGGGGAGCAGCAGGCAGAGGGAGAAGCAAGTTCCCCACCCAGGAAGGAGCCCAAAGCAGGTCTTGATCCCAGGACCCTGGGATCAGGACTGGAGCCAAAGGCAGATGCTTAACCAACTGAGCCACCCCAGGCATCCCTACTTTTCTGTGATTTTGAAAGCATTTAGTGGAGCTTGAAATTTACGAAGTCAAACATATATGTGGGAAATTGATGACTAGGATTTATTCTCCAATCATCAAGAATGGATTCTCAGCAGGAAAGGAAGTTGAATAACTATGTGAACAATCAGCCATTCAAATGGTATCAACTCTGTGACTTTGTCTAGTTACTTAACTTCCCAAAACTTTGGATTCCACATTTGCTCATTTGGGATCATCATATCTATGCCGAGTATTTATAGAGGCTTAAGTGAAATGTTGTGATAGTTTGTGATACATAGTGGGGATAGACGACATAGCAGTTAACTTGAATCCTCGTGGGTGCAGGATTCTGTCTGACTTTTAGAACCCTAATTGTGCCCTTTCCACTAGCACTGTGTTTCAAAATCAATACAGTTTTTCAGATAAGTAAACTAAAGTTCTGAAAGTTTCTAACTTGTCCAAAATAATGAGGTTTTTTAAAGCTCTTAAGCGACTCTGAAGTCCCTCATCATTTATTTCCTGCTGAAATACATCATAATTTCTTTCCTATGCTACCCATTCTAAATTTTTCTCTATTTTGGGTAGCACCTTTGGCTTGTCTGGGTGTTTTACTGGGTGGAATGAGCCAAATCCTCATCCTTAAACCTTAAGACAAACTCCGCACAGCGTCTTTTATCAGCATTAATACCATTTATGCTATAGAGTCGGCCAGGTCATATGATCCAAGTGGCAGGACAACTTGCATGGGGCCTGAACCTGTTACAGAACCCTTTTCTGCTCTCAAATATGTCTGCCTTTCGGGTCACCCAGGAGATGGATTTGAGCAATGTTCCCAAGTGTGGTATCGGCAGTCTCCAAAACCTAAAGATACCTGTGAGATTGTGCTTCTTTCATCACAGGTAGGAAATATAATCTTTGTCTCTTTTAGTCTGGAAGTTATGCTGCACTATGTCCCAGACCACCGGAATCCTAACATGTTCATGGATGTATTGGTCCCCTGAATCTTTACCATATTCTCTCCTGTGTCCTACTGAGGCCTCTAATACACTTGCAGTTCTTGCTCATTCATCCCAATTAGCATGATGTCATTATAGAATGGACAAGTGTGATATTCTGAGGTATGTCAAGACAGCCCAGTTTTCTTCAGTCTGTATTTTGACAGAACATAGAGTTTTCACATAGCTCTGGAACAAGGCTGTAAATGTATATTGTTATCTTCTCTATGTGAATGTTTTTTATTTACCCTTTTGATCAGGGGGGATAAAGCCATTCAGATCAATGGCTGAGTACCATGTACTTGAAGTTGTTTTATTTTTATCTATCTATCTATCTATCTATCTATCTATCTATCTATCTATCATCTATCTATCTATCTACCTATCTATCTATCTATCTATCTATCATCTATCTATCTATTTATGTAGTCTCTGCACTCAGTGTGGGATTCGAACTCATGACTCCAAGATCAAGAGTCTCACCCTCCTCTGACCAAGCCAGCCAGGTGCCCCTACTTGAGACTATTTTAATCTTTTCTAGCAAATATACCACGTCTGGTACTATTATTCAATTAAATTGGCAGTAACCCCCCATTATGTTTCAGAATTCATCTGACTTTTATAAGGTATAGACTGGTAAGTTAAATGAAGATATAAGATCCACTACTCTGTATTTCTAGGTCTTTAGGTGGCACCAATTTCTGCCATTTTCCTAATTTTCTTTTTCAGTAGCTATTTTGGCAAGAGAGAGAGGTTCAGTTTCAGAAGCTTTACTTGGCCCTCTTTACTACAATAGCTCTTATTCCGCAAGCAAAGGAGCCAATGTGGAACATAATAACTGAGTATGTCAATTCCAATTAAACATTCAGGGACTGGGTCATGGCCACTGGATGGGTCTTGGACCCACTGGACGCACTGTGAGCCAGGCCTGGGCCAAAACGCCTTTTATTCTTTGGCCGCTGTGTGCTTCAACTTCACCAGGGAAGTTGTGAAACCTGGAATGTTAACTTGGATCCTCTATTCTTGAAATATTTGGATATTCCCCTCCCCCTGTTGTAAATGACTGAAGGCTACTAGGGGAAGTATTGGAGAAATCTTATGCTTGCCATACTTTTCTAGGCTCTTTTCTCCTGAAGATCTGGCTTCTTCTTCAGTCACTAGATTCCAGAGGCGAAAATTGGCTTCTATCTAGAAGCCGTGCAAGAGATCATGACTTCTATTGGGTGGCTACTCTCAATCTCCTGATCATCTGATCTTAATTTCTTTTGTTAATAAAGATCATTTACAATATCCATAGCTCTCTATGGGTCAGGCCCTCCTGGCTACGACACAAACCCTGCTGTTCATTATAGTAATTACACCCCCTTGGCTTCTGAAAATTAAGCACTGTCATCTGGGGGCGGCGGCTGCTTCTTCTTCTTCTTCTTCTTCTTCTTCTTCTTCTTCTTCTTCTTCTTCTTCTTTTTGAAACCCTGCCATTTTCAATGCTATAAGAAGCCAGCTGTGTAATATCTCCAAATATCAAGACTAGTCCTCAGAGGAAAACCATCACTGAGGTTCTTCCCATGCTAATACCCTTCTCTCCAGTAAACATTTTATCAGTTTGTGAAACAAAGTGTTTCTGGGCTGTACCATGGTCGATAATCACCCAGTGGGTTCTTCAGGCTTACCTCTGCTTTAACACGCCCACTTCTTGGAGCTTTTGAGCTCCTCTTCCATGGTGTGCCATGAGAGTTATAGTTACTTCTACTTCACTTAATGTGCATCATAACATTCTCCAAGCTTCTACAAGCCCTCCTAGTAACATGTTGGCACAGCCTCCTATACCCTTTTTGGTGCATTACATCCTGCACTCCAGAGGTATGCTCACACACAATACAGCATTCGCAATCAGGTCAATCTGATTTCAAACTCAGTGTTCTTTGATCTGTTTCCCCTTTGTTAGATAGTTTTGCCCTTTTCTTGTTTATATAGAAAATAAACAGTTTATCATCCTTTTTAGAATTGACTCATATTGCTTTTTAACAAAAATTCCTGATATATATTCCAGTGAATTTGCCCAATTATGAAGAACAACGAATACTCACTTCCCTAGCCAATTTTTGTGAATTTCCCTCATATGCATATGGGAACATATAATTAGGAGAACTTTTATTTTTGTAAGATTCAATAGATTTCTCTTAACAAAGTATCTGACACAGATTAAGTGATCAAACAGTTCGATGGACTAATAAATGATTAAATAATCATAATTATCAACTATATATATATATATAGAGAGAGAGAGAGAGAGAGACCTAAATTTGAAATCTATTTTGTTTTTGTTCACTATGTGATAATGAGCATCTGATGCAGTACCTGGCACATAACACTTTCTCAACAAATATTTGTTAATGAATAACCATTGGGAAATAATAGCTATACTCTTGCATGTGTGTATGTCTGTGTATGTACATTATAATTTTAATATGTCATTTTAATGCAATTAAATATATGTTCACTTAAAATATTCAAACTATAGATATTTATAATAAAAAGTGAAAGTTGTGGTTTACTCCAACTAAATTTATTTCATTTATTCATTTAACAAAGAAACTTCTATGTGATAATGACTGTGCTATGTGCAGGAGACATAACATTTAGTAAAAATAGAATGATTCCCTCAGAGTAACCATTGTTATTATACCAGTGTTTATCCTTCCAGATATTTTATCTATTTTTAAACACACACACACATATTCACATGCCACATACACATTGTCTAACATAAATGAAATTGTGCTTTACATATGATTATGCATCAAGCATTTTGGTTTAAACCAGGGTGTCCCAAACTTCTTTACAGCATGGCAAAGGGAGAAAATAATATAACATTTATACAGCTCACAAGGATAGTCCAGTTATAACTTAACGTACCATGGACATTTCCTCTTTTAAAATAATTTTGGTCACATTATAGTGAATCATGAAATGGTCTTTTAATAAGTTATTGAATCTAGTTTGTTAAATTTTAATTCAGAATTTCTGTCTATATATTTATAGGTGTGATTAGACAGTAGTTATCTTTTATCTTTTTAAAAAAATCCATCTTTTTCCAGTGTTGGTATAAGGATTATCTTAGCTTTATAGAATGAGTTGAGAAGCTCTGAATTGTATCCTAAGATCTGTGATTGTTTTTACATAAATAAGGGATTTATTTGCTTATAACATATTGATGACTCTCACCTGTATATCTGTCTGGGTTTATTGCTTTTGGTGGAGAGTTAGGATGATATCTTGACTCTTTTAAATTTTTTTTCTATAATTTTCAGTCTCTTAAGATTATTTCCCTCCTTTTGAATCAATTTGGTCATTTATATGTTCCAGAAAAATCATTCCTTTCAACTCACCTTTAAAATTATATTTTTTAAACTTTTTTTTTCTCAGTAGCTTATGTGAAGTTCCTCATTTAAAGTGAGTTTATTTGTAATTTCTCTCTTCTCTTTTCTCCCCTGAATGAGAGGACTGGTGGGGTGCTATCCTTAGTGGGCTGGATTTATGGGCAAGCTGACTTCCCTTATAGTTAGTGGGTTGATCCTCCCCTCCCCAATGCCTGACAGATGGAGTGTCTTTACTCTGCATGAGAACTGTGTCAATGCCTTCACACTTTCAGTATTGGGTGGACCTACCTTTCTTTTTTCCTTTATTATTATTATTATTCATTATGAAAGACTGAAATCATATCATACTCTGGTGTACCAGCTCTGCCTGACACACAGCTAGAAACCCTCATCAGGAGCACCTCTTATTTTTAGGTGAGTCATTTGCTGCAAGGGGCCGCCATTATAGTATTATCATAGAAGGAGCATAACTGGACCAACTCCTCCACAGTCAAGGCTTCACACTCCCCACTGACATAATTGCCCCACTGACTACTCTCTCTGCACCCTCATCCTGAGCTGAGCTGTTTCCTGGTCCACACTGGCAAGAAATGCTTTTACTTCCATAGTTAGGATTTTCTCCGTTCTATTTTTTTTTTTTTTTTTTTTTTTTAGATTTTACTTATTATTTTTTTGAGAGAGAGAAAGAAAGAGGAGGAGAAGAGGAGAAGGGAGAGGGAGGGGGAAAGAATCTCAGGCAGACTCTGCACTGAGCCCGGGGTCCAAGGCAAGGCTCGATCCCAGGACTCTGAGGTTATGACCTGAGCTGGAACCAAGAGTCGGAGGCTTGACCAACTGAGCCACCCAGGGGTGCCCCTCTCTGTTCTAATTTCTGTGTCATTCTGGTTCCACATGTTCTGATTGCCAGAACTTTTCAAAATTTCTTTTTTGCTGAGGGCATCGCTTCTTCTCCTGCAGTCTGTTATGACTGTGTGCAAGTATTACAGCATTCACCTCAACCTCACAAATCGTAACTAATAGTCACCTTGCCATTTTGAGGGGTTGAAAAAAGGAAACCCTTTGGAAGCTAGAGAGCTGACATTTGCATAATATATGTTTACTAAATGTCCCTGTTCATGTGGAAATTATAAATAATTTTATAGCTATGTTTATACAACTATATAATGTATATATTAAGAACTGTAATTTTAAGTCGTATGTGCAGCTGTCCTTTTCCTTGCTCTCTGTTGAGCCATTTTCAAAATCTTCAACAGCCCAACGTGGACCGGTTTTGAGGGTGATTGGAAAGCTTTCCCACCCATGCAAAAAGTTCCCGATATATGTCAGCACGGTCTGATTTTAAAGTATGTGCATCTTTCACCACCCAGATTCCTGTTCATGATAAGTGACATGTGGACTTTTAGTGCTCCCAGCGCCAGGGACTGTCTTGCCTACTCAGATCATGAAGTCCTTGCAGAATCGGGCAGCATTACTCATCTTGATTATGCCACCAGTCTCTTTGATGGGAGGCTCACCCGCTTCCTTTAAGAATAAGGATGCGATTTAAGGTTTAACTTCAAACATTTAAGGCACTTAAGGTGCCAGGTCCAATTTATTTACAGCTTCTGATCGATGTCTACTTTCCACGGGGAGCATGCATTTCAGATCGGGATTAGCTCCTTCAATACCCTCGCCATCCCTATGCACGTGTAAAGTGTGCACCCTTCCCTGGCACCGCTTGGTGCCGGAGTCATCCTGTGGCGTCAGACCTAAACAAAATCTTGGCCTTTTTATTCTTTGTAATTTTAATAATCTCACTAAAAAAACTGTTTGGACAGCAAATGCAGGAATAGTGTTAAAATTGGAGCCCCTTAGGAAAATTGAGTGCAAATTTGCAAACTATAAAATCTAACTTTTATTGAGGTTTTCAAAAATCCTACTTAATCTGGTTTGGGGCCAATAAGGTATGTAAACCAAAGCAGTTCTTGGGGGTAGACGACTATCCCCTTTTGAACAATGTTGGTTGTGGTTGGTTTATGATTCTTGCTTGGCTTATAATGTTTTAATATAATCTTCCTGGAGAGAAAGCATGGCGTTTTGTGAGGGAACAGTGAATGGCAGGGACATGGGGGACATGGCTTTTAATCCTTAATCTGTCACTGAGTTGTTTGACCTTTGCCATCTGACCTACCTGGCCATGAGCTTCCACAATTCGAAAATAATCTTTTAAGTTTCTTCTTATTTCTAAGAACCTGTTTTCTATGCAACTGATTGTGTTTTTTGTTTTATGATTAGGCTCAGAGAAAGTTATGAAAATTCCCATACAAGTAAATAGACAATCATAATAATGACAAAAACAAAAATTAGAATCCACAACTTCATTTTTTTTCGCCTAGCAAGTCTGTAGTTATTCCAGTATTGTCTACAGGTATCTGATTTTATGGGAGTGCCATATTTAAACATTCATTATCAACTCATGCAATCAGACTTAAGTGCACCTAAGTACACCATCTGTCTTTTTCTTTCTTATATATTCCTCTGTAGTCACACACAGATATCTGCTATTCTAGTAGTGTCTGGGGCCTATTATAGCTGCACCAGTTACAGTGCAATCAGCAGAGGAGGCATTCCCTTCCAAGTCCTGATTTTCAGAATTTAACAGCACCAACGTTTATAATGGCTCTACCCTTAAATGGGATACATTCACACTTTTCTACACAGGTGTGTGTTTTATTTCTCAAAGCTCCAAAGGCAAAGTCTATCTTTGGGGAAACAGTTCAAAGCTTGGCCCTCTTTTTTAAAAAGCCAAAGCATGGCAGAAAATATTTTGCAAATCCGAGAGGCTCTGGTCAAGCTGCACAGTCATGCAAACCATTTCAAGACTACAGCGCAGGCGGAGAATGGCTGGAACGCTGCCGGCTCTTCCATCACGCCGGTCCCTGGGGCGAGAGCTTGGTGCTTTTGACTGGGTTCCACAGCCATGTTATTTGAGCAGTGTGACCAGTCTTGGCCCAAAGAGACATCAGTTCATTCTCCGCAAAGCAAACCAGAACACACCTTTTCAACACATCAGTGATGGCTTGATGGCAGTGGGACCCAACGGTGCAGGAGCGTCAGTGATAGGTCTTGCATTTTGGCAGCCTAAGCATATAAATGAATAGGACACCGGGGCTAGAACTGGGGCCTCATGGAAACCAAATAAGATGCTGAGGACATATTCTGGGATAATCAACCACCTATCATTGAAATAAAATTCCCCAAAGTATGGTGACTCTTAACATTCAGCTCTTGTGCTATAGATGCTATCTTGGGAGACTAAGAGTTCTAGTAAAACAGGGGAGATGTCCTTTGAAATTAGTCAGCCTTCATTTCAAGTCCCACTCCCTGACATTTACTAACTGTGTGGTTTTAAGCAGGTTGTTTAAACTTCCTTAGCCCAGGTTGCCTCACAATACCCAGTGTTATAGTTATTGGGAAGATTAACAAGAGCACAGTGTGCCAAGGTTATATGGTTAGCTCTGCATGAATGAGAGAAGAAAAAGTAGGACCGTATGGCACTAGCCTACATGCTAGGCTCTATTCAAATAACTTTCATATATTTTCTCAGTCCTCATAACAACCAAGAGATAGATACTATTAGTGTCTCTGTGATATAGATGGGAGATTTGCACAGAGATCAGTTAAGTCGTCTAAGTACGTTCAGCTGTTTCTCAGTGGCATCAATATTTGGGCGTAGGAAGTCTGACTCTCCCTGGTCCCTCCTACCCCAACCCATGCTATCATATACTAATCTGTATTGCCTTGAAAAAAGCTAAGCAGCTGACCACATTGCCCTGTGCCCAAGTTTGCTAAATATATATTATTTACTATACCTACTTGTCTACAGCTCTGTGGGGCTCACATTGTCTCTCTTGACCACAGCTGGTTGAACTACTGGTTGACCTGACTCAAGAATTGTCCATCCAGAAATAGGCCAGCAAGTAATGATTTGGCCAAATGTAAAATGTGGGACAAAAGTTTTTTCATTAGAGAATTTGAATAAAGAAGTGCAGAAAGAATTTGTCATTGAGCAATGGGAATAAGAGTTGAGACAAGAGGCCAGCTGATATTAGCAGTGGTAATACCAATTTTACTAGCCCACCTCTGAATGCATCATGATACTTTTGCATACTAAAACACTTGCCTTTTTCTTCTATGATATCATTGTTTCACCATTTAAAAAAAAATCTGAAATCTGAATCATTTAAAACTTGAGAGGTACACAAAGAGGTTAATGGAACCAAAGTGGTACTCTGAAAGTGTTCTAGCTGTATTCCTCCCTTGTTTAAAATTCTTCCCAGGCATTTTGTTAATGTTTTTTTATTATTCTTTCTGAAGTAAACATCTTTCTTCATGTTCATTGATCATTTTCATACACATCAGGATCTCTTTGGGGTCATAGTAAATTCTGGAGACCCTGATAGGGTTGGCTTAGAATGGTAGCAGGTGCCTTAAGGAAAATAGTAAGAGGAGGAGGTAAAGGGATGGAGAGAAAGAAGACAGGGAAAAGGTGGAGAACCTTTCTCAGAACAACTTTCTAGCTATTTCCCTAAAGCTTACCCATCTTTCTGCTCCTGGTGCTTGGTTCCTTCTTTTTTCCTCCTTTATCTTCATAAGACCAAATCCATTTCTTAGGATCTCATCCCTGCCATTCTTTCAACACTACGAACACTGTTCTTTATCTTAATGATGGTCATATTTCTCAATCACCTTCCCTAGGGATATTCTAGCCAAAAGGCCAGAATAACCTTAGTTTTCCCTCAGGTGGAACAGAATCTGATACAAAGTAGAAGCGTCATTGCTCAATGCGGTAGCCTCCAACCATATATGGCTACCGAGCACTTGAAATGTGGTTTATCGAAAGCAAGATCTGCCATCAGTGTAAAGTCATACTGGATTTCAAGAACTTAGTGCAAATAAAAGAATAAAAGATACCTCAATATCTTTATATAGATTACTTGCTGAAAAAATATTTTGGAATATCTGTTTAAATAAAATATAGTATTGATATTAATTTCATGTGTTTTCCTCTACTTTTTAAAATATGGCCACTAGAAAATTTAAAACTATATATGTGGCTTGCATTATATTCATGTAGAAGCTGATAGCAATCACATTTCAATTTTTATTAAAATACTGGAATTAATACTGGTGTTAATAAAGGTACTTTAAAATACATGAAATAAGCAGCAAAATAGTGATGTGGCCGTTTTACTTTATAGAAATCTCTAACTCTGAGGAATTCTATGCAAATCAAAATTATGAGAAATGAGTCAGCAGAAACTCTGGAGGAAGGAAAATATACAGAACTAGTAGAGGGTCAGCAACCCAAGCTGCAGAAAGTTGCATAAAAAATAGATGTCAGTATAGAGATGAAATGAGAAGAGGGGAATGAGTGACAACACTGCCTCCTGGGCAAAGGGCAGACGTCCCCGCCTCCAGCTCTTGAGGTCCTCACCTTGCATCTGGAGCCATCCTTCAGTTCCTGTTCTTTCCAAGGATACGGATATGTCCCTTCACAGAAACCCTCCTATTCCCAGAGGCAAAATTTCTTGTTGTTATTAAAGATCTTCAACATACAAAGCACATTTCTTTTGCTAGGAAATGTAATAGTGAATGAACCAAGTGGATATCTCTGTTTACACTTTGAGGGAAAGAAACCAATATTACAGAAATAATCAGTATTAAATAACTATGAAACAGTAACTAAGCAAGAAAATTTGATGTAATGAAAAGGTCTCTAAAGGCTGTAAGACAGGTTGATGCCACGGAGGGTTTTTGTCAGAAGATAACTACTCCTTATTCAGGAAGTAACAGTTGAGCTGGGATGTGGAAAGTGAGAAAGAGACAGTCATGCAAAGAGCCTGGGGTAGGGAGAGAAAGGGGAAAACATGCCAGGGAGGAACAGCAGGTGCAATGTCTCTAAGGCACAAAGATTTTTAGTTTGTTAGAGAAACAACGTGATTGTGATTGGAGGGAAGGAAGGTGGTGTGAGATAAGATGAAAGAGTCGGAGAAGGGACAAGGTCTAATAGAGTCATGTAAACAATTGGGATTTTATTTTTAATGCATTGGAAAGCCATTGAAGAGTTTTAAGCAGTGGAATGACATGGCCAGTTAGGAATATACTATAGTGGTCCAAGCAAGGTGTGATAGCAGCTTACCTTTGAATAATCCCTCATAATTTTGAATCAACATAATATAAGCTTGTGCCATTTAAATGGAATTTATTGAATTTACCAAGAAACAATAATATTCAGGTAGTTTTTTAAATGTTCAATTCTATTTTTATTAATTATATGAGTCACATACATTTTTAAACAAATTTTGAAAAAAAAAATAGGCACACCCACACCCACACACAATCATCCATATTACCATCACCTAGATAGGCTGGTTGACATCTTTGAGTGCATCCTACCATCCATTTCTTTCTTTCTTTTTTTTTTTTTAAAGTTCTTTTTTTTTTTTTTTAAGATTTTATTTATTTATTTGACAGAGATAGAGACGGCCAGCGAGAGAGGGAACACAAGCAGGGGGAGTGGGAGAGGAAGAAGCAGGCTCATAGTGGAGAAGCCTGATGTGGGGCTCGATCCCATAACGCAGGGATCACACCCTGAGCCGAAGGCAGACGCTTAACCGCTGTGCCACCCAGGCGCCCCCTACCATCCATTTCTAACTTTAAGTGTTTGTGTGGACACAGAAATGGCATCATATGTTCTACCTCTTCAGAAACTTTTTTTTTCACTTACACTTGGAACATATTTCTGTATCCTTAAATATTTTCCTACAATATCAGTGACTGCATGGCAATTCAAGGGTATGGGTAATTGATAATTAATCTGATACACTATACTTAAGAATTTCATGTGCTTCCAATCTATTATTATTTTATCTTAATGATACAATACAATGTGATGATTGCCATCCTCATAAATAAATATTTGTGTTCACCCTTAATTACTTTCAAATGATAAATTCTAAATCATGTAATCTTATCACCAGTTTAAACTATTTCTACATTTTAAAGGGTTTTGATACAAATACTATTTTCGCTCCAGACAAAGTTTCATACCAATGATGCATTAAGGATAACAGTTTCTCTAAAATTTTGGACGCAATGGGCATGATAATTTTAAAATTCTTTGCCTATTCAGTTGGAAATTAATTATATATCATTGTTATTTGGTTGAAATTGCATATTATAAATTTGTATTTCTTTCTATCTAGTAAGGCTGAATTCTTTTCCCCATATGCTTATTGGCCATTTACCTATATTCTCTTAAAAATTGTTTACTCATATCCATTTTGCTATGGAGATGTTCATTCACCCTGGTCTTAAAATGAATAAAGAGATGAAGACATTGTTGTTGAGATGTTATTTCTGAATCATGAATTTGAATCAGGAATAAATCCTGTTAAGTAATAGCACAACCAATGCCCAGGTAACACTGCACGCGTGGTAACACCGGACGCTGAAAAGATTCCAAATAAAAACTTCCTACAAGTAAATTGTTCAACACAAAGTTTCCTTTATTCAATCATGTTTGCTGAGAATGTGCTCAGAAATTTCTAAAGATTCCAAATTACTATTTATGTCATCTTTCACATACTTTTATTTATAGGAGGCTCTACTTAGAACATTGTGTACTCAACTTTCCCAACGTTCTGATCTCCCCAAAAAACAGATCAAAGTAAAATGTCATAAGTTGGAAAAAAATCAAGTACCTAGTGAGAAATAGATATATATTCCACCACGTGAAAAAATGCATATGCTCAGTTTTAGGTGTGGGAATTTGAAACTGGTTATTTTTCTGTCTAAACAAATGATCCCAAGAAACTTCCTAGAAATTTTTCTCTGGGTCAGATATCTTGTTTCTTGGCCGTTTAGTATTTTTCACATAAAACAAATTGTTGCATCTGAGATATCAATGCTGGCACTTGAGGCTCCAAATAGAGGGTGTTTATTTCATCTGAGTGCATTTATTACTCCAATGAAGAGTTTCATAATTGATCTTGGACAAGAGTTAGCAGGGCTCAGTAGAAATGTCAGAAGAGCCAAAAGACTTGGATTCATGTCCTGGCTTCTTCAGTTTCTGACTGTGTCCTTGGGTGAGCCTCTTAAACACATCCTCAGTTTATTTTTCTATAAACTGTATTTATTCCATAAGTTATTGTATGGATCAAGAAAAGTGAACATACTATAAAACTGAGGAGTTTTATATAAATACAAGATATTATTTGGATCTGGAGTCATAAATTCAAGCATCTTCAAGGGCTGGGTGGGCTTCTATCTGCATGAGGTGGATCGTTGGGCCTGTGGGTGGCTCCAGAATCTATTCTAGTCCCACAGGATTGCTGCAATTGTGGCAATAAGAGCCTAATGTTGTCTAATATTTCAATTTTTCTTTCAAAAGAAAATCTATAAATCTTGATTTATTTGGTCAAAATCTCCATCTGTAAGTATTGATAGATAATTAAAATACAGTTCAAAATAATTTTGTCGGCCAAATAAATCATAGCCATGGGCCAAAGGTGGACAGAGATTAGTCAGTCTACAAAGTGTTTTATTGTCTCCAATTTACATGGTTTCTAACACCACCCCCCCAACCTCCATGTTGGCATCTTTAGTTAAGAGTATTTATTGTACTGATTGTATCAAATATAGTCCAATCTTGTAGTAACCAATTATTTGTAATTATTTCCACGATGAGGGTTTTTCTCTTCAGGTGGCCAATTACTTCCTATCAAATTATCACTGAAAACCATTATTTTAATTTCCATTTGTAGACATCTCAAGACTTTATTTTCCATTTGGTACAAGTAAATGAAAAGGAAGTAACAGCCAATGCAATTAGGACTGTGATCTTATCTGTCTGGATTGATTAGAAGTCCTTACTCTCATCATGCAAACTCTTTATTAATGTTGTTTATTAAAACCTAGTTTCAGATATAGTGATTTTTTAAGGATTTCATTTATTTTATCTTTTTATAAGATGGCAGGGAATGCAGGATAGGGAAAAGGAAACAGACCTAGTTACCAAAGGGACCTAGTTTTCCTATAAATTGGCTTCACCACACTGATCTCTGTGAAAACCTTTCTCCATTTATCAAAACTCTGTCTCTGGTGAATTTCAGTGAATTACGATAGCGTGTTGCTAATTCATACTAATGACTGGGATACCCAGTGCAGATTACTGAATCCTGAGAATTAGCAAGTGAGCATAAAAAAAGGGGGAGGGAGGAGGATGACAGTAAATTGAGGCCACTGCATCACAAAATTGTCCTTTGGTCACTTGTTTTCTTAATTATAAGCTAGTTTTTAATTAATTAGGTTAATGTATCATTGCTACTAGTGCAAATTATGTCCCTAGAGCTTTCCAACATTAAATATTAGTTAAAAATCAGGTGCAAGTTTATTTGGCAGTAAGTTGAAATAAAACATTGGCAAAAGAGCAAGGCAAGATTTAGATTGGTACTAAATTCACTAAATTTCCACTTAATATAATATTCTTCTTTTTTCAGGCTTGGCATCAGTAGTTGGTATTAAATATGATTCTCTATTATCACCCAAGAAAATCAACCAGTATTCCAGGGAAGAGCTATCCACTGTTGAACACTTACTTGCTTAAAGTAATGGCAACTAGATGTTCATAGGAGTTGACATGGTTGCTGTTCCTCCAGGTATTGTCACAAATACCTTAGGGTGAAAACAACTCCCCCCTTTCTATTTGTTAGGAAAACAAAGGAAGAAAGATTAGGTAGAATGTAGTTAAAAAAATAATTAACTTTAAGAAAAAGTATTAAGCATTGGAGAGCTTCTTATTTTATTTATTTTCTTAAGTGTATTTATTTAGGTAATCTCCACACCCAACATGGGACTCGAACTCGTGACCCTGAGATCAAGAGCCAGCCAGATGCCTCAAAGAGCTCCTTATTTTATAGGTGATGCAAATGTAGTTCAGAGAGTGAGTGAGAGAGAATGAGGTCCCATAGACGGAGATGAGTTCCATGCTCTCTTCAATATACCTCCTGGATGCTGAAAGACGCCTCATACTCCTTCTCACATTTTGTTACTTATTGTTTATTTATTCTTTCAATGAATGGGCTGTAAGACAGTATGGACCAGAGTTGAATTTGTTTCCTTGCGACACCACCCAGCAGAGTTTATAAGCAAATAATAAGCACTCAGTAAGCATGCATTATGTGACAGTGCTTACAGTACACTATGGGAGGGCCCAGGATCTAAGGATACAGAGCTCTGGATCTTTCCTCTGACGAGCTTACATTCTTAGGAGGGAAAGAAAAAACAAATCATACTGTAGGATGTTTCTGTGATGGAGGGTAAACTCAGATTTGCCTTGAAAGGACAGAGTAGGAGAAACTAACCCAAGATAGTAAGATCAGGAAAGGCCCCGCATGGGAAATGATTGAGCTGAAGTTTAAAGAGTCACAGTTAGTAAGCTGGAGAAGGTTGGAAAAATGTTTAGGGAACTTCACCTGGTTCATTGTGGGGTGTGGCTGGAAAAGAATCTAGAAGGTTCATAAAGGATCTGGTATGCCATTTGAGCTGTTTACATTTGAAATAAAACATTGGCAAAATAAAATTACATTTTATTTGATTGTCATCAGGGGAAGTACCAAAGATGAACCAAAGGGACAAGGCTAGGGGCAAGAAACTCAATGAGAAGACTTGCAAGGGTCCATCTGAGATTTGACAAGGGCCTCCTGGGATCTGTTATGGCTACCCTGAGTATATTTCCTCCCCTAGCAGTACATAGGATTTTTGGAAAAGCACCCTTCCCCCTACCATTAGCCTGCAGTTTGAATGAAATGGCTTCATTCTCAGCTTCAAGGGTGATTCTCAATTAACTTAAGCTAATCAGCAAAACTCACTCTCTTGGCCATAGTAATTGGATTGAGACTGGGCATGTGACTCAAGGTCAGAAAACGAGACCAGAGAATATCTGGGCTGGGGCTTTTGGAAGAGAATATCCTTTGCTCTTCTGGGAGAACTACTGAGAGTAGTAGTCTCTATTCTGGAACCAGGAAACATGTAGTCTGGACACTATTGGCTGCCATATTGTAAAAAGAAAGAAAATCAACTGTTAGATTAAGCCAACACTACAGAAAGCAAACATAGAGAAGTAAATGTAGCCAATCTTACTTTAGGTCTATTCTTACTTGGGGTCCTCGAGTTATGTAGAATTATGAATTATTTTTAATCATCTATGTAATTTAAATGTTTTTTTTTCCAAGTTGGACATTCCTGTTACTAGAAGTATCTTAACTGCTAAAAACCTGGCTATAGCACTGACAGTCCGGATAATGGTAGAAAATTAGACGACCTCTTCCAGCTTCTTCATTCTTATGATTCTCCCTAACATTTTGTTTATTAAGAAAATATGAAGCCTGCAAACAGCAGGCTGATGACTGAAGAAAAATGGCAAAAACATCACAAGAGTCAAATGACTCCTCCACAGTCCCCTGACAGCTTTTCTCCCTTCCTCTCTCCCAGCCTGCCTGTCTTTGGCTGCCAAGAATTTGCTGTTTGCTTCTCACTTCCCTCATCCAATCCACACTGAGAAGATAACGTGCCCAGCTAGCTCCAGAACAGAAAGCTGAATGTTGGCACACATTTCGTCTTGAATGAAAATAACTTACCCGTTCAGAGTGGCCTCTGCTCTCCAGGGCTGAGACTGTATTGGGTTCAGTGGTGAGTTCTTCAGCCTTCTGGTCCTGGGATTTCAACTAATGGCTTTGGGGTTTTGCACAAGCCACATGCGCCTGGCTTTAATGTTGCCACCGTGGATAAGAGCTTGTCATGTTGTATAATATTACATAGTTACTCCGAAGGAGCTTTCTGGCTAAGTGACAGCATTTGACATGTCTCTAATATTGACAGTAGTGGTGACTTTCAAGTGTTCTATTTATTTCAGGTATAAAGGGAGCAGAGATTTTTAAGTAAAATAAACATGTGCAAAGGAACCTTCTGGTTTAGTGTGGTATAGATGTCAAGAGAGTCTGAATAGTGGCTCTGCTCTTTTCTAGCCATGGGCCATTGGGCAAGTTTAGAGACTCAGTCTGCCACTGTAGAACAGAAATAATGGTACTGCCTACCTTTAAGCATCATAATTATATTATCCAACGTGTCTAAGTGTCTTGTGTGATGCCTGGCTCATCATAGATAATCATGGTACATATATTAATTGGGTTCCTGCAATGTCCATAAACATTTCTCAGTAAAGAGCTACAGTCAAGCCCTTAACTCTGAAAATCCCTAGACAACATTGTTCCTACTGTAAGGCTTAGCTTCCTTTGTCACAGATGATCACACCATTGGTAGCCAGACCCAATACAGGTGACTCATGAGATGAGCAAGAAATTACAACCTGGCATGGTGCCTAACTATGACCTGCTTCCAAGACTTAATGGACTCTTGCTTGAGTTCTGAAAGAATCAGGGAGTCAGTAACAAAGATTGAAACTGAAAGGATTTACAGACAGAAGCTGTGATATAGGACCAAAGCATGAAGGATCTAGGAGGTTATGAGAAAGGAGACTACAGGCCAAGTGGCAAAATTCAGACAGATTCATAGACAGAAAGAATAAATGGGTTTATGGTGACAGAAGCAGAAAAACCCAGAGAGAAACTAACGTATTCAGAATAGCTGAATCACATGAATGGCAAAGCATAAGTTTAAGATCAACAAACGTTTCTGCTGAGGACCTTGCAACTTCTTGCAGATCGTCTAGACACAGGATGGTCTGGGAAGAGGGCGTAGGGTAGAACTGTTAATGATTCAGCTCTGGGATTAGAGTAGCTGGGTTCAAGTCCCAGCTCTGTCACTAACTAGCTAATTTGGGCAAGATATTCAACTTCTCTACTACCTCAGTTTCTTCTTCTATAACGCAGGGAAATATGGGACCTACCTTTAAAGCCATTATGAGGATTAAATACATGTGAAGGCTTAGTGCATTACTAGTACATAGTCATTTTTCAATAAATAAATATTAGACATTATTAGCTTTCATCAACTATGCCTCAGTAGTCATAAAACTGACATATAAGCAGCCCCTCAGCTCCACTATAACTCTTGTTTCCCTTATGTCCAAATGTATCTTTCAATTAACATCACTGTCAGTCAAAGGAGCCTAATTAAATAAATATCTATTATCAGTTTTATTTGAAGAACAAGATATACAAGGACAAAAAAGGAGATTAAATGTTAAATGAATAATAGTAATAGTTACCTTTTTTGTGTTCTAACAATTTTTGTGCAATTCATTCATTCATATATTTGTTCACTCGTTTATTCATTTTTCAAAGATGTATTGAATTTCTACAATGTTGGAAATTCAATTTAAAAAAAATGCAGCCCTATATTGATGGAGTTTTAAGACTGTGGCATTAAGCAAATAGTGATGAAGGATCATTTTAAGACTGAAATCTGAAGGTGAAAAATCTGCTTGCCTTCTTACCTTATTTAGATAGTGACTCAAAAGTCATCTTTCTAGAGAGTTCTTGTGTAACCAACTGTATTAGTGAGGATGAGAGAGGTAATAAGGGTGGTTGACAAACTAACACCATATCATTGGCTTACCAAAACAAACATATATTTCTTCCTCACTTTCGGTGTCTGAAGTGGGTTCATCAGGTGGTCTATAACCCACACACTTACTGAAGGAACCAGGTTGATGAAGAACCTGCCATCTTTTACCAGCATTATCTGGAGCGTGGAGCCTCCCACGGCCTCAGTGGCAGAGGAAGAATGGCCAGTGGAGAATGTACAGCCTCTCTGAAATGCCCTTAGTGGAAATAACCACATCACTTTTACCACTAACCCATTGGTCCAAACCAGTGATGTGGGCCAGTCTAACTGCAAGGGGCTGGAAAGTCTTCTCAGATACCAGGGAACACAAAGAACCAGTTATCTGTACTAGACCATTTCATTCAAATTGTAGCTCCAACCCTAGCCCTCCCATTTCCTCTCTTGGTTTACTTCTTCTTAGTCTTTATCTCCACCTAATACTATCTCTCCTCACTTGAATGTAAGCTTTAAGAAGGAAAGCAGTCTTGTTTATCTTCTATGCGGATACATCCTTAGCACCTAGAACAATGTTTGGCACAGAGAAAGCACTCAGTAAATATCTGTTACATAAATGAATAAATGAATGTTATTGATTGCAAGAGATAGTAAGTATAAGTGGTAAAGAGCATTAAAAAAAATCCTGAGATAGGAAGGAACTCGTCTTGTTCAAAATAAAATGATTAAGTAAAGACAACTGACCTCTTCTGGTCGCTCCCTGTGGTGGAATGTGATCAGCAGTGAGCAATTCTCAGAACCCGAGGATCTCAGTAGTTCCCGGTTTTGTGTTTTCTTCTAATCATGCATCATACCATATTTAATTTGAGAGAAATGAAAGGGAAGTGCATTGGGGAGACAATGGAAGCCAAAGATGGAACTGTGAGTTGTAGTTTCACCTGTCACTCACTAGCCATGACTTTGGTCAAGTCACTTCACTTTTCTATGTTATAGTTACTGTATATATTTAACGGGAATGATACCCTTCCTCCCTTCTACCTAAGAGACCATCTACTAAGAAACACCTCTGTAATCCAACTCAATTTTATAAGGTATTCTCAGTACAGCAACTTACTTGTTTCTTACACAAACCTGCCAGGAGAAGTCAATTAGCGGTCAGTCCCCACCCTCTTAACTTCTTGCTACATAGTACATGGATCTGAAAACTGAGAAGCAGAAAGATGGATTTACCAAATAGTGGAGGGGGGTTCAATCTCACACTTAAATCCCAAATCCATTGTTTTTTCTTTCACACCACAAATGCATTTATAAAATATAAATATATATTAATGTTGTGATCTGGGCTCTGAAGGGAATACATTCCCCTTTTCAAACTCCGTTTTCCTGTTGGATATGTCAAGACAGAAAACACAGTCTTGGTCCCCTGTCTTGGGGCCCAGGAGTGGCCCCATGGCAAGAAAACAAAAGGGGACTGTACAGCTTGTCACACTAGGGAAACCAATGGACGAAGAAACTGCAGGAGAGCCATGCCCCGTGTGGATAGTGAAGTGTGGTGAGGGAAGGTTTTAGAAGGAATCCTTGGGGTGGCCATTTTCTTCCTCAACTCTAAGTGGCAAAGCAGCATGATGCCCTAGAGGAAACAATTATACTAAGGAGATGACCTCAGCTGGGACCAAGGTCACATTTCATCTTAAAGAAATGAAATCCCTGGGCATGGGAATGGAAACGATTCCTAGGAATGAGGCCTCAAAAGGCCCGTGGAGGCTGTGTGTTGCTCAAGGTGAATTCATGTGGGTCAGCCCCATCTTGCCAATGAAAGTCACAATGGATTCCATAATGTCATGCGACAGAGGTTAAGGAGCAGGCATATTTGGAAATGGGGCAACTTTACATCAGCCAAGGGTTAGCTAGACAGGGGAGACAAGAGTCTACCTGATCCTCCCATCACCCCAGAGTTAGGTCAGAACCAGCACGTGGCTGTGCACGGGGTGCAGATCTGCCTTCCACGGAACGGACCATGCCCCACTCCTCACTCGCTATTTTTATGGCAGATATGAGAAAGCAATCCTGCGTACGGAGAATGCACAGGCGTCTTGCCAGCAGATGGTCTGCATGCGGGTACCAGATGTTTACAAGCAGACGCCCTTGGAGTCTCTAGCGCCATGAGAACATCCAGTTCCCCTACTAGAAGGAAGGAGGGCCTGGCCCACGAGAGGTAAATCTGAGCGCAGTCCCTCCTCCTGCCCACCACTTTGGGGAGGGGCGAGCTGGCCCCACTAGCTCAGTGGCCACGCATTCCAGAGTGAGCACCCAGGGTCACTTTCCAAGGGCTCCGCTCCTCTTACCCCACTGTGTCACTGGCCTGGTGTCCCTAGTGTGTTAGAGAAAAGTCACTAAGCAAAAAGAACCTTGCCGGGCTGTGGCAACCTCATCAATATAGATCGTTAATTAAAATAAAACCTGAATCAGGGTTGTCTTTTTTTTTTTAATAAACTAAATAAGATATAATTTATACTGATTTTTTGTTTCGTTCTGCGGCTACTTTAAAAAAATGACTCCAAGGCTGTGTTCCATAAGGGCATTCCATTAACTGGTTGCTTTTAAGTGACTTAATTGATGTAGTTAAAGCATTGACTCTGCTGATAAAAAATAAAATGACTCGGGGCAAACACACTGTCATATTGTTATTATTGCACACGGACCGCAATGCACTAGCACAGGCGCGGCGGCCGAGCGCGCAGTTAGACACGGTCCGTGTCCCAGGGGCATGCAATCCCAGCAAGGTTGTTATATGGTATTCATTGCAATTTGATGAACTTCATTTATCTAGACAGCCACTTATTTAGGATGAATTGGAACCTACTGAATCATCTTAATTCAGAGGCTTCTCCTGCACCGTGGGTCTGCAGGAGCTATTAAACTCGAGACGAGTTGGCGGCCATGACACAATGAATGCATTATTCCCACAAAATTATCTGGGTGTGATGAATCATCAGCTTTATGGACAGGTGTTGGGCACTACCCACTATCACCTTTCTACCCCCTTAGGTTTTTAAGTATGATATCAGTGCTACAGTCACTCTTACTCCCCTTCCCCAATAAAGAAGTTATCTGTCACAGATGATGCTATTTCCCCAATAGCACAATCATTCAATTCTTGGGGAAAAAAATCACACAGCCTGAAGCCCTGATACAAGACGAGGGTTCCCCTAGGCACTGAATTCTGTGAAGCGATGAGTTAATGAGGAGAGAACAGTTCTCTCTGTAACAGATCTAGCCACTTTATGGCATTCTATTACTAATTGAGAGTAGGAGCTCCCAAAAAGTATACTAGGAGGATTTATTTGGGTTATTTACAAGGCCAAAGGAGAAAACATGCAAATAGAGACTTATGTGTAGAATGAATCCAATCGCTGAACACTTGTACATTCTGTTTGTAGACTGAGGGCTTTTCGCAAACATGTGGCGTGTCAGGTTTAAAAAAAAAAATCATAGTTTTGTCACTCTCCAACTTTTTTGGCCACTTTCTAAATTCAGTACTGGAAACTTTTATAACCTCCAGACCACATTTATGTTATCTTCGATGGTAAAGCTAAAACTTGAGAACTAAAAATGAAATAGTAGGAACTTATGCTAAAATTCACAGCAACTTTTAATCTTCTCAGACTCAAAACACACTAAGGGCATTGTATCAGCCAGGGTTCTCCAGAAAATAAACAGAACAAATATACATATTATATATTATACAAAATATGCACAATGTATTATATATAATAAACATTTCTATATCATACGTAGGATTACATGTATGAATACATCGTCTATCTATATAATTTGTTTTAAGGAATTGGCTCACATCACTGGGTGGGGATTTGCTTGCCAGTCTGAAGTCAGTAGGGCAGGCTGGCAGGCTGGACACTCAAGCAGGATTTGAAGTAAACTTCTTTCTTATCTGGGCAACTTGTTTTTGCGCTACTGCCTTCAACCAACTGGACAAGGCCCACTCACATTAAGGTTCTTCCCTCTGACAGGAGATGGAATCACATCGGCAGAATATGTCCACAGCAACATTTAAATGAGAGTTTGACCAAACAATGAGCCCTGTAACCGAGCCAGGGTGACGCATAAAATGTAACCAGTCACAGGCATCCACTCTATTTGTCAATATGGATGCTGTGAACTTCATCAAACAATGTTTATTAAATTGGCGTGTACAAAACTAATAGGATCTGTTCAGTAAAAAAGGACCATCTCACTGTTTTTCATATTACAGCTTAAGCCAAAAGTTATTTGGATTCGAAACACATCATACTTTTTTTGTACCAATGTCAATTCTTTTGCTAAAAGGGTATTTCTTATGTTTTGTAAACCAGGTGTTGGCAAATGAGGGCCCACACCTAACTCCGACACACTGCCTGCTTTGCATGGCCCAAGAGCTGAGAAAGTTTTTATGTTTTTAGATGGTTGTATTATAAATAACTATATAAGGAATTGTACACTCAAAAATGGTTAAAACGATAAACTCCATGTTATTTGTTATTACGACACACACGCAAGTGTTGTAGGAACCTACATGATATCCAGAATGTTGCCTCTTGACCCTCAAACTCTAAAATATGTGGCATCTGCCTCTAAAATTGTGCCACCCTTGTCATAACCAAATACTTTCTCATTGAGGGAAGATCCTAATATCCACCTGCTTATATGGACATGATAGTGACCCGTTTCTTTGATCCATCTCCCAATATCATAATTCCTCAAGAAGCATTAAAAATAATAGCTTTGTTTGTGTCTTACTTAAAATCCTTTCTTTATAGGTAGACTTAAAAAATATAAATCAGAAGCCCTGGTATTTAATGAAGGAAGCCTCATTTAAAGCTAGAAAAAGCAAAAAGGCAGCGGACTCCCAAGGCCCGCCATGGTCTGGCCTTGGCTCTCCTCTTCAGCCTCGCCTCCTGTGACTCCTCCGTTCCTCACTCCATTCTAGCTACACTGACCTTTTCTTTGTTTCTTGAATACTTCCACCATATTCCTACCTCAAGCCTTTTTGCTTACTATTCCTTCGGCCTGGGGCACAAGACTCACAGAGATTCCCATGACTGCTTTCTTCTCATTGTCAACTCAAATGGGACTCACTCAGGCTGACTATCCCTGCTCACCCTCCAGACCCAGAGACCCATCCATCTCTCCATCTTACTATTGTATTTTAATTTGTATATAGAGCTGTCTAGAATTATTTGTAAATTCATTCATCATCTTTCATCGGTAGATGCCAGCTCTTAATGAGCAGGGATCTTGCCTGTCTTGTGCATGGCTGTACCCCACTATCTAGAATATTCCATGGCCATAGAAGATATTCAATTACTATTTGTGAAGTCAGCTAGTGGGAAGACGGAACACAGGCCAAACTAGATTGATGTGTTATTGTCCCCGGTGATTAGTCTTCCAATTAAGTCACCATTGGGTTAAGAGTGGCTTGGAAATTATTTAATCTGACTCTTCATTCATTTAATTAAAACTACTGAGGACTCAACTCAGGCAAAGTACAAAGTCCTGCAGATATAACAGTAAAGAGGAAAGACAAGGTCCCTGCAATCAGGAAAGTCACAAAATGATACATTAGGAACAGAGATGTTGGGGATGCCATACTTCAGGGTGGTATTATAAAACATACTCCGAATATGTTTTTTCTTTTTTTAAAGATTTTATTTATTTATTCGACAGAGATAGAGACAGCCAGTGAGAGAGGGAACACAAGCAGGGGGAGTGGGAGAGGAAGAAGCAGGCTCATAGCAGAGGAGCCTGATGTGGGGCTCGATCCCATAACGCCAGGATCACGCCCTGAGCCGAAGGCAGACGCTTAACCGCTGTGCCACCCAGGCGCCCCCGAATATGTTTTTTCTTACCTCAAATACTTTCTCGAACTTCTTTGAATCACTATTTTCTCACATTAATACATCTGAGCATTCACAGTGGGGCCATGCTTACTTAAGGCTTTGACATTATGTCACGGTGACCTGTAAGGAGTTATTATAAAGATTAAAGCTAAAACTTAAAGAAAAGACAGAAAAAAGTTATCTTGTGTGCAACAAAACACAATATAGAAAGGAATTATTTCATAGCATCTAAAATATTGATCCTCTGACTTCATGTCTCCTGGTTGGAAAATTTCCATCTAAAGACATACATGGTGCTTCTTCAATTGTTCAGATCGCGGACATTCAAATATAATGGCTCATTTTTCACCGGAAAGAACATATTTAACAGGCCTACTTTTACTTCCTCTTTTTCTTGCTTCTTTTCAGAGCTGACTTTAGAGTTTAAGCAGGGCCAGGTCCCAATTGTGATTTTTAAAACCTCAGATGACCTCCTGAGGCCAGGCTCCTTGTCCCAAGAGGAAGGGTCAGCAGCAAAACTGGACAAAGAATATGGTAACACCTGAGAACAAGAATGAAAACGAGAAGTAGGGACACCGGATCTGCATGTCCTGCTTCATGTTTTGTTTGCTTCTTGGAGAATATTGTATTTTTTTTTTTAAAGATTTTATTCATTTATTTGACAGAGAGACAGCCAGCGAGAGAGGGAACACAAGCAGGGGAAGTGGGAGAGGAGGAAGCAGGCTCCCAGCGGAGGAGCCCGATGTGGGACTCGATCCCGGAACGCCAGGATCACACCCTGAGCCGAAGGCAGACACTTAACGACTGCGCTACCCAGGCGCCCCGAGAATATTGTATTTTTAACTCAATCAGCCCAAGTTTATGAACAAGCAAAACAACAACCACCGCAAAAAATCAAGTCCTACCTGATAAGTCTTTCTTTATGCTCCTGCCAATATGGGTATGGGCATCCCATGACCTGTTCCTTGGAATGTATCCTTCTAAATACACACACACACACACACACACACACACACACAAATTAAAGGGGGGTCTGAGGGCTTTTCTCTAGTTTACTTCCTAGTAAATTTAGTGTAAAGAAATTTACATTCCAATCAGCATTTAACACAAAATTGAGAAAAGTTTTGTCTTCCTTTTTTATGTATATAAATAATATATATAAAATACACATATATAAAATATATTTTTTCCTACTGTCAAGAGTGAAAGTGACAGATGGGTATACATAACTGTCACAGAACTAAAAACCAGGAAACCTGCCTGGGCTCTATCTCAAATCATCTTCAACCTTGAAGAGACTTCGCTACTTTGATCCTCAGTTCCCTTATCTGTAAAACGAATGCACTTTATTATATCATCTCTAATCTGCTCACTTCCAGTTCTAGGTTCTACCATAACATTTAGTTTGTATAAATAAATAGAGCCTTGTCTTATTAGGATAAGCATAGCCAATTTAAAGCAAGGATGATTAAGAATGCTTTGGAATTTCAGGACTGACGCTGCTTTACATATGTCAAAACATATAAAATCGCACACTTTAAATGTGTTCTGCCTGTTGTATGTTAACTACACCTTAATAAAGCTCTGATTTAAAAAAAAAAAGAATGTCACTTTAGCTCACTATCTAAAAATAATTAAATTAACAGCACTTTGGAGGGAGAAATAAGACTGACATATTTTCACGTGGGTATTATTTTAAACGGCTGATCAGACAAGTAAAAAAAAATGTGTCCTTTAGCAGGCACTTTTCCTGCCCTGAGTAGCCTTGTCTATACAAATAAAATGCTCTGAGACAAAACTCCTACTAGTTGAATTTTGTTGACCTGATTTTTTTTTTATACAACCTCTTGCATTCAGTGGATACATAATTATGCATCATATTGAAAATACCCAGTTGTTTGTTCTCCACCCCCAGCACCCCAGCCTGGTAGGAGCTGGGGTGCTGAGATTCTGCAACCAGCCAGCGGGATGAGTGGAAGAAGGCAGGTCTGTTTGCCTGCCAGGAAAGGCCTGGAATAAGCCCACTACTTAGCTCCATTGCCGCAAAGCAAAAACAACTCGTTAAAGAGAAAACAATTCAGTCAAACTGAAACAAAACAGAATTTTCTTTGAATTCAACTGTATTTCGATAGACTGAATTCAATGAAACCAATTAACGGAGGGTCAGGCGGCTTTGGGAATAATGAGGAGAAGGGAAAACGGTGGGATGGAACACAAGCACAAGAAGAAGAGGAAAACAAAAGAGAAAGGGGGGAAATTGTAGTTTGCAGTTTCAGGATCAAAAGGCATGCTTTTTTACACTTCATTTAAAAAAAAAAAATCCCTTCTAGAACTCCCTGGCAAAATCTATGCCAACATGCAACTCTCTGAATACAGAAAGGAAAACAGAGCGATGAGGGAGCTACGCAGATACCGAAGAAAAGTCTTCACTGAACATCAAAGAGATTAAAGCAAATTCTTTACCTTGAATTATTCAGAAAATTGTCTCAATGCTTCATTTCTCATTGTGTTGTAAACAGAGCGAAAGCCAAGTGAAAAGTTGGTCCAGTTCTTTGTAATTCTCCTATGTGACTGCACAACTCGGGCAAAAAAATCTGAATTACACACATTTTTGCAAATGTGTGGACCTCATACTGGAGAACTCCGTTAAATAGAAGATATAAGAATGGGGTGGTGCCTTCGAAGAGCACACAAATATTTTCGGGCATTTTCCTGTATCTTTTCTGAATAGCTGGGGATGTTTTAAATAAGGTTCTGCTTTCATTAACACTTAGACCCTATTCCCTTGTAGATGCTGAAATGACATTTGAAATGGCACGTCTGCGTATTATAACCGGGTCACATTTTTTGGGTTTTTTTTTTGTTTTTGTTTTGTTTTTTTTGTTTTTGCATTGCACATCAACAGCAGGAAAGGCAAAAGACTGGCCTGGGCATTGCCAAAGCAATGGAGAAATGCCTTTAGTTATTATTACCACAGTAAATGAAGAAGCTGCAGACCAGATGGGTGTACATTATCTATCCAACTAAAAAAGTGTCTTGTTAACAGAGATAAATGGTCTGAAATGGCAGAACATTTTCTTGCAATTTTAAAAAATAATAGCAGCAATATTTCAGAGGATAATTCTGCAATTTTTTCAAGGTTTCTGCTAAAAACCACATTTGATATTGATAGATACATTCTTAAAGTGTTCATTGACACATTCATAAATATGTGAAGTTGAAAGGG
This sequence comes from Ursus arctos, assembly GCF_023065955.2. NCBI lineage: Eukaryota > Metazoa > Chordata > Mammalia > Carnivora > Ursidae > Ursus > Ursus arctos. The sequence goes on from NW_026623111.1 coordinate 18,156,543, forward strand.
GATTTTTTTTTAATCCCAACTCTAATAATCTCTCTTGGAAGCTTGAAGACATGATAGCATCCAGTAGGGCTGAACATATTTCATTCATTCCTGAATCAGCATTCTCAAAGCAAAATAGAGGCAGAGATGATGCACCAAGAAATGCATAGGTTTCAACAGCCAGACAGATCCGGGCCACTCTGTTTCCTATCTGTGTGACCTTGACGATATTACGCGATCTCAGTTTTCATCTCTCTAATGTGTATATAAAATCTAGCACAGGGGATCGCCATGAGAATTTTTGTAAATACCCTGTAAATATCCTGTCTGGTACAAGCAAGGTGCCATTTAAATATGAACTTCTCAATGAGTAATATTTGTACAACCTACCAGTTCTTCTCACCTCCTTGTAGAAAAGAGCTTCTCATCTCATGTAACAAGAATGTCTTGTTTGCTTTCCGTGTTATGGATGCATAGCTCCACTTTAGGGAGAAAACAAAACAGGATCTTTGGCAAAAGTTTGTAATAAGTATTATCCCCTTCTATAGTCCTTGGCCTGGTTAAATCTAGGCTATAGTTAAACCTAAAATCCATTATGAATATGAAAACATCATCTTCATTTGCATTCAGCCATATCTGTAGGCAAAAAAAAAAAAAAGTTATTTACTAGAAGAAAAATACAATTAAATTCTGAGATATTTTATTTGATTTGGAAAGCCTCCTTTCTCCAGGAACATAACAATGACTTACTGATTTACAAAGTGCTACACTTTAGAGGCGGTCAAAATGCTTTCCTTGTAATTATGATGCTACCTTGCATTTTTAATCTCAGCAATACCGAGCTGGAGCATTGAAATTGCCTTCAGAGGTGCTTTGGGCCTTTTTGTTTGTGTTACCTCAACTGCCCTGGTAGCTCCCCAGGAGCCTTGGAGGGGTTTTTATATTTCCAGTTAGCATTTGGTTAGTCGGTTTGTTTAATTCCTGTGAGTACTGAATAGTACAAGTGACTTAAGGTGTCTCCCTTGGAACTTGCAGCCCAGCTTTGTAAAGTCTTCTGTGGTCGGCATGGTCCGAGGCGCTGCGTGTTGCTTGGAGACCCAGTCGGGGCACTAAATGATGATCATGCCAGATCCAATGCCTCTTGGAAAAAGGAAGGCAGCATGGGGAGACTCATACACTATCTTCATTATGGTCAATTCAAAGCAAGCCCCTCTTTCTCCAGTGTTTTCTCTGTTCTTCAGTTGGGCCCCAGCAAGGGAAGTTTGCTTGGATTGAGAAAGCATAGTATCCGAATCTCAGCATAGTGTAGAAGCTGGGACTGATGGTCCAACATCAGATTCATCTCTCTTAATCCCTAATAGGAGAGAGGGCTCTGCAGCACCGAGTGGACCTCTGGCTGTATTTCTGGGATTAGATATGCATTTTAAGTGATTCCATCACACTAGTTTTCTGCCCAGGAAAACTCATTTCCTGGGACCAGCTTCTAACCTACTTTATCTTTGCTCTCCTAATGGAAGCTGCGGTGCTTGGCTTAGCCTCACCCTCTTTCCCAACCTAGACCAATCCCTGCACTTTCCTGAGATACCTTAAATTTCCGAGTACAGGGAGGGGGATACAGTCTCCCTCTTGTGGCCAAAGCAGAAAATGTGAATCTTGTTTTTCCATTTGCTTCCCCTGAAAGGTAACATGCAGTGAAAAGAATAATAATAATTATTATAAAGTGGAAACAGACAGAGAGAGCTGTGAAACTTGGAGGGCAGGTCTACAGCATTCACACCTCTGATTCTGGTTAGCGGCTCAGCTGGATCCCTCTCCTTGTCCTGTTTGGTGGTTCAACTCTGCCATGATCGTGTATGTTGATAAATGACCTTCTTGCCAATAGCTTGCTAGGGTTAGAATTCTGACACTTGCAACCAAACTAATACACTCTTCAAAGTATTACTTACTCAGCTCAATTTTCTTCCAAGCAAAGGCTGAAATAGCACCCCCATAAAACCATCTGTATTTGCATAAATGTAGAGTGGCCTTCTGTTTGCAGAACCCTTCACTTTGATGGCCTGACATAACAAGTCTGCTTCAGCTCTCTGGGTTTTAAGTTTCTCATCGATGAAATGGCTAGGGTGACCAAGGTCAGAGGAACTGAGGGAGACACACACCCCCTTGGAAGTTACTGTGTATGGGTCTCAGCATTCTTCCCAAGGACCCTTGCTTCAGAAGATTTCGCCACACAGTACACAAGAGCAAATTTGCTTTTCACTCCTGAACCTCAAATAACCTCAAAACACCACTATAGACTTTCTTACAGTCCAGTGCATTAGACCAGGCAAGTATCTGATTCCCATTTCACAGGTAAGGAAATTGAGGTCCAGAGAAATGTATGGTTTGCATAAAGCTGTTCAGCTTGTAGTTAACCCTTCCTTCCCAATCAAGACTTCAGGATGGGGGGTGGGGTGGAAGGAGGATGAAAATCTGGATGACCTTGAACTGTAGTGAGTTTCTTCCCTTGGAAAGGGAACAGAGTGGGGCAAGTCACTCCATGCCCTCTGTGTGATTGCCTTGGAAACCATCTCCTTCTCTTCCCCATCCCTTCCTCTTCCCTACATCACATGAGTACCAGCTGGCTGTGCCCCACATTAGAGGAAGAAGGGGGCCCAGTCAATTACTGCTTCTCTGCACTAAGATGTACCCTGGTGAGCAGCATTCCCAAAGGGGGTTAACTTATGAGTGGGAAATAACAAAGGAGCTAAGGGAAACTGGCTCAGGGATCCACTTTTGAACCCAAGCAGAGATGCAAATTTGGGGTCTAAGCATGCCATTTAGTCAACCATGCAAATTAGCACATGCTCACTTGCCCGGGGCCTGAAAGAAATCAGGAGGGGGGCCACAAGGAATTCCAATCTGTTGTGTTTCTCCTTCAATTGACTTTTGGTCATGTTTCAGTTGGTACTTGTTTCCGTAGATGCCTATGGCTCGAAGGTGAATATTTGTTTTCTTAACCTGGGCATCAGGAAGCAGATGTGAAGTAAAACAAATGAGTTAAAATTGAAGGTTAGTCACGGTAAATTTTAGGAGTAAACTAGGAAAAAAGTTTTAAAAAATCATATATGTGTGTGTGTGTATATATATACATATATATATACACACACACGCAGTATTTTACACACACACACACACATCTGAAAAACCTGTACAAAAATGCAATTCAACCTAGTCAACTGCACATCTAAGAATCTTTCTTCTTTTTTTTTCCTTTTAAAGGTTACCATTTACAATCATTGTTTATGGGCACAAGGGTTAGGACGACTGTATTTAGTTGCAATTGTTCAAATATATGCTCTTCATAAAAGCAAGTGTCTCACTCTGACAAGGGTTGTAACCCCCACACATTTCATATAACTCTAGCTGAATTGAAACAGTTAGGTCCTATTCACTTACACCTTCTCAGTGAAGATTCCATTTCCCAATTATTGGAACAGTGAGTCAAATAAAAGCAAATGTTGCTAAAGAAAACAACATAAAAGGAGTCTTTCAATATTTAAAGAAAGCTGGGTATTGATTGCAACTAAGCAGCTGGAAACACATCTCTATCCATGTCTTAACTACAAAGGTGGTGAAGGGGTGGGGGGCAGTGAGGACAAGGGGTAGGTGCTTGGAGTGAGAGCAAGGAGAAGAGAAAATCTCATTGAAGTGAAGAAAGAACTGGTATCTGGTATTTCCCCTGCAATTTAATGCTGTCAGGCCAGCATCTTGCATACGACCCAGATGGAACACATTGCTATTACGGAAGCAGAGCTCTCTTCTAGGATAGATTAAAGAGCTAATAGGTGAAACCAGCTGCAAGAAGCATCTGGTTTTTTTTTTTTTTCATTTCAGAGCAAGAGCCCTTGCAGAACTGGAAAAATACAGGTTCCAGAGTTCTCGGGGGGTTGTAGCCTGTAGCCGAGGAGGAAGTTTCTACAATCTTCCAATTTTTAAAGAGCCTTAAGCTCAATGAATCTCCATGAATTCTTCCAACATGGGACTTGTCATGATAGCTTCACCTTCTAAAACATTTCTGGTATGAAGAGACCTAGAGAAGCCCAGTCCACTTTTACCCAAGAAGTTTCCTATTCATTGCCTTATTCTTGGAGTGAGACTTGGGTGGGTGTATTTGCAGATCCTGGCTCTTGGCTACCTTGCGTAGTTGCTCCATTACTTATTCCCTAAAAGAACAGATGGCCTTTGTTTTCCCAGTCATCGTACCCTACACAAATGGTTGGAAATGATAAGTGTGCCAAACACCTGGGGGTCACAACAGCCAACCCATGGAATCTTTAGGAATTTCTTTGAGCAGGGTCCAGGGTCTATAGAGTATGAATTGCATGGGTGTTGGGGAAAAAGAAGGCACTCACAATATTTGCTAAGTAGCAGAGGTATGTTAAGTGATTTAAATTTTATCTCATGTAATTTTTACAGTTATCATGCAAAAAAAAAAATCTGTTTATTCCCATTTTCATTGGGGAAACATAAGATTTGTCAAGAATCTCCACATCCTTGGCTGCAGCCTTGGGAGGTAAACTTAGCTGCCATTGACTCCCAAAGCTCATGAACCACAGAAAACACATTTACTTTATTTTCCAACTTTATGAAGGTATAATTGACAAATAAAATTGTAAGATCTTTAAAGTGCACAAGTGATGATTTGATATATGCGTACATATATCCCTCCCACTGAGTTAATTCACACATCCATCAACGCACATATTAACCCTTTTTTGTGTGTGAGAACATTTACATTCTACCTCTTAGCAAATTTCAAATATACAATACAGTGTTATCAACTATATAGTCATTATGTGATACATTAGATCTTCAGACCTTATCCATTTTATAACTGAAAATTTGTACCCTTTTACCAAACTCTCCCTACTCCACTCACCTCCCAGTCCAAGGCATCCACTTTTAAAATTGCACTGCCTTCTCCCAAAAGCCCATTTTAAGTAGCAGACATTTCTGGGATAAAGTAGATTCCTGTCCACTAATGTGTTGGGCGTTCTTATGATTAATAATGGTGCTTTTGAGACTTTTTTGAGCATAATGCACATGAGAAATAAGTTTTATATTTGACTTTGTGCACTTATAAATATTATGCATGTATAAATGTATATCTATGACTGAAAAAATTCCCCAAATAATATTTTATTTTATATATGCCATGCATTCTGATATGTTCAAATGTATGTTTAGGCTATGTAGCTTGAACGAACTAGCATAGCGGTTGTGAATACACATAATGGAGTAAGACGAGCTGGGATCATATCTGAGTCCTGACATTTGCCAATTGTGAACTTGGAAAAATTACTTAACCTATATTACGGTCATACCTCATAGGAACTGTGATGGTTAATTTTATGTGTCAACTTCATAGGGCTCAGGGATGCTCAGATAGCTGGTAAAACATCATATCTGGGTACGTCCGTGAGTGTGAGGTTGTCTCCAGAAGACGTGTAAATCTGTAGACTGAGTGAGAAAGATCACATTCATCATCGTGGGTGTACATCATCCAAGCTACTGAGGGTTTGAAGGTAGATGAAAGGCAAATTCACTCTCTCTGCTTGAACAGATGTATCTACTTTTGTCCTGCCCTTGGACATGGGCGATCTTGATTCATAGGCCTTTGGACTCACAGCAGGACTTAGGCTAACAGCCCCTCCGATTCTCAGGCTTTTGAACTTAGACTGCATTATGCCCTGGCTTTCTTGGTTCTCCAGCTTGCAGAAGGCAGATCATGGGACTTCTCATGTAGATATCTATATCTATCTATATCTATATCTATATCTATATCTATATCTATATCTATATCTATCTACATCTATCTATATCTCTCCCATTGGTTCTGTTTCTCTGGAGAACCCTGATTAACACATTACTATACGAAGATTAAGTGAATTAATATTACATGAAAATCACTGACTCATAAAAAGTACCCAATAAATGTTAGCTCTTATTTTATTAAGCTCATAGCACAATGTGCCACAAAAATGGAACATCTTTATAGTGACTGACACACAGCAAGTACTCAATGAACATTTGTCCCTTGTGGTAGTATCCACTTATCTGTTATACCTACTAAGTATAGGACGATGTGCAAGGTGTTTTGTGAGTACAACAAAAGAAATTGGAAAATATTTAGACATTAAAAAAAACAGATCAAACAACTCAAAGACTTCCATGGAGACAGAAATATTCTTTACTGTTTTGAGATCAAAACCTTAGCTTTCGTAATTTAACATACAATAATATAGTATAGGCATTTATCTATTCTCTTATTTTAGACTATTTCTTTCACCAGATTGTCAAGGTTTTTAGGGTTGAGATCATGTCTACTAATCCACTACTGTGTTTTCTTGGCCTAGAGCCATGCCTTTTACATAGAAGTCACTCTGTAAATTACTGCTTGCTGAATAGATCAACGGATAAATGGACCAGCATTATTAGTTTATTTGTATCCATGTCAGAGTAATTGTTCATTTTAGTAATAACTATAGTCTTTTGGACTATTGGTGTCAGTGAACAGAGCCTTCCCCTAACAAACTTCACTCACTTTCTAAGATCATGCTAATATCACACAAAACAAGAGAGACAGAAACAGAGAGACAGACAGAGATGGGGGGGGAGGGTGAGAAAGAGAGAGAAAGAGAACACACTGAATGCTTTTCTAAGCCCTAAAATAAAAGCCAGATTTGGACATATTTCACCATTCTCTGTGAAGCACATCTTTCCAGGCATGTGACATCTCTGGGGAGATCTCCACGTTCTTCTGATAACCGTTGAGAAGTTGAGATCTCTAGTAGCTCAGGCTGGGAAGTTAGCTGCCCATGAAGTCCCACTCCATCCCCTTGCCCAGAGAAGGGAGAGAAGCTAAATGAGATGACATCACTAAAACTTCATTCATAGGTGTTTTCTTTTGCTTTCCTCTATTGATCTGGGCAAAAGCACAGAAGAAACTGGCAGTAGGAGAAAAGTACTGTAATCCAAGAGGGAAAAGACCTATGAGAGTATGACACATTGTTTCCTGCTGATGTTTCCAGCTTCTTTTCATGCCCAGTTGGCATTATATCAGAGAGACATTAACCACTTTCATTTCCATTTCTGTTAATAGAAGAGAATTCTGCTAATTGTGTTAATGCAAAGGAATTACAAAGTTGGAGTTCTCCAAAGCATTGAGGGATCATGATTCAGGGTAGAATGGCCTTGATTCACCTAAGTGAGAGATGGTAGGATGAACAAGGTCTTGAGATGAATAAGCCAATTATGTAGTATTGTTGAATGCCTACTGCTTACCTAATATAGTGCAGGACAAATCACAGGAGGACAAAAACAGAAGACTCAATCCTGTTCAAGGAGCCATGAAGTTTTCTTTGTGATAGGAGAGAATTGACTAAAACATGAAAAACATAAAACCCTGAGGGTAGGACTTATGATTCCCTGTACCTAGCACTGGCCCTAGCATGCAGTTAGTTCATCTTGGTAATTAACTAATGAGTAGGTTAAAGGGGAACAAATGTAACACTTGGACTTGGACAGACCTACATCTCAGATCTGTCATTTTCTACATCTGTGATTCTACACAACTGACTTGATCTCACTGAATGCTGGCTTTGAAAACTTAGCACATCTTATCTTAAAGATAAAAATTGTAAAGGTTAAGTGGATCAGAGAGCTAAAACATGTAGTACAGCACCTGAAAAAGAGTAGCTGCTCCATAAATACATAGCCATTGCCTTATGATTATTGAGATCGTGTCTTAGCTTACACTCAGCATGGGTATCTCCCTCTCCTATACATGAAGATGCTTGAATAAACCAGAGCACAGAGCACAGTTCTCATGTGCGTCTGGAAGGAGGCCTATGGATTATCCCGAATTGATATATGCGTCTCAAATATCGGTCCCATTCATGTGCTATTGATCTCAGATTCTACCTTTAGCTTTTCCTTGGGTAATACTGACCCCCGATATACTAAAGGTAGACTAATTTATACCTTAGGCAAATGAACAGAAGGCCCAGTCTCCCCAGAGTGAGGCCAACAGGCAGTAGGGAATACTGAAAGATTACAAGCCAAGAGGCACACAATGAAATGTACATGATAGAAAGGGAACACACTTTCCTGACAAATTCTGAGTTCAAAGTCCAAGTCATGCAGTGTACTAGCTTTTTGTACTAAGACCAATTACTGAAATTTCTGAACTACAGATTTAAAATTTAGATATTCTCCTCAAGGTTGTTACAAGAATTTACATAGCATAATATATAATGTATAATTAGCACAGTTCCTGGCACAGAATAATTATCCGGTATCTGCATTTAATAGTTTTTCTTCTAAACTTGGTATTAGTACCCTAACATTGGGTGCAGCCATTTTCCCTACATTCTCGTTATGCCTTCCTAAAATATTTCTAAAATTACTTCAATTTTGTACTGCTTCATTGGACACTAATATTTCTCACCCATTTAAATCGTGAGACGTTTTAGTTTGTGAAGAATTGATCATTTATGTCATTAGACCCCAGAAACTCTCAACTCCTGAAATAGTAGCTTTTCTTCTTGAGCTAAAAGGCACTTCGTCAACAGCCATTACCAACTGCTGCAAGGACTTATTCTTCTAAAGCCTCCAGAGGGCAAGATCACTATAATTTGCTCCTAAATTTCCTCTGATTTGTGATTCCAATTTAGCCAGAATTATGAAATGTCCCTTTACATTAAGTAAAGCACAGCAGCTCTTGTGCTATCTATGGGATGACAGTAGATCCCATTAGGCCTGTCCTACAGATTGCAAGGAAATCCAAACGCGTCTGTAATGGCCTAACAATTGGCACTACTGCCCTTGATCAGGGCCACAAGTCTATTGATGGAAAAGAGCAATCAATAGACAATGTTAACTTCCAGAAAAGCTTCTGTCACTCGCAGGAGATAGTGGTTACTTACTGAGATGTTGACAGTTCCTAGTCGTGAATCAAGATATAATAAAAAGAAAAAGTAGGCGACTCCCCCAACGTTTATGAGAAATCACCTAAAAAGTAGAACTATCACATAAATATAATATGGTTCTCTGTTATTAAAAGGAAAAAACCTGAATTTAAGGACCAAAAAGTGACATTTTTAATATTATTCTCCAGGAATGGAAGTTTTCAGACTAGTTAAGAAAATGGACATGCACATGAGCATTACAGAGGGGAGGTGTTTCAGACATTTAAGCTATGCCAGTTGACTAAGCAGTCATTGTTTACGTCACATAATCCATTTTATAACTCTATACAGAAAATACCATCTCAGTTTTTAAAATGAGTGAACTGAAATCAGACAGGTTGAATCCAAAGGCACACACCTAGGAATGGAGGAATTGGGATGAAAATACAGCTCTGTCCATCATTAGAATCCACACCTCGGGTTTGGCTGTAAGACTAAAAGATACATAAAGTGTCAGAAGCATATTACCTTGAGGGCAAAGGTTAGAGACGGATGGTTTTCCACTCAATTTTGAACTCAGTTCAATTCTTTAAACATTTATTTAGGAACTAGCATCACAGACTTTTTATCAATTGCCCTAGGGAAGCTCTACACCTTCATTGTTATGCCCGTGGGTTTTAGAGTCAGATTCTCTTTGTATATGAATTTCTGTTTTACTACTTACTAGCAAACGAGTAAACTTAAAGAAATGTGCTTAATTTCCAGATTTCCTCATCTGTAAAATGGATATAAAAATAACTACATTGTACAGTTTCCATGAAGATTAAACAAGATGGCAGATAAAAGCGAAGTCCATTGTCTGGCATAACGTGTACTCGTTCATGGCAGCTATTGTTATTACTCTTGTTTAACAAACCAGATTCAACAGAGTATATTTGAAGATCTCTTCGGCTTTCGTAAACCACTCATGAACTAGGCAGTATCCCTTCTAGCAGGTAGAGAGATGCTCTGACGAGTTGTACAATATGGAAGGCTTTTATAGGAGAGAGGGTGTGACAAGGAAGTTATTCCCGAAAGACAAGAAAGGATTCTTTCTGGTCAGGACCTCTTCTTTTCGGTGGGAAGGGAACCAGCTTGGTTTTTATCATGCAGATGACCTTGCGGGCACTGATGAGGAAATTTCAGATCGACTTTTAAAAGGTCACATTCCTGGGAGAGGTTGAAACTGTAATTAAGTCTTGGTTTGCTTTCCTTGTGGGGGAAAAAGGGACAAATGCCACCAATTTGGGCTTTTTTCTTAACACTCTTTTAATACACAACTATCTCACAAATTAGCATAATCTAAATGAAGCAGTTGAGCTATTCGGTGGCAATAACCTTTGTTGTTAAAGGAGACTGAGAGTGGACAAACACTGCTTCTTCAGGATGAGGGAAAGTTTCAGCCCAATCATCATGCCTCCTCCAGAGACATGGAGACATTCTGGGAAACAAGAATAGTAGATGTACTCTCCCACAGTAATTCTGAGAGCCATACAGCAAACTGATGGCAAGGGGTAAGGCTTTTTCCCTGCCTGTATTAATAGAATTTTCTGTGTTGTTATTGCTGTTTAATATCAGAGGGCAAAACTTTACTAAAGCATGGACAATTAGCATTGACGAGGCAATCTAATGAGCAGCAGCTACCCAAAACCACTTCGGAGGTGTGGATTATACCAAGAATTGTACCGTTCTCTTTCAGAATCGGATTCTCTTATTCTTTAAAATCCTGGGTTAGCTGCTAGCCCAGGGGCATCACAGGCTTTTTGAAGAAGCAGCTTTTTAAAGAATCAGTTCATCCAGGGTAGTTTCCTTAATTCTGATCAATCACTTTGTTGGGGGAAAAAAATTGGTATTAACAGCCACAAAAATGCTAAAACTCCTATCATCCATGCTGTCCCACATCTTCAGGACACATAATCCAGCTGAATTTGCCCCCTCCTTTTTATTTATTTATTTATTTTTAAAATCAAGGCAAGAAAACTCTGGGTCACAGTGATGGAAGCAAGGCAGTAATGAAGCTCCAGGACCCTGAGAAGTAGCCCTGCCCCCATCCCAGCCCTATTTCATGTTGAAGACGAAACATTTTTATGTCCCCTTTGACTATTAACTCCCCATAAATGTCTATTTCATTTCTTAAGCAGAAGGTAGCTATGCGCACCACTACCAAGCCAGCCTATTTTTCTATGAAGAGATCTCTATCCCCTCCACTTCCCAGGGGGAAATGCTTTCATGAGGTACATGCAGCAAACAGATCCATCAGCTTCAGTACATTTCACCTATTATAAACATGAGAGAAATCACTCTGAGTTCTGATGCCAAAGAGCTTCTATAGAATGTTCTTGACACAACCCTGGAATACTTGAGCGTTCTTATTCTACCCTAGGCTGAGACTGCTCTCATCGGCCAGTACTTTCTTATCCTCTTCTGGGGTTCTTTGCTTTTCTTCTCCTTCCTTTTTCGCCCTCTCCCTCCTCTTTGCTGTAGGCACCACAAGTCTCCACAAATGTTAACTATATTTCCTTTTCTCTACCTTCTTATTGGTTGGGCTCCCAGCACTGGCCTGGGCCCTTGTTGATATGCTTCAATCTCACTGGCCTCTTCTCCCCATGCAAACTTCAACTTGGGATCTCTTCCAAAGCTAATTTTCAGTTTTTCAAAACTCTTACAGGAAGCAAGGTAAGCTTGGAAGGCAAGCCTTGACAATCAAAGCATCCTGGAATATTCACCCCAACTGGGTCTTATTCCCGAGACGTTTGCCTTTCTCTTCTTGTTAGCAGAAGGCTGGAGTGGAGAAAAAGAATATGATTGCTGATCTTGGTCTTATGAGAGTGCTATTTTCATGGGAGCAGACTGTTTGTTTACAGTTGGGGCCCTTGAGTGGTTTCCATTGCCGGTTGCTGTGGCAGCTTCAACACCACCATCAGCAGAGATGCACCTCCACCTTGTCTTTTCCCCACACCTCCTTCCTCCCACCTTTGCTCAGTCCCTAGTTACCAGGACACAATGGAAAACGAAAATACTCTGTAGACCTCTTTGTCAGTAGAAGAGCTCACTTGCTGTAGTTAAGCCTGTGTGTGCGGAATTAAAGTCAGCCACTTGCCTCCATTTCTTTTTTTTTTTTTTTTAAAGATTTTATTTATTTGACAGAGACAGCCAGCGAGAGAGGAAACACCAGCAGGGGGAGTGGGAGAGGAAGAAGCAGGCTCCTAGCGGAGGAGCCTGATGTGGGGCTCGATCCCAGAACACTGGGATCATGCCCTGAGCCGAAGAGAGACGCTCAACGGCTGCGCCACCCAGGTGCCCCATCACTTGCCTCCATTTCTAAAGGCCCCACTCTGTCAAAGCCCAAGACAAATGCATCTGCTCCACGTTCAATCGGCCTTTACGTTCACTGTGTACCTGACACCATATAGTCCCACAGGAAGTGCCAGTTCCCGCCTTTCTGGAGCAGCTGATAGTTGGGAGGCCCCTGTGGCTGATGCCAGGGCAAGTCCAGTGTGATAGGGGTCAGAATGAATAAAGAGTGGGCCGTCACTAGCTACCATGCCTAGTTTCTAGTGTGCCTGAGGAGAAACTGAACCCCTGAACCCACAATCTCATTACCTAACCTCGAAGGTGGTATCAGACCATCTAATTGGCTTTATACTCCTTGTTTTTCCTTCCCTGTTCTAACAAAGTAACCATTTCAACCGGAGCAAACCCTCCTTCCATACTCCTCTATCAATACGAATTGACCTCTTGTATTTAAGACTGTGAAACCAAAAGTTGATTATGCCATATCTGAGCGGTTTTGTATTTGGCAGTAAATTGCCCTGAAGATAGATCAAGTTGGATTCATACTGAAAGATACCCTGAATTTTGAACTCTGGATCTTCATAGCAAGGAAAGTTATCCATTAGCGTTTGACTTCCAATATTTTTTTAGTAGTTTAAGAGAATATAAGTAGAAATGTTTTAAAACAAGTCACTACTGGGACGCCTGGGTGGCTCAGTCCGTTAAGCGGCCAGCTCTTGATTTCGGCTCAGGTCATGATCTCAGGGTCCTGAGATGGAGCCTGTGTTAGGCTCCACACTTGGCGTGGAGCCTGCCTAAGATTCTCTCTCTCCCTCTACCCTTCCCCCCCCAACCCCTTCTACCTCTGCTTCCTCACTCTAAAAAACAAAACCAAAAACAAAACAAAATTAAAAAAACCAAGTCACTACTTTTGTAGATCAGAGCCCTGAGAAGCTATGCCCACTCCTTCCCATCACACAGAGAAGACAGAAAGAAGGAAGAAGGTTGCCGTAACTTCACGCCAGTAAAATATAATGACTAAACAATTTAAAGACAATCACAGGATCCCAGGCGGCCAGGCCTCTCGGTTTTAAATGACTGTGGACTCATTTAAGCATTTGTTCACAGAGGGCCGAACGTCTATGACGGATCATGCAAGTCAGAGCTAAGTAATGGTTCACTATGGCCTGGTTAATAGTTAGACAAGCTGTTCAGGTTTGATTAGGGTTTTCTTCTCCATTGCTATAATTGTATGATAATTAACTCAACAGAATTACATCTCATTTGGGGGAAATATGTACATTTTGAAGTTTCAGGAGTAACAGATTCCACATGCCAAGAAAAAGCCTGAAATTATACTGTGGGTCTACTGCTCAGCCATAAAGATTGGACTGTGAGGTGTGTGCCTTGTGAGTTTTTGTCTCTAAAGGAGCTGGTGAGTTTCCTTAGCTCTGACTCTTCCAAAGGCCCTATGCACAAAAGTGCTCTTCCCAGACAGCTGTTGATAGATGAGAATCACCAAGTGGCAAACAGCATGAACATCTAACGTACCCTGACTTTGGAGCTGCACCTGAGATGGACCACCCGAGGCTCCCCTGAAAGAAAAAGCATCCGCTGATATAGGCACCGCCCCACGACCAGGCGTTTTACATAATAGAAGGAAATTCTTTTAAAGCAGATGGCACAGTATCAGAGTGGGTGTCCAAATTCAGTCATTTATAAATTGGCCACACTGATAACCATGGAGACCTTTTCCCTGCTCTGACCACATATATACTTATCTCTATCACATATCAGAGCTAATAATCATTTACTGTCTCATGGTTATGCTAATTTCTAGAGCTGCTTGTGTCTTTAAAGAGAGAGAAGACACTTTAGAGCAGAGACTAGCTTTGTTTCTGCTGGATCTTGCTAGTTCAGTGCTAGCCCATGGTCTGTGCTTAATACATGAATCAAATCATATCCATAGGCCTCCATGTCAATGCTATTTTTTCTAAGAAGCCACCCTTGACCACAAGTATTGGGTACGTTGTCACTACTCTGTTTCTAGAGCTTCCTGGACTTAACCTTATCAGAACATAGAACTCCTGTATTAAAATTATTTTCTTGCTTATCTTGCTTCTCTACAGTTTGTTCTCAATAAGGAGTTTTCACTGAATAAATGATCAAATGCATTTACCTTTCTCTTTTAGCAAACAGTAAGAATGATACAAGGATCTTTGATAAACAGACCAATTTATCTTCTGGTTAAAACTTTGTATTATTCTCCTAACAAGTTCCAGCCGTCCTATCATGTCAGGATTTAGAAAGCTAAACATACTCTCCTAGGATGTCAGTAATGACCTGTCAGAATGGGGGGAGAGAAGAACAGGGTAGATTGAAAAGAATCCTAAGATTTCTGAAAGGCCAGTACAGCCTTGCTTGATGAGGCAGATGGCAAACAAATTATCGCCCTTAACTGTTGTCTGTGCTAATGATGTCTCTTCTTCCAGAGACCTTTGGATCCCAGACTCAGTGATAAGATTGATTGGTATAATACAGCAAAACAGGGATGGTTTTCCTGTGTTTTATCTACCAGAGGATTCTAGGGACCTAATACCTCTTACTGAAATCCTTGAGTTTTGAGTAGATGAATGTTCTGGTATCACTGACAGTATCCCCTGTTCTCCTGCTTGCCTCTGACATGATAAATTTGTACTTCTCCCATTGAATTTTTCCTGTCTCTTACCCATTTTCTATCTCAGCAGGGAAGCTCTTCTGTTTCTCTCTGGTCCAAACCTGGATAGAAATCCCTCTCCTTATTTCTCCTTAGAATAACTGAAACACACTGACATTTTGACCAGATACTTTCTGAAAAAATAACCAGATCCAATGCAGATTACAGAGTTCATTATTTATCAAGTGCATATAATATTAACAAGTGCATTTTTCTGATTCTATACATCCTAGAAAATGCAGTGAACAGCATTCACACCCCAAATTCCCTATTCCTAACATAATGACATTCTCGAAAGTGTTTGGCACAGCAGTCACTGTGGTTCTTCCTTCTCAGCCTGGCTGTAAGCCATGTTGCCCGAGGACACCATCTTGCCTCTCCAGCACCCAAACATAGAACTACTTATTTATTATATCCTTCCAAGGATGAATGTCAATGCATTAAATGACAACATTTGCTAGTCCAAACCTTGCAGATACCTAGGGCCTTCACACTCAGCTCCTGTCTCCTGGTGGAGGGAGGGTCTATCCTGGTGCCTAAATAATTTGCAAGGAGGTATTCTGCCCGTGATCCCCTTGAGCAACCTGATTCTTCTACTTCTGGATTATCACCAGTTCTTCACCCATCTAGAGAATTCTAAATGACTCACTAAAGGGAGCACCATCACCTATATACCTAGAGAAGTAACATTTCACTCAACGATCTAGCTGTACAGTTGCAAGAACATACTTACAATAAGCACGTGCAATTTTTTTTTGATACATTGGGTTTAGAAACAAGGCAATCGTGCTTGCAATGTCCTGCTTTTCATTCTACTGAGTTAAAAGATTATGTGTTAAACATACAACTGCCTATAATAATCACCATTATACTGTCTACATACTTGTTTATGTTCCTATCTCCTTAAAACCATGAGCCCCTTGATATCAGAGATTTTACCTTTTTTTTTTTTTTTTTTTTTTAGTTACGAAAAGAGAGAGAAGGGGGGAGGGGCAGAGAGAGAGAGAGGGAGAGAGAGAATCTTAAGCAGGCTCCATGCCCAGCACAGAGCCCCACACAGGGCTCAATTCACAACCCTGAGATCATGACCTGAGTCAAAATCAAGAGTAGGATGCTTAACCAACTGAGTCACCCAGGCACCCCCAGAGATTATGCCTTTTAAAAAATATTTTCATTGTCTTCACCCATCACAGTGTCTAACACTCAATTAGCCCTCAGTAAATATTTGATTAATTAGCAAATAAATGTGTGAATGAATTAATTAATTAAGTCTGATGCAAAGTAACTTTGCTTTCTATAGTAAGTACTATTTAAATTTAGATTAGGGAAAACATAGGCAAATTCAGGTAAAGCATAGCAACTGAATGTCTTAAATGTATATGGGAAGGTAGTGTTGTCCCCAGAGCACAAGTTTAAGGATGAAAACTTGGATTTCGATCTTGTCCTTCCCCAGTGGTAGAGATACTATTTTTGGTGAGTTTATTTCCATGTCTGAAAAATGTGGATAATTACACTTATCTTGTTAGGCTGTTGAATAAAATAATGTTGATAAAGACCTTAGCATGAGCCTGACATAGAGTCAGCATTCATAAAATGTGAGCTTCTGCTGTTGTCATCAGTGTGTCAGTGTAATAAAAGCGGGCAAGGCACAACTAAAGAGTCTCTTCGTTGAGAGATGCCTAGAAGTCTAAGTGAATCATTGTCTGAGGCATATGTCTGTGGATAGCTGACCGCCAGACCATGGACGACGGTTAACAGCTAAATATTTAATTGCTGGGGACATTGACAAGAGCCAAATGGGGCCCCTTAAGCAGAACTGAGGGTTTTGACTGGACAGTGATGTGGGAACTCAATAATGGGACCAGGGCAGAAGTATTAGCTGACCACATAAAAACTAGGCCCAGTAGGAACAAAGGCCTGTGTGACTCCAAGGCCAGGTAGGGAGGCCTCACTCTCAGCAAGGAGCACCCAGGCCCTGTGCCTAGGGCAATGGGTTCATCCAAGCCCCAGAAGACAAAGAGGTTTTCGGAGTAGTAAGCGTTCTCTGTCTGAGTTGGTGCGCAACCAGCTGTGGTGTGGCTGAAGCTACAAAAGGGGAGAGCTGTGGACCGAACTGGGAGTAGCTGAGGTGAGCAGAGGCAGGCTGGTAGAGACCAAGACTAGCCCAAAGCATTCAGTGCCTAAGGGATAGCCATGACACTGGGTGATGATCTGTAGCTGAAGCAGAAGGAAGGAAGCTCTCGTGTGGCCAGGCCCCAGTCATTCGACAAGCACTCCGGGCGTCCATCAAAGTGAAATCATGTTTGCATGGACGACAACAGTGTATCAGTCAAAAGGTACATCCAAGTCCAGAAAGTAGTGAGAAATCAGAAATACAAGATAGTATCAAATGCCTGTAGCATTATGACATAGAAGGCCCAAGAAAGACAATTTGGAGAAAAATACCACAGGAAAACAGAGTTCGTGGACATACGTCATTCCTCAGGGTTAAGTGGACCTAAAGAGACACGTGTCCCAAAATGTGTTCTTTCTAGTATTAAACTGTGAGAAGCTCCAAGAAAATAATCAGTTCTGTGCCCAAGTAACTGAGAGATGCTACGTGCAATCGCTCCTTTTAGAGAGTTATAATATTAGCATATTAATAACATAAAAAGACAGTTAAAAAGCATGCTTATATTTATTTAATCTAACATTCCCCAGTCTTCTAGGGCTGCCGCTTTCTTTTCATAGTACTTAATACTCTGTGAAATAACTGGGAAATTGTGGCCCGGACTATCCATATTAAAGCAACTACATGTTTTTGATTTCCTCATTTGAATAACAGAGATACCAGTAATATTACAGCAAAGCGTAAGGATCAAATAAAGTAATGAATGTTAAGTACCAAGAAAAGCACCGACATGTTATATGTATTTGGAAACAATGGAAGTTAACAAGACGAACTCTTGAGAATAGGGTAGCTAAGAAGAATAATATTACTATTATAACTCATGTATCTTTGAAATATTAGAACTAATACTCTTTATATTATTTTAGCTAATATAGTTTTGCATCTGTATCACCTCTTCCGGAATGTCTGAAGCACATCTTACTGGGGTCTCACATTATAATACAGTATTAACCATTCCTGTTCCCTTCTTATATGAAATATTTCTAATCACATGTCCATTCTGTTTCGAAAAACTCCCTGTCTGTGATCATCCAACTCCCATCCCGTTTTCTTCCAAAAGCAGCATCATTTTAAATGGAAAGTGGAAAACAGCAACAACGACAAAACCCTTGCTTATTTCTTTTCTTTCCTTCAGATCCTCAATGGGTGGGAAGAATCAGATCAAATGGAAAAATCTTGGAACTGAATCTTAGAGAAGTATAAGAACCAAGAATACCATCCCCCGCCACACACACACCCTCACCATGTACATCCCAGAGATAACACAGGCAGTATAGATCGTGTACAAAGTTGAGTTCTAGAGATTAAAATGCTGAGTTTTTAATAGACCTAGCCTTCTCCCAAAACTTGAGACTCTTCTATCCATCTGCCTATTTTACATCTCCAATGGGGTATCAAAACCAAATTTTTTATTGAATTTGCTGCCCCCAGGTTACCAAACTGCTTCCCCATAATCATTCAGTAAATGTAGTACACAGCAAATCAAATCTACCATTGTTCAACCAGAAGTCTCAGCGCCATCTTTGACTTTGGCCTTTCTTTCACATACCACTTCCAATTCCTCACAAAGCCCAGCAGAATATATATGTACTTTACTCCTATGCAAACCACCATCGTCTCTTACCCAGGTCACTACCTTATCTTAGCAGACACATCCTCACTTCCACCTGGTGTTCCTTCTAGCATGTTAGTCTTCTAGTGCAAGCCCTCCAGCAACTTTGCAGCTGACTCATAGTATCATCCAAAGTCCTTACCATAGCTCCCAAAGGTATCCACTCTATTACCTCCCACCCCACTTTTCTCATCTCCATTCACTCATCTCTGTCCCTCTTGCTCTCCCTGGAACATTCCACGATGCTCCCACTATGTAGAATGGCTATAAGGATTAAATGGTTGACAAGTACAAAGCACTCTGAGCTATATCTTACTCATCGTAAGTCTTAAGTAACATTGCATCACTATTATTTGGAGCTCCTGTGTTTTGCTTTTACTCCTTATATTTTTACCACATAATGTAACATGGGTACTGTTTTATAGAGAACATTCAGGGATGCCCCCACCTCAGGGCATTTCCTGCAACTAATCCCTCTGTCTAAATATTCTTTACCCCCCCCCCCAAACCTACATGGTCTTCAGCTTCACTGCCTTCAGATCTCTCCTAAAATCATCTTATTCGTAAGCCCCTGTTGACCACACTCTAGGACATATCACCCATCACACTTGATGTGCTGAAAATATCAAGAGACAAAACAAAGAACCCTAGAAGCTCCAAATAGTTGTAAAATAATGTTAGTGGAGACATACTGTGAATAAGACATGACGCTAAGAGCTTTGCATGAATTGATCATTTAATCCTCAAAATAATTCTATAAGATAAATAATATTATTAATCCCATTTTATCTTATTTTATTAAGATTTTATTTATTTAACAGAGAGAGAGAGAGACAGCCAGTGAGAGAGGGAACACAAGCAGGGGGAGTGGGAGAGGAAGAAGCAGGCTCCCAGCAGAGGAGCCTGATGCGGGGCTCGATCCCAGGACCTTGGGATCACGCCCTGAGCCGAAGGTAGACGCTTAACGACTGAGCCACCCAGGCGCCCCTATTAATCCCATTTTAGAAGAAATTTAAGATACATTGAGTTTACTAGGCTGCACAAGGCCACATAGCGGAAAACGGCTCTGAAGCTGAGATTCGCGCACAAGCATTTAAACTGATAGCCAATGTGTTCATCCACGGTGCGGCCTGTGCGCCTCACTGCTCTTGCCATTGTCGTGTATGTGGAGCCTACCTTTCACTGATTCTGAGAGGTTTCTCTTGAACACCACTATGAGGCATGGTGTAGGTATGGGAACAAATATTGGTAAAAAGTTACTTTGGAGAGGGAGTCAGGCTCAGATCCCGTACGACCTTGTGGGTATTGTTCTAAGAGAACCTTGGGTGTTGTTCTAAGTGTGATGAGAAGCCCTTGGAGCAATATAAGCACATTTGCATTTTGAATGGAGCATTCTGGTTCTTGGGTGGAAAATAGACTATAGAAGGCAAGAGAGGAAGCTGGGGTTCATTGAAGTTCACAGGAACCATGATGGATGGTCCCTTAGATGAGGCCTATGGTGGGATTGGGGAGGACTGGTCAGGATTCAAGGTACATTTTAGGGGAAGAACTAATAGGATTTGCTGGTGAATTGGACATATGTCTCCCACGTTTTTTTAAAATTTCCCATTATATCCCACAATATGAATACTCCATTGTTTATTTAGCCATTCCTTATATTTAAGACACCCTTCTTTCCATTTTTTAAATTCCAAAGTGTGCTAGAATGTTTGTTCATATTCATGGCTCTTTATACACATGTGATTGTTTATACAAAGCTATGGGGTGAAACTGCTGAGTCATAGCGTACATAAAAGTTTAATCTTAACAGATACTGACAAATAGGTCTCTAAACCATATGTACTGATCAGCCTGTGCCAATTGATATTTCTTTACTTCATTCTGTAAAATGAGATGCCAATGTGAATTCAATGTGACATTGAAAACAGGCCCCCTCTCTGCTTTCCCAGTCCGGCTTCAGGCTATGCGGGTACTGAACCTCACCTATATGCCAGGGAGGAGATGGCGCTTGCTGCATCACTGGCTTTCCCCCGTCTAGTCATTGCAACGCCCAAACCGACTTTCACTTGCTATTCGCTACTGTCCTTTCTGGGCAAAGTTGAGAAATTACAGTGACAGAAGAGGTGTGGTGACTTCCAAAGGAAGTGGTAACTGTGGCATTGGGCTACCCTTGTAAATACCTGAATACACAGAGAGCCCCCCCCATTAAAAGTCTGGTTATTTCCTTGTCAGGAAAGTGTCTTTTCACAGCCCTGGTACAAGGTCAGGCAGTGCCTTCAGGGGCTGTTAAGAACAGGTTGCCCTGTAATTAACTGACTTGCTACAATACAGTAGTAAGGCATGTGTTTCCTCTAACCTTGACTATCACCCAGTACATAGATGCTCATTGACCTGTAAGTTGAGGGCTTTCAAGGAAAAGAGATAACTGTGCCCAATAATCTTTTGTACCAAGGTTTCATAATCCTCTACTATCTAAAACACTCACTCATAGATTGCCTATCACAACAGACTGTAGACTTGCTGATAAACAGTGTTCTGGATACTTTCTAAACTTTCTACCATTAACCCTTTCAACCTCACATGCCTGGAAGCCAGGCAGGCAGGGATATATTATTCTAACTTTACTTAGGTCAACCTGAGGAATGGAAAGGTTAATTGACTTGGCCAAGGTCATAAAACAAGCCATAAAGAGACCCAAGAACAGAATTCAGACCTCTAGAAATGTTTCCAGTCTAGTGTGGGAAATGTTAAATGAAGTATGTTCCTCTAATTCTGCGCTGTTCTTTTCTATAATCTCATCCCCCAGGAGCAATTTTGCCTTTTGAATTCTTCCCAATTATGTTTTTCACATCATGGTATACACAGAAAATGGCATTAATTTTATGAATCATGAGCGTAAATGGATGGTGATGTCTATGGTCCCAGGTGACCAACTTCAAGCCCCAACCATCCCAAGCCCTGTGAAATTATCCTGAAGAGTGGAAGATTCAGAATTTCTGCCAACTGAGATCCAATGGGATCAAACCAATGAGAAAGTATTCAACATTTCTATAAAGTTTAACTTTATGCAAAGTGCAACCTCCCTCTGCTTGGAGAAAGATATGAAAGTATGGCAGAACCTGAAGACATGAGATTTCATGTACGCTAGAGTATCTTCTAGGCCTGGGATTCATAGCTATAGGAGACCGGGAGTTTGGAAGAGGGAACTAGAAACTAGGGTAACCTCCCAGATAAGAGAGGATGAACTGCAGGACCGCGAAAATGGCAGTGGGACAGAGAGCAGGCACCTGATTTAAAAGAAATTTTTAGGAACTGGTGACTAGTCACGTGGAGTGTTATAGGAGAAGAAGTTAAGGATGTCTTCAGGATGATTAGCATTTTAAAATTCTTGCTAATGCTCCTTTCTCTATATTTGAACATATCATCTCAAATCTTATGTCGTTATCTCTCTAACATAAAAATTTGGTCACACTTTCTGGGCAAGCTTTAATGGTTTCTTATCTGGCATAGGAAAAAGTCCAGATTCATTGCCTCCGCATACAAAATCCTTTAGGAGCAGACCCTAAAAACCAGCATCAGGTTTCTCTTTCTCCACTGCCTATTTCAAAACAAGACCTCAGGCACAGAAAAGAATTATCTTCCCCTTACCAAACTGAGCTTTTCTATACTTTTAAGATGCTCTTTGGTCTCCTGTATCTTATTCTTTGCCTGATAAACTCCTACTCAACATCTTACCTCCATATTACCTCCTCTATAAAGTGTTTCCCAATCTACCAAGGATATAAACTTTCTTCCTCCCATTTCCTCCCACAGAACCTCATAATGCCCGCATATTAACTATTGATGTGCCTAACTTTTGTCTCTTCCATTGAACAATGGAATTTCCCCCCAAGGTCAGTGCTGAGACTTAACTACACCCGGCACCTAGCATAGTACCTGGAACATGATACGTACGCCACGAACGTTTGTTGGGAGAATTAAATAAATAGATCTTTCATGTTTAATGATGTTTGAGAACTAAGAAAATGATGATTCCTTCTATTCTCTAACATCTTGCCAGAAGTTGCCTTCAGTGGTGTAGGGGATAGGCTTAAGTCACACATGATTTTGAATCTCAATTTTGACTTAAGATTTAAGGTGAGTTACTTCCTACTTCGGAGCCCCCTTTCCCTCACTTATAGAATTAATACAGCAATACCAACCTTACAGGGTTGATGTGAGGATCCAGTGGGACCCTAACACTTGCCACATACAAGGATGCTCAGTAAACACTTCTTCCTTCCTGATTTTCTTCATCAGAGCCACTTGAATGCTTGTAAAAATGCTTCTTCCACAACACTAGTCTTTATTCACATCTTAGTCTACTCTTTTACAAAGCCACACATTTACATGTGGATTTATTTATCCATGTGAACATACACATGTATAGTTTTGTCTTTATGTTTTTAAGCCATATTTTTATATGGCATACCCAAGAAATATATATATTTTTTACTAAATACTCATACAGACATAATGTATGAATGGCTAAAAATAAGATCTTACAGTAATAAATTGAGAAGTAATATACTATGATGTTTAAGAGTTGGTCTAGGGAGTAAGAAATAAACTTGGATTCAAATTCTGACAATATCACTTACAAGAAAATCTAACTTACAATGCTTCAGTTTCTTCAACTGTATCATGGATGTAATAAATGTATTTAACTTGAAGACTTGGAAGGACTGAGAGAGATATTGAATGGAAAGCACTTGGCACAAAGCCTCACACATGGGATACTCAGTAGCTGGTATTTTTATGGTTCCAATCATTATTATTGTTTCTCTGGCTTTCACTCAAACTTGCCATTGCAGACTTCCATGCCTCTGATAATCTCACCCACCTATTCTGAGCACCTCCACAGGGCATCCTCAATGTGCCTGGGAACATGGCATCTGGGCCTTCACCAAACAAGGAACATAGGAAGGGGAAATAGGGGCTCTTGGTCAAGAGAGGGTGTAAGCACCATAGAGCCCTGCAGGAAACTGTGTGACTCCTCTTTATTAATTCCACTGGTGCCAGAAATGCAGCCACCCGCTCTTCCAACACTCTACCACTGTTCTACCCTCTGAGCGTGGTCACAGTGCACAAAGCCACCCCTAGGCACCCCCCCCCCATCTCCCTGCCACTTGAGTCCTGGATATTTCCAATGTATCATTGTTCTTGATGTGCCAAAGTAACACTGAATTCTGTGCCAAAATGAAGGGAATATTTTGCCACCATCTGTTGCATTACATTTGTGACATAGGCACAAAAATGGGTTTGTCTTGTGGTCCAACATTTTATACGGTCTTTACTGTCTGGGAAGTAGAAGTTAAGGATAGGTTGGGTAATATCCAAATGACTGAAAGCGTTCTTCTAACCACTCTTTTTTTTTTTTTTAGAACACTATTCTTTTTCCAATAACAGAGTCAGATCACTAGACACAGTCAGTTTGTTTGCTTTGCTCTTCCCTTAGAGAGAAAGTCACTCTAGTGGGCATCCTCAAACTTCCCCCCACCCCAAGTTCTATGCACAGTGAACCTAAACCGTGTGTGTCTGGGAACAGGGCCAAAATGGCCTGACATGAGAGCTAAGTCTCTTTGATGTTTCATCTTTTATCTTGGGGGGGGGGAAAGAAAAACATGTGAATTTGGCATCCTCTCCATAGTATTATGTTAATATAAAATAATGGCATTCTTCCTCCCACTTTTTTAGTCCATTTCATGGCTTTCGGGGACCCTCTGGAATACCTCACCAACCTCCACAGGCCTTATATCCCATGTCGCGATCCCAGATCAGCTTTGGAATAAATGAGTTCCTTCCCAGGAGACTCCTCCTTTGTTAGCACTGGTAGAAATAGATTTTTGGCATATTCTTTCCACTCATTTGTCAAACATGCCCTGACATGGCTGAATCCCAGCCATAAACACAACTTACGGTTAAACTTGACTCCCCTACCCCCTCACAGACTCAAGCCATGCCTCAGAAGCATCATGAAGAACCTCAGTTTGCATCCTACCATCTGCCTCTGCATTTGCCGGTGAAATGTGAGGTTCTGTTGGCTGAGGAGTCAAAAGCAGAAGGTTTGCAGTGCGTGATTACTGATGGAAACCACGCTTCTTCAAAGTATGGACGTGCACAGGGAAACGTTTGATAAATGCGTCTTAAAGGTAATAACTTGCATGGCAGGATAGCTTTATATGAAGAAATTTGGGGTTATCCAAAGACATTCAGGGCCTTCCAGAAAATAAAACCCATTCGATTAGTTCCCTCCCTGTACTTAAGCATATAAAAGTAATGGATCCATATAAATTATTGCATTCCATATTCACACCAATTAAAAATTCCTCAGATGGTTCAGTCAATGGCCCATATGTATTATAGTTCTAGCAACTCTCAACCATATGCAGTGACATAGGCTGTGCCAGAAGTACCAAAATAGTCTTTAGAAATAAATGCCTCTGCATTGTGGCTCATAAAAATACCTGTTAATTATAAATGTAAGTCAACTCGGCCCAGTGTTAGTTGAATGACACGAAGCTAATTTCTGAAATGCAGGGAGATCGAGAACTAAACACAGTGCGTAAAGACTTAATGGAAAATTAATAAGGTTAGGTCATGTTACTATTATCTCAAATCCATGCGGTTTTCCATGAAATAAGTGGAGTTCGCTGCAGTCCTCTGAGATGCAGTTTATAGCCTCATGTTGGTTTCATTTAAAAAGGCCAACCCACCATAAAAAGGAATGTAGTACAGACACATGCTACAACATAGATGAACCTTGAAGCCAGTCCCCAAAGGCCACATATTGTATGACTCCATTTGTATGAAATCTCCAAAAGAGGCAAAGACACCGAGACAGAAAATGGAGGAGTGGTTGCCAGGAGCTGGGGGAGGGGGGTTGGGGAGGGGCTGCTGACCAGCCGGAGTGACAAGAGTGTTCCAAAGTTAGGTAGTGGCGGTTGTTGTAAAAATCCATGAATACACTGAAAAACCACCCTCTTTAAAAGGGTGAATTTTATGGTAGGTGAATTATATGTCTGTGAAGCTGTTATAAAAGGAGAAGAAAACAAGGCCAACAAGGGTATGGTATTAAATGAAGTCTAGGAATGGGGAAAGATGAACCATGACCAAGATCGCCCAAAGGACCTGATCACCACCAAGACCCTTAGAAGACCTATGCTGGACCCCTCCACTCCTGGACCGGCTTCCACAATAACGTCCCAGAATCATTCTCGGACTTCACAGTTTTCATTGCCAGGATCCAAAGGGCGACAGTCTTCA
Source organism: Ursus arctos (assembly GCF_023065955.2). Classification (NCBI taxonomy): domain Eukaryota; kingdom Metazoa; phylum Chordata; class Mammalia; order Carnivora; family Ursidae; genus Ursus; species Ursus arctos. The sequence continues at coordinate 18,182,585 of NW_026623111.1, forward strand.
AGTTACTAAGATGTTTGCGTTCCCTTTATTTCTTTGTTTCTTTTCACCTCCTCATTGGATTTTCTAGTAATTTTGAGTCAGGTGGAGAGGAGTCCGCTCTGCTTGTGCTGTTCATTATGGAAATTGGTTTGACCCTCATTTGCATCTATTTGCACTGCCATCAAGCTGATTTAGAATCCGAGGGTGGTGGCAACCTCCCCCGAAGCTGGCAGATTTGCTCTAAAAACAGAACCCTGGAACTTTCCAACTAGCTCCGAAGAACTTGTTCTCTTGCCCTTTTGATTTCTGCACAACATGGGCAGAGTTTCAGAGAAATACAACTCTGGGTAAAAGAAAGAAAGGAAACCTTTGTTGCCTTCTGCTATAAATAGCCTCCATTCCCTTGCCTTCCCTCCACGCTGCTAGTCAACCCTGCAATCCTGGGTTGCATATCAGAAATAAATACACTGGTCTGTGGAGCGAGCACGAGGCCCCAGGCAAGCTTGCAGGCTGACAGCTGGCAGCAGAGGGGTTAAATCTTAAACAATCCAACATGGCAATTATCCCTGCTGCAATGACCCACGGGTTCCTCACTAGCCCCAGGAAGGAACAAAGTGCAGCACGGCAGCCCTGGCCAAGGTGCCAAGAGGAGTGATAAGAACCCAGGAGAATGCAGACTTCAACTGGCTCAGCCATTCTGGCCTCTCCTCTTTGGTTTCCCTTTCCAGCCCTGGGCTGGTTCCTTGCTTTCTGTCCAACTCCTCCTCTCACCCGCCCTGTGTGCTCCCCCCACATGTGTCCAGCAACAACCACTATCCTCACCTCCCCTATGCGACCTGTGCTCTCTTTTATTGTCAGAATGGAAATCGCTTTATTGTTGTTTATGATGTAAAAGGCTAAATTCTCATTGTAAAAAAAAAATGAGTTTATATAAAAAGGAAAGGGGACATAAAAATTAGCTCTACTCTGACCACTCAGAGAAATTCACCCATACTTCAAGTGTATAGTCTTCAAATTCAAAGAAATTTTTTTAAATGAAACCTATGAGACATATCTATTTTTCACTTAGAAATCCATCTTGTGCATTTTTCATTTCAATAAATATAGATCTACACTACCATTTTTAGCAGTCTCTATAAATGTATCCATAATTTGCACACTTAGTCTGTTTCTTCTTGATTCATATATATGAATATATATATATATATTCATAGATAATATACACATTCACAGTTTTTTTTTCTTATTCCCAAATTTATCCATGAGGCCCTCCTTCTACCCTCAAGCCATCCAAGTTGCCTCAGCACACCTGACATCTGGGCCTCCTGCTGCCCCAAACTGTCTGCTCATCAGAAGTTGCCCAGGCCTTATCCTTCAAGACCCTATGCTACTCGATGATAACTGGAAAAATGTGAGGAATAAAGTGAGCTAATGGGTTAATCGGTACAGTGGCTTTTATTCGGTGTCAACAGATATTTGAGGCAGGAATGGGCTTTAGAAATAACCTGGTCTGGAGTTTCCCTAACTTGTCAGTGGAGTGCAGGGGTGAGAGTAGTATAAAAACAAAATCACGGTTCCTTCCTCCAGGGAGTTCAATGCGATCAGTCTGGAGTGGGGTCGGGAAAACTGTCATTCAACAAGCTTCTTGTGGGGTTATTGTGATCAGTCAAATTTCAGAAACTCTGATTTTATCTAGTATCTTTATCATTCATGGGAGATCATAAGGGACCGAATAGATCCAGTCTGTCATGTCTACACAGACTATTAGGGGTAGAGCTGGAGGTGTTGTCCATATTTTCCCATCCCTGAGCTTGTCGTCTTTTTGCTGCCCAAACCCATCTTATCCCAAAGAAAAATTTTCTTAGAACAATAGACTTTCAAATAGAATACAGTAACAGGAAGTATTTGTGCCTCTTAAATAGTGACAATTCTGGAATTTAAAGTGGGCTAAAGGGGGATTGACGTGGAGGCAAGAAAGGGGTCTTTTATTGCCACTCAAGTCTATTATGCAAACGACCATTTACATCTGTGCTAATGCAGAAAGACTGGATCTAATCAAGATCTTGTTTCAGTAAGATTTTCAACTTTCTTTGGGAACGTGTAGTACAGAACACACAGAACAGAGAGAAGAGAGAAGACTTGAAAAGGCAAATAGGGTGCTACTTACCTGCTCTGGTGGCCAACTCGGTCATGGTGTTCATGTATAATGACTCTTTAATTCAAGACCTAATAAAGATAATGAAGATGATGATTTAAAGCATCCTAACCTCATGGAGTAGGAACTGTGATGGATACCTTCCATTTTCCTGAAACACTCTAGTTCTTCCAGTAGGCACAACTTTAGACGGTGCACTCTGCTGTCTGCTCTGTGTGGGAGGAGCCGTAGCCATACCGATTTCCACAGTTCCTTTTATGGGTTGCATTGTGTCTCCTCGAAATTTACATGTTGAAGTCTGAACCCTCCTGCTACCTCAAAATGTGACTTTATTTGAAAATAAGATCATTGCTTATCTAATTAGCTAAGTTAAATGAGGTCACAGCAAAGTAAGATGGGCCTTTAATGCAATATAACTGGTGTTTTTATAAAAAGGGGAAAATAAGGACACAGAGACAGATAGACACACACAGGAAGAATGTCATATGAAGATTAGAGCTATACTCTCATAAGTCAATGAAATACCAGAAGTTAGAAGAGGCCTACAACAGACCCTACCCTAGAGTCTTCACAAGGAATATGGCCATGTTGCCACCTTATTCTTGAACTTTTCACCTCCAGAACTGTAAGACAATAAATTTCTGTTGTTTAAACTACTCTGTTTGTGGTGCTTTGTTACAATAGTCCTAGGAAACTAGGATAGTACCCTTCAGAACACATCCTCCACCAGGTGATACTTTTTAAGACAAGAGCAATTCGGCAATGGGCTAATCCTTATAATATTCACTGGTTTGACCATACAAAAGCTTAATGGATTTGGAGATCCTAGTGCCAAAAGAGGAACACCTGAAACAAAGTACAAACCCTGATTCTCTTGAAATAGAAGCTGATTCTTTCCCTCAGCCATTTCATGCTTCTTATGCAGCTGTACCAACAGGCAGAGAAAGGTCACTGTATCTGCAGGCATGATTGGATCTGGGCCATCAGATTGTTGCTATCAAAGAGTACATGGAGGACCATAGATGGAACATAGCCTGTCTTCTAGACCCCTCTAAATAATCCTTTCCCAAAGTACTAACGAATGGAAAACTGAATCAATCACACACACACACACTCTCTCTCTCTCTCTCTTTCTCTCTCTCTCCCTAAAAGACCCCTAGGGAAGCAAAATTATGGGAATGAAGGCTCAGGTCGCCACTTCTCCAGCCAAGGTGCTGCCACAAGCTATGAGGGACCAGAAGTGTATAGTAGGAGATGATAGTGTTGATTGACCAATTAGGCCTCATGACCAGCTGCTAAAGCATGAGTCAATGTTAGGATTTTTTTACTTTTTCTCTTCTTCTACTACATATTTTATATGATGATCAGTGGCTAATGTTTAAAGTTTCAGGTAGAAGAATGAAAGAATCCACATCACTCCCCACGATAATACAGAAGTGACTTTGTTTGTGTCCTGTGTTTATGCCGTAAGTTTTGTAATGGATGAAGAACAAGACTAGTTTTCAAGACACCAAAGGAATTGACCGTGCTAATCATAATCCCCTTATGTCTTTATTTATTTATTTTTTATTATGTTACGTTAGTCACCATATAGTACATCATTCGTTTTTGATGTAGTGTTGCATGATTCATTGTTTGCGTATAACACCCAGTGCTCCATGTAATACATGCTCTCCTTAATACCCATCACTGGGCTAAACCATCCCCCACCCCTCCTCCCCTCTAAAATCCTCAGTTTGTTTCCCAGAGTCCATAGTCCCTCATGGTTCATGTCACCCTCTGATTCCACCCCCTGGCCACTCTTCCCTTCCTTCTCCTAATGTCCTCCGTGCTATTCCTTATGTTCCACAAATAAGTGAAACCATATGCTAATTGTCTTTCTCCGCTTGACTTATTTCACTTAGCATAATCTCCTCCAGTTCCATCCATGTTGATCCAAATGTTGGGTAATCATCCTTTCTGGTGCCTGAGTGATATTCCATTATATATACGGACCACATCTTCTTTATCCATTCGTCTGTTGAAGAGCATCTCTGCTTCTTCCACAGTTTGGCTATTGTGTACATTGCTGCTATGAACATTGGGTTGCATGTGGCCCTTCTTTCACTACATCTGTATCTTTGGGGCAAATACCCAGTAATGCGATTGCTGAGTCATAGGTGTAGCTCTATTTCTAACTTTTTGAGGAATCTTCACACTGTTTTCCAAAGTGGCTGCTTCAGGTTGCATTCCCACCAACAGTATAAGAGGGATTCCCTTTCTCCACAACCTCTACAACATTCGTTGTTTCTTGCCTTGTCAATTTTTGCCATTCTAACTGGTGTAAGGTGGTATCTCAGTGTGGTTTTGATTTGAATTTCCCTGATGGCTAATGATGTTGAACATGTTTTCATGTGTCTGTTAGCCATTTGTATGTCCTCTTTGGAAAAGTGTCTGTTCATGTCTTCTGCCCATTTTTTGACTTGATTGTTAAAATGTCTATGCTGCCCAGAGCAATCTATACTTTCAACACCATCCTGACCAAAATACCAAAGCCATTTTCCAAAGTGCTGGAACAAACAATCCTAAAATTCATATGGACCCAGAAAAGACCCTGAATCACCAAGGACTCGACCATTCTCTTACACCATACACAAAGATAAAATCTAAGTGGATGAAAGATCTCAATGTGAGATAGGAATTCATCAAAATCATAGAGGAGAACATAGGCATTAACCTCTTCCACATTGACCACAGCAACTTCTTTCAAGACACGTCTCCAAAGGCAAGGGAAACAAGAGCAAAAATGAACTTTTGGGACTTCATCAAGATAAAGAGCTTCTGCACAGCAAAGGAAACAGTCAACAAAACTAAGAAGCAACCCACGAAATGGGAGAAGATATTTGCAAATGACTCCAGATAAAGGGCTGGTACCCAAGATCTATAAAGAACTTCTCAAACTCAACACCACTTATGTCTTTAGATCCGCTTGCTACTCTTTCCCACCCTGCTCTTTGCCTCAGGAGGCTGACTTATAAACACTGCATCATTGGATTCTCATCTCCAGGTTCTTGTTGGGGTCATCTTCTATGGTTCTCTAAAATGAAACAGAAATTGTAAGAACTAACTTGATTACCTCTCCCTGGGACAAAAATTTGCCTTTGAGTATAATGCTATAAGACAATGGAGTCCATTATTAATTAAACTCAATGTTTTAGTAGAATATAAGTTGGAAAGAAGACTCTGAGTAGGGAGTAGTACAGATGTTTTCCACTGATTTTCATTTTTCCAGTAGGATCCTTTCTCCCACTGTTACTACATTCAGATTTTCCTGGCAGAGCTCTTTTCAGTAAAAATATTGGAGGATTCTGTTCTGTACATCTGTAGCTGAGAAAGTAGCTGGAGCAGACAATAAACCCTATGTGAAAGGTGATGTTGAAGAGAAAATGGTCCAAACCCATTTACACAACTATGCCATCACGCTTCTAAAAAACATTTTTTTGTAGAGTTTTGTGCTCTATTTTTTTCCTACGTGTATTGAGGTACAATTTACATACAACAAAATGTCTTCTTTTTCGATGCACAGTTGTACACATTTTGACAAACCTATATAGTCAGGATACCACACAAAAATCAAGTTGTAGAATATTTCTGTCACCCCAAAACGTTCCTTTGTGTCCTTTTGTAGAACATCCCCTCTCATCACTCTTAGCCCTTGACAGCCTCTGATGTAAGGTATGTCCTACCTCTGCCTTTTTCAGAATGCTATGGAAGGGAGGTCATACAGTATTGCAGCCATGTGAGTCTGGCTTCTTTTGTTTAGCATAATGCTTTTTGAGAATTATCTATTGTTTCAAGTTTTAGTACTTCATTCCTTTTTATAGCTGAAGAAAATACTTATTATAGTATTTTATTGCATCATACACTACAATTTATATCCAAATTATATCCACACTTCGGTGGATATTTGAGCTGTTTCAAGTTGTTGACAATTGTGAATAAAGCTACTGTATACATTTACATTTAGGTTTTGTATAGACATGTATTTTCATTTTTCTTTGGTGAATACCAGAGAATGTATTAATGGGTTGTATGATTAAGTATATATTTAACTTCATAAGAAACTACCAGACTGTGTTATAAGAAGCTATACCATTTTGAAGTTGCACCAGCTATATATTTGAGTTCCAGTTTCTCCATATCATTACTGATGTTTGTTATTGGCATGTTTTAAATTTTAATAATTGTGTACTGGTTCTAATCTACATTACTCTAATAGTTAATGCTGTTAAACATCTTCTCATATGTTTGTCATCTATATATCTTCTCAAGTGAGCTGTAGGTTTAACTACTTTGCCTATTTTTTATTGGGTTGTTTCCTTATTATTGAGTTTTGAGAGTTCTTCATATATTCTGGTTATTATTCTCTTTATCAATTGTTGCCTTTTAAAATATATATGTAACTAATTCACTTATATAACATTGTAACCCCAAAGAAAGAATCACCTCCTAACTCTTTTACTGCCTTTTGAGGATCACTCATTCCCAACAATTATACTTCTCCCTCAAAATTTTAATCTTAAAATTTTGATCATGGGTTGCTTTAAAGGTTGTATGAAAACTATACACTCTCTCCCCCTTAAAAACCTGTACATGTACAAATATTTGCATATCCTTTTCAGAGTCCACAAGATACCTACTCCTGAATTTGCACATGGACCATGAATCATGGACCCCTGGTTAGAAACTTACGTGCGCACTCTGTTAATGTCAGGTTGGATCACTATAATTACCTTCTTTCTCTATCTTAGGTGAATATAAGCACTGGATGATGCTGGATAAGTCATGCAACTGTACAAATCAATGCACTAAAGATATACTTCCACCCATTTTTGCAAGGTCTGGACAGCTACACAATATTTTTTTTTCATTAGTCTCTTTAGTTCTATTTTTAATTCCCACAGAAGCCAGTTGGCAAATATTCTTTATCACCTATATCCCCTTCATTCTGTGCAGAGCATCCTGCTACCTACTCCCCAGAAAAATAGAACAAATCAGGTGTATATAAGTTCCTCCACTTAATTTAAATATACACATGTGCACATCCTTTCTTCCCTTGAATCTCAGAAAGAGATGGGACTTTCCTCCAGCCAATGCTAATCCTTCCTTTGGTGCTCTTAATCCTACTCTATCCTAGACTCCATTTTTGCAAATGGCTCCTCCACCTATATTATTCATGTCTCTCTCTCTCTAATTGCTGTTTATTCTCAAGATTTCATCATATTTTGTGTTTTTTTTTTCCGTTTGGAAAGAGAAAAAAAGCTCCCTCAACAGTGTAGCCCACTTCTCATCCCTTCCCATACTCTACCTATTCATTTCCCTTGTTTTACAGCCAAGCTGAGAGAAATATGTTACATTCACTGTCTCCAATGGTTCCATTTCTCACATCACTACAAACTCTATAGCATCCCCAACACTCCATTGAAATTGCTTTTTACAAGTAATAAATAACTTTACACATGGTCTAATTACAAAAAAATGAATTGGTTATTTTCAATTATTATACTTGTCCTCTGGGAAATATTTGCTATTGTTGACTATTTCCTGAAACTCATTTCTGTCTTGTCTTCTGTAGCAATATTCTCTCCAAACTTCTGTTAGTGTCTAACTATTTGTTACGGGTCTCTGACCTCTTGTCCTAACAAACACTATTGTGACAGTGACCCTTAGGTCTCTCTGTTAAGCCTTTTTTTGTTATCACTCTACACAGTTTCTGAATGACCAAACTGCATAATATTTTCAACTACTACCTACCTACTTATAAATCGATGAACCACAACTCTTGACCTCATGCCAGATCACTTTTAGGAATTTTCCTTAAAAAAAAAAAAAAGGAGGCAGTCTTTTCATAAGCTAATTGAACCCAACCAGTCCCAAGTGAATGTCATCATTGTTAACCCTCCCCAAACTGTTCTGAGTTTTACTCCCTCCCTCTTATTCCTATCTCAGTGATTATCCCTACCATTTCCCTTGTTGCCCAAGCAGAAACCTGAGAGTCACACTAAATTACTTTCCATTTCTGAGTAGTGACTCGTCAATTGTGCATTTATCTATGCAATAAATTCTTATGAAGTGTATACCACGTGCCAGACACTCTGCCAGCCCTTTGCCAGGTTGAATTAGACATTATCTTTGCTCTCAAACTGCTTACATTTTAATGTTGCAGAGGCTACATGCTGCATTCAATGAGAGCTTAAAGGAATGGCTCTCTAATCAGACTGAGGTGGGGATATCAAAAAAACTTGCCAGAGGCAACCCTTGCATTGAATGATAAAGGATCAATGGTAATTAGCTAAAGAAAGAAGAGAACAATAATCTAAGAAGCAGCCGCCTATTGCAAGGCTTGATAATATGGTTCTTGCTTCCTAAGTCATTCATAACCCTTTCACTTCCTCTCCAGATACACTGCTAGAAGCTTAAATACAGCCAGCCACCATATTTTTCACCAATAAAATTAAAAAGGTCTTAACAGCTCTCATTGGCCTCTAGTATTACCTTCATCCAATCCATCTTCCACATGGCTGCTGGAGGGGTCTTTCTAAAGTGCCACTCTGAGCATATCTCTCTTATACTTAAAATCAATCAATAACCCCCAATTTTCAAATTGTAGCCAAAGACATATGATTTAGCTTCTCACCACCTTACAGGTTTAATGAGTTACTCTTGCTGGACACTCGACTAACCAGTTTACTGACTGCGCCAATGTTCTTGCTAACTTTTGATCCTTTGCAGATGCATATGTTAGTTCCTCCTCCTAAGATTTGCTTCTTTCTTCTTGGGTGACAGATACTCGCTTACAAGCAAGTGTACTTCATCAAGACTCATTTGAATGGCATATCCTTAGATGCTCAGGTAGACTTAAGCACCAGTGTTTCTATGGTCCACAGCAACATACGCATATATTCATTACAGCGTATGTCACATTGTATTATACCTGTTTACTTGTCTATTTCCCCAATCAGACTTGGAATGTCTTGAGGGAAAGAAAAATGTATTATTCATCTCCATATCCTCAGCGCTCAACATAGTCCCTAGCATATTCATAGGTGCTGAAAATATTTATTATGTGAGCATTAATTAATTAATTATTATTAGACACTTCCATTGATTAATGAGGGAGATTTCTTTTGTGAAATGGAGAATATTTCTCTCCTACAACCCTAAAGAGTCAACAAATACTTTCCAAGCTCTGGCTCTATGGTAGACACTGTACCAGGCACTGGTAGTTTACAGGTGAAAAATACAGGGGCGCCTGGGTGGCTCAGCCGTTAAGCGTCTGCCTTCAGCTCAGGGCGTGATCCCGGCGTTATGGGATCGAGCCCCACATCAGGCTCCTCCACTAGGAGCCTGCTTATTCTTCTCCCACTCCCCCTGCTTGTGCTCCCTCTCTCCCTGTCTCTGTCAAATAAATAAATAAAATCTTAAAAAAAAAAAAAGGTGAAAAATACAGTCCCTCCTTTCAATGGGGCTTATATTCTATGAGGAAATGAAAACAGACAACTACGAAAGAGAATCGTTACACAATACCATAAGGGAAATAAAGAAGACTATGAGAAATGGGGATCAGAGGACATCAAACCTACTTCTGGATTGTTAAATTTCTAGAGCAAATGACAGTTAAGCTGGGACCTGGAAAATAGGTAGGAGGACAGGACAGATATTCCAGGGAGTGGGAATTTCATATGAATGTCCTGGGTAGGCAGAAAGGTAGAGCCAAGCCACCACGGAATTGAAAGATCTGTCTGGATGGACCCATAGTAATTCAGGGAGAGTTGGTAGGAGGTAAGATTGTGAAGGGTTCTAAAATCTCCCAGGGTTTAAAGAATGAAACAGAAAAGACCAGGCTACATTAAGGAAGATCACACTGGCTGCAAAATGGAGACTGGCTTGGAGGAAGGCAGGAATGAAGACCGAGAGATCAGAAAAGAGGCTGTTTCAATCATGTGGGCAGGAGACGGTGGTGGCATTATGGGAATTCTGTCACCTCCACCATTTTTTACAACTGTGCCCTGTGACCATGAATTGAGGAAGCTGCTGTGCATTGAAGGGCCTCTAACATCCTGCCTCCCTCACTGAGAAATGAGAAGAAAGCTGTGGATCAAAGGCAAAGGAGCCCCTATATCTGGCTTCATCTGAATGCCTATTTATTTATTTAGAGTTTTTATATGAATTCTAGTTAGTTAACATCAGTGTGATATGGGTGTCAGGTGTACAATATAGTGATTCAACACTCCCATACAGCAGCCGTGCTCAGCACAGCAAGTGCCCTCATTAGTCCCCATCACCTATTTCACCCATCCCTCTACCCACCTCCCCTCTGGTAACCAGCAGTTTGTTCCTTGTACTTAAGAGTCTTTTACTTGGTTTGTCTCTCTCTTTTTTTCCACTTTATTAATTTCCTTTGTTTCTTAAGTTCCACATATGAGTGAAATCATGTGGTATTTGTCTTTCTCTGACGGACTTCCTTTACTTAGCATTGTTCTAGCCCCATCCATGTCATTGCAAATGCAAAACTTCATTCTTTTTTATGGCTGAGTAATATTCCTATAAACATATATAGTAATATAGTATATATATATGAATATAGTAATATAGTATATATATATATAGTAATATAGTTACATGTATAGGAATATAGTAATATATTCTATATATAGTAATATTCCTATAAATATTACTATATTACTATATATACTCTATACATGTACCACTATATCTCTCATATATATAGAGATATCTCTCTCTCTCTCTCTCTCTCTATATATATATATATATATATGTACACCACCTCTTCTTTATCCCTTCGTCAGTCAATGGACACTTGCACTGTTTCCTTAATTCGGCTGTTGTTGATAATGTGTGACACAAACCTGAACAAGACAAGGTGTGAGGGGCTGGAGCTCAGAAATGGTGACAGATTGGTGATTAGTCCTTGCCCAGCCACACCACAGAAACAAGAGTAGGCCACAGACTATCGTATGAAACAACAACCATGAAAGTATGTTTCACAGGCGAGAGAAAATTGTTCTCCACAGGCAGCTGAATAGCTACTGAGATGACTGGCAATAAAATATGAGTCTTTTCAATTGGACAAAAGTTAAATTCAATAAGGATGCAGGGGCGCCTGGGTAGTGCAGTCGTTAAGCATCTGCCTTCGGCTCAGGGAGTGATCCCAGCGCTCTGGGATGGAGCCCCACAGCAGGCTCATCCGCTGGGAGCCTGCTTCTTCCTCTCCCACTCCCCCTGCTTGTGTCCCTCTCTTGCTGGCTGTCTCTCTGTCAAATAAATAAATAAAATCTTAAAAAAAAAATAAGGAGGCAATATAAAATCAAAAAGAGGCTTCTGTTCACATACTTCCTGGTTATGAAATGGATGAAAAATGAGGCTACTCTGGCTTTACGTCACAGGCTCGTGTGGGCATTCAGGCTGGGTTCAGACTCTTCCAAGTTGCTGTGGTCATTTCGTTTTCTTAGACTTTGGCTTCAAGTCCTTCTTCATTTAAAGAAAAGGCACCCTGGGTGGGGGGTTAGAATCTCAGCGTGTGAGACTGGATGTTTTCTACCATACTCTTCTCTCAAAATAAACAGCTACAGTCAGGAAGAACTCCCCCAGATTTCCCCAGTGAGCCCCATATTTTCACACCTCTCAGTGGAACTTCCACTTGGCTTCATAATTGCAGGAAAAAATTCAGTGTACATTAAGCACCTTCGTTCTCTAGTACAACCCATCCTTTGCCATAAATATTGGGCCTGTATCATGAAAATGAGAGGTTTTTCTCTTCTGTATTACCAACTATAAAAATACATTTTGCTGGCATAGGCTTCTCATAAGCTCCCAGTCACTCAATTAGATGTTAAAAATACGGCATGAAATCTTAAATCATATTAACTCCAAATGAATAGCAAAATATATATCATAGTCCATATTCCACGTGGAAGGTCTATGGCAAGTTCTGCCTCGCTCACCTTTTTAGATATCTCTCCAGCCCGTTCACCTTCCTCTATGCCAATGGCCACGACCATAGTTCAAGCCACTGCTAGCTCTCAGTCAGAGGCTGTAATTGAATCCATCCCCAATGACTCTGCCTGCAGTCTTGCCCCATCCAATCCATCCTTCACACTGCAGCTGGAGTGATACTTCGAGAATGCAAAATGAATGAATCTTGTCAGTTCCCTACTTAACACTCATCAAATGTTTCCCAGTGCCATTAAGATAAAGTCCAAGCCCTTCAGAATGCCCTTTGTGGCCTGGCATCCTGCCTTTCTTTCTTGCCTAATCTCACCCTCTTCTCCTTCCCACTTTATGTTCAAATTAAGAAATGCGTACTTTTCCAGTTCTTAAGCATAATTTTACTCCTACTTACTGAACTCTTTGTGGCCACTTGTTTTTCATTTTAAATATCATTCATCAAAACTTTTCTACCTTTTAATAAACAACACCAAGTGTCCCACCTATGAGTTCATATTAAATCTTGCACCTTACTATCACATTTTCTCACATGTAATGATTTAACTGCCTATTCTCCCGCCATACTGTAAACTGTCAAAGAAGTGATCTTTCTGATCTTGTTCGCCATTATATTCCCAACACCTAGTGCAACTGACATATCAGTTTGTTGAATGGATGGATGGCTGGATGGCTGGATAGATGGATGGATGGTTGATTGGATGGGTGGATGAATGGATGGATGGATGGATAGATGGATGGATGGTTGAGGATAAGCCTGTAAAGAGCTTGATAAACAAAGTGGACACAGGTTTATATCTCCTCTATAAAGAGGAGAAGTTAAAAAAAAAAAACCTCGTACCATATCATTGCTGTAAAGATTAAATGAGTATTTATAATATGTAAAGCATTTAGAACTGTGCCCAGCATGTTTAAACACTGCTCCAAAAGAAAGCTAGCTATTATTAATATTAATAATGGTATATTCTCAAGAAACATGACAAATAAATGAATGGATTAACAAAGATTATTCAGTAGTAAAATCTAGGTAAGTTCTCTCTGACATCTCTGTCTAGCCCTTAATTACAAACAACATTTGAGACTTCCTGACAATACCCAGCATCTGTGGTCCCAAGTCACCCACATTCAGCAGGCAGTAATAGAGTACAATGAAGCACTTTCTGCCCTAGCATCCAAGTTCAACCCTTATAACGGGAGCTGTTTTTGTCAAATTCCCAACCTCTTGGACTCTGGATTTTGCCTGTGTTCTGAGATCTATGACATCTTCTTGCTCCCCACTCTCTTACCTGACCTTCTGGTCTTTGGTCCCTTGCCTTCCTATACTGGTGGTACCTGATTAATTGGGCTCTGCTTCTGACCCTTCCTTGTTTGGCTTATACCCAGGATGGGTCAATGGCTTTAAGGACATGCCCCTGGGCAGTGCACTGCGCCAAGACACACAGGAGAGGAATGCTGCAGTGGTTGGTCTGCATTAGCATAATTATCTCCTGAATCTACTTTCAACCAATTCATATTCTGTCTCAAACCAACCTATTTTTGACCTTCTCTTTATTTTTATTACTTCCTTACAAGTTGCCCTTTCAACCTGATGTTGTTGCTTTTTAAGGCTTTGATTAGCATTCTTCTAATGGGACATTTCCTTGGAAAAATGTATGGCTTGGTCCAAGATCCCCCTTACCAATGAGCATACTTCTGCACTGCCCTAACTGGGTATAAACCAGAGGTGATATACAGAATATTTAATACCTGATCAAACAGAGGCAATGAGGAATCAAAATGAATGTTGGCAAGAGGACTGGAGGAAGATCCTGGAAGGTCTCCATACTATGTCAAGCATTAATTCTCCAGTAGTTGTGTCTAAGGGTAAAGACTGCGGATGTGGGGAAGCAGTTACTTACCAAGGAGTATGAAAGCATTCCAATATTTAGCAACCACTAGAGTATACCTCAAAATTTTATCTAGGCTTGTGTTTTCTAATTCAAGCCTATTTTTTTTCATGCTCCACAAAGCATTGTCCATTAGACTAATCCTAAACTCAGGCACTAGGAGACAGAATTTCTCACAAAGACAACTTTTACAAGTGTATTGGCTTTAGTTGTCCCATATGAAAATTGCTAAAAGCAAAATCATCCCCAAAGTTACTATGTTTTTTGGGGGGATGGCATTGTTCAAGAAACCTCAGATTCGTGACTTTTTAACCCTATAAGCCTTTGAAACTTCATGAATAACAAATAAACTAGGAGGGTTGTACATTCCTCAGGAAAAGTATCTTTTTAAAGTCAACTGCAAATAAAGTCATGATGAATACTAGGGATCCTCTTAGGAAAAGATAGGGAGATTGTCTAATAAAAAAGTAGACTCCACTGCCAGAAACAGAGTCCTTGCTATTTAACTTATGTTATAGGCCAGCAATTTGTATGTAATTCTCATTCTTCCTTTTTCTAAGATAAAGATTTTTTTGTAGCTACCCTGTTCCTTTACCACTACTGTATACTGGCTGAAGGGAATAGATAACTTATCTTTCAGCTAATAGTCACTAGACTAGAAAGTTCACATCTGGATCTGATAGTGAGGAGTGGACATTACTCAGATATGATATACTTTAAGGTAGATTCTAAAATAAATGGTATTTGGGGTTACTGGCTGTGGATGAGGGACGACTAGACTCTATTAAAATGTGGATATGAAGAATGATACGCATGGGTGCTCGCTAGCCTAAGGAGGACCAGAAATTGTTGATTGGTGAATTCAATATAGGCCAGAGAAGCTACAAATATGCTTTCCCAGCTTCCCTCGCAACCAGGGTGAGCCATATGACACACTTCCGAACAAAAAGATGTGAAGCTGAGGTAATGTGTGAAAGCTTTTACTTTACTGATGAAATGAGCAGTCATCACTGATAAGTTACCTTATCCCATTTGTCCTAACTTTAAGGTAGACATGAGATTTGGTGATGTGGTGTCCCTCTGATAACCGTGACAAACAAACAAAAAACCCCAAGAGATTCAAAGAGTTGCAAGCCCTGACACTATTATGCTGTTGAACACATGTCAGCAATCATCAGCCTCCTGATTCTTGAGTGAAAAAGAGTTACTTGTATTAGTTTACACCACTGTTGATTGAGTTTGCCGGTGTTTGCTGCTGAAAACATCCTTACTAACAGAGTCCTTTGTAATGCAATTAAGGTCTCTAACATCATTACCCAAGTGAAAACAATGGTGAATTTTGCACTGCACATTTTTATCTTTTCTTAGGTCAACATCTCTGTTTCCTCATGTCCATGTGGGATATCTGTTCTCTGCTATGAAATCTGTCAGGGT
Organism: Ursus arctos; assembly: GCF_023065955.2. NCBI lineage: Eukaryota > Metazoa > Chordata > Mammalia > Carnivora > Ursidae > Ursus > Ursus arctos. Next base: position 18,198,044 of record NW_026623111.1, read on the forward strand.
ACAATTTTGTAACAACCCCAACTGCGCAAACAGTACAAGGGCCAGATGGCTATTATGATACATCAATCTTTCCAGAAGCAAATCTTATAATAACAAATTTAGAACCCCCAAAAAATTATCAGAAGAAAACTAAACATATTTGAAGTAGTAATTAGACATGAATCAACAATAAAAAATTCACAGAACTCAAGCTAGCATTTCCAAGCACTATGCCCATGATAGATATTGCTGATGATTACAGTGTATTTTCTCACAGATACCACCTAATACTCGAGAATCCTTCATAATGGCAAGTTCTTGGAACTGGCACATAATGTGAAACCTATTTGTACCTCCAACGACTGCATAGTTGCATTATATAGTATGGTTCACAATCCAACCAAAAATCCATGCTCACCGGAAATTGATAATATTTTGGGGGGAGGGAGGTTGGAGGGTACCAAGTGTTTCAATTTTGTTTTGTACCCCCTCCTATTTCCCTTAAGTCCTAATTGACTACCTTGTCAGGATGATACATAGAATCTCATTGAATTATTAAAAGCCCCATTATTATGACCTTGTACCAGTCACTATAGCTAGTAAACAATCTACGCCCTTTGTATTGGTCATCAATCGCTTTGATCCCTGTCCCTTTATCGTTGCATCTGAACATTTGAAACTTGATCAAAACTGGTCTTACTGCGAAAAGATGCCTCCCCTACCTCTACAAAAGATTATTTATCTGTCCTTTTGGACAAATGGCAGCTGTCAATGAAAGGAATTTGTTTCTAGATAGAGCTTTTGAAAGACAACCTCTCCTCTATATAGGAAAAGAGATCCTGGCTTGAGTGACTTTCCATTTTCTACTTCAAGTCTATCTGGCCACCTAAAGGATAGATACAAAGGAGTAAGGATATTAGGAGTTAATGCTTAACACTTTCCTGCCAGGTACATGGAATGTTCTCCTTGATCTGGGCTGTATTGAAAGGGTGCTAAAAAGATACTGCAGAAGATACCCAAATAGAGAGAGATGCTATCGGGAAACTCGGGCAATTGCTGTTTGGTGACTTGAAAGGAAAGGATTACATATGAGAAGAGCAAACGAGAAAGCACAAAGAAAAGAAAATATGGGCAGCGGGGAACAATACAAGGCATAAAATTAAGTTGAATAACTTTTAACATTTTAGAAATAAACATATATATATGTATATATATATATGAGATAAATAATCTAAGAAAAGCGAGCTTCTGCTAAAAAAGACTGGAAGTACAAGAAATGTAAGAAATGTGAAAAATATAGCAACATTGACATAAAATCAGCTGGTGTCAGTGAGAAAGAATGGGCATGGAAATTCCAGCTCCTCATGACAAAATGGCATGATCTTAAAAAATAACTGTAATTTCTCTCATTGTAGGTGACGCTGTGAGCCCTCCCCCAAGGGAGGAAAAAAAACTGCATGAGGAAAAGACAGTAAACAAAGAAAGGAGGATATTTTGATTTTGTATTCAGTCATTCAATTGTTCAAAAATTTAGTGAGTTTCTACTAATGCTAGGCACTGTTCTGGGTGACGAGAGTACATCAGTTAGCAAAAGCCTCAAAACCACTGCCCTCCCGGAGCTTACATTTCTAGTGCAGGATAGAAGTGATATACAGTAAGGAAACGCAGAGACAATACCCTTCTATATTGTATAATTGTGTAAAATTAAGCCTAAGTATCAACAGCTGTTCAGACACCACAGACCTACAGTCCGATGAAATCAGCGTAAGAGATAAGTTATATATTTGCATATGCATATTGCTTTGCCTATTTTATGAGTCCGCATCCCTTCCTCTAAGAAACCATGGCTTGGGGGCGCCTGGGTAGCACAGCGGTTAAGCGTCTGCCTTCGGCTCAGGGCGTGATCCTGGCATTATGGGATCGAGCCCCACATCAGGCTCTTCTGCTATGAGCCTGCTTCTTCCTCTCCCACTCCCCCTGCTTGTGTTCCTCTCTCGCTGGCTGTCTCTATCTCTGTCGAATGAATAAATAAATAAAATCTTTAAAAAAAAAAAAAAAAAAAAAAAGAAACCATGGCTTGGTAGAAGCTCAATTTCCCAATCAGGAGGTGTACATTGGACTAGGCAGGCTTGCATGTTGTTCCCCCTGACCGTGGTCTTTAGGTCAAGGAGGGTTAAACCTATAAAAGAAGAGAGTGATAAAGCAAGGTGTGGCACTAGAAAAATCTCAGAGAAATTAGTAAAAAAATTAAAGGCTAAAGCATTCAGAGATAAACCTTCTTTAGTGGTGAAAAAAATTAGTATAATGATGAGTTAAGAAGTTACATTTTCAGGCAGGGGCTGCTGTTTCAGGCCATCTGTCCATCCATCCATCCATCCATCCGTCCATCTGTCCATCCATCTATCCACGAACCCATTCATGTGTTGCAGGAAGAGTGCTGCAGAGACACAGGCAAATTTATCCTCACTAGGAAAGAGGTGCCTTGATAAAAGTTGGCTTGAAAAATCGTATTCAAATCCCATGGAGTTTATTCTGTAGGCTTTGTCAATGGAGCTGATTCTTGGGGGGAGGGGGTGGAACTGCGACACCGCCATATTTGTCTTCAGCCCAGCCTTTTTTTCCTCATTCTGTGCATTGCTACATCTTTATGTTCCTGTTTAACACATAGGCTTTGGTGTCCACTTTCCCGAAGTTGCTAGATATCTCTGTCCATGATAGACAAAGTCAAGCCAAAATCCTACAAAGAGAAATTTGCCTGCTGTCAGAGATCTGACATCTTTTTGCATGAATGATGTAGGAAGGATTCCATAAAGCATTAAAGCAAGCCCTGAGAGATTTACGTTGCATACAATCGGTCTTACATAGACATATATCTTGGAAGTCCACTCCTTGACGTTTCCTCCTTAAGACAAAAATTAAATAATGACTCTCTGTAAAAACATTAAAGGTGGGGCGCCTGGGTAGCGCAGTCGTTAAAAAGCGTCTGCCTTCGGCTCAGGGCGTGATCCTGGCGATCCGGGATCGAGTCCCACATCAGGCTCTTCCGCTATGAGCCTGCTTCTTCCTCTCCCACTCCCCCTGCTGTGTTCCCTCTCTCGCTGGCTGTCTCTCTGTCACATTAAATAAATAAAATCTTTAAAAAAAAAAAAAAAAAAACATTAAAGGTCTCCTTTACTAGGGAAAAAAATGAGCAAAATTAAAGGACACTTTTTAAGCTTAACTTATGTTTAGCCCACCTTGAATTCCTTTGACACATTTCTAGGTCTACCCTAAGAGCAGTAGGAGAGATTCCTTAAACTAGAGATTTATAACATATGACAACTCAACCCAGATCCTTATGAAACTAGAAGTGAGTCAGCAACATTATAACTGCTTGAAATTCAGGGCATTTCAGAGTGAGGGGGAGAAATCTTCAAGAATTTCACAGAGAATGTTTTACTCTGAAAAATTGCTGAGAATTCTACAGAGGGAAAGTGGTGCCTGAGTTTTTATTTTCCATGGCTAGGTGGTAAATGAACCAAGGCTTTGGGAGCTGGGATCAGACAGCTGACGACAAGAAGGGCCATAGCAGTGGGATGTCTAGTTGCTTCCACACAACCTTTCCTAAAAAAGTGGTTAACCTCAGGGGATCCCATCCCCTTCAAGAAGACCACTTCTAATCCTTCATGCAGGCTATAGGCCCTTAATTAAGTGGCTCCTGCCTGACTAGACACACATGTCACTTGCTCAGGTTTTCTACTCCTCCATAACTATCACCGAACTGATGTTCTCTCGTTTCCTCAATGGATCATGCTTTACTTCTAATTATTATTGGGATGATCCTTGATGGATTCATAATATAAAACAAATAACTATTACACATCATCACAATAAAAATAGAGTCTCCATGTGTTGAATACCTACTCAGTGTCAGACACGAGTCTTATGCTTATCTTTTGCTAGTTTTCACCAAAACCCTGCAAAGCAGGTTATCTATCTTTTTAAGTTCAGGAACCTGCATTTTGAGAGGATAGATCATTGGTCTAAGGTAACACTGGTAATATGTGGGAGACATGTAGTTTTAGTATAGGTCTGTGGGGTGTCCGAGCACACTATCTTCCCATCCTTCTTCCCCTAATTAACTCATCTTTGATTTTCAAGACCCAATACATTACAACCAAGTCTAGAAAGGTTCCCTCTGATGCCTTCTGCCCCTAAAAGAAAAACAGGTGCTTCCCTTGCCATTTGAAAGCAATTAAAACCACTGGTTTGCTTGTCTCTCTTGCCCTCTCTGATTATGCGTAACAACCGGCACACTTTCTTCTCAGTAGCGTCTTTACCTTGCATATGGTAGGGGTTCGAAAGATGTTCCCCACCCATGGCCAACCATAAATAAATGAATGGTTGAATAGGTGTCGCATGATGATTCAGGAACCAGGTGAAGCCAGGAAGGAGCTATCTTAAGCCTTTGCCAGTCAGCACTTTCTGAAGGTCCCCTTACTTTCATAGTTTGCTGTGAACACTAACTGGAATGACTAGATGTAGCTAAAAACCCAGGACTTTTTTTTTTTTTTTTTTTGAGCCCTCACCCTCACCCTCATCACCACCACCCCAGGCCAATTCACCTCCCTAAACGATCCAGAAAAACTAAAAGACAAAAGTATCGCCCTACAAGGAGGTTTAAAAGTGATCATGCAAGGGGGCTGTGGAGGGACCTGTGTGAAGGGAAGTCGTGATAAAGGCTGTTAGGAGGCTTTATTGAATTGTAACCCGGGAGAAATGTGGCTGCATTCATCAGGCTGTGGTTAGGGGACCTAGGAGCAAATTTTACTGGCTGACCTTAACTAGAGAATTGATTTTTCTTTTCTCACAGATCCCATAACAAGAGTAGAACAGCGAAAAGACCAGAAGCCAGCAGGGATGGAGAGAAGAGATGGCAGAGCTGAAGGGATTCTCCCCTTTCTTCTTTAAGAAGAGGAACGTGTTCTCTGCTGGGCTGACGCCTGAGCCAGGGAGATGGCACGAGGGCCCTGCTGAAGACGTAACCCATACATCCCCTGCGTGCTTCAATTTGGGAATTTCCAGACCCAATCACGGAGCAGATCATGGAATCAGGGTCACAGGGGAGGACCTGATTTCCTGTATTCACTGTCAAGGGCACCGATGGTGCATATGAAAACACACACACTCACACATGCATTCACACACTCTCACACTCGCGTTCACACACACACTCTTTCTCCTTCTCTCTCAATCTCTCTCTGCATTAGACAAGGAATCCCCCCTGCACGCAGCCCTCCCCGCACTTGTTTACTAGCGAGTATTTTCAGTCACTCAGATGTCCTGCCATACTACTGGAGTGAGATGACTGAGGGAGCGTTTCAGGGAGCCCTACGTCCCGGACTCGTGGAAGTTCTTCCAAATGACGCCATTTGTTCCGTAAGGAAAGCTCCTCCCTGGCAGACATGGTTATCACAGAAGATGCACAATCATTTGCAATTTTAAAAACCATAACCATGAATATATATTTTTTAAATCGCACCTCTAAGGATTTCTGAACTGACCACACTTCTTGATCATAATAACTATTGGTTGGTGTAATCACACTTAACTCAGGGACCGTGAGCATCCAGGGAGGAGATGAATCTCCGGCCCTGTTTGAACAGAAAAATAATCAATGTTCGCTGGTATTATTAGCCACTCATAGTATCAGCCTCATCTTATAGATAAGGAAACTGAGGCTTAGAAGAGTTATGTGCTTGCCCAAAGTCACACAGCTAGTCATTGATGGAGTCACGATTTGGTTGAATTGGGACTATGTGAAGAATCTATCCGGGCTTCTGGACAAAATAGAAATGAGTACAGAATCTGAGGAGCAGAAAGGCTCACATGGCTGCCCCTGTCTCTCCCTTACCGCAGAGGAGAAGGCCAAAAAATGTTCCTCCATGGGCTAAAGACAAGGAGGGTCCAACACTCTTTATGTGATAAGAAATCAGCCGCTGTTCCCTGGGACAGTCTCACCAAAGACCTCCCTTTGTCTCAGATCCAAACGAAGTTGCTCCAGCCACGTGTGCTGGGAGGCACCGGAACTCCTTGGAACTCGATTGCATCCTGACATCGTATTCATCTTCCAGCTTATATCCCATCACTGACCCTGATCTTATTAGAAAAACCTCGGAGAATATCAGTAATGGCATCTTTTCTTTTTTTTTTTTTTGACAAGTTACTCCAGAATGGATTTAATATCTTGAAATTGTCATTGATTGAAACTAGTAATTCTAAATGAGCAGTTTAAAACTAATATCCCTCTTTTTTTTTTCTTTTAATCTTTTTTCCTCCCTAGCCACTTGATACTTGATCTTTTCAAGGGTGTCTTCCTGAGTGTTCAACAGGCTCTAAAAATGTCCATGAGAGCCAGAGAGCCGGAAAACATCCAGAGGCATGGGACCTTGCTGGGGACATCACTTATTAGCCCACTGAGTCTCCCACCTACAACAGAGTTTAGCACATAGTAGGTGCTCAAGAAGTACGTAACAAATCAGCAAAAATCATTCCTAACCCGAGCTTATTATTCAGAAAATTAGAGGCTAGAATCTCAATCCTCAGTTTTTCAGTGGAGCTCTTGCGAATTAAAAACTGCCAACCTGTAGGTAGGATGAGTGATTGCAACTTAGTGAGATCCCAGAGGCCGTGAAGTTTTCCCTCTTTCAAAAATTTCTCTCTCTCAGCAATCTTTTACTAACTGAAATTCCCATCTTTGATTATACACTGAGTACCTAAGGAAGGGCACTGGCTTTGGAATTCAGAGCTATTAGCCCAGATAAGTTTATTTAATTAGCTAGTAGAGACTTGGGCCCTTGAAGGACAAAGATATGGGCTGGGTGAGTCCCGGTTACAGGAGATAATCAAAAGTGCTCAAGCAAAAGGACAGCATGATTGGTTGCTGTTTGAGCGTAGAGAGTTGAAAGGAGCATGCTAACCAGAAGGCCACCCACACCTAAGTCACTGACATAACTAGCCTGGCCCAGGTGCCAAATGAGTGACATGGGTTTGCTCCAAGAAAGCCATGTTGGCATGGTCCACGAGATAAATGCAGCGCCATAAAAAATCTTGGGTTTGGGATCTGGAAAACCTAAATTTGGAGTTCCAGCTTCATCCCTTTTTAGCTATTGGACCTGTGACTGACTTTGTGTTTGCTCAGCTTCTTCATCTGTAAAATGGGTATAGTGGCCCCTCTTATTCGGTGGGGTGATGAGGCATAACTGAGATCATAAAAATGCTTTAATAGCAAGTCTAATGTAGAAGAGGCATACAGTAAATGGTAGTTTTATCACTTTCAGTCATTGCCAATAATTCTTTGCAAAGCAATCTTTATCTTTCTTACTAAAGCAGAAAGGAAGAGGAGCAAGGGAGAGAGGTAACTGAAAAGGGAGAGGGAGATATGAGGACAGGACTATTTATCAAGCATCTAATATGTGCCTTCACATTCCAACACTCCCCCCAAGATAAAACGTGTACTATGAATTTTGCCTTCTCTATCTTCCCCCTCACCTCACCATAACCCAATTCTTCGGGCTCCCCAAAATCCGGAAACTGGGATGCAAAAGGAGAAACCTAAGTGGGAGGAAGAAGAAGAAAAGTCTGTGTTAACCAGAAGCTTAATTGCTGGAGTGTCAAACTATGCCCTTTATCTCAAAACCCTGAGCAGCGTTGGGGGGAGCGGGAGGGTCCCACACTGCCAATAAGAAGCGATCCCTTAAGAACACAGGCCCCACAGCCAGTGGAAACTTAGTGGGCACTGGTTCTGCGACTCCAGAGACAGTGACTCCCAAGGACGGCTGAGGCAGCCCAGCTCATCAGCTAAGACTGAGAGGAGGCAGCGTGAGCTTCTCATCTTGGGATATTCCTTATCGAAGAGGTTGCATCCCTCCTGCTTATTGTTCATCCCCCTTCAGAAGTATTCAAATGAGTCGAGACAACTGCTTCGCTGGCATTTGGCTCCATCTATGAGCCACTCCGGGCCGCCAGTGCTTAGTCATTTCTTAGCTCATGTCACTGCCACTTTGTTCTCGCATTTGACACTGACTCCAATAACCTTGTAGCATCTGCCCTCCCAATTCCCTGAAAACCCTGAGCAGCCGGCTTCCACGAACGCTCCTTTGAATGTCCTTTTCTCTCTCCCTCTCTCTCTCTCTCTTTTCTTTTGACAAGGAAAAGAGCTATCAGGTTTCTTGAACATTCTTGAATAGCTAATTCCTGGAGTCCTTGTCCTCACTTCTTCCCCTCTGTATCTCACTGGCATTTGCTCTGAGATCTGCTGCTTTTCAAACAATGACCTGGCACTGAGTTGAGGTTTCCAAATGTTAGCTCCTTGGCACCGGTCCTGTAGGTGCTGAAAGAATTCTTCCCTGATTTGCACACAAACCCTTTCATTTCGAGGCATATCAGGGTCAGCCCGGCTTTTCGCTGGGCCTACAAGGTGGTTTGGAGGCCATGGCCCAGAGGACAGATAGAGAAGTGTTCCTCTCCCTTTCCAGACCGTCTCTCAGCCCCTCTCACCCGAGCATTTAGAAAAGCGCCGTCCTCCCAGGTTTTTATGCAAACCCCTCCGGGCAGCGTCACACGGTGGACTCTTACCTACACTCCAGCTTGTCAGACTTCCTTCAGGGAAGGCTGCACAGTCTCCAGCAGCTTGTCTGTGCTGTTCTCATGCCCTTGCTCAGGGGAAAGCTTGTCTAAAGCTCCTAGGATGGAAGAAACTTTCCCACCCAGGTGTCACTATCAATACGATTATTGTAGCAGAATGCCAGGGGGCTATCCGTGATGTCTACTCTGGGGAGAAGGAGTGGTCTCACCGGCCTGAGAGCCATTGGTTCACTCATTCTTGGCCTGATTCTTACAAGCAAAATGTAAATGGAGCGTGGCAAGAGGAAATCAAAGAGAAAAGAGACACGAGTAAAAGAATCTATTCCTTCACCTCTTCATTCATTCAAAAAGCTTTTCCTGAGTGCTACTCTAGGGGTCTGGGAAAGTTACTGGGGATTCAAGGATACACAGGACTTACTCTTTGTCCTCCAGAGCCTCAAGGGTCTAGGAAGAAAGTGAAACCATTTCAACAGCATATAAGCAGAGTCTGTTACTTAAGAGAAATACTTAACCAGTGCTGAGTGAAGATTAGGGGTTTAATAAGAGCTTTCCAGAAGGAACAGTGTTTGCGTTGAATCTTAATGGAAATGACAAACACTTTATGGTTAGTCTGCTGTGGGTCAGACAGAGTGACAAGTGCTAGAAAAACGTTAATAACATAGACCCTGTCCTGACGTCATGGAGCTTAAAGTCCAGCTGCCCGACATAGAGAGGTGTCGTTGGGGGACAGGAGGAGCTTAGAGTCCAAGTTGGAAAGGATACATATTAGTTAACAATTATTGAATGTTCCCATGTACCATACTCAATATATCATATTTAATCTTTAGAACAACGTTTTATAGCAGGTATTGTTATTTCCATTTTAAAGGTGATATAACTGGAATTTAGAGAGCATAAATAACCTGCTTACTACCATTACAAACTTGACAAGTTACTAGATCTGAGATTTGATTTCCAGTATGTCTTACCCCAAAGTATGGCTCCGAATCACCTTGGGGAACAGACTTCTGGCCTCTCTGATAGAGCAGTTGAGGGAGGGGATTCCAAGCAGAGGGGATAGCTTTAGCAAAGCTTCAGAAACAGAATAGGGTGTACTGTATTACAGACCCTGCAGATGATGGAGTAAGATTGGAGCAGGGGACAGTGGGGCTGGGAGCACGGTGAAAATAATGTTTGTAGGAAGGAGAGACCATTTACAGATGAACTTACACTCAATGCCAAGGGCTTGATATTTGGTTCCAGGGGGTCTTATTGAGAGCACATCAGTGGGCTCTAAATAAAAACAGGGTAAGATAAAAATTGGAGTTTGGACTGCTAAATGGAAGAAGTGGTGAAATTGGTTATAACTGAAATAAAGAAGATGAAAAACAATCGATTTGAAAAACAATCAACGAAAAACAAACAATCACCAAAAGAAGATTTGGTGATCTTTAATTTGATGAAATTAGATGTGGTGAGGAAAGAGAGGAAGGATTTATGGTGACTCCTAGATTTTTGGACAGGGCAGTTTAAGTTGAAAACAATCTCCGAAAAGGGGAATAAAAGTAGATTTTTCGGGAGTAAGATGATATGTTTGGTTTGGGAGGTATCGTGTTTAAATTTTCAGGGGAGACTCAAAGGACATATCTAGTAGGTCTATGAGGCTGAGCTTGGGACGGGGATTTGGATTGGTGAAGCTGATGTGGAAGTCACCTCCCACGGTCTTTGGGAAGTCAGTGTTATTGGACTCAGTGATACATCTTAAGGAGAACACACATAAAGAAGAGAAAGATGATTCAAGAAAAAAAGCCAGGGTAATATCAGCATGAAAGAGGTAAGCAGAGGGAAAGAAACTAATGAAGAAGAATATGATGGGATGGCCAGAAGAGAAGGATGAGAGCATATTTCTCATTTCCATGTTAGAATTGGAAGCCATCTGCCCTCGTTAGTCTGAGATGCGGTCAGTGGGGCCTGCAGAGATAAAGGGCATTGGCAAAGTGTGAATAGATGGTCGATAGCAAAGCCGGAATTAAAACCCAGAGCTTCCCGTCCAACCTATGCCAGAATTTTTGTTAATAAGGTATGGGAACTAAAATAATGTTGATTAAAAAAGTATCCTTTTGACCTCAGATTTCATCACTTTCCATGTTTTGGAAGGCATCTCAACTGCCACTAAGAAGAGACAAGAATGGGCTCATTGTCTGCCTGGTTCTTTGACACAGATCAGCCAGGAAGTGTCCTATCAACTCCACAAAATAGGCTTAATTTTCCCACTTTTTCCTGAGGAAACATTGAGGCTAAGAGATGTAAAGAAATACATTTCTTGGGAGGATATAAGTAAGGAAGACAGTTATTTTATTGTCAGGTTGTTCTAACTACTTGTCAACTTCTTGGGAGATCAGAGCTGACTCCATATGCAAACTCCCCAGAAGGGACAGTTTTAGGGGGGTAATCAGTGATAATAAAGGGGGGGCTAGGGCCATTTGAGACCATTGTTCCCTGTACCTGGGAACTGAGAGGAATTCTATAGTGGAGCCATAGCTTGGGGGAAATTAGTAGTATCTTTTAAGAAATGCCAATAACTGAGCACTAACTTCAGAGTTATTAGTTGGTGCTTTGTACCTTCAGAGCAAGTCTATCATTGTGCAGAGGCCTCAGCCTCTTCTGTTGGAAATGAGTTAATGTAGTCAAAATATGACACGCTATTTTTATCCCTTACCCAGATCAGCCGTACTCTAACAATGCATTTCAAAGTACGGCTGATGGAAGCTCCACCTGAAACTTGTTCTCGCAGATAAGTATCTTCATCCCATTCATCGTTTCAAGAAAAGAAATCTCACTGCACGGCAGCATTTTCATCTGCTTTGGTTTCAACTAGAGATAAATTGTGCCTGCTGCAAACTAATTAATATCAGTCACCTGGAAAGCAGAAATCGGGAGACAACAGGCTTCTCTTTCTTGATAAACAGATTGCTAGGTAAGGGATGCACATGGATGTGACAATTCATTTGGCCACAGGAATAGCAGGAATGAGACTTTGGGGACAGATATTTGGAAGGCATGAGCAAATCTCTTCTGGCTTCCTCCATTTGAGCTCAGGCGAAGCTTTTGCACAAAGTTTCAAGCTTTCCTAAGTCTTTGTATTCAGCAGAAATTGCTAGGCCCCCAGAGACGTTTCCCTAAAACTATAACCAGACTGCTAAAATAATGGCCAACTCCTGGGAAAGCTGGCTCTGTACCCAAGTTATCAGCAGCCCCTTGCCTGACCCAAGTTCCCTCTTGGGTAAGAAACCAAAAAGATTGGCCTAGATGATACATAATCCAAGGAATCCAATATCAGAATCAAGCACGTAGGAAAGAAGAGCAAAAGATGTTGAGAAGCAGGACACAACAGACGGCTTCCCCAGAGCTAGCCTGAGGGGGGAGGTGTCGTAAAGTGCTGAGAAAAGACAGCTGTTTGGCATAGACTGGGTGGAGCAAACTTGTCACAACTACCCTCAGATGAAGAAACCACATCTCACACAGCAAAACTGTTGTGTCAGGGGGTGATTCTCTGAATGAGCCATGAGAGGGAAAATGCCATCACACAAGTATTCCTTACACCCAGTTTGTCGGAGAGGGCTTGAGGGATCATCTTCCCATTTCAAGAATCACAAATTGCCATTTTGAGAAAAGCTTCAAAAGAATGATATTCCAGAAATGATTCATAGCCATAGCATTTGGGCATTAGGTTAGCTAAACTTGAAAATTCTCACCCATCCATCCATCCATCCATCCATCCATCCATCCATCCATCCAGGTAGCCAATATCCTCACAAACTCAAAGAACAAAACAAAGGTAAACTCATACAGTAAAATATGATATTGTCATTGCTGTGATAGATGTAAATGCAAAGACACAAAAATGACGGAGTCAGTTCTACAAATCTGGGGTGGGAGGGAGGGATAGGTCAGGAAAGCTTTTGTAGAGAAGGCAACACTTGAACCGAGTCAAGGAAAGATGGCAAGTCATCATAGGCAGACAGAGTAGGGGAATCTGGGATGCTCTCACTTCCAGGAGAGATCTGGGGAAAAGACAGTTGGACTACTTCTATTCCAGCCAGTGCCCAGTTCTATATATCCAGGTCAGCTCAGGCAGTAAGGATACAATAGAGCCTTCACTGTCCACCCTCCTTTCCAGGTAGTGGGGTTTGTTTCCACAGATCTTGGGACAGTTCCTAGTTACATCACGACATTGTATACACCCACTAGATCACAGATTGCTTGAAGACAGGGTCTCCCATTAATTCATTTTTGCGACTTTGGTGACTGAAACAGTGTCTGGGACAGAACAGGTATTTTTCTGAAGTTTGTCAAATACTGTATATGTCTCTATACTTAATTAGGAGTTTCCGGAAGATAGGATCTGTATGATTCATCCCTTGTAGGTCTAGTACAATGCTCAAAGTAGACGTTCAATAAATGTTTAATGAATGCATAAATAAGTGAAAAAGAACGTTGTTAGATATTGAGAATATAAGTATTACATCTTCTTCTAGGAGCCCACTCAAACTTCAGTGTGATACTGAAGTCAATGACACACCCACTATACGTCCTTTTTCTCATTACCCGGTGTCATTGTCCTTCCTGCCTTCCTCCAGGTAGCGAGGGCTTGGGTATCCAGATTTCTCTCACTTTTGCCCTAACACAACTTGAAATTATCCCAGCAACAGTGGGCTAAAATGGAAATGGCTATAGTTCATTAGCTTATATTATTTTCATTATTTATTATCATTTTTTTTCAGTTTAACTTCAAAATAAAGGGATAGCTGAAGGTTGATTAGTTATATTATTTGTAAGCCATGAAAGAGATATTTTAGGGGAGGGAAACCTGTACAGGGACCTCACAACTCCTACTATGGCTACACAGCCTAATCTGTAATAAAATTGATTCGGCCTCCCTTTCTGGCCACAGCCGACCGGTCAGTCAATATCCCTGTGGTCTTATTGGACTCTGTTTCTTCTGCATGAGTTTGTTATTGTCCCTGTGCTTCTGGTTCATGTTCTGATAGTGTCTGGTGCTCAGCAACCCGTGGTGTAACTGGCACAATGGCAGCCTATTCGAACCGGGCCTCTACCCTCGCATGACTGGAAGCCAGGAACTTAGCTTCTGTGACTCCCAGTATCCTCATGTGTGTCCTTGATTACCCTCATCGTGACATTAGTTCTATAATCCTTTGAATTTTATTCATCTTTTCAGTGAGAGTCCATGAAGTCCACAGATATGGCATTTCACTCCTTCTTACCAGTAGGTTTCTTTTGGGAGGTGCCAGGATGACCTTGGCAGGATGTAAGGATTACCATGGATCTTGTGTAACTTGTTACTCAACAATGATTTGTTAAGCTGCCAAGGGGTTCACAAACCATCCGAGCCTCGCAAACAACCCATTCAATCCCAACCCTTGGCCTGATCTATGCAGAGGGTTGGAAAATGCAAAGCAACAGAAAACTCTGGAAGGGAAATGATCTCTATGATTTGTTGGGTGATGGGGGAGACACGAAGAGAAAGGGGCATATCAGATGGGGGAGCAGCATCTTCTGCCATCCAGATATACTTCAGGACTACCTCCTTGCTGAAATTAACATTCACTGATTGTGTACAGTTGTCCTAAACAGAAAGGCCACCACCCCAAGGAGAAACGTGCCCCCCAAGCAGATTCAAGAACCAAATTCTAGACAGATTCTTCCAGAATAAAATACTGCATTTCTTCTATTAAGCTCAACCTACCTTTTCAACAATTCCTTTCTTACTTGGCTTGTGAAATGAATCACCAAGAGATTATTTTCTGGGCAAAATGGTAGGAAAACCCTGATGTGGAGAGTTCCCCTTCTGATTGCAGCCTGACTTCCACTTATTGAATATCACATCAAGTAGTGGTTCAGGGGTTTCAAAGGAGAGCTCAGCAAAAGAAGAAGAAGAAGAAAAAAAAAAAGCCCACACAATTTTTCAAGCTACCTACTGCAGAGTTATCAGGTCATAGATCTAAATGTCAGCACTGTAGGCCTGATTTGCACATTTCAAACCGATTTGGGTGTTTTTTTTTTTTTCATTTTTATCTGCACGCATGAAGGACTTTGGAATACTGAAACAATTTAGAATCATATTTAGTTTGCAACAGTTCAATTAACTTAAGTGCTAAAACATGCTCCCCAGCTGGTAACTAGTTTAATCGGTTACTATTACAAGAAATAATTTTTTCAGTGCTGGGTTCCCCAATGTCCTCTCCGGAGAGGGCAAGGCCATTCACAGGTATGTGGGGATGGGAAGGTTAGGAGTCCGGCAAAAATCTCTGACTTAGCGAAGAAGGAAAATCAAAGAATCCATTCCCCTATCAAAACAAAACAAAACAGAACAGACAAAACAAAAACCTAGGTGTGGGTTTTCATCTTCTGCTCTGATTTTTTGACCTCTTGTTTCCTTGGGATAACTTTATAACCACTCAATAAGCAAGATGAGGTGTGGATCAAGGGTCGAAGATTTTTAAAGATATTGCATAAATGCACTTAACCATGAGCCAAAGTGATAAATAGGAAACCAAGATGAATGTCAGGAACACTGTGAAGAATGATTAGCTGGGACAGTTGCAGCAGCTGCTCGGGCAACTCCAAACACCTGGAAAGAAGGATTTCCTTCTGGCTTACACCAGGGCTGAATTGTTCTAATTGCATTTGCATTAAAAGGCACCACTGGCAAATTGCAAAAAGGATACATACAGTAGAAAAACATTATGTAAATTTTCAAAAGACACAAAATAATACTGCATCTTAATTTTGGATATATGAAAATGTAGTTAAAAGAAAAAAAAATGGTTGGGGAATAACACACACCAATCAGAGGAGACGGGTCACTACTGAGAAGGGAAGAAGATGGGGATGTGATTTGTTTGAAGAGAGATTTTAAGCACACAGGGTAAAACGTTAAGGTCTTATAAATCTGGGAAGTGGATACACAGAGCTCTATTGGATTATTTTACAAACTTACACGTTTGTTTGAAATATTTTCTAATTAAACTTACATTTTTTAACAGTCCATGACAACACCTGGTTTGCAGCCATTGTTAGCCATTTCTCAGACATCTTTCTCTCACCATGGAGACCACAAATCCTGGACTCTTTAAGGTTCACAGAATTCCAAAGACTAAAGTCCCTGATCAACTACCTCTCTTTCCTATGCCAGATTTTAACTCACCTCACTGAGCTTGACAGTTGAATTGGAAATGGAGCCCAAATATTACAGTATTGGAAACCCACCCCTCTTTTTCCTACCATTGGTCCTAGGTGCAAAAAGACATTACCCCAAAAAGACCATCCATAAACTGGGACTGTGAATGTCTACTGATCGATTTCCATGGTAATCGTAAGACCCAACTGTAGAAAGGTTAGCATGATAGAGACAAATCCAGACAAATACACCTGAGAAATTTTAAGGAGGTCCTCTGTCATTCATGAACAGCTGATATTCAAGATAGCAATGACCACAATCAGAGGAACAAGGAAGCATCCAGTTAAAGGGTGACTAGTCTATATGCCTATTGTTTGTCGCTTATCTCAGCCTTCAACCAACTTTTAGTGTTTGTAAAATCATTAAGAGCTATAAGTTATTATTTTTGTTATTGAATGCCTAAGTGGTAATAGTGTGCGGACTTAAACCTCCAAATCCACTTTAACATAGGGAGGAAGTCTACTTCTTTTTAAGCTGGCTACCAGTCTTTCTAAATCAGATTATATACCATGAGATCATAGCACTGGGGCCATTTTTGTCCATTAAGTATGAGGATCTCTGACCTTACCCTTCATAGACATTGGCTATACAGTAATAGACATTCCAGAACATACATACCCACACTCACACTAAGGGTCCTGCTATTAATAAATACATATTTTATTTTTCTTTTACTATATTGCCAGCTAGAACATAGGGTAGGACCCTTATCTAATTCTTCCTTTTGCTCTTAGAGCTAAATGTGGTTTCTGACCCATTGGACGAGTTGAATGAGGGGAACCTGGGTGGTTCAGTCAGTTAAGCATCCAACTCTTGATTTCAGCTCAGGCCATGATCTCAGTGTTGTGAGATCGAGCCTGCCTGTGGGGCTCCACGCTCAGAGGGGAGTCTACTAGAGATTCTCTTCCTTCATTTCCCTCTGCCCCTGCCCCCACTCATGCACATTCTCTCTTTTGATAAATAAAATCTTAAAAAAAAAAAAAGAGGAAGACTTCAATGAATGTATGCAATGTATGCTAAGTTTGGCTTCAACCAGATGGTCTCAACAAAACCATCCCAACTTTTCAATTATTTCCAATGGAAAATGTTTTCTTCTGGGCATTTATATTTTCTTTGTTGAGGCATTATAGGTAGCAAGACAGTCAATTAAATCAGTTGGGGGGTGAACTGGATTCTGCTGAGATCTTGGCAGTTACTTAACTTCTTTATACCTCCATTTCCTCATGCACGAGATGGGAGCATTTGTAGATCAACCCCCTCCTTCAGGTGGGGGGACATATTAAGAAGATTCACATAAAGAGCTAAGGGCAGCAGCAAGGACATAATAATCCTACAATAAACGTTAGCTGATCCCATCACGGTCATCATCATTGTCTTCGTGATGAGTCTACTGCACTTTCAGATGAAGGACAACTTTTCAAATTAGTCTTCTCATTGCCACAGAAGATTCATGTCATTTAAAATGAAGATGGTAGAGAAAATGGGCCAGATGAAGCACCGCCATCACACCTGAGGGGGAAGTTCTGAAAACAAGGTAACCAGGTGCATCACTGAGAATCGATTCTAAGAAAGGAAGTCTCCGGGTTGATCTAGTTTCCAAGTGGAGTTGATGAGGCTGTTTTTAAGAATGTGAAAAGGTCAAATAATATTTTTAAATCCTCCCAATGCCATGAATTTAAATGTTTCCACAGTGTCTTACCCATAAGACTTCCGAGGGAGTTCAAGTTTAACCTTCCAAATGCTGAAAGTCTGAGAAGTGTCCTCAATTCACATGGCTACTCTGGGATGGTAAAGCTGAACAACTAGAAGAAAAAAAGGTGGTTCTTCCTCAATGCACTATTGGAATGTGAAAAGCATTTTTTACTGAATGCACAGAGGGGCATCTTTTTACCATTCCAAATTAAAGCTGAAAATTTCCATCCAAAAACCTGGCCATGGAAATCCCTAAAAGCCTTCCACCAATCCAGCAGCCAAGGCAAGAAACAGGCTTTCAATCAACTCCTCTGAGCGACATCAGGTCGGTAAAGGCCCGGTGCTGTATAGCTGACACACAACCACACACACACACACACAGAGAACCGGCAGTATGAAGCTCATTCTCTTCTTCACAGCTCTACTGCCTCGCCTATACAATCGCCTCTTTTGTTTCTAGAATCCCACAGAATGAGTCGGCATGAAAGGCAAATAAGAAACCATGGGGAATCTTTGCGCAAACCTTGTTTTGTACGTGGAGTTCAAATGTGTTTGGTTAACCTTCTATTTATTTCTTGTCTTTTCAAGAGCTGACCTTTCTAGTCTTAGTCTTTGCATGGTGTGCCATGGCAGAAGGTGGCTCAGTGCGACCCTGGTACCATGTGACAAAGAAACTCTTATGAGCTCTCTATGAATTGTTTCATTCATCAGGTGCATGCACTGGCACTCCCTTTGTATGCCACCAAACCTGCCATTAAAAATTGGAAAATGTCAGTCCCAACACACAGGTACTTCCCATCTTCAGACACTGAGGCCAAACATTGGGTGGTGAACTCCAATTTTTGTTTTTCCTCCAATTATTTTCCTGTTGGACGGTCTGCACTGCAATTCAGGTGGCTGACCCTGGGAAAGGCAGCTTATGGAATGGGGGTCAGGATGTTTATCCTATGTAGCCAGCTAATTGGAGGAAAATTAGGCCATGCATTGAACTTGACCATTAAGTTACCTGACATGAAACTAACATGGTGACATCACAGGCTATGTGACCAGTTTACTAACTTAATCTTCTCTAGGAAGCAGACTAATTAACCATTATTCTGGGGTAGGGTACACATATTGCTGCCAACAAATAGGGGAGTGCTTAAAGGGGGCACTACCTCTAAGCACTATGAAAAATAAGCCACTTGATGGAAGGGTATAGCAATCGAGCTGAAAACCGGCTCAATGGTTAACCCGGGAACAAGCATGGTCTCATTGCCTTTCAGGTCTTTTAAGTGCACTGAGAATCTCTGGTAGGAATAAGTAAGAGGCCTGGTTGGGAGTGAAGAGAGAAAGCAACCGTATGAATGAAGATAGGACTTGATTTTCAACAGCACCGAAGTCAATCAAAGGAAAGTACCTGTGAATTCCCTTAAACGACCTGCTGGAGGGTATCGTGCGGTAACTGTATTACCATAGCTACTTTCCCCCCCCCATCAATTAGTATTGTTAAAGAGAAGCTTGACTATAGAGTTCCTAACAGCAGCAAAAATAAATTCCCTCCAATTAAGTAGTCTAATAAGCTATTTAGGATTTTACCACTTAACATTCTTTCCTTCCCATTTAATTTCGGCTTTCACTTGGATGTCATCTTGTTGAAAATCCATCACAGAAAACTATGTGGGGGAAGAAAGATAATGTTGCTAAGTGCCCCTGATGTTCAAAAACGAGCAGAAGCACAATATTTTTTCTAAATCACCCTAGGATTTTTCCTAATAATTCAGCTTCTTCCTACTAGAAATTAATATATGAAAATATATGAAAATGGTCAATATGCAAATTCAAATATCACACCAGCTCCTTGCCTTTAGTAAGTGCTATATGCATAAATTTGAAACAATATCATATTCTAAGGTTCTCGATTATAATAATGCCTTGGTGTGCATTTGTGCATGTATAATTATGCTCATTTAATTTAATCATGAAAATATTATAGGATCATTTGGTTTTCTCCTCTAAAAGTTCTCTCACTTTTTTCAATTAATTAATTCCACTTTGCCCCTTCTATAAGTCAGCCGATGGTAAGTAATGGTTTTTGAGCTAACGGGAATATGGTCACATTCCTATGGAATTATGGGCGGAAAAGAGGCATACGGGAAGGTGATGTCCTCTTATCTTTAGCATACATCCTAGTGATGGAACGATAGGCTTTTCGGTAGAACCTGGCCCTAGAAATACTCTCGTTTTATGATCATTTCTTCTTGCAAGTTTCCAGTGTCCCTGAACGGCTGAGAATTTGCCCCGGGGCAGTCACCTGATTACAGCAGAAGACCTGGAAACCAGTTCATGTGACCCACACATTCCACACGCTTGACTGGAGTGGAGCTTTGCAGAATTATTGGAATCACATGGGATATACGGACGGGAACGAGGGGGTGGAACCGCGCACTAGAAGAACCGCTTAACCGCACACTAGAAGAACAGAAAAAGCCACGGCAAGTGGAATGAAACTGATCGTTCTGAATGAAAGTGAAGAAACAAGGCATAAAGGCCATTTCATATTACCCTTCCCCCATTAAGGAAATCTTGTTTTCTTTCCCGAACAAAAACTATGTTTCTTTTTCCCAACGTGTTAACAGAGACCAATGAAAAGAAATGGGCTGCTTTGTGCCCATCAATAGAATCTATATAGCATCTTTTCCCCCAGGGATTAATTCAGCTTTTGATTAAATCTTTCTGAGATTTAAATCATGATGTTACAAACCTCCAAGGAACTCCTCTATGAGTTGTGACCTTCTTTATTACTCTCTGCTGTTTGATAAAGTACGAAGATTGATTTATAATGGTGTATAATGTGGTTGAAAACAAGGAATGGCAACAAGAATTGCAAAATATAAGATTAATATAAAGTAAATACTGCAAAAAGTACGCTTTGGTTAAAATATTCTATAATTAATGCTGGGTTACAACTGTGTAGCTAGTAATACTAGTGTCAAATGAGTATAATAATGTTGTTAGGGCTGTAAATTATATCCAATGATTAGCTAAATAATCCTACAATGGAGAGAACACCAGCAATGCTGAAAAGGGAGTTTGAATATCACATTGTACAGTTTAGACAGATTTAGTTTAGAGGACTTTTGAATTGAGACAAGCTCCTTTTATATAAACTATTCATATTCAGTGTTCATTTATTTTTATCAGCCTAATTTTGGTTTCAATAATTATTTTGCCATTAGTGTCATCAAGGATGGAAGTGATTTAATGTTTTGAGGACAACACGAAATAAATCCTTTATTTTTAATCAGAATATCCTAGTACCAGGCCAGCAGCTACTACTGTTACTTCTTCAAATTCCCTCTTTCCTCTCAAAAGGTTTTTAAGGGTAAAAAGTTAACCCTTTAAAAGAAAGACCCGCATTCTTCCCATGTCCTTGCTGGGTCCAGCCAGAAGATTAAAAATGTCGTATGCAATTTAAGCATCAATGGAGACAAGTCAGAATCCGAGGGTAATCCACCAGGCGTGCTCGGTAGCCACGGTTGGAGGTGAGGGTCATATTTGGGTAAGATAATGTAATTTTTATTTTCTGTTTTGATAAAACAACTGGCAAATCTTAGAGTCTTTCCCCAATGTCATGTTTATGGTGGGTCTTGCAATGCAGGTGGCTGGGAGTGGGGACGACCATGTAAAACTGGGAGAGGGCAGAGCACGAACAAGGGCATTCTCTGTCATCTTGGTCATCAGGACCACCAGTCACCTGCGAGGCACAGTAGACAGACATCCTGACAGCAAGCTATGTCAGCAGCTATCAGCTCGTCCCATATGACTTGCACACGATGGGGGCTGCGCCCTGTTACAAGTCTTGGCAACACGCTCAGTCCAACTACAGAATTGCTTCCTAAGCTGAATATTCAGCAGGATTCTCACGAGGGACAATGGCTTGTACTTAAAAATACACACTTTCTGTACAAAACCTAGTTAATCCATTTCCTAAAGCCCCACGTCATTGCTCATTATAGAAACCACTTCCGCCTTTGCCGTTTGAAAGGAGAAAAGGTAAAATACAGAAGGTCTACGTTACCTTAGAGCTGAAATCCATCCATGAATGTGGAGAAGCGGGAGAAAAGGAAGGAGATCCAGAGAGAAAATGGAATAATGATAAAGCCACTAATGTGTACTGGTCTGAGAAACATGCCAACATGAGATTGGTTAAAATAAATAAGAAAAGCAGAAGTAGATTTGAAACATTCGTTTCCCTTTATTAGCTCAGTGAGGCTGATGTGTACTGCACATTTAAAAAAAAAAATCACAGGAATTTTCATACAATGAATAAAACCACAACAATACATGTAGAATTGGCAGGTGGGAAAAAAAAAGCCCGGCAAGGGCTAAACTAATCGCTCACTTTCCCTCTTCAGCATAGTTCAACCAACAGTGTTACACTTTCACCTACAAATCTTAAAGTAGCTCCATCAAATCAGCAGTTCACATTATTGAAAATGTCTGTCACATAGGTACAAATTTAGAATCATCACATTATATTACATGGCTATTCTAGGTCATCTATAGATCAGGTCTTAGACTACAGTGATTGAAGTTCTCGTTACAGCCATCAAAAAAGGACACATAATCATTACCTACTGTAAGCTCACATCTAAAGGCATGAAAAGGTTTCCTTTTTTCAACTGACCCAACCATCATACCCCAATAGTGCAAAGTTCCCTCTCTGCTGCTTTGAATGTTGACAGCCCAACCGCGTTGTTCTCGGAGTCGTTTAGCAAAAACTGATTTTGTTGCACTGGAAGAATTATTCCGCTACATCTCTTTTAAAAAAACAAAAACACAAAACCCCACATTTCTAAAGCACCAGTTCGGTCACCAAAATTGTAGATGTGGTACTTACCACAGCGTGAAGGCATTGGCCTGCGGTCATCTAAAAATCCTACAGTTCTATGCTGAAATTTGCCTCCAGTGATGATGGGGTGCATGTGTTCATTTGAAATATTCTCTCCAAAAAAAAAAAAAAATTAAAAATAAAAATAAAAGGAACACAGTTTACATTTTGATGGGCTACCCACAGGGTCTGCATAAGATACAAAAAGCTCTATTCAGATGGGTTAGTGATTCTCCCTTTGCACTAATTTTAGATGCGATTTGAAGTCCATGGAGGAAAACTATCTTCATGGTAACGATATTTGTCAGGCCAGAGTGGGGACAAATTAATCCTCAACTTGAAATCTGTAGTGTTGTCTTTTGATAAGTAAGAAAAGAAACCAAGTATTTTACTCATGTCAACATCCAGGGCAAAAAGGAGAATGTATTTAAAATTGGATCACAAAAATTTAAAGGCAAAGTAGAGAACGCATCTGGTCCTTGAACACATAATATGATTTACTAAATATTGATTTCTTAAAAATAATTTATTGCTCTTAATAGTCTTTTTTTTTTTATTATTATTATTCTACAACAGAAGATACTCAAAATTCCGAAAGAAAGACTGTAAACTTTAGTTTGGCGTTCACACAGAGTTAAAATATCTGCATTTAACCTACAGAACAACAAGAATTAGGCGGATTAAAGATGTGTTACTGCCGTAACGCAGAACCTGTGAACAAGTTCTTTTATTTCATATTTTTTTTTATTGCTTTCTATCTACTTAGAAATAAGAAGCCAAAAAATCAAGCAAGCATCCGACAGGACAGACAGTGGATTCACTCAGAACACAATATGCTGGTGATAAATGAATGCAGCTCCCAAAATTAGCTGCATTGGCCTGGGGGTGAAATCCGTTTTATAAGATTGTGTTGGGCGAGAGAAAGGAAAAGAACGATTAAGGAGTAGGTATCTCACATCTTCCAGAAAAGTCATGTCGGCCAAACTGTAATCGAATCTCAATTTAGAAACTTGAATACACACTCCAAACTTTACTGACTTCCATTCCAGGGCTCCGCACTCAGATGAAATCCTGATGCTCAAAATGGAGGTTTTTCTGAAGTTTTTATTGAATTTAGCAGAAGCAATGTCATCAAGAACAACATCATGGTCACGTCAGAGGCCAAGCTAGTGCAAGTAGAAACACCGCTTCTGCAAAAGCTGAATTTCCCGAATGAAACATTTCAACTCCAACCTGACAATTGCCATGCATCCTAGGTAGAAAATTTCCACTGGCTTTATTAATGTCATCATCTCATAATTTATAATAAATAGGCTATCTGCAACTGATAAATATGTCTCTTTAGTAAACAAAGGAATGAATTATCAGTATTTATACAGGATGCATAACTGTAAAAAATACAGATAAATACCATCATCATACTCTGCCAAGGGAAAGAGATACTGGCTTCAAGAATAGTCTTCAGACACACATTAATTATTGTAAAAATCATACTATAATTATTACCTCAGCATTTTGTATCAAATTAAAATCACAAAAATTAAAACGAAACAGCATTTTAAAAAGATTTCTGACCTCTAGTTTCAAAACTACTGTTGATAGAGAAAATAAAAACATTTCTTAATGGTTACCCATTGAGAGACTTTACATAAAATCATGATATCTCCTAGAAAAATTTTAGATGAGAAAATTTCATTCCCCTAACAAATCCAGTGTATAAAACTTCAAAGAAAAACAAGCAACAAGAAAATGTGGAAAAATATCGCATAAGTGGTTAATACCTTCAGGGGCTAGGATATTTCTCGACAAGATGCTCAGCTCGAAGCTTGTCTAAGAAGGGATGGGTACGCGTAAGCATCATTTTGTTCTTGCAGTCGACGGACACACACACTGTCGTTTTTGTTTTTACAATCAAATATATATAAGCAGTAAGTTCAGCTTCTAAATATGTGAGTGTACAATAATTGTATCACCTCGTAATTACATTTGAATATTCTTGATTAAGAAAAATTGAGCAGTTTTGAAAAGAAGGCTGCATTTACAGTGCATAGCTGTAACAAAAAAGAACATTGTCGTATAGTATGTACACAAAATAAAAATACTCCATTGAACATCTGTAAATACTTCACTACATCAGAGAATGTAGCAATGACACTATCTGAACACATACCAGAGAGTTCTACCCAACTCTCATTAGTAATGTAACACCGTGCCCGCTCCTCAGAAAGGACCGCTGAACAAGCTGCTCGCTTGACCCTTGACAAGGCTTTTGAAATTTGCAGTGGAAGATCAACATTTTGGACATTGACATGGGTGTCAGGATAGAGGATGAACTACAGAAACTTCAAAATGTTAGGAAAGTTTAGCATTCCGCTGCCCGCAGTGTCCTCTCCCACCCAGACTCCATGGCAAAAGGAAAAAAAGAAGAAAAAGAGAGACAGAACGAGTGACAGAAAGAGAGAGAGAAAGGAAGAGATAGTGGGAGAGAGGAGGAGAGGGAGAAAGAGAGGGAGGCGGACAGACAGAGAGAGGGAGTGAGGGAGAGAGAGAGAGAGAGAGAGAAACCACAGAACCTGTGGTTTCTTCGGGATTGTCATATAACCATCATGTTATGAGAGAAAGCTTGCTTCAAGTCGATTTTGCACTTTCTTAAAAAACACAGTACGGAGGTTGATGCCCAGACATCAGTGGCTGTCATTTTAGGGTGGTTTGTGGTTGGTTGGTTAGTTTTCTTTCCTTTTGAATTTATGCATTTTTTTTCTTTTTGAATAGAATACGAACATTTTGAAGTTCTAGGTTTTAAGTGTGTCTTCATGGAACTGCTGCCATTTGAAGTGGTTTGCCCTGGCACACTCTGGTACAGGTGCCCCCAGTCCCCACCTGTGCATACATAGTCCCCCCCAACCAGGCGTGCGCATGCGCGCACACACACACACACGCACACACACGCGCGCGCACACACACGCACACACGCGCGCGCGCACACACACTCCATCACCAAGAGACTCCAGGGAAAGCAAAGCTGACACCCATGAATAAACATGTGCTTACTGGATATCCATTCTGTCTCTTGCCTCTTCAGCAGCTGTGTTCATGTAAACCATTGTTGTTGTTCTTGTTGTATTGTTGTTGTTTTGTTTTGTTTTTATACAGAGAGTGTAAAGTAGGAGAAATTCCTAAGTATGACTTGCAATAGTCAGTTAGGGAAGGACGCGCTGTCCCGTGAGGTATTCACCGTCCCTCTGTCATCTTCAGCCAGGGAACATGTTACCTGCGCAAGCTTCTCTGAGCTTCTTTCAGTAAACTATCGAAATCCAGAGAGTCATACTTGCTCTTGGTGGAAGCAGGGTCAAAGTCATCTGAGTTTGAATCTGCAAGAAACCCACGCCAGGTTAGACACACTCTCGTCATTAACTCACTCGTCCAACTCAAGAGTACTTGATTCAATAATAGCTTATCCAATCGATACACTTTTAAAAATATACCCAACTTTTACTGATATATATATATTGATATATTTTATTGGTATATATGTTTTATATGTGTATATATATTTGCAGAGGGCATATATACCCAATATTTTATTGTTATATTATTTATATTTAAATATAATAATTTGTAAATGATATATAAGCATATTTATAAATGTATATATAACTATATACAATGCATAAAAATAAATATTTAAAAATATACATGTTTACAGAGAGAAAGGAAGAGAGAGTATAAGTTTAGATAACATGTTTACAGAGGGTAAGAAGTGGTAAGCATTCAAAACACTACTTTTTGACTCTTTTTAGTCTTAAACAATTCTAGGAGGTAATCAGAACAAACTTTAATATTTCTAATCTATAGCAATGTATCCAATGAATACACGTTAAAAATAGCCATGTCCTGCCCCCTTCCAGGAATGTTAAATGATTTACCCAAGGCTCCTCAACAACTCAAGTGGAGAGGTAAGAGTAGAAGCTGGAACTAATTTTCCTAGTCAATGGGGTTGATTTCACGGAGCATGAAAGCCTGGTGAGAGGGAAGGTGGGAGAATCATCAGAACGTCACCTACTCGCCACCCGGCTGCTCTCCTTTCAGGCATGAGGAACATACGATCCACTTATCTATTCCAGTACCTTGGGAGCACCCCCGCAATAGGGGCACAAATTCACCCCAAATTAGAAGGTATAGGGAAACACTTCATGTCCAGAGAAGGCAAAGTCAACCTCACTAATACAACAGTAAAAATACACAGGTATAAATAAAACCATGGTCTTCCTTGAACAAGTCCAAGTCAGCTTTTGTGAAGAGTTTGACATACTTCACATAGCCCCTTAACAAAATTGTCATGTTTCAACAACGATGGATGTAAAATGAAATTCTGATTCTAAATATTTCTGATATTTCTCCAGTGACATTTATAAAAAAAATCAGATATGTCTGCTGGTCTTGCAAATGAGGAAAGACATCTTAGAAATATAATAGAAAGCCTCTTGCAAATAAATCCATTCTTTTGAGAGCCCTTACTTGAAGGGAAAACCAGTCCTTTCTGGGAAGTATTAACAATCCCACAAACAGACGAACATTTCTGTGTTTTATCCAGAGTGTTATGAAACAGAAATGTCCGAAGTGACAGAAGAGTATGAGATTAGATAATATGGCGGCGTACTCATTGACCTCACAAGCTGTTTGGCTGAAATGGTTGCAATCCCTCAAGCTCTCCAGCACCAGCCTGATTTTTCGCCCTAGCTTCAACCTACTTTAGCCATCTTAGATTTAAAGACAAGGAAATTCCTTCACTTTCTTTTCTTTCATTCTTACCATCCCTTGTATTTACTGATTTTTTTGCCGAGCAAGTTTTTCCAGGTAAGAACAGCAGTTACAGTTGGCCTCAGACATAAAAGACAGGACAAAAATGGCCAATCTTTCCTCACTAACATCTCGCAGAGTCAATTCTTAAATTACACCGGCTCCCATCCTTCTCTTCATAGATAGCCTAATGAGCAGTTGGCTTGTATCACTAAAGCTTCAAGAGCAGCTGTCATTCCAATCAAAATCTTTTTTTGTAGACACATACACACAAAAAGTCCTGCTCATTGCTTGAGATTAACCTGAAATCGGAATTGCACTTGCATCATAAATAACGTTAGAAGAGTCTCCTGGTGACCAGAGTCTGCGTAGCATTAAGGTCAGCACAGAAATGTCAAAAACACACATACGGGGCGCCTGGGTGGCTCAGTAGGTTAAGCATCTGCCTTTGCTCAGGTCATGATCCCGGAGTCCTGGATCCCAGGTTGAGCCCCGCATTGGGCTCCCTGCTCAGCAGGGAGTCTGCTTCTCCCTCTGTCGCCCATCCCACTCATGCGCTCTCTCTCTCTCAAATAAATAAATAAAATCTTTAAAAAAAAAAAAGAAAGAAAAAGAAAAAAGAAAAGAACACACATACAGATATTTCTTGAAGGACATTTTGAGAATACTTAAAATGTCTTGACTTTGGGTTCCTCTAGATCAAACCCAAAATTTCAGTGTTTCCATATTTTCATTAGCGAAAAAAATATTTGGAAACAGTGGCTGTCGATAGTTTCTTCGCTATGAATATGATAGCTGGTATTTACAAATATGCAATCACTTACACAGGCAGACTATGTCACACAATGGGCATCTACAAACTCTTTTCTACTGTATGAATACATGGTTACATGCAATTCCTGAGACAACAACATCTAGGTCACCTCTTTCTTGCCACGAAAGGATATTGCAACACAAGTAAGATATAATAGAATTTTGACAGGAAAAAGTCAAAAGCCACTCTAATTATTTTTTAAAATAAATTGTTATAAATAATGATACCATATAAATAGAAACACATCACAATACAACCGCAGTCTTTCCACCTAGAAAACTGTTGGTACAAAGCAGGTAATAAGATTAGAATTTGTTGAATGAATGTATTAATCTTGAACACCAGCATTAAAAAAAAAAAAAAAAAGTGGGTTGAAAATCTTCCCGTTGGGATCTTGGGATGATTTACCAATGAATGCCAAGAGTATATATAAAGTTATGTATATATTTGAGATGCTGATAATGTAATACATTTTTTGAGTTAATGAAGAATTTGAGATGAATGTTATTTATTTCATTTTTCTTATATGTTTAAAAGTTTTATACCATAACTAATTCCTGATGGATATATTATTACATTCTTCATATTAACCCATCCTTCTCTTCTGGTTCTATAGTCCTAATTTATTTATTTATTTATTTATTTATTTATTTATTTTTAAAGATTTTATTTATTTATTTGACAGAGATAGAGATAGCCAGCGAGAGAGGGAACACAGCAGGGGGAGTGGGAGAGGAAGAAGCAGGCTCATAGCGGAAGAGCCTGATGTGGGGCTCGATCCCATAACGCCGGGATCACGCCCTGAGCCGAAGGCAGACCTTTAACCGCTGTGCCACCCAGGCGCCCCTATAGTCCTAATTTAATTTCTATCTCTCATCTTTAAGATTCTTCATTGAGGTCTTTGAGAAAGATCCATCTGTTTATAAGACAGTAAACAGACTCACAGATTAGAGATTCACGGAAACCAGGCTTAAATCCTGGCTTTATCTAGGTAACCTTGATTGTCCCTTTAACCCTGAGTCTCACTTATAAAACTGGCTCATAATATTAACATGGAATCACCACATTCTGTACTCATAGTCTTGTAGTAATCACCAGGTGGCCCCGATAATAGAGGAACAGGATGTGTGAGCTAACAATCTGGGGAGCAAAACAGAAAAAAAAAATGATTAAATCTTTTTAAAATGATAGGGCTCTTAACTCTTGGTAAAATTAATCTAGATCACATCATTTTCACTAACTCTCAGCAGACACACGTGTGAGCCCCCAATCCCTCTAAGTGTCCAGTATGGTCTCACGCTCATCAAATTCACGGGTCATGCCCTAAAGCATTTCACATGAACTCTTCAGGGGACAAACACAGGACACATATGAATGTGTGTTGTTCGGTTCCAGAGCTGGCCCCTGATGCTGACGCTTTCATTTTAAAATAACTTGACATTTCTAACTTCTCATTGCCATCATTTTTAATTACAAACATAGCTACTATTTATTGAGCACCTACTTTATGTCAGATACTACGCCAACCACATCACAAACATGTATTTAATCTTTGCAACAACATTATGATGTAGTTTACAAACGAAGAACTGGAGGCAGAGGGAGCGTAATTGTTTGCTCAAGGTCAGCAGCTAAGTCAGGTTTCAAAACCAGGTCTATCAGATTCCGAAGCCGGGGCTCTTTCCACTCTGCTATGCCTACACTCAGATCGACTACCCTTCGTGAAATTGTAGGGCTTGAGGGAATCGGAGAAAACCCATGCTACTACAATACACATCAAACATACTTTTCAGAAAATACAGAGCCAGCTTAGCAACGGCAAAGTTTCTATTGCTGCTGGCGAGGCAGAAAGATAACAAGAGGGGAAGCATTCTTCTTAGAAATATTTCAGGGAGGCTCCAGTTCAATTTGGAAATACCATCCAATCCTCCCTCTACCAGTGATGAATCGTGATTTAAAGGCCCCTCTAGGTAGCTTATTTTAAACTCTAGATGTTTTGAAAGACTGGAAACACCCTGGCCTTCATCACTGAAGAAAATAAGTCAAATCAACTTAAGACTTCAATCCGTCTTGACTGTTTTTATCAGCCAACATTTGAACAAATGACTTGCCACCTTTTATATTTTCATCCCTAGGCCTCTATCTCTCTGACAGTCAGCTGCCTCTCCCCTGCTTCATACTATCTATTTAGCTTGTGAAGTGAATTATAGCATATTCCCCCTGAACAATGCACACCTCCTATATCAATTACTGTAGGAAGACATCACTTTGGTGGAGCGGAGAAAAAAAAATCCCTGTATTTGGTATTCATTTCTTTCTTTATACCAAGCCAAAGCAAGTGCAGACAGATATATAGTAATGCTGAGGAACAGATTTATATGTTAATCTTATGATGATTGTTATAAATTGATTTAAATTAATTACGTCATATGCACAAGACATTTGCCATTTCCCTTCCTTGATTCCTTCATCAAAGGATTTAAAGGCTTACGATATGTACATTAAATAGGGACTGGCATGCAAAGGGACCAAATTAAAATTGGGAAGAAAATTAAGATGTCCATTTTGGCATTACTTATAATGCCAAAAAAATTGAAAATTGAATAAATGTTTAGCTATAATGGAATGATTAAATATAATGGTATTCACCTAACACAATACTGTGCAACCATTAAAGTAAGTTGATAAATTATTTTAAATCCCATGAATACAGTAGAAAATGAACTTACATAACATGCATTGAGAAGAGCTGAATTTAAAAACTGATAGATCTAGGGGCGCCTGGGTGGCACAGCGGTTAAAGCGTCTGCCTTCGGCTCAGGGCGTGATCCCGGCGTTATGGGATCGAGCCCCACATCAGGCTCTTCTGCTATGAGCCTGCTTCTTTCTCTCCCACTCCCCCTGCTTGTGTTCCCTCTCTCACTGGCTGTCTCTATCTCTGTCAAATAAATAAATAAAATCTTAAAAAAAAAAAATAAAATAAATAAAAAATAAAAACTGATAGATCTAAATTACGTGAGCTCAACTATAAGAAATTAGACATCCTGAGACAAAAGACTGGACTGTAAATCACACAGCAGATCTCTAGGTGATGGGCTGACAGGTGATATTACTGTTTTTCCTAATACTTTTGACATTTTCCAAATTTTACCCCTTGAGTCTGTATAACTTTTACAACAGGAAAAAGGAATACTTACAAATGCTTCAGTTTCCTTATCTATGAGAGGATGATGATAATAATAATAATAACCACCTCCTAGGATTGTTCTGGTAATTAAATAAGAAAATGTTTGCAGAGCCCCTGGCACAGTGCCTAGCATATGGAAACACTCAAAAAATAACAGAGTTTCTTTTTCTTCTTTTGTTTTAAAGAAAGTATAGTGTGATTTAGCATATGAAATTATATTTTCTCAAGGTGTAATTTGTAGAAAATGTC
Source organism: Ursus arctos (assembly GCF_023065955.2). NCBI lineage: Eukaryota > Metazoa > Chordata > Mammalia > Carnivora > Ursidae > Ursus > Ursus arctos. The sequence goes on from NW_026623111.1 coordinate 18,229,503, forward strand.
TTAACATTTTTAAGAGTTTGTAGGATAATAAGGAAAAAAGCACCAGAATATTCTATTGCATATTCTGTTCCGTAAGACAAAGATGATAATGCTAAGTTTTATACAGAAGGATTCAGGGCAGGCACAGAAAGCACATTGCAAACCTATGCAAAGACACACACACACACACACACATGCACACACAACATAAACACATGTCAACACGCACACGCACAAACAGTGCAGACTTTCAACATTTGAGAAGACAGTACGAAGAATTTACTTCTGCTCTTTGCCGCCAAAACCCGAGCCCTTTGCTTCTGAAACTGTCTTGTACCTTAAAAAAGATTAAAAATAAGATAAAATCTGTATTCAAACATTCCCTTCAGCAAAATAAAGTGAGGGTCCAACCCAATATGCCTACGGTTTACATCTGCTTTCATTTTGAGCCCTCCATTATGGATTCCTCATTTCACATACAATAAAATCCATACCTAGGTCTGCATAGTTAGACTTGAAAAATTGCTTGCGTCCACAAAAGTACAGCTCGAAGTCAGTTTCATTCGACCTGCGCAAAGTGTATCCATTTTCAAGAGCAGCAAAAGCATCACAGGTATAACGGTAGGTAATGAAACCATAGCTGTCTCTGCAATGGACAAAGAAGAGAGGTTCAAAGCTGGCGAGGAAGCATTAACATAGATGCCTGGAACCCTTCCTACTTTGGAAGACTTCCCTGGTGCCAACGTCTGAACCACTGCATCCATTTATCAGTGTGATTGTCCTGTCAAGCAGCTAAATACTTATTTCTGGGACAGGAAATCTCAACTAGAAAGATTAATAAATAGGGATAAAAGAAAATAAATAAGGTTCTGAACTCAACATGTCATCTGTCAAAGCATTCCCATCCTGGTAATCTTATGGCCATAATTTTTTACATATGTCAGCTTCTAAACAAGAAATAATCTTGAAGGTTCTTACCCATCATCCCGTAGATTTACTGTGCACTCCTCAATTTCACCAAAAACTTCAAAACGGTCCCTCAGTTCCGTCCGTGTCGTGTCAGGTCTGATTTTACCAACGTAAATCACACGGCGTTCTTCCTGGGGAGGGGGTGGGAGTAAGGAGAGACTTTGGCCAGTTCTGGAGATAGGAAGGAAGTTGCACCTCTAGAAACGTTCCAAAATGTACAGTCATGCATACCGAGAACCCACCGAGCATGCTGGTTCAAGTCAAACATCCGCTAAAACGGAATGAAAAGACGACACGCGACCCAAGTCTTAGCGTCCATTTCTCCGTTCTCTGGATTCCCCCCTCCTTTCCCAGGTCCTACTCTGCAGCTCACTCTCTTCTGCTTTTGCTCACCAGCTCTGTTATTCTCTCCTGAGCTTCGACATATTACAAAAGAAATAGGGTAATGCGATCTGTTTATCACTGTTTATCACGATCCCTATTAAATACCCTAACCCTTGTGACTTGATTCTTAATCTTCAAAATTGGTCAGAAACTGACCTGTCTTGCAAAACTGTTTAATTTCTCATTTTACTCAGGATTCTCATAATGAGATGTACAAATTTTGACATCCCTCAAAACGACGACTCTTAACTCTAGAATAAATAAAAATTACCTGGAGTGCTTATTTAAAATGCAAATTATTGGGGTTTATCCCGGCAGTATTAAAAAAAATTGGAAAAGACAATTCAATGATCTTCATTTTTAATAAGCACACCCAAGTGATTCCGATATAGGTGGTCCAAAGACAATAATTTGAAAAATACAGTCTTAAAATGTAGGCTATTTTAAGCCATGGGTCTCTGAAGAATAAGAGCTATAAAAGAGGCTATAAATTTCACTTTGCCAATGAATCTTATTTTAGGAACAGACTAGAAGGGTGTGGCCTGATTTTCACAAATGGAGTCAATATCATCATAATCTGAAAGTCATCAGCAAATTATAACCTACAAAATATGGAAATAATATCTTATAGCCAAAGGATGGACTCCATTTTCACACAACAGTAAAGAAAACCCTTCTTAGTGTAAGAAGCAATCATGTATCAGTTGTTCTAAGAAGATAAGACCAAAGGTGATGATGTCTGTCAAAACTGAGGGAAGGTTTTTCCAGAACACAAGGAGCTTACATAAAGAACGTGCTTACCACCTCATCTCTACACCTACTAAGAACAAACAAGAATGATGTGAACTTAGGGTTGCAGGGGTTTCAGTTAGATGGGAGCAGAGACGAGGAAACACAGGACGAAGGCATAGATTCAGTTTGCTCACGAGTTTTCTCTGGATGTACTGAGAGTATCCTGCCTTGGATGATGTAAAGGGTAATTTGGGCTTATGGCAAAGAGACGCTCTATGTTACTCCCCGAACGCCTTTCCTTTTCATATGCCTAATATTTAGCCAAGGGCCTGGCAAAGAGAATTCAGTAAGCACTTGTGAAATATAACTAAACAATTCACAGATCTATAGTATATACTCTCCTAGGTGATCTGATCAGCCATGCCTCATCTTCTTTTACCGAATGCAACATTCATATTTCTGTTTTCATCAGAGAAGTTCCTCTGAGCTTCAGACTCAAATTGCCAACTGTCTACTTGACATCTCTGGCTGGACGTCCTCTGAGCACTTCAGACTAGACCAGCAGTCCCCAAACCCAGCTCTCCAGTCCCACCCTCTACCCTGTGGGTCTTTCTCCACTGTTCTCGTGTCAGTGAAATTAATGCCATCTAGCCAGGTATTCAGGGCAAACACCTGAGTGCCTTCCTTGATTGTTCCCTTAGTCCCCTCTACACATCCAATCACTCATTAAGCCCTGTTGATTTTTACCTCCTAAATATCTCTCTCTCTGCTCTGTCTCTCTTATTCCATCTCCCCTAAACCAAGCTGCCAGCATTTCTTTCTGGACTAGCATAGCAGCTTCTTAACTTGGATCCTGTGTCTATATTTACCCTCCTCTAATCTATTCCTTCACTTCAGTCAGAAAAATCTTTGCTAAGGGAGCAGGAATCTGATCATGTCAATTACTGTCTAAAACATATCAGGGGCCTCATAACTCTTAAGGAAAGACCTAAATGATTAACAGGACCCACCAGGCCCTGCCTTTCTCATGGGCTTCACCTCCCACATCCCCTTCTTCCCTTTACTTTCCTGTTACATTGAGCTTCTATCAGCCCCTTGTATATACTGTGCTCCTTTCCTTCTCCAAGGCCTTCGCACCTGCTGCCCCCTTGCTACTTGTAAGATCCTCCACACACTGCCTCTCCCTCCTCTTCATCAACGTAAGCATACTATAAAATTACATTGAAATCAACAATCATTTCCTTCTGAGACTTGAGATGAGGTCAGGCTTCCTATTAGTTGTTCTTATAGTACACTATTTCTCCTTTATAGTTCTCTGCCTAGTTGTAATTAAATAATTAATAGTTAATTCATTGTGTAACGTCTACCTCCCTCTACAAGGAAAGCCTCGGGAAAGCAAAAAACGCATGTCTTCTTGACTACTGTATTTTAAGGGTACTTGAAACACACCAGCGTCTCAATGAATATTTGTTGAAAAATCAATCACCAATCAATTAATCATTTTTAACCCTTACCTGTATGCCTACATGCAATCCTTACTCTGAGACTCTTTAAGACAATGGAGAATGAAAGCCAGTTTTGGTGCTTAATCACAGGGAAAACCCTGCCCACGTAGCTCAGCTGAGTGACTTGACAAAGACTTTCAGGATTTGTTTTTGCAGGTTTAAGTAGAAGAAGAATGGAGGACTACATGTTTGCAGAACTCTCACTCTTAAAAACCACTTCTGAACATCGGAGGTGGGCCTCCACTGAAACACTCAGTAAAACACAGTTCCTCTGACAACAGCAATCAGGCCTAAATAATTGACCAGGTGAAGTAGAGCGAACAGAGTCGACTGCCTGATTCACTTCCATGTAGATTGTATGTCGTCTCAACTGAAGGCTGCAATTGCATTGTTCCAGAGCACCCAGCACACCCTGGAGATCAATAAATATAAATGGATGGCGAGGCTCACCCTGGGGCAGTGTTATACAGTGTTGTAAGGGAGTCATAACACCACATTCCATTCTATTTACGCAGCCAGCTCCAGCCAAACAGCCAAATGGGATGGGACTGTTATCTAAACTTTCTGGCGCCTGCTTGCATGGGTGTTATGGTTTTTTAGTTGATTTTTTTTTAATGGGCCTTTTTAGGAAGGTTACTACTGTATAAAGAAAAAGGAGGGGGAATGTAGAAGACAGAGAAAGAAATTGAACCATCACAAAGAAATTGCTCAACTACCATTATGGGAATACACACAGCCTACGTATTCAAGGAAATCTGAAGTTAAAGCTAAAATCGACCATATGCACGTCCATATGCAGACATATTGGGACAGTCTCTGAATTGCTTCTTTATACAAAACTGTATGCAACAATGATCCTACAAAGAAGATAAACCAGAGGACCTTTTCGGATACTGATACATTCTGCAGTAAAAAGAAGACACAATCTAGATGGGAAAAACAGAAACCCCAAGGGCTGGTGCGCAATCACATAAACTACCTATTTGTCTATCGTCTCCTTTTATGAAACACAGGAATGGAACCACGTCTTGCTTCCTTACAAAGATCAGAGATTGAATACATGCTGAAATTCTCATTTTAGAAAATGATTAGAGTGCTTGGTTTTCCTAGTGCTAAAAATGAAACTAAAAGGCATCTGAAGGTCTAAAAGCAAAGACAAAAATCTTTCAAAGATTGGCCAAAATGTCTAGCAAAGAAACGATTATTTTTAACATGTTGCAGTTTTATTAGACAGATGAATAGATTCCATATCTTTAAAAAACCTTAACATTTGCAGCCAATTTTTCAAGACATTAATTTCTAAACAGGAGATGAAAGGAAAAGAAATCAAATTGCTTAATAACATTTTCAACTTCTTAAAGGCTTGGAGGAACTCTAAACCTTTGGAAAAAGCTCCTTGAAAAATGATTTTCAGACCAGTTTTCACCATTGAGGAAGATGGAACATTCATCAAATATCTTTTAGCTTCAATTTTCACAAAAGCTAGTTTGCTGATGGGGTGGATAACAAAATTGAAGATTTATATTGCATTAACAGGTATAGTAAATCATCGTTACATCAAAATACAGGGGGATAAATAAAGAAAAAAAAAGAACTGAAATTAACTGACTTTGCATCATCAAAATCTTTATCAAAAAGAGAACAGAGCCTCCCAGTTAGCTGGGGAAAACATACAATGGTTGTTTCTCAACAACAAATAAGCTAGCCTTGGTAAAAGGGATTTGACTAAGAGAAAGGGAATTTAGTAAGGAGATTAACATTTATTGAATTCTAATATATGCCAAGTACAGTGCTTGATGCTTCTGTATGGGTGATCTCACCAAAATGCTCTGCAATGCTAGGTAACAACAAGGAACAGCCTGATGTAATTTAGATTTTGGTTCTCAGAACTTCTACATTTCCAAGTCAGGATAATGTAAAAATTCTTTCTCCTACGCTAAGGAAACTGCATGCCAACTTCAGCCATGAAAGATTTATATTCATTTCCAGATCAGCTACCACCCTGACTTCCTCGGAAATTCCAAAGAAATTCCAAATACTATATGTGAGATGAATGGATAAAATCTATGCCATTTGAGGCTGAATGATATAGCGAGGTCCTCCATCTAAAGATAAAGTGAGGGGGCGGATGGTTGTGAAAAGGCATGTATGGACAGAAAGAAATGCCAAAACCTCGACAAAAGGTCAAAAATGTGGGTTTTTTTTTTCTCTCTTTCCCTTCGTATTGATTACGCTATTTAATTCACTAAGTGCTTACTACTAGGGGGCACTCTTACGGGAGAAACAAAACAACAGCACTCAGTTTTCCAAAGTTACTTGCCTCCAACTACCACCCCAGAATACTCTCCCCTAGAGTCTAAGGTTGGATCAGTGTGAATAAATCCAGGGTAGTCTACTAGAGCTAACTGCAAGGAAACACAATGAAAAGACAGAAAGCACAAACACTATAGACTCAGAGAATGTGGGACAACTTTCAATAAAGCTGTTAATTTCTAAATAGTGACCTTCAATTCATTATAGAACATATATTCTAACCCACAGGAAATATCTCTTGAAAGAGGTTTGGATAGAAAACTATTTTCTCCAACAATAACTATGAAAAATTACACAATTTTTTTTCCCCATTTGGAAGAAGCTGATAATTATCCGTGATGAAGCACTCTTCCTGGCTCAGGGGCTGCCTACGGATGAATGGAAGGGAGAAATGGAGTGGCGCTGTCATTGCCAAGGCACATCCGGTTTGGGTTTTGAGCACTGAGCCATATCCTAATGTGTAGATTTGCCCTTTAAATTAACATCCCATTATCATGTTTTCTGGCAGAAAATTGTACCGACTGCAAATGGAGTTGGACTTAGAACTCCTCAAGAAATGAGAGCAGTGACAGTTTAGACATTAAGTACCAAACTCTGGCTTACAAGTTCCGATTAACCTGAATGATTGCAAGCCTAGGACACTAAGGAAGGGTAGAGGGTGAAAGGGTTTTGGTGGAACATGGAGGAAAGGAGCAACCAAAACAACGGCAATGGTCAACCACAGTATAAGATTCTGTGTCAGTAACTACTGATTATTAGTCTTCTCTTAACTCTCAGACTTGTTGCACTCAGGCTGGTCTGGATAAGATTTTTAGATGCATAAGCAATGAAAAGTAGACAGACCTCCTAAACCATCTCCTTATGGAACTCAAAATGAAAGCGACATAGACCACAAGACAAAGGTGGCAAAGACTACTTTAATTTTGTAAAATATCAATTATTAGATGATTTTAACATTGTTTTTCATTTTCTTCTGGAGCCTCTGCTTTGCTAGGCCTCTCATTATATGACTGATCTGAATTAATAGATAACCAGCACCATACCCTCGACATCCCGAAACATAATTTGCTACTTGTTCAGTATTTTAAAGGTGTCTCAAAAATATGAATGGAAATCACCTACCCAACCAGCTTGGGTGGACCGTCCTATTTCCTTTAGCTGTTTCATGAATGACATCACAAGCTAATCCAGTCAAACGAATCAAAACCCATTGCATGTGTCTCTGGGCCCGAGTCCATAAAAATACATTTTGCAAATGCACTGTGGCACAAGAAAGCAGATCGTCTTGAGGAAGGAAATCGATCAGAAAATCTTCCCATGGGTAAACTCATTAAGTAGTTCCACTATGCCTCCGAGATAGACTTCAAAATCCTTATCATGACTTCCAGGACACTTTAGGGATCTGGCTTTCGTGGAGCCCTCCAGACTCATTTCCTGTTGCTCCCGTGCCCCAGTGTTCTGGGTAAATGACCAGCAGTTTCCCAATATACCTTGCTTTTGTCCAGGGACTTAGTAGGAGCTCTAGCTTCTGCCTAGAATAGCAATGCCCAATAAAAATACAATGCTGCATTTACAATTTTAAATTTTCTAGGAGGCACATCTTAAAAAATAAAAAGAAACAGAAAATTGAATTTTAATAATGTATTTTACTTAGCTCAATACATCCAAAATATTGTTTCAAATGGTCATTGATATAAAAAGTATGAATGAGGCATTTTACACTTTTCTTTTGAACTAAGTCTTTAAAATTCAATCACATTTATTAGTGCATCTTAATTCCGAACTAGCTGCATTTACTGTGTGCCCAGTGGCCACCATATTGCACAGCACAGGTGTAGAAAAACTTTCTCCTCCTTCTCTTTTGATTTCAGATCAATCTCACCCTCTCTATGGATGCCCTCAGTCGTTCTCAGGTCTAGAAGGAAATTCCCCCATTTGTCACCAGCGTACCTTAGATTACCTTCTGCAATAGCACTTAACATACCCTATTGCTTGTTTGCATATCTTTATCTGCCAGTAGACTTGAAGCTCTCTGGATTCCAGGTCTAACCTAATTTTACATCCCAAGCACCTAGCAAATGTTTGTCACATAAAGGATCATCAGTTTTCACTTATATTAAGCAGAAATAGCATATCACTGTCCAAGAGGGGATTAGTTTAATAATAAGTCCCAAATCTTTATATTAAGCTCTTATTAACTATAGTTCACTGTGTTGGTAAACTAAGTCATCTCTATATCCTAGTTTTGGGGGTTTTGTTGTTGTTTTAATCTCCTTTTCCAAAACAAAAACAAAAACAAAATCTCAAAGCAAAAATTCTGACAAATGCTTAGTTAATTTCTGATGACTTAATGTAGGCCAACTTGACATCTGTACTCTATAAGCCATCTTTGAGAGAGAACTGATAAAGGCTGTCTTACTCAAAGAATTAACTAAAGAATCGGTCAACATTTGTGACACAAAGAAAAGGCAGGAGGTATCTGCTTTCAGTCTGGGGCTAGTGACCTCAAGGTTGCTTTTGATGCAGGCATCAACTATGGGATGTAGACCAATCACACTATTTGATGTTTTGGAAAGAGCCAGCTAATGAAAGGACCCCTCCCTCCCTTTATGTACTTTGGTTAAGTATCTGGCACTAAATTATCTTTGGAAGGAAGAAAAGAAGCACAAGCTATATAGCTACATTTATCCACAGCTTTGGTTATAGTGGTGTATTTTGCCCAAATGAGCAAATACTCGATGAAACTATTAATCTCTCTCTTCAATGTGATACTTTTTGGAAGAAACATGAAGGATTTTATAAAATATGAATGTGCAAACACTGAAATAACTATTTTCCTACATGCTTGCTCAACATGATTCTCTCTTTGTAAAGATTAACTGTAATGTGCCATATTAAAAGGCTTTGTAAACTTTATGGCATTATATAAATGTGAGTTATTATAATTATTGAACAGGCTATTAATTAAATACAGCAAAATTAGAAAAATTGAATTTTTAATTTTCATTAGTCTTCTTAAGTGTTAACTAATGACACTCTGGCAGCTCTTAATATCACAGCTCATTTGAAAGTTGAGAAAAATGAGGAAAAGTGTTGTAATTTGCACAAGACTTTTGATTCAGTCTCCGGTAGATTCCATGTTAAATGACAGCAAACACTCTAGACCTTTAGCCTAAGTATTCAATTACTTCTCCCTTCTTTTTTTCCTTGAGTGCCTGTGATGAACAAGCCTCTTGGTTCACCTTTTCCCTCTAGTTGATAACTGTTGGCCACTGCTTGATTCTGACTCCATTAGTTCTTTTTTGTAGGTTTTTCAAGATTTTGTGGGTGGTAGTAGGCACTATATAAATCTAACCTTTACAGTTAAAAGTCATTTCCCTAAATGTTGGTTACTTTCTATGCAAGATATGTGCAAAGCTGATCTAACTGAAATGACTCCTAGGAGCTAGCCCATATAGGCAGCTGAAGGGAACAAAAGCAGTGCCACTTCTGATTGATTACTCAGTGCTCCCTGAAGCACTGAGTTGGGAGAGACCCAAAGCTTCCCTGTGCGCTCAGTGGGAAGAGTTCCATAATTGATTAGGCATGTCTGCCATGAACAAAACTGATAAGTAGAGTGAGGGGGGCTTTGCCATCTGAGTTCTAGGCTGATAAGCAATAGGAAGGAGGTGGGGTGAAGTCTACCTGTTTGTGAGCAGGTGCTGAAAAACTACTGACCGGCAGAGAACTAACAAGTTCAACATAACCTGGATCTTTAGACCAAAGAACCAGTAATGCCTGTATGTCAAGGAAACGCGATACCCTGCAGAAAGTAGTCCCGAAATACAGAACGGGTTATTGCCAAGTAGTTCATGAGAAATGTAGATGTGTCAACTACCCAGTGAGATGCTGACCCAGCACAAGTATGAAATGATGACTTTTTAGCCCCTCTTCCTGTCCTGCCTTCTTCAAATCTAGCTCGAACCCAGTCCCTTCATGGACAATCCAATTCTAACACCTGCCCAAAAGACAAAAAACTGAAACCAAACACTGATACCGCCTTATCTCCCACTCCGACAAAAAGGCCACAGACAACAGTCCAAAAAACTCATCGTCTGACCTGATGGAACCAGCATTTGACCAAAAAAAAAAAAAAAAAAAAAAAAAAAAAAAATCCCTGCTCCCTCCATTTTGGAAAACAAAAGTGGAAAACAGTAAATGAGCTTCCAGATGAATGAGAAATATGAAGTATGAATAAGAAAACATACACTCATTTAACATTTTGTTTCCCCAAGAGGGATTGGGGACCCATTGGTGTTTTAAAGTCAAAAGGCTGTGGAATATTGCATATTCTAACAAAGCCTTAGCTTTAGTTTATTTTCTAATCAAAGAAAGAAAGAGAAAGAAAGAAAGAAAGAAAGAAAGAAAGAAAGAAAGAAAGAAAGAAAAGAAGAAAGAAAGAGGAAGAAAGAGAGAGAGAGAGAGAAAGGAAAAAGAAGAAGAGAAAAGAAAAGAAAAAAGGAGAGAAATAAGAAAGGAAAAGAAACCCACTAAAGCGAAAGTGAGCTCCAAGCTGCTTACAATTGCCTTCTGCCTCTGCCTCTCCCTTTGTTTGGCCCTCTCAGACTCCCGCTTCTCATACTCTTTGCGGTATTCTTCCCTCTTCAGCCTTTCGTGCTGATATTCCTCGTAGCTGTCATACCTGAGAAACATAACTTCATCATTAAGTCAACCGCCTCCGTTTACACGAGCACAATGAATCACGAACCGGGGAGGGGGCGGGGTGCAAGCTAACCGGTGTCATCTAGAGGAGGGGCAAGAGGAGGAGCCAAAGGAAAATGACCTGCTTCCTTACCTGGGCCTACGGCTGTAGGGCGACCTGGAACGTGATCTTGCGCACAGAGGGGAATTTCGGTGCGCACGGTGTCTGCAGTGGCTCGACTCATAGTAGTAGCAAGATCTGCGAGCGAGAAGAAAAACAAAAAGGGCATTTGCAACTGCCACTTACCCCCGCTTTATCGGCCCAACTGAGCATGCCCTGAAACACCGGATGACATAAAGCAGCTTTTTTTCTTCCTAGCTACTGGTGAGGTTTCCCAGTGACAGTTTGTGATCATCTAGTCAGCTTAGAGGTCTGGGAGTGATGTGTTCTCTCCCAGCCCCTCTTATTGATGTTAACGCCGAGCGCCAGTCTGGTGCACTGTCAGCTTTATCTTGCATGGATCTCAACTATCCTGGCATAGGGCAGCTCTCCAGGTAATGGAAAAAGTTAGATGAGCAAGTTTCTTACAAATTGCTCTCTGTGATCCGACTGGCTCAAGGCACTGTGTCAGCTCTAGGCTGACAGATTTCAGAGAAGATGGGGGAAGAATGTCTAACAACAACCTGGTTAGTTCCAGAGGCGCTGGGAATGGCCTGGTGAGAGGGGCTGGGGCTGTCTGTGGGCTTTAAATGCGGTTGTTGGACCTTACTCTTTGGGTGGACATTGCCAAGGTTTACCTTGAAGAGGATCTACTGCCTGGGGACCTTGATCTTGACCTGGAATATGGTGATCGGGAACACGACCTGTGTCGAGAAAAGGACCTTGAACGAGAGCGCATCCTTTGGGGTCTTTGAGCAAATAAGGATTTGGGTGGTGACACGGAATCTCTACATGGAGAGTTAAAAGAAGAGCAAGAAGGCGACACATTGAACAATGAATAGGATTGCGTGCCATCCCAAGGGTAGTTCAGTTTATCACTTTCATCTTCGCTGTCATCAAACAGGCCATCCATGGCTAGTCCTGAATTTATAAACATAGGTAGTTTGGAGAATTGTTCATTACTGAAATCACTGTCCCTCAGTTCACTGGTCTTGTCTGCTTCGTCGTCAAAAACAGCTTGACTGGGATGACCGAAGTGCTTGTTCAGCTCGGCTCGGATTTCCTGGTCTTGGAGCTGTTTTCTGGTGCTGCAAGGAGAGACCTGCTTGCCCGCCTCCGAAGTCTCTCTCAGGTAGCACTGGTCTGAATCTGTGGAAGAGCAGATTTGCCCCTGCCGATCGGAGGAGACATCTTTATATGCTAGTGGTCTAGAGTCTTGGAGCTCCTGTGATAGATTAATGAGTATTTCCGTTTTGGAATTAATTGACTGACAATAGTCATGGTCACCAAACAGCCGTAGACTGGGCCGCTTGGCCTTCCTTTCCTCGTGTCCACTGGTGAGCACGGAGGTCTTGCTGAGCTGTGCGTACAGCTCAGACTGCTCGGGCCCTTTCCTGGTGGAGGTATTGCCTTGGGCGCCCGAAGGCTCACTGTTCCGGGGCTTCTTCGACGGCGGAGGTACCACAGTCTTGCAAGAGGACTTCAGCTTTGGGGAAGTCCTGAAAGGATTATCTTGGTTGGCTTTATGAGGAGGAGTTGTGGGTGGAGTTAGGCCTGAGGTCAAAAAGGAAAAACAGCCACAACAACAACAAGGAGGGGGTGGGGGGTGGGGAGAGAGACAAGAGACAGAGATCGTGTTGTTAAATGCCAGGAACATGTTTCCTGAACTTTTCCAGGATTTCAGACAAGGAACCGAAATTCATGACAAGGCCTGAAAAAGTGCCTGTCTCCCCCTCGGTCTCTGTCACCAAGGAAAGATGGACGTCACTACCGCCGGGCAGCCGTGAAATCCGTGATATTTTGTATTTTAAACGCCCGTGCTAACAGATCTTGCTTCCCAGAAAACATGAACGCCTCACTACCGGCCTCCACCACACCAGGCACTACCAGAGCTCGCGTCTCCGGGGGCGCGGTCTGTCTGCCTTACAGAGAATGAACAGTGGGGCCGGGGGGGGGGGGGGGGGGGGGCGGGGGGGGTGCAGAGCAGCTTGGGTAGCCCTCGTCTGCAAAGAAGGCTGCCGAGCACACAAGTGGCTCAGAAATTGTTCTCCCATCAAGGATATCTACCCATGGAGCCCAAGAACTAGGCAACTTAAAAAAAAGAAAGGGAAAAAAAAAAGATGGGATGACAGCAAATGTGGGGCAGGGTCAGAATGACAGACACAACTTCCAAGTGAAGTTCAGAAACACATGACAGACCGAGGCAGGGAACCAGACAGCTCTGCAACTTGACGGGATGTTTCTTTGCCTCCACAGTTCATTAACTTAGTAAACCATGGCTAATGTAGGTATAATACTTTCTTGTAAGCATAACTAATACATTCCGTCTAAAATATGCTTCTGCGACAGAACCCTAAATGAACAGGAACACTAAATATCACAGTGCCAGTGGGCCGTTTTATTTAGAGCACATCGGGGCGGGCGGCGAGGCTGAAGGATTGAAGCGGATCCAAACTTCAGCAACCAACTAATTAAAAAAGTAAAAATTAAATAAATAAAGGGAGACGAGAGAAACCCCATCAGTCGGGCCTTTTGTCCTTTTCTAGGGAAGAGCAGAAAAATGCCATCAGAGGCCATCGTGGGAGAGTCTGTGAATCACAGTTGCCTCCCCTGTGTTTTACCCCTGAGAAAGTTCTAGGCATCCCTTTACACCGAAGGAGGGTAATTGGGAAACGGCTCCAGAGGCCAAGGAACTTTGAAGAAGGGCAGGCTGGAGTTCAAATGACTTTATGCTTACAAGGGAATATTTGAGTTTACCACACATTTTCTATTTAGAAGGATGGGTAAAGGCTATTCAGCAGAAAAGAACTTCTAGTCTGCTAACAAGCCTGGGGTTAGACTTAAGGCAACTGCGCATTTCAAGGAAATGGCAGAGAAATCTAACCCTGCTGGAGAAAGGAAAAAAAAAAAAAAATATATATATATATATACACACACATATATATGTATGTATACACACACACACACACACACACACACACACACACACATAACCAAGTAGGTTACAGAAAGCCACTTGAAATTTTGATATGATCAGGAAAATACTGCCTCTTTCTCCCACTTTACAATAAAAAAGTGGAAGACATTAATATTAATATCTCCTCTATAATAAAATATTTTACACTAATATTTGGCAATTTTTATTATGCATAGCTAACCCTCCTTAAATGAGAGAAAACCTACAAAAATGCAAGGTAATTTGATTCTGGAAATCCATCCCAGAAAAGTTCAGAAAGACAGGGAAATACAAACATAAAGAGAAGGGACACATCAGAGTCCCAGAAAAGCTCCCTCGAGTAGCAGCCAGGCACTGTTCTCCAGAAGATAACCGGGAGGGGACATACTATTGAACGAAACATCAGTGTCACTGAGGCACACTCTCCTTTTGTTCCCTCTTTCGCGGACAAGTATGTCTTTTCCTCAATCTAAGAAATTCCTATATAATCGAATTGTCTCCTTTCTCTCTCTTTTTCCCTCGTTTTTGCACAGCCGCGTCATAACACGGATGTCTACCGCATGCTGCCTTCGATTGCCATTACAACAAATTTTAAGATCCTGATGCCCCCCCTCAAACAAATGACAAATTCTCAGATATTTCTCATAGGAGGCTAACGTGCTCAAAGAAATAATGATGAATAATCTCTCTTTGCTGAGCAAATAACAGTCAAATATTCCAAATGACGTAGCCCTTGAATGGGGGAGACGACATTTGACATCCTAAAATCCGATTTCATAAATCTTCTCGTGGTTTCCAAAGTAGGATAGATTTTACTTTCCTAATAATTTACTGCCAGGATCACTCGTTTGATACTTATCAGATAATGCTATATATTCTTACACATCTCTTTTTGAATGTATGTTTTATCTTGTCTCTCCAAATAAATTATATGCTCTTAGTGGAATATTGCCTGGGCTTCTTTTTGCAAAAATTCTTACTCGTATTTTTTTTCTCCCTAGGGGCGCCTGGGTGGCTCAGTCTGTTAAGCGTCTGCCTTCGGCTCAGCTCATGATCTCAGGGTCCTGGGATCGAGCCCCGTATTGGTATTGGGCTCCCTACTCAGCGGGGAGCCTGCTTCTTCCTCTGCCTCTCCGGCTCCCCCTGCTTGTGCTCGCTCGCTTTCTCTTTGTCAAATAAATAAATAAATAAAATCTTTAAAACATTTTTTTTTCTACATTCTCCTTTAGTAGTGGGTCTCACATTTCAGTGGCCCAAGAATAACTTGGGAAGCTGGTCAAACATTTTTAATGAGGTGGTTCATGGACCACATATGGAGAGCCTCTGTCCTGTCATATCCATGCAGCACATTGCCTTGTTCTCAGGTACATGTATTTTGACTGACATTCTAGACGTATAAAAAGAAACCCTAAACTTCAGAAACACCAAATTAGGCCACTATTAAAGAGAGACTAGTTCTAAATATAGCTCGGCTATCTAGGGATTTTAAATATAGAAATTCTTTTTAGTCTTGAACATTTGAAACCCTTGTCCTAGTACCTAAGCTCATTATCGCTTAAATAACTGATTCTCAAGTTGCTCTTGGGAGTGGCGACACCCTGATTGTTGTCGTGGGTTTTTTTGTGTGTTTTTTTTTTTTCTTTTGAGTTAAAAGCCAAGCCTTTTACCTTCTTCCCATCTTAGGCAGCCTGCAGCAAGGGGAACAGACATTCACTGAACACCTACTACGTGCTGGATAATATACCAGAGGCTGGAACATCAGGGACTTCATGGGCCAATCTCCACAACTTGAAGAAAGTACGTGTTCTTGCGCATATGCTTAAAATTTACAGAAGCACTGAGATAACCAAATAGACACCCTAGGAGTGAAAATAGGGCTGTAAATTTCTGTTGGCACACTTTGTTAAAAATAATAATAATAATACTTGCCCAATGGACTGAAGTTATTTTAGGGTTAGTGAGTAGGTGGGTAAGGGAAAACAATTCCGGTAGTTCCCTAAACTTTTTACTGTTTACTGAAATGTCTTTATTCAGAGACTACCTCCCGGCAAGACTGAGAAATCTCAAGGGCGGAACCACCAGCACCTAACTGAAAATCTATTTGCAGGTGGAGTGGAGAGCCAAAGCAAAACAAAGCGCAAGAAGTACTTGTTTTTTGTGTTTGGGTTTTTTTTAACATAGTGTCAAACTTTTAAGAGCCACTGATGGGGCAGGGACCCCCTTCCTGCACGCAAACTAATTGGCTCTCTCCCAGGTGCCCCGGCCGGAGCTCGGTCCCCTGCGCTGGGAGGGCAGTCAGTACTCGATTCCTTCATGCACTTCCTTTGCTCATCTTCCCTCCAATGGCCAGACTCTCAATTTCACCCCACGAGCTTAAATCAACAGCGCTAATGCCTCCCATCACCTCCGGATTATTTCCTGTGTGTTGATTTTCTGGGGAATGTGTACATTTTGGTGTTGACAGTACAAGGTATATTCCATGCTCTCTCTTGAACTTAGCAGGTTTTGACAGATTTATGTGAGGACAGATGGCCATTACAGGCTGAAGGCTGACAAGAGGCAGTTCAGAACATTGTTAACACACTTGCACAAACTCTCAGCAGTGCAGAATGTAATTCAGACTAGAGCTTTTTTATTACTGCCTATTTTCTTTTGTCAAAAGAGCCTGCTGTGCAGAGCAACAAATGGCTGCTATTACCCAGAATGTAATGGGTGTCAGACAAATCACGTAACACAAACAATCAAGAGTATGTAGGTCATATTTCAACAGAGCACAACCTTAGCAATATTTATGATTACTGCATTGAAATGTGTTCTATAATAAACAAGTGCTTCTGCATCACTCACACTTCTGCACTTCTGCACAGCAAATTGGGGAGAAGTGCCACACACTCCACAGTCATCCTTCTAAACAGCCCTTGTATTTAAAAAAAAAAAAAAAAAGTCAGAGACAAGTTTTGTTTTGTTTTGTTTTTCATTATGTGCCATAAAACGATTTTCTTTGACGAGTTCCCTTTTGGGTTTGTTTGTTTAATTGAATGACTCTGATAAATGATGACTGCCCTGGTGTGTGTGTGTGTGTGTGTGTGTGTGTGTGTGTGTGTTCCACAATCCGCCCAATGACTTCAGCAGGGTCTTGTTTTGTTGCTGTTGTTGTTTTAATAGTTTATAACATATTACGGAATCCACTGCTCTATCCGTGACTTGCTTTGGTGTTTGTGACGGTGGGATTTTCCTTAGGTCACATGGCAGTTGCAATATTTCTTGAGGAAGAACAATGAGAAGATGAGTTTCTTATTTGCTTAAAAAGTTACTAAAAAAGGACCAGGCAGAGAGGTGTGTGGCTTATCCTACTTTTATATTTCATGCCTCAAGAACTTGGAGTGGGTGTCAAGGGATCACAGGAAGGGCTGATACTAAGGATGAATTGTTACTGCTCTGCTGGTGAGCATATTTTGCTATAAAAGCTCCTCCCCAACTTCCCCAGGACTCCCTGGAGGTCCAGAGAGGCCAGCCACTGAAGGGTTAATGCTCCCAGGGGGAACCTCTCACACCCTGTACTCTGGAGGCCATCACCCCAGGCTGTTCTGACTGTAGTACCCCTGCCTTTATTGCTTTTTCAATATGTCCTGTTTCACCCCTGATTCCCAGGGAGCAAACTGGCCTCACAGAAAAGCTCCAGAGCATTCCTATGACATGTACCTAATTCCCCAACTCTTGCTCATGGAAAACTAAGATATGAATTGGCGTCCATGCAGTTTCCCACATTGCCGGGGCAGGAGTAGGGATCAGGGTTAGGGGAGGGGAAACCTGCCTTCCAGGCAGCTATCACCAATGTCCCCCCTACCCCCCAAGCTGATGTGGGAGAGGAAAGTCCTTTGTTATTCTTGGCTTAGAAGAAATTTGGATAGTATTATTTCCCAAAAAGATACCTCAGGAACAAAGGAATGATCTTTCCAGATGTTGGGTCAAGAAGAATGAGATCAAAAAAAGAAAATGAAGGATATAGTTGAAATATGGGAGAAATCCCTGACCGTAAGAGTTGCCAAACACTGGAATGGGCTGTAAAGAGAATTTGTGGGTCTCCCTTTCTTGGATTTTTCAGGCTCAGGAATGGATTATATGACCTGTCAAAATCACTTTTCAGTTCTCTCATGCTGGGGTTTTCCTTTTAAAACTACCAACTACTACTCATATTTTGCTTTGGTTTATTTCCCCAAAGGTAAGTCACATACAAAAGACACATATACCGAAAGGATACAGCAAATTTTTGCTGTCTGTCAATGTTCTGTCCAGCAAAATGAATTTTTAAATGGGAAGTCCAAAAAGGATAATAACATAAAACTCCGCATAAAAGAAATTACAAATTGATTGGTTAATGAGTGGGCTCTTAAACACAAGTCCACCAAAGTGCAGTTTGAATGATTGCCAATTTAAAACAAGGCCAAACATAAAGTGAAAAATAAACAGCATCCAATCACTCATCTTCTGTCATCAAAACCATGAGGAAAAGACAATACAAATGGAAGACAACTTCCCTAAGACCCAGTGTGTTAGGGTGATGAGACTGCCAATTATTTGGTTGTTCTCATTTCTCTACTTAGTTATAAAAGAATTATATTGCTTTTTATTACTTTCACAGTAATAACTTTAAAAACAATCTACATGTCCATGTACACACACATATATACATATGTGAAATTTTGGGGTCAGCCACTTTGGTCCCTAACCAAATTTCTTCATGTCTGCTGGCTAAAACCATCATCTGGTTGAGCTGACATTGCTTTGCCATTTTCATTTCAGAAACAAAAAAAAGTCTAGCACTCTGAAAATCGCCATATGCAATAGATTTAAATGCCTTCTGCCAAAAGAGCATTCTCTCCTCTGATCTTGCTTTACTAACAGCTATTTTGAAATCAAATTAGTTTTTACACCTGTAAAAAAGAAGTGTTTTTTTTATCAGCCAAAATGAGCTAGTTTAGGACAATCACAAAGTCAGACCAGCTGGCAATACCTAATAAAGCAAACTTCCTGTCTCATCCCTCCTGTTTCCCAAAGACTCTGCAGATGGGGCAGAGGGATTATTCTGGAGGTCTCAGAATTTTGTTGACTTTTTACACTTGTACTTCAATGTTTGGAAAATTTCACCACCATTTGTGAGAGTAAAGAGAAAGAAGACAGCAGAAAGTCCTGGGCAACAGCTTGATCCATTTCCTTGGCCAGAACCACATGGATTAAGCCTGTAGACCAAGGACCAACGAATCAACCACGTGACTGTTTCCACCCCGTCTACCCCCTTGCTGCACCTATGGCTGACATCATTAATTGATTGTGACCTTTGCACCGAGTATAGACTTGGCCTTGGAATTCTCAACACAATGCTCCTGGCAGCCAATAACCAATCAATGACACTTGGCAAGTGAAATGAAACCTATTTAACATAACAGATGTTGACTACTCTCTTTACAATTCAGGCTTCAGGAAAGAGACACCATCTCTAATTGGACAGACATGCTTTGAACCCGGATCCACCACAGAGCTAGTGTCAACATATAGCTTTTTCCTCGACGATGCAATGGCCAGAGAATCAAAAAGATAACACATACAACATGCTTACTGGGGAGTGCCTAACCTCCAGGATGCGTAGTAATGTAGAAGGAGCTGCTGTTGAGATAGTATCAAAGAGGAGAATTTTCTACCTCGATTTAGCAGATCCCATACCCACACCCAAAATGGTGTATGTTCAGTTTTATGAGGGAATTAGAGGGATTTTTGCCACAAAGAAAATATGTAACTTTATATATGAGTGTGCCAAAGAGAGAACAACATTAGGGCCAATGAAAGGGAACGGGTGAAGATAATCAAACATTGAAAAGATGAGCAATCAGGTACAATGACCTCGGCAGGTAAAGTTAATGCAGAATTAGTAATGAAAGATCTCATATTTATGGAATACTTCTATACGCTGGCACTGGAGGAAGCCTTTTTCATGTTTTATCTCTCTCCTCAGAGCGACCCAATGAGAGACGGGTACTGTTATTATCTTCATTGGGTTCATTAGGATCCCGAGTCTTACAAAAGTTAATTAAAATGACCAAAGGCCACCTTGCTAGATGGTAGATTCAGAATTTGAACTTGGGTTTGTCCAGTGTCAGAACCAAGGTTTTGCACAACCTCACTAAGCCATGCCGTCGGCTTTTAGAAAATCACAGTAGACTAATTTCATTTGGAGCTTTGCTGCTTATAACGTTTTTAAATTCTGGCTGAATGCACATGTAATTGCCATTTCTGGATGTCAAAAATGGTTGAATACTGGCAATTTTATTTTTCAACCTATATTTTAGTCGTTGGAGTCCGAAAATAATTTGATTTGGGAATTATAAACATGACTTAAACATTAAGGAAACTAAGACCCAGAAAAGATTAAGGAGAGAGAAAAGCATTGTAGCAATTAAAAGATGAAGGTGGAAAAGTACATGCTCTGTCTTGTAGCTCCTTACTGATTTCACTGCCCATTGCCAAGTACGTGTTACTCAAACATCGCTTTGATTTCCTGCCTACTTGCTTCTGCTCCATCAATATCTTCTCCCCTTTCCATCTGTGCAGTTCAAATCGGATACAAATATTTCTCTCCCTAAGGCTCCCCAAGTCAGTTTAGCCTATGGAGAGCACAGTTCCCTCCACACTCCTTTCCGTGGATCACCTGGGTCCTTCACTAATGAGAGCACCTAATGCTTCTTCTGGTCCTTGAGCCATCTTTGTAATTCTTTTCAATCTTGCGTGCTATCATTGTATTTAACTTGAGGCAAAGTTACAGGGTTCTCCTTGATAACTTCTTTTCTCCCTTTGGTGATTCTCCTGCAATCGCTGTTTGTCACATACTGCAATCCCTACCCTGCGAGAAATGTTACTAAAGATTGTTCGAGGACATGGAGAACACAATCATTACATATTGCATCGCGGTTCAAATGCACGATATCTCTATTCAAAAAAACCTCTTCTTTACACCACCCTCCAGTCAAGTTCCAAAGTTCTCTTCCCAGCTTCCTTCAGCATGCTCCAAGTTCTTCCTTGGTCCCTCGTTTTCCTAGGGCTCTAAATTCTTTCTATTTTGTAAGGCAATTTGGCCCTACCTCAGTTTCTCTAATTTGCATCTTCACACTTAAAACCACCACACTAGATAACCTAAAAACCATCCCCTGGGCCCATCTTTCTTAGATGGTAACAAAACATTGTAGGTAATAAATAATATTTTGCTTTCATGCTACTTGCACAATGTGTGTTATTCTCCACGACAGTCCATAAGCCCACACCTTAAACACAAGGACGTCTGTTTAGCAGCCAAGGATAATGCTTCATGCTTTATATGGATCAGTCTCTAGGTCTTCCATTTGCTGTACATTCACTAAGACCTATCACACTGCAAGCATAGAGCAGGTATTAAAAACATGTTGGTAAATTGATTTCCATTGTATCCAATCATCCTTCAAAGCCCCAAGAGGAAAGGATTCAAACCAGTCAGATGAATTCTGGTTCACTGACAGAAATAAATCCACTGTGTGTATTTTTAAGGATTCTAAATATGTAAAAAATGTATCTTCTATAAATCTCTACTTGTCTTTCAATAGTGTAGGCTACTAAACTTCCAAAATCATCACTAAATTATCTAAAATTCGGTATCTATCGATAAGAAAAATGTTAAAACTTTTGCAAAAAGAAAATAGAAATGCTTTTTTGTAACACCATGATCTCACTAATGGAAGGAATGCAATTAAAATGATAAAATTTTAAAAACAAAGATATCTAATGCCAGGAAGGATGTAATAAAGCAAGTATATCCATGTAGTGCTAATGGGGCTATAAATGAAAGCACACCTTTGGAAAGCAATGTGGCTATTTATACCAGAAGACCCCAAGATATTCTATCTTTACGTTCACTATTAAAAACTACTAAGAATTTATCTTGAGAAAATAGGATAAAGCTTAGGAACAGAACAACAAAACCCACGAATATCTGATTAAAATGGCCAGAGGACCTGAATAGGTGTTTTTCCAAAGAAGACATACAGATGGCCAACAGACACATGAAACGATGCTCAACATCACTCATCATCAGGAAAAGGGACATTAAAACCACAATGTCACCTTTTACCTGTCAGAATGACTATTATCAAAAATATAAGAAATAACAAGTGTTGATGAGAATGTGGAAAAAAAGGAAAACTTGTGACTGCTGGTGGAAATGTAAATTGATGCATGCACTCTGGAAAACGATATGGAGATCCCTGAAAAAAATTAAAAATAGAAATACCATATAATCCAGTAATTCCATTGTTGGGTATTGACTCAACAAAAATGAAAACACTAGGTAGAAAAGATACATGCATCCCTATGTTTATTGCAGCATTATTTAAAATAACCAAGATAGAAAAGCAATAGATGAGTAAAGAAGATGCAGTATACATATATAATAGAATATTACTCAGTCATTAAAAGAAAGAATAAAATCTTGCCACTTGTGAGAGCATGAATGGATCTAGAGTGTCTTATGCTAAGTGATATAAGTCAGATAGAGAAAGACAAATCCCATATGATTTCACTTATATGTGGAATCTGAAAAACAAAACAAAACACATAAACAAACAAGAAACAGTCTCATAAATACAGAGAACAAACTGGTGATTGCCACAAGGGAGGGAGGTGGGGGGATGGGCAAAATAGGTGAAGGGGATTAAGAGGTATAAATTTCCAGTTATAAATATGTCAAGGGGATGAAAAGCACAGCATAGGGAATTAACCAATAATATTGTAATAAACTTACATGGTGACAGATGGTAACTACACTTACGCATAATATATAGAAGTGTTGAAACACTATGTTGTACACCTGAAACTCATATAACATTGTATGTCTACTGTACTTCAGTAAAAAAAATATATATGAACAACCATTTCTAATGCAGTGCTATTTCAAAATGTTAACACTTAAAAACAACCTTAATTTATAAGAGGAGTATGATTAAATAAGTTTTGATTACGTACTAAAACTAATGTCATATAACACGCTAAAAACCTGATAATAAAGGGTCTGTGATAATACAAAAAATTCTCATTAAAATGTTAACTGAAAAATCAGGATGCAAAATTATATTTACAAAATGATTATAGTATAAATATAATGTATAAAATTATCCATATGAAAAAAATGCTATGGATAACTTTGCATCTTAGAATTGTGAATAGGGGCACCTGGGCGGCTCAGTCAGTTAAGTGTCTGACTCTTGATTTTTGCTTAGGTCATGATCTCCGGGTTGTGGGATCGAGGCCCCCCATCGGGCTCTGTGCTTATCCAGGAGTCGACTTGAGATTGTTTCCCTCTCCTTCTGCCCCTCTCCCTCTGCCCCCTGCTATGCTCTCTCTCTCTCTTTCTCTCTCAAATAAATAAATAAATAAATCTTTAAAAAAGAATTACGAATATTTTTCCACTAGTTTATATTTTTGACATTTTTATAGTAAGCTTAAATTATTTATAGTAAGAAAATAATAAAAACCTTTTAACAGAAGCCTTGGTGTGGTTTTGTATAAAGAGGAAGCTTTCTCAATCCTCTCTGAAACAAAATAACTAATACAACATTCTCAACACTCATAGTAAATAGATTCCTTTCAACTGAGTTGTTATCATAAGCCACAGTCCTATTTCCCAAACCAGTTGATGTCTATTATGGTGGTAACTGGAATTACATAAGGTAATAAAATATGATGCCATTGAATGAAGTATAAGAAAAATTGTTTCTCTAAGAAGAACCAATAAAGGTATGTCACTAAAAGAAGAGCTGTCAAATGGGTTGTAGACTGGTGGTATCAGAAACACTGGGAAAACATGGGAAATCATGATTATTATTGATTTATATGAAAATCATAAAAATCTAGAATGATTTTGCACTCAGACTACTACACAATATCTTTAATTTTTTTCTTTTAAAAAGCAAGAAATGAACAGTGGATACCATCTAAGATACATTGTTATTACTATAGTTTGTGCCAGAAAGAGGAATGGATTGCCAGTTAGGACATTTAAGTTCAAGGCAAAGATCTCTGTATCTTATACCAAAAAAAAAAAAAAAAAAAAAAAAAAAAATTTGAATATTTCTTTATATGACTTAGGCAAAAGTAAAATGACAAAGCTGTATACTTTAATCGATTTTTTGGATAAGCCCACCAAATACTCATTCTCACTGGTCAGATAAGAAGGCTTCTACTGCATGTAATATACATACATAAAAGTGACTTATAACCATATAAGTAATTATAATTTATTTAAGAAATGATGTTACATATATGTCTATAAGTGAGTATATGTGTATATATGTATGTATGCATATAAAGATATGTATACATTTGCATATGTATATGTGTGTACACACAAAAAAATACGTATATAAATACCATGAAATTAACTACTCTACTGCTTGACCAAATCATGCGATCATGCAGTAGGCCTTTCATAAGGTGGTAATTTAGCAAACTCAAAGTGTGAAATTAAACTTAGTGACAATGGCCATGGTGTACATGGGCACTATAGTTCTGGTTGGAAGCATCTTGTATAAGTTACTGTTCCTTTACCCTTACCAGCAATGGCCAGAGCCAAGGAACTTCTTGTTCAGACAGCCTAAGATTCACTTTCTGGTCTAGTTCTGTACCTAAACCTAAAACACTCAGTGCAAAAGCACCATTTCCACCCAATTTAGAAGTCTGCCTAGGAAGTCTGTGGATTATTAAGTTACTCCAAGTTTTTAAAGCTCCTTCCTCTTCAGTATATAAAGTAAGACTGACTAAATGAGTCCAGAAGTCCAAATGGCGAAGAAAATCAGTCTTGTTTAAAAATATCTAAGTACATTTTGTTTTGGTGAATGGGCACATTTTCATTTTTCTCCTTTGCTGAAAAGATATAAAAATGGTAACATATATAAGAGAACATTATACTGTTAAGTATAATGGTGAGTAAGAAAATATTCCAATTAAAACATTGTTATAATGAATAAACTGTGGTTCAAAACTTTGCTCCTTGCTTTCTAGCTCTGTGATCCTGGGCAAGTTGATTAACATTTCTGAATTTTATACCCTCATCTTAAAGATGAGAAAATTACCACTATCTTCATGAGGTTGTTGTGAAACCAGTCAAAACCACTTACGTGCCTGGCACGTTTATTGAGTGGGAGACCAATAAATGTTAATTTCTCCTCCTGCTCAAGCTTTGGTGTCTTAATCTGACATAGGGTTACTTCAGGATCTAAAGCAGTAGTATACATCAGAGGGTCTGGCCCAGGTCTGACACACGATAAATATCTTCTCTTTAAAAGAAAAAAAGAAGTGAAAATATTTATATGTAACTTCTTATCTAATGTTGCTTATACTATTCGTCAATTTCATTAATCACATGGAGAATATGCACTATTATTTAATACATATTTCACACACACACACACACACACACACACACACACACACACACAGAGTTCCAAGTGAAATGTAAGGCTTACCTGCAGTTCCAGAGAGTTCCACACTTAAGGTTCGTTCAATAGTCTTGTTCTCAAATGGGGAACCCTTGGGGTCACTGGAAGATATGGCACATTTATAAAAACAAACTGAAATGGAGTTGCTGTAGCCAAATGTATTAGAACCCCCTTCCCTTTCTAAAAATGGTTACATTTCTTAATACTTACTTTGGTGACTCTGGGGTCAGAGGAAGAGATAAAGTTGTTGGTTTGGCTAAAGGAAAAAAATGGAAACTAATTATGAAATATTGAGTTTTGTGGTTTGGTTTTCTTTTTTTTTCTTTTTTAGAATATTTTTTCTTACTACAATCAGGTTGGAAACTGGAAACTGGAAAACTAAAGTAAGGAAACCCCCGAATATTGGATCAAAGTCAGACAACAGTCCGTTATGCTAAAACAAACTGCAGACAACATCTGCATCGGTAAACTATCATTCAAAAACACATACAAAAACAGAATTTTCCCCAAAATGTAGCGTCTCTGTTAAGGATACAAAATTTGCATCATACCATCAGAGAGAAATAATGTGTTCTATTTTAATTTGGAATACAGTACACGGTTTGTTTAGACAAGAAAACAGCAGAATAACTATAAGACAACAGAACGTTATGAATATTCAGTTGATTTTTCTCCTAAAATGTATAAGTTTATATCTAGCCCTGAGAATAGGTTATTTCTATGAGGCCAGAGATCAAGCAATAACCATTCCATTTACAGAAAATTAATTGAGAGATTATGACAAATTGTGGACATTGACCCTGATGGTTTAAAAGGGGTTCAGATCCCCAAATCTTACAGACAACTAAAGTAAGATACTGCATTTATCAGTTGAGAGACCTATAGACTTGCAAAGAGAGCTCATTTACTTCCTTTATGCTTCCTAAATCTTACCTCCTACAGGAGGCATTTCCCAATTAGGAAGGGTGGAGTAAGAATCTTCTTCTCACTCCAAAATTTCAATTGCTTCTCCTTGGCAGTCTTGTATTTTGAACAGAAGGAGGGGAAAACATGATGAGAAACGTCCTTGGGATATACATCCACATATTATGTATATATATGCTTATCTATAAAGATATATTTATATGTATGTAGGTTTATGCCAATTTTTTCTCATTAGCATAACTACTTTCAAAAGGTCAAGAGGTAGTCATTTACGTAATGAAAATCATAGATTTGAAACTAAAAAGGTGTTTAGAATACACTCTTATTTTATGGATGAAAAAACCTGAGACCTAAAGATGTGAAATGATATTTCCAGGGCCATAAAACTAGTTACTGACAAAGTCAGCCCAGAATATGTTTTCTTTTTCCTATTACCAAAAGGAATTGCATTCAATAGATATTAAAGTAAATTAATCAACCCCAGTAATTAAGATCCTTTGAAATGTGAAAATATTATTTATGTCCAAATTAGGCTGAAATTACATACTTTACTTGGATAAATAGTATTTACATATTTAATTTGTCGATTTAGATTTAGTTTTTAAACAATTGAATGGTTTATCATCCATCCAATGTGCATCCAGAAATACGAAGTTCACGCTGTCTTCTACAAATTAGGTAGCTTGATTGATTGGCTTTTATATATACAGATAAATGAACTGGTTTTATATTAATTTTTTTAGTATGTCTGATATAATGAGCCTTTCCAAAAGAACACACTCATGAAGGAAATTTACCAACATTTTCGACGTTCAACTAATAATTAGGATCACGCATACAGGCTCCACAGCAAGTGTTGCTAGATAGGAACTGTGTGCTACGTCACACAGTAAATACACATTGAAAATCGGTCTCTGGGATCCAGTTTTCAAGGTGTAGGGTAGGCTATCCGAAATGCTCAAAGGAAGATCCCTAACATTCTGACAGTTGGGTATAGGTGATGGCAAGGGCACTGGAAGGGGAGCCTTAGGCGGTGGCCATGTTTAACGGGACCGATGGCAAACAGGAAGAGAAGGCTACAGGAAGGTTCAGCCCCGAACCAAATACAGTACAGAACGCCATCCCTGAATATGCCCACACTCACAGAAGCTACCCCTAGAAGAACACTGATTTGGTTTACTGGGAGTTTAATCCACACTACTCCAAAGAGGGACAGACCAGAGCCTCTAAGATCCTTGAGGGCGGGGGAATACATCTTTTTCATGCAGATCATGGTCTTTTCAATGAATGAATACATTAGCAAATGAATGAATAAATGAGTACAGGGGACACCAACATGAGCCAAAGGTCAGGCCATTATCCTAAGGAAGTGAAAAGAACTTGACCCCACAATGTTACAGACAGCACACATGCAGTTCACTGAGAGAACGTTACAGTACATCAAGAAAGAGAAACCTCAGTAGATCCTGGGTTACTGTCTCTAATTGTTAATATATTTTCTACTTTTAAAGTTTGAATCATAATTTAAATAAATCCTGAAGCTAAGCGTTTATTTCCCGTTGGTTATTCACAGCCAGCCATGTTTAATTTGCTCTTGGCCTTTAACAACTATAGGAATTTTGTGACGTTTTGTTTGTTTCGTTTCGTTTTTTTGTGTTTTTGTCCACAGGCTTTGTTCTGGGATAAACTTTGTATGCTTTGCCACAGGCATATATCTTTTTTAAAAAAATCCGCATACAGCAGGTCTCACCTAAAGAGTATATTCCCCGTAGGCCAATTTAACTCCTCACTGCCATGCTTTGTAAGAGTTTACAGTATTATTAGTGGTAAGTGGATTTAAAAAACGAACCCCAAACCTCCTAAACTCTCAAAATCCAAAAGGGCCAAATACAATTTTAAGAATATAAAAATTAAAAAAGATGTTTTAAACATGTGTTGCATCTGGGCTCACTGGCTACAAGGTTATAGCTGGCTTAGGACTTCAAATTCAGCTCCAGAAAATGAACGCCAGACTGGGACACACTAGGACAAGGAGAGCAGCCCAGTGAATTTTGCAGTCCACTCACTGGAGTGAGCTCGGCTGCCTTCCCTTCACCTGAGGTTCTCCACACCATTGCATCCCACAGCACTGCCGGTTCTGCTCTGAGAAAAACTGGTCCAGCACATGTGCGTGAGGGGCCAATCAGGGCAAGGCGAGCTACCAAAAAATGTGGCCCATTTCAATAAATACCTTTCCCTGAACTGACAGAAAAGGATGGCCAAGTGATTTTGATATATCCACCAGGGAAAACCTGATTGAGAGCCAATTTAAAACTTTAAAAGAAGGTTCCTGAAGGTTTATGGTGAGATAGGGATGAAAGAGGGAAACTGAAAACACTGGAAAGAAAATACTTATTAAAAGCAGCAGCAACAGCATACCTGTATGAAATAATCATGGTTCAAAACAGGGATCAGGGACTACCACTCTGCAGCTGGAAGGGGAAGTCAGGGAAACAAAAGGGAAAAAAGAAGTGGGTGTTTGTAATTGCTATGTTAGAATATGCCTGCTTCTGGGGCGCCTGGGTGGCGCGGTCGGTTAAGCATCTGACTCCTGGTTTCAGTTCAGGTCCTGATCTCCAGGTTGTGAGATCAAGCCCCGCGTTGGGCTCCACATTTAGCACAGAGTCTGCTTAAGACTCTCTCTCCCTCTCCCTCCCCCTCCCTGCACTCTCTCTCTCTCACTGTCTTTAAAATAAATAAATTAATTTAAAAAAATGAATATACCTGCTTCCACCATGAGGTTAAAGGTAGGGTTAATGTGGAAGCTGAGATATTTTAAAGCAACAGCAACTTTCAATAAGCTTCCTTTGGGCCCCTAAGACAGGACGATTTTGAGGGAAGAGCCAAAAAGAAAGAAAATATTACACCTCTGCCAAGACAGGTTTTCCCCAAATCACCCTGATCTGCCTCAGAAGCTTCAGCCTTCCAGAATGTATGGGGACAACAAAAATCAACCCAGATGCTTCGTTGGATCTGGGCAATATTTTTTAATAGAAGGCAAACACAAATAAATTCCAGGAATTTCCAAATCCTTATTTACAAAATAAAACCTATGAGCATAACATGTGGTCTTTAAAAAAAAAAAAAAAGACTGCACTTAATAATCGGGAGAGGCTGCACCAACACCGTGTCTTCTTTCTTAAGGTATAGACAGCAAATCAACAATGCCTCGTTTTTTCCATTAATAGAAAGGAAAAAAGAAAAGCTTTTTAATATTGGCTAGCCCAGCTTGCTCCGAATTTCAATTATCTCTGCAATTCAGACTCCGCATAAACCTTTCACCACCCCCTCCCGACCCAGCTCACATTTCAGGGGCTTTTTGGTGACTGTGAATTAGGCTGCGTATTAGCCGAATAGGACATGTTCAACCTGTGTCCCAGGAAAGAGTTTCTTTTTTTTATGAGTCTATAATAAAGTGCCGAATTCTCTTTCCAGAGATAGAGCAGTGGAGCGAAAGCCTGAAGTTGGGGCACTCCCAGCCCGGTGCATGCTTGCTTTGCCTTTAGCGCCCCGGCCGCCGACAGCCTGCGTGTTGGTCCCCAGCCTACCTTGTAAATGTTGAGACTGCGATTGTGTGTGGGACTTCTTTTTGGAGGTGCATTTGTCTCTGCTACTGTTCCTGTTCTCTGTGGGTTTGGTGTGAGGAGGGTCATCGTTTGTGGTCAGATACTTGAGAAGCTCCGAGCAGGGACGTCTTTGTGGCTTTTGCTGTTGACAAATGCTCTTCGCTTTATTGCTCCATGAATTCTCGGTCTTAAAAACAAGGCATAAAGAAAGCTAAAATTAGTGAACTGAACCTTATCAGAATGGATATAGGTTTTCTGAAGAGATGAGATTTTCAATGAAGTGTTCAGTCTAAGTGTACTAGATCTATGAGCTGTGAATAATTGTTTGCAGAACAAGGAAAGAAAATTACATTTAAAATTCCTAAATGACATTTATGCAGCTTTTTATTTCATTTCTCCTACATTTCAATGTTCCTACTCAGCAACATGTAACTAACAAGACCCTATAGCGCCTTTACTGTGAATAAAAAAAAAATAAGCTGGTTTAAACCTTAATTTGCCACTGATTGCTGGAGCCCCATATTCACAATTCTCTTAAGTACCCCTTAACGCTCCGTTTTCACTCACAGTGAATGGCAAGACAAACATTGTTTAATACAGCCCGCTAACCGAATTATGTCATTGCCAGCATTCTCGCCAATTAATGGCAGAGATCGATCTTTTGCAGGGATTCCAGAGCAATCTTTCTCAGGTTAGACAGCTGGCAAAATGGCAATCCTGCATCTTAAAGTCACTCATAGATAATACCAGCCTATCAGCACATTTTATTGGAACCCACATTGCTGCGTGTATTAATAAAGTGGGCAAGGAGTAACAGACGGCGGAACTTCCATTCCAATCATCCGAAGACAAAGCATAAATGAACTCTTTCTAGTTTAAAGTAGCTGGAGCGCTGCTTTTGGAAACCCATTTCATATTGTTTCACATTATAAAGCAACTGCAGGATCCCAGCTGAATACATAGAAATAAACCTATCCTTTGTTTTACTGCTGCAAGCAAAATCCTTTGTTACTTTCCCTCCTATATTAGAAAGTTTGCATTGTACCTTAACAACTGCAGGGTTTGTTCTGATCCTGTGATTATGGTTTGCATGGTTCTGGGTACTGAGACCACTGCATTCATTATAACTTAGCTGAGTGTTGGCTGGTGCCAGTAAGAGCTTCTTAAGCTAGAAACAGATCAGAGAAGGGGGAAAGCAAGAAAAGTTATGCATCTTTTAAGCATTAGAATAAGTTACTGAAATTTTAAACGTCATGTTAATTAATTATAAAGATTAATTCTCTCACCCTTTAATTATAGTCATACCAAGGCACAGTAGTGCTAAAGGAAACGCATTTTTAAAAAGTAAGAAAAAATTGGCATTACACTACCAACTGTGAAAGTATTTCCCTTCCCTATATCTGAGACTTAGTATTGTCTACCTTGATTTTTGTTTTGTTTTGGTTTTTTTTCTTTTTTTGGAGAAAATAAGGCAGAAAGGATCTTCCTAAAAGGATTTCCAAATACCTACTAGGTGAGAAAAGTTGCCCTGCTAAATGAGGAACTGGGGGTTGGGGACAGAATATAGTACATTTTCCCCTCAATAACCCAAATGAATCAAGGGAAAATAAATAAAAGATTCTGTAATGCTTTGAATGATATTTCACAATCCAGTTTAACTTTACTGATTCAAAGGATATTTATGATAAAAGAGTGGCTATCACTGAAGACTTGTAAGTAGATAGAGATTGATTCTGGCTCAGGCAAAGCATTTACTGTTCTTGACCTCTGTTTCTTCATTTGACTTGCTGGCCTTCTAGGACCTCCCTGCTCGGACAGACAGTATGAGGCGGAGTCAACAACCCCTCCCAGTAAACCAATTATGTGGATGAAAATCCTCTGGTATCAATGTAAAGACATCAAAGTACCAGAGAGCAAAGCCAAATGGCAAATGGAGAAATGGCGTGGGCGGGTGGGGGGGGTGGGGGGGGTAGCAATTACTTATGAGGGAGTTTCTTCTAAACCAGAAATCTCGAAATGCATAGGAGTACAAGTAGAGTCTCCATATGTTTACATGGAATGCTTTTAACATTTAAAAAACTTAGAGATGGGAGAGAAACAACCTCTAAATGGCATGCCCAGGAACACTATTAAAGTTTGGAGGATAGCATTCCATAATTTACATAGAATGGTCTTCCATCAGATTTATGGCAAATGACAAATGGCTACCATAGATGAGAAGGTAAACTGTGTCTTAGAACTAATAAAATTCTGGTCAAGCACTGCATCGAAAAGAAAATTTACTCTTCATTGCCAACAAATTCACTCTTCATTGCCTCCCATAAATTTAGGGAACTTAGGTTGCAAATGTGCTATTATTTTTCAATCTTCATAAGAATTATGGATCGAAAACCTTAAAATATTGCATATCCCTTGATCTACCTTTTATTTCTAGAATCATAGGCATAAGAATAAAACTATAAATATGCCGATTATTATATAATTTATGATGGTGGAAAATAGGAAAAAGACTAAATATCCAGCCATAACAAATCTCTTAATGAACTAGGACATCTCCAAACAATAAAATAATATGTAACATGAACAATGATGCATATATTTCAAATTCACAAGCATGGTGCTGTATCTTAAAACAAGAGGGGATTTAAATCTTTTTTTCTTATTTCTTCTTTTCAGAGGGGAGGGGGGTGGGGGAATGGGATAGACTGGTGATGGGTAGTAAGGAGGGCACGTATTGCATGGTGCACTGGGTGTTATACGCAACTAATGAATCATCGAGCCTTACATCAGAAACCGGGGACGTACTGTATGGTGACTAACATAATATAATAAACAATCATTAAAAAAATTTAAAAAAAAATAAATAAATCTTTTTTTCTTATATCAGAGATTATTTGATTTTACAGGTGAATTTTTGGTCTATTCTTTTTGGGTTGTCTACGTTTTCTAAGTTTCTACCATGAACATAAATAATGCTAAGAAATAAAAATACACACATATACATAGCAAAAGACAGTTAAAACAAACTGTAGTAAGACCATATGAAGACTGTTATTACCAACATTTTAAACACAGAATCACAGAATTTGCGACTGCGAGTCTGCTCGGGAATTGTTTTTGGCATCAGTCTAAATTAAAAATCCAAACCTTATTGTTACTACATCATACCCATGCAGCGGGTAGCCAGAGGCAACTCCGATTCCTGTTAAACAGTAGGAAGGGTTCTTACTAGAGACGGCTCTTCTGCCTCCTGAGGCGGAGGGGTGCCGTCAGGCATGGAGGAAGGACTAGCCTCATTCTCAGTGGTCACATCTCCATCTGTCAGCGCATCAAATGAGGGCAATCCGTCTTCATCCACAGGGAGACTGTCCAGTGTCTCTGTGAGGACTGCTAGCAAGTTCGCCTCGTTCTCTTCATCTATCTTCTGCAAAAACAGAAAAATCGACGACGTGAGAGCGTTGACATTGAGGGACGGATAATGCTATCCATCAGTGTAGATGGATCATGTTTATCCAAATGAGTAGTACATGAAATTTTGAATGCTTGTGCCAGAACACAAAAGATCATGTCTTCTTCAGACTCCAAATTCACTTTTGGTCTGAATCACACAATGAATTGATACCTCTCAGGAGCAATCTCTGATGGCTGAGCTGTCCAAGCTAGCAATTTGTGATGTCGGTACATGTGACAGCTGTATATGACACCATCTTGTTCACAGTCGTTCTTCCCAGGTGTATGTCTTGTTTCCCTAACTAAAGGAGAAGGTCTAGAGAATCTTAGCACTTGAGAGAATTTTAACCATCATCTATTTCATCTTCAGATATAGTGTTTCAATCTCCTGTGCAGCCAAAATGCTTAGATAACCCTCCGTTTGAACAGGACCAGAAACTGAAACTATACTGAGATCAACCATACACTTTCATGGTTTCAATTATAATCTCATCACCAAACACTCCACGGCCATTTATTTCCCTCCCTGACATCTCTCCCAACTTTGGTCATAAATCTAGAACTGCCCACTGGACATTTCTCCCTGATAATAGCTCCCTCATCCTCCACAACCCAAACTTAGGACCTTTCACAGCAAACCTGCTGTTTCCCTTGACTTCCTGAGTTTGGGTAACAGTTCCTCAGACCCAAACTGTAGAGCGACTTTGAGTCCTCTTCATCTGGTCAGTCATTAGGTAGAGTCTTACTTTGTCATATCTCTTCAATGCGGTCGTTTCTTGTGGCTGGGGTGCAATTCTAGTGCTACGTTAGTTGGAACGGGGACCCCTGCGAACGTATTCTAACTTGTTTCCGCAACTCCCACAATCACTCCCAGCCACACACCCTTGGAAAGTTAATCTTCAGGTATTCATTGCATAAACATATCTGCATACCTCCTATACCAGGGCTATGTTTGGTGTTAGAGATAGAAAGAGAAAGATGACCTCTGCCCTCCAGAAACCCTCCAGGGGAAGGCAAGAACCTGTGAATCATTTATTATAAATGATAACATTTATTTCAGTACTCTGTACGAGCTTGTACACCTTGTTTACAGGAAAATGTGCTATATTCCCATCACCTGGGCAACCAGTGCCAATGCTAGGCACACAGCATGGTCAACGATTACTTGCTGGATAATTCATCGATCTGCGTTTACTGCCTAGAATATATGTTGTGTAGATCACTTTCTCTTCCTCCTGTTAGCACTCCACATTGTTTGTCCAATTTGACCTGCTTCATAAATCTTTTTTTTTAAGTTCCTTGTGCTATGACATTAACAATATCGGCTAAATCATCCCACACCGATTCTATTACAAGATGCACCTAAGCTGCTGACATGTAATGAAGCCAGCAGTGCCCACACGTCCTTTCTCTCTAGCACTGAACTCCAGTTAATTGACCTGACAAAATTACAAGAATCACAGAATAAGACAGCTAATCAGAAAATCAAATTGTATTACTAGAGAAATTAGGCAGGCCTTTATCACGTATACATTCTATTTTCACATAAAAATTATTTTCCCTCATTACCGATGAGTCCCTATCCAGAAGGAAAACTACAGACTTCTTTCTCTTAGATTCGAGAGGCCAAAAAGAGCCATTTGTACTCATGGTAGACTTCACTAGCATTTCCTTTTTTTTTTTTTAAGATTTTATTTATTTATCTGACAGAGAGAGAGACAAGCGAGAGAGGGAACATAAGCAGGGGGAGTGAGAGAGGAAGAAGCAGGCACCCAGTGGAGTAGGGAGCCCGATGTGGGGCTTGATCCCAGGACTCTGGGATCACACCCTGAGCCGAAGGCAGATGCTTAACGACTGAGCCACCCAGGCGCCCCTTTACTAGCATTTCTTACCTTTGCATAATGTGTCTCCCTAATGCCCCTGGACTTCACATTGTGAGTCAAGTGGATTTGGGCACAGGGGATGGAATGACAACTTTCTGAGTATGAGGACTCCACTGCAGGAGGTAAATCCTAATTGGGGGGTGGTGTGAAATGTTAATTTCAGAATGGCACCACTTCTTCCAGAAATTGACCGATTGTTTAAAAATCAAACTGCTTGATTTAATAACAAATCATTATCGAACATACCGCCCAGCCTCAATTCTCCTGGATCTGTCCATATAATCTGAATAATAAAGATACGGAAATGATTTTCACTTATTTTCTGCCCCAGATCATATTCTAGCATCCAAAGATTCCAATCTCTTCCCTTTCAATTCAGATTACCCCCACATATGAAAAACCAAATTCCATTATTCATCTGTCCTAAATAGAAATAATATTTAAATTAAATACATATTATTTTAAATCATCTAAAAACCATGAGATTTACATTAATATAAATATACCCATAGTAGCTAATAAACATAATCTTTGAAGATATCTCAAGCACACACACATACACACACACATACACACACATGGTTTGAGTAAATTGGACTTTTTTTTCCAGGGATCCTAATTTTCAGAAAGGCTTATTTCACTGAAGTTCAAAAATAGCTCAAGAAAAACAGTTAAGAATGTTTACCAATAAATGAGTAATTTTGTTTACCCCGATTTAAGTTTTGTATTTGGCTTTCCAGCAACACTACAAGCCTCTATTTGCTTTCAATCACATAATACAATAGCGCCTTAGTTCTATCCCTAGTGTAAACAAACTATAATAATTCCAATCAAGTCAGAATGACAAAGAACACTTAAATTAACTAGTTTCTCCAATTTCTTTAATAAGCCCGGGTGAATGTACATCAAAAACAATGGCAGAAATATTGGAGCCTGATAATGTCATAATTAATTTACAAGATCTGATTAAACCACAGCTATTTAAATTCTCTCTACTGGAACCACAATGGGAGGGAGGGCGGTGGGATGGGAGATTGGCAGTGTGTGTGTGTGTGTGTGTGTGTGTGTGTGTGTGTGTGTGTGTGTGTGATGGGGTACGTGGGTAGGGTAGGCTGGTATTCAACCAGGACGGACCAGTCGGGCCGTGATTCTTATTTACAGCCCATGTTCATCAGACACATATGTGGCTGACTCAGTGAGGGGTTCGGAGACCGTTTATTTTAGTAAAGTCATTCTTGAATTATGGAAGGAAAGAATGTTATTTCAAATTCTCTGTGTTTTGTCTAATCGTAGAAGACTGAGGAAAAAGCTAAGATATTTCCCGATGACATTTTTGTTCTGAAGCTCAACAGATACTCGTGTTGGTGAAGTTGAGTGGACATTGCTCCTCACTGTGGCAATTCCAATTAGTTTAGCAAGAGTTTCAACAATCAAACACTCCAGAGAAGGCAATGGATGTGACAAAAAGGACTCTGGTAAACAATTAATGTCACTTCCCATTATTGCTTCGGTCCCAATTTACAGAGCAAATAAATCAAAGTCACTGCAGATGAAGCACTCTGGCCTACGAACACATGTCTGTTCACAGGTGACAGGGCATTGAAATACATCAGGCAGTAAAACGACTTTGCAAAATAACCTTTCAAAGACTCGCTCTGACACCGTGTTCTAATTGTTCGGAATTACTGTTTTTACAAAAATATGCTTATTAGCTCCATATAAGTTAAGAAAAGAAGAGCAGAGAGGCAAAAAAGAGAGAGCAGGTCACCAATTAGAGAGTGATGTAAAGGTGCACAGCTGAGTGAGGGGGGGCAGAGAGGGAAAGAAAGGTCGGGCACAGGCCGACAAGCATTTCCACAGGGGAGCTCTGAGACTCTCAGGCAGCTTCAGCCTTGGTGGGCGTCCACCTGGGCTCTCCTAACGCAAGGTGGGTCTGCTGCTCCTCCCACCGCAATAAAGGTCCTGGTGACCGTACCGTGCATTCCTGGAGGGCGCTCCAGGAGTAAAGAAGCCCATTCCACAGACACTCAGGTTGTAAAGAGTTTCCACTGGCAGGCAATACACGTACACGTGCACTAGGAACCTGAAATTCAGAATGGGCAGTAACTCCGAAGCAATGCTATGTCTTTAACAAATGATAGTTCAGAACACTTGGTTCATTACTGCTCATTGGGACTGTTGGGTCCCTATCTGACCTGCCCTAAGTGTGATACAATTCAAAGGGCACAGTTAAAGGAAGGCAGATTCCACATCTTCGGGTGCTCAGAGTCACCTGAAGATTGAAATTTGGGGTCCGGGACATAATATCTGGGCCTTCTTCCCTTGTGAGCAGTTGGCAAAAGGATCTTGCAACTGATTACGCATGGTGGGGCAGACAGTACACTGAGCTCACCCAAGTGCATAGAGAGGGAATAAATCTACTAAATTAAGGAGGCAGGGGCACCTGGGTGGCTCAGTCGTTAAGCGTCTGCCTTCGGCTCAGGGCGTGATCCCGGAGTTCTGGGATCGAGCCCCATGTCAGGCTTTTCCGCTGGGAGCCTGCTTCTTCCTCTCCCACTCCCCCTGCTTGTGTTCCCTCTCTCGCTGGCTGTCTCTCTCTCTCTGTCAAATAAATAAATAAAATCTTTAAAAAAAAAAATTAAGGAGGCAATGAGGGATTCTGAGATGCTTCCCGACACCTGAAGGGAGAACTGCAAAGTGAAAGCGGCATGTGGTATCCCAAAGATTTTTAAATGCAGGCTATTATGGCAGGACCATGCCCTGCTTATGATAGTAATTTTTTCCACATCTTGTAGAATTGCAATTACACTCTGCGTCCCCAGATTCTCACACTCGCTTGATCTCTGTTTGATAAAAATAGTTTAATAGCCATTTAATCACAGCTTCATTATCTTAGCTCTCTTAATGCGAATTAGGCCAGGAGAATTCCTGCTTCCTCATTATTCAAATCATCAATAAGAAGGAAACAGTGGGGTCTTCTTATCACTCATTAATCAGTTTTAGTATCTTAGGTACTGTTTACTCAGAGATCAGTCTATGTGAGAGGTCACTTAACCTCTGTGAGCCTCTATTTTCTTTTTTCTATATAAAAATTCAGGTTATTATCTGCCTAATTCCTAGGACAGACTTTTTCTGCACTCATGGTTAATCGGGAGAAAAAAAAGAATGGACGAAAGCCTGAGAATCCTTCAAGGAAGGGCTCGATACATTTCCAGGGTATATGTCTATCGTCTTGATTGACCATATTTGAATTTCTTTCTTTGAGCATGATCTACTGCCGACTTTTAGCAGTGGGCCAGCTTCCTCCCAAATACCCAGCATGCCTTGGGCTTCCTCCTTGCCCCATCCTGCTGATTTGGAAGCAGCTAATGAAGACAAAATTAACTCCTACTTTAAGTGAGGCCTAATTAGGAAGGGAAATCTGCTAGAGTAACATCTGGTAATGCATTCTGAAGCCAAATATAAATGACATTTTTGGATTATCCACTATTTTGGATTATTTCTCCCACTAGACCCCAACCAGGAGTTGAAATAAATAAATGAGAAAGTGACTTTTACGATAGCTTGAGGGGTTCAAAGAAGAAACACAGTTGACCATAGGAGTCCCTTTTCTGGATCTTTACACATAAAGTTCTGTACATTTTGTTCACGCACAAAAAGGCAAAAAACTTTTACATGTGTGAAATTTTGGTTTTAATGTATGAAGTTTGATTCAAGATTTGCAAGAAGCTGAACTAAAATTAAAAAAAAACAATTTCTGAAATGAAAGAAAAAAATTACAGCTCATACTAGACTACTGAAATAGAATTTGAGGTTATTAGCTTTTTTCTTTAAAGCATTTTAATCAGGAAAGATACCACCTTCTCCGATTGGTTATTATACATGTCAGCTCTGAGGGGTCTAAGCCTTTGCTGGAGATGTTAATATTTTGAATACTCACTCTCAAACAACTCTCTTTCTCTTTTTTTTCTCTTTCCTTCCTGGAGTGTTTTACAATCCAATGTGCTTTTTCTTGCTTCTCTTATACCCACATACAGACCAACAGTATGTCCGTGCACCTTCTCACAGCCCAACAGTAAATGCGCAGAAACCCCACGTGGCACTTCTTAAAGTTTACTACCTCCTGCCCCATTCAAGAAGAGAAGGCCCTAAAATAACCCACTAACTTTCTGTTTATGGGATGGCTTTGAAAAAGGGTGGACACTTGAAGACGGGGAAAAAAATGATGTAAGAAATTTCAGGTGTATACGTGCAGCAGAAAAATAGCCAAGACAATAAAGACTTTGCATTACATCACACATTTCTTGTGAAAAAATACTTCTGTATGTATTCACTTCTTACAGATGCCCTGCGAATGAGCTTAGTCCCCTCTTTTATTCCCAGGAGAGATAAGATAAGCACATTATGAGACCCTGTATTTGCTCTGTTGGATGCCGAAGTTGCTGGAATTTACGGTTGTATTGCTAGAGTGGCTAATAGAAAAAACATAAATTTTAATTTCACTGTTTGGGTAAATCTCCATGGACATCAAGGCTACTTAAAATAACACGTATGTAAATGTGTCTATTCATACCATGCCCCAACACACACAAGTTTGCATCGCAAGCACACATATGTAAAACAGAATATGTACATGCGCATTTCTTTCAGTCTCTTAGGTATACGCTCATATATTCCATTGCAGTTGACTATATATGTGTATTATCAGCACATGGATGCTTTCTCCCAGTTATCCACTCTAACTGAGGAAAGCAATGATCAAAAATTGAAGACAATTCTTGGGACAATAAAATAAACCAAGAATCAAGTGGAAATAAATACACAAAACTGAAGAACTCCCTCTATAGTTATATTTGTCCATTTAATTTTTGTTAATATTTATGCTCCTATTTAAGCAGGCATAAAATATGTGTTCTCATCTGTATTAGGCTCCATTTGAACTTACTAGCTTATATCACACACTCATAAGTTACTAAGCATGCACTGAGCGTGTGGAATTCATTATTCTGAAGAGGTTACACGAGCCAAAAGCGTAAATACAGACGTTCAAGAGAAAGGCTTAAGAAAATCTTGGTTGATGGTTCAAAATGAGCTATTTCGTGGGGTGGGGGTGGGGGATGGGATACATTTCACGTCCACTTCTCATAACGTGAAGAGGAAGCCACCAAGTTGAGCCACCAAACAGAAGGCTTAATGGGCCTGTAAAGATCCAGCCTGGCCTTCGTTTGTTTTCAAGTTTGAACTAAAAGAGAAGCTGGGCCCTGTGTAAAGGACACCAGACTGAAAGTCAGGAAAATTGGCCCGAGTCCCATCTATACCACTAGCTAGTTACGTAGCCTCAACTAAAATGGCTCGACTCTGGCTGCAGGGCACGTGCCCAAATGATGATCTCGTAGGTTCCTAACTGGTTCCCTGCTTTCACCCTTGCCACTTTTCTCCCCATCCCAATAGTTCATTCTCAACACAGAAGACTAAAGGATACTGATAAAACCTAAGTCATACCTTGTGCCCCTTGTGACCTAGCCCTCCATGGCTTCTCATGCCTCTCAAAGTCAAAATCCTCAGAGTGACCCTACTAGCCTAGGATCACCACATGATTTATCATCCAAGCCAGTACACTTCTGAGAATATAAATACTCAGTCACTTGGGTGTGAATGCAGACGATCACGGTCTGAGGTGTATGGTTGGTTGCCCTATATTAGACCTACATCATCTGACCCTGTCAGTGCCCCCATTTATCGGTCTGAATCCTCTCCAACCACTCTGACCTCATCACTACTCCACAAAAATGCCAGGCATTCTTCTACCCCAAGGCCTTCGTACCTGCTGTTTCCCCTTACTAGAAGGCTCTTCTGCCAGATGGCCACATGGCTTGCCCCTTCATCCCTTCATTTACTCAAAAGTCACCTTCTCAGTGAGACCTTCCCAACCACTCTGAACTGTACATCCATTACTCTAGTTTATTTTTCCTTTTGGCACTTATTTCTATAACTCAATATATATTTTACCGACTTTCCTCATTCATGGTCTATCGATAATAGAACCACTGTGAGGTCTGTCCGATCACTATTAAGGCACTTGGCATAGAGTAGATGCTTATTAAAAATGAGTAAGAATAACATCTGAAATGTTCAACCAATCCTAAAAATATACTGTGACTTTTCATTCTCCTGCTGTTGTCGTTGTGGTTTGCTCTGAAATTTCCACCTTTTTCCACCTCCACCCAATTAATACTGTTTATCTCAAGCCATAATTCGAAATTAGCTTGCCTTCGTTCTTGTATGATAGGCCAGGAAAACAGCCAATATATTCTTAGTGGGAGAGAAGGAAATTTGAACAGAATCACAGAGGGGCGGATTCTGAAATAAGCACTGAATCTGTATGAGTCAACATAATGTACATCTTTTGTAAAAGAAGAGGTTGACATGGGTCTTCTAAACGCAGGGATTAATTCACCCCAACTCTGGTGTTTGGGAGGATACGGGAATGAATCATCAAGCAATTAATTTGCAGAAATTTCCAAAGAGCCGAGATGATTTGTGAAGAGAAAATCATGCCAGACCAACTTACTATCTGTCCATGCAGAAGCATCAGGCTCGCTAATCAAGAGAAAACAATTGATGTAATCTATCTGGACTAGAAGGAGCTTCTGTAGTCCATTCTGCATAACGCACTCATCTATAAACTGAGAGTATATAGTCTTAGCCAGAGGCTTTTTCAAACTGTGTGCCACGGGACCATGGCCATAGTAGAAGTGTTGTAAGGATTGATAAAAAACACTGTAGTATATGATATATTTTACACATTTATATAATTGAGCTCATATGCCAATATAACTCATTTGCTTTTAGAAAGCACCATGCACACTCAACTATGTTATTTCTCTTATCATAAGCACAGCGGAGGCCACCACTGAATTAACTTGCCATGTTGAATCATTTTATGTTGGTCTCGGGATTTTAAAAAATATCTTGAGAAGTGAGGGTGAGCAGCTTAAAACCTGGAGCCATTTACAAATACTCGTTTCTATGAAGCAGGATTTTCTCAATCCTCTTAGATCCAAACAGACTACAAAATAATCAGTTGCTAAGATTGATATAAGATACCGATCATCATCTTAAGCCTCAACTTCACTTTTTTTTCTGTTCATTTAAATAGTTTCGTAAGTATTACGACAGCTAAATGTTATTTACATAAAAAATAATAGTAAGTAGCAGCTGACTTTTATTGAGTGTTTCTATGTGCCTGGGGCTGAGTTCATTTCCTTACACACACTATTTCATTTAAACCATCAATTGACCCCATGATTAGGCCTAAATTCATGCAGCTTACAAGAGGCAGAGTTGGGTACCAAATCAGATATATCTGATAAAGCCTTGTTCTCACTCCCTTTCCTTCCATGTTGGAATTTTATGGTTGAATCCATGGAACGAAAATGAAAAGTGGGCATGTGCTAGTCTAATCTGTAATTATATTAGAGGATACAAAATGAGTTATCGAAGGATAAGATCCCAAGGTGGGGAACTGCAGTTACCTTCCATGAAGCAGAACTGGCCTTCCATGTAGAAAGAGGGTTTTGCTTTGACATTGCTTCTCAGTATTTCTCATTATTGCCGGCCCAGTGTCACCACAGAGCCTCTCTTTAGTCCTACTGGGTGTGACCTGCCCTTTTGTTAGAATGTTCTTTCCATTCCCCTTCATTTCCTCCTATCCTATCTCTACCTCAAAGCCTGTCTTCAAGCTCTTAAAGCCTTTATAAGAATAACCTGGATCCCTGGATAGAAATACAGATTTTGAGGTCTCATTACTGACCACTAAATCGAAACCTCTAGATCAGAGTTTCTCAACTTTGACACTCTTGACATTTCGGGCCAGATGATTCTTTGTTGGTAGGGGCTGTCCTGTGCATCTCAGGATGTTTTGTAGTATCCCTAGCCTATGCCTATTTGATGCCAGGAGCACATCCCCTATTACCAAAGCAACCCAAAATGACTCCAGTTACTGCCAAATATTTGGTGGGAGGCAAAACTGCGCCCAGCTGAGAATGATTGTCCTAGAGGAGCAGTTCGGGATTCCGCAGTTCTGATAAGCACCCCAAGTGATTCTGAATCATGCAAGTTTGGGTAATTTGCTGTTTTGTGGCTGTTGAGTAGTGTATAGATCAATTCATGGTGGGAATTTATGATTCCAAGTAAGCTAGATTTATGTCTTCTAACACATGCAGTTCTAGCAGTTCTTAATAGTTATTAATAACATATTTTTTATTTATTCTATGTGAATGCTTATTTCCAATATCTTATACTATGTGCCTACATGTTTTATAGTCTATGCTTCCTTGTTGATTACAACTTACTGGTTATTTACTCCCCGAATTTCTTTTTGATTAGTCCAATGGCATTTCACTCTTTTTATTGCCAATCATTCTCTGCTTTTTTCAACATTTTCTCACTGTCATCATTATCATAAAGTTCATTTTGGTTTTTTAGTCTATTTGACTACATAGACTACATGCTAAATGATTCTTGAGGATTTTCTTCTATATGCTTTCACAGAGTTCTTAAACATTTCTAGACTTCTTAAGATTTTTTTTAAAGCTCAAAAAGCACATAAAAGCCTTATACAAGTTTGATGTTATTATGAAAGAGGCTGTGAGGCAAAATATAGACTCTGAAGTTAGACTGCTTACGTTTGGATGCTGAGTTCATCACTTACAAGGTGCATAACCTTCAGCAAGTTACTTAACCTCTCTGTGTCTCAGATTTCACGTCTGAGAAGGGCGTTATAATAATAAGACTTACATTGAAGGGCTATTTTGAGCAAATCCAGGAATACTATGTAAAACAGGGCCTGGAATATAGTAAGGACTTATCCTTGCTACTCTTAATATTATCATTATTATAGTCCTTATGCACTAGATTGAGTTCAAAATAAGTGAGACCAAAAAATGGATCCATTGGGAAAATACTATAGTGGAGGGAACATTTAAAGTAGACTTCAAGGTTGGCATAGGATATGAACAATTGAAGGGAAAAGGGAAGACCATTCTATACAATAAGCCTACACAATAT
Source organism: Ursus arctos (assembly GCF_023065955.2). Classification (NCBI taxonomy): domain Eukaryota; kingdom Metazoa; phylum Chordata; class Mammalia; order Carnivora; family Ursidae; genus Ursus; species Ursus arctos. The sequence goes on from NW_026623111.1 coordinate 18,273,625, forward strand.
AGAGATTTTCAATGTGGCATCAAAATTACCATGTACATGAAGGCTCAGAAATCCTTACAATTTGTATAAAGCTCACTGCCTACCTGTTACTTGTTAAGATGGTATGTTGGGATTAACAGGTGTGATATGACATAATCACTGGCTGCTTGCATGTTTATTGCATAGAGTGACCACCTGAGATCCATGCCATGCCAAACCATGATATCTACATTTGACACACTCTCCTTTCATGTACACACATGCAGACTTACACTTATGTGCATATGTACAAGTACATAAAATTTTATTACTTACACATATTTATTGAGGGCCTACTATATGCTTTAATCTGTTTTCTAGAAACTTATATTTCACTTTGGTGGAGAGAGGATGGCAGATAATACACAAATGAACCCCTTCTAAAGACAGATAAATAGGATATATACATACACATATAGAAAGAAAGAACATAGACTATATATACGTATATTCACACACACACATTACATACACAGAATGTATGTATGTAGAGAGAGAACATAACGTTTATACATAATATTAGCTTTGCACAGTGGCAGTATCGTAGCCAATGAGGTTTATCCGAGGCGCGATTATTGCTAATTAAAAACTTTTCCTAATAAAGTTTATATATAATATTATTAGTTGTATATATTATATATATGATTATTATATATTACATAATATTAAACATATAGAAAGAGAAAGAGAAAAAAAAGAGACAGAGGGATATATTTGGAGTGTGTGTGTGTATGTGTATGTATAAAAACATAGAGAGGAAGAATAGAATATATGTGTGTATATACGTGTGTGTATGTATACATAGATATACATGCTTGATAGTAAAATATGTACATTGATAATGTATATAATATATACACATATATAAAGTATATAGAGTACATATATATACACACACAGAATATATATGTAGAGAGAGAATATAGAGTTTATATAATAATTATATTATTAATTATATATATTATATACATTTTTTATAATATACATATATAGAGAGAGATAGAGAAAAAAAGAAAGAGACAGAGAGATATATCTGGAGTGTGTGTGTGTACATATATAACACAGAGAGGAAGAATATAGAATATATTCTATATATTAGATATATAGAATAGAATATATGTGTGTATATATGTGTGTATGTATGCATATATATACTTGATAGTAAAATAAATAATCCAATAATGTATATGTACATATGTTCATATATAGAGAGAGAGAGAGAGAGAGAGACTGACAGCATTTGAAGTAGCAAGCTATAATAGCTGAGAAAGAAATGCTCTAGGCAGAGAAAGGAGTAAGTGTAAAGGTTCCGAGGTGAGAACTTGAAATGTGTCAGACATTAATATTTTCGTAGTTTACATATTAGTATATCTGGGAGGAAGGTAATGTTGAAAATATTTAACAAACATTACACATGAGCACTGATCACTGAGGACAGCAGCACCAGGATGTCAGAAAGAAGGCCCATACTGTAAATGACACAAAGGTTTATTGTGGCAAATTAGCAGATTGTGTTAACCCTGGATACAAGCATGTTTTTTACTCTGACTCTGGAAGACACTGTGTAACAATTTCCCATTACGACCAATAAATTCTCTATAAGATTGTACATTTTCTGCCCCAAGGAAGTGCTTAGAAGGCACTATTACACAGGCCCATGCTATTTGTTCATAAACACTTAGCACCACAAGACGTGTGCCGACCCAGCAGCTGCAGATGCCTGGCACCTGGAGGTACATGGTATATTAAGGTTGGGGACACCAAGATTCGGGCGACATCAAATGATCTGATTACTGCAATATTCTGGCAATAGCATTAAAATGAGAGAAAATTGTCTCAAGGTGGTTAGAAGCTATTCAGAGGCAAGGCTGTCCTCCCTGTGGGGGCATCTAGGGTGAAGGGACTCAGTGTGCTTCCTGGTAATCCTCTGTGCTGTGCGGGGCCCTTCCCCCAAGAGAATAGAGCCCTTTAGAGCCCGGGACTGGGTCTTCGATTCCTCGATCAACTTTCATTTCCCACTAAAGTGTTCTGAACAGAGTAGTGGGTTGTCAGAAAACACCTGCCAGGTGAATACAGTATGAGCAGTCTCCACGACTTTGTGTCTAAGTATCCCACGTGGGTTTCGGTTTCCAAAGCATCTGAGTAAGGCTGCAATCTCGTAGGATTTAGAGTCTGAGCTTCTCTTAATACCAGAACGAGTGCGCCCCTCATGAGGAATCTTTAAATACTTTATACTGAATCAGTTCTAAGTGCAGAATCACTCATGAGGATCAGTGATTTATATGGCTATGTGGTGAACACGCACAGTAGGGTCGCATATGACTCCCAGTTAGACAAAGTGGCTAATAACACTCAAGGGGACATTTTTTAAAGTGACCTTGATAACTGGGTTAAAGAAGCGTGCGTACCTGTCACAACATGGGAAATGACAAAAGAAGTACAAACCAAACTGGATAAAAACTCAAGAGTTGCAGGATGATAAAAGGAGAAAAAAGTCATTTAACGACAGGCTCACATAATGACAGGATGCAGTAACTGAAATACAGAAGAGTGGGAGCCAAAAAGAGTCAACTCAGCCAACTGTATGATTCTGGAGATGAGAAGACAGATAAATAAAGTGTCAACTCCTAACTGATCTAAATCTACATTTGTTTGGGGCCTCTGGGCTCCCTAGTCTTTCTACAGTGCTATGTTGATTCCTGGGAGAATGAAAGCAAACAATAGCAAAGAATCGTTCTCATACATTTGCCATTTTTCTTCTTTAGGCCTCAACATTGTTTAAAATATTACAGATGGGAAGTTCCCAGGTCAGACCTCTGTAGAAATCTTGGGCTCCGATGAAATTCCATGTCTGTGTTTCTTAAAAGATCATAAGCCTCTTAAAAATAGGAATCATGATTTGCATGTCAAACTATTGTCAAAAAATATTAAATATTTGTTGAGTACCTACTGTGTACCAGGCATTCTTGATGCTGGGGACCTGTCAACGAACGAAATAATTTAAAATTCCTACCCTCACAAAGCTTATTATAGCAGGAAAGACACGGACGAAATAAATTACCGTAAACAAAATAAATGAGTGGGAGGAAAAAATGAATGGATAAAACAATAAGAATTCCACTTTTATTGAAGGAAAGCCAAGTATTTTCAAAAATCAGATTTATTAAAAAAAAGTCACATTTATTTAGGAAAATAGAGCATAGGTATTTTTTCTTAGGAAAGGACTGGAATAACTTAGAGATACTTAAATCTCTAAACTGTTGAAAATATAGCTCTTAGTATAAAAACTTGATGTAAAGAAAATTTCCTGCTGGCCGTCTTTTACACAAAGTGAAAGATGCTGTAAAGACATGAGTCTCAGTTTTGGCTACATATTAAAATCACATGAGCATTGAAAAGAAATATTTATGCTTGCTCTCCACTCCCACCCCCAGCCCAGAGCAATAAAATCAGTCTGTTTGGAGCACGGAGGTAGTATTTTTAGAAGCTTCCCTGGTGGGACTCTAATGGGAACCAGGACTGAGAATTACTCCTATAAAAGACTTGAATGGTAGAGCCTTTGAGGGAAGGTGAAAATATTTGCCACGATCTATCTTATGGGCTGAAGCTGAGAAGGTTTTCCCATGAGTGTAGACCAACTGTGCCATATTGAAACCCTGAAACCTCCACGTCTTCCATAAAATGTTAGACTGTGTACTCTCCATCTTCATCCAGCACATATCGAGTCTGTCCCCTTTACTATGCAGGCTTTCCTTCCTGGGTCCCTTCCTCAATTACCCACTTGGAGCTGAAAACTTTGACGTTTGAACCCCTTGGTTGGTAGTTGCTAATATCTTTCCCAGAGTTCCTTCAGTACTCATAAGTCCAGCAATAGATCTCTTTGGCATATGGCAGGGATACCTACCAACCAAGAGCCTCATTGCTATGACCATAGGCTGGCCAGGTTATGAAAGCCTGAGTTTAAAGTAAGAAGACAACCAGAAGAACCCCACCATGACACTCGAACTCCATGAAAACAATGACATAGATATATGCCATTTAAGTGAAACATACCCATTAAATAGTATTAAATCAAGGAAGTTAGCAAGGAGCACTTGTGCAGCCCATGTCCTACACATGGATACTGGAAACATCTGAAAGAATGAACTCCAAAGTATTACAAGCAAGGGAGGCTTCAGATGACTTTAATTCCAATTTTTTTCATATATTTTTGTAACTCCAAATGGATGAAAGACCTCGATGTGAGACAGGAATCCATCAAAATCCTAGAGGAGAACATAGGCAGCAACCTCTACGACATCAGCCACAGCAACATTTTTCATGACACATCTCCAAAGGCAAGAGAAACAAAAGAAAAAATGAACTTGTGGGACTTCATCAAGATAAAAAGCTTCTGCATAGCCAAGGAAACAGTCAAAAAAACTAAAAGGCAGCCCACGGAATGGGAGAAGATATTTGCAAATGATACTACAGATAAAAGACTGGTATCCAAGATCTACAAAGAACTTCTCAAACTCAATACGCAAGAAACAAATAAACAAATCATAAAATGGGCAGAGGATATGAACAGACACTTTTCCAATGAAGACATACAAATGGCTAACAGACACATGAAAAAATGTTCAAAATCATTAGTCATCAGGGAAATTCAAATCAAAACCACACTAAGATACCACCTTACGCCAGTTAGAATGGCAAAAATTGACAAGGCAAGAAACGACAATTGCTGGAGAGGATGTGGAGAAAGGGGATCCCTCCTACATTGTTGGTGGGAATGCAAGTTGGTACAACCACTCTGGAAAACAGTGTGGAGGTCCCTTAAAAAGTTAAAAATTGAGCTACCCTATGATCCAGCCATTGCACTACTGGGTATTTACCCCAAAGATACAGACGTAGTGAAGAGAAGGGCCATATGCACCCCAATGTTCATAGCAGCTTTGTCCACAATAGCAAAATCATGGAAGGAGCCGAGATGCCCTTCAACAGATGACTGGATTAAGAAGCTGTGGTCCATATATACAATGGAATATTACTCAGCTATCAGAAAGAACGAGTTCTCAACATTTGCAGCAACATGGATGGCACTGGAGGAGATAATGCTAAGTGAAATAAGTCAAGCAGAGAAAGACAATTATCATATGGTTTCTCTCATCTATGGAACATAAGAACTAGGAAGATCGGTAGGAGAAGAAAGGGATAAAGAAAGGGGGGGTAATCAGAAGGGGGAATGAAGCATGAGAGACTATGGACTCTGAGAAACAAACTGAGGGCTTCAGAGGGGAGGGGGGTGGGGGAATGGGATAGACTGGTGATGGGTAGTAAGGAGGGCACGTATTGCATGGTGCACTGGGTGTTATATGCAACTGATGAATCATCGAACTTTACATCAATAACCAGGGATGTACTGTATGGTGACTAACATAATATAATAAAAAAAATTTTTAAAAAATAAATAAATACATTAAGGTCAAAGAATATGGCCTATATGATTTTAATCTTTAAAAAATATTTTTATAATGAGCACTTTTGTAGTTATAACATAAAAATATAAAAATGTAAAACATGTGTGGTTTGTGATAAAAGGGACCAGAGAAAAAGCTTAAGTGTGATGAGATAATTCATCAAGATCAGTCCAGGTCTACTCAACGTTGGGGCCCTGGCGTAGAACCTGCCTTTCGTGGGCCTTCATTTCCTCATCTGTAAATTGGCAGCAGTGACATCTGCCTCAGCTGCCCATTCCCTAAGGTAATTAGAAGTAAACGTAGCATAATACCTCTGTGCTTTGAGGAAGCATTATATAAAAATGCTACGTGAAAGTACACGTATCTCAGATAAAGTCAATCAAACGATATTTACCGAGTTTGTACTACCGTTCTATAGTCACAGCGTTCACTTCAGTGCCTTTCTCCCTCACAACACCCCCCAATATCAAGCAGACCAGAATAGAATATCCTGCATGAGAACACTGACCATTTGCCTGACACTGTGTAACAAAGTCTAGAAGGGAAGGAGGAACCAAGGGCCAGGGCGCTGTCTCTACGGGAGTCCTCATTGTCCCAGGTGACATGAATGGCTGTAAACAAACTTTCCAGGTCTGTTGGTCGGCATGAAGTCAGACAGCTACACTCTGTTCAGACGTGAAAGATCTGATGCTATCAGCTAAGGGCCGCCCTGCTGCAGATCCTTTCACCTCCAGGCATAAGATGAAACCATCAGGCTTCAGCGACTGACCCGGAAATAGTTCTGTACCATAGAGCATCCGTTGCTGCCCAACTGCCCCTGAGAGAGCATTCGGCAGCTTACTATTTCTGAAACACGAATCCAAGGCCTCTCATTTTGCTGCCGTTCCTATGGATGTCCACTGCGACTATTTCTAAAGCAGTAATGAAAATCTTTTAGGCTTTGGCCTTCGAAGAATGGGGTTCATGCTCTGATTCTGTCTCAGGCAAGCCTATGTCCTTGGAGAGGCGTTGGGGCCTTGTGACCCCAGGGCCATCAACTGGCCAGCAGAGACAGCTGTCCCACCACAGCATGGGAAAGAGTGAGTGACGTACTGGGCGTAACGGGCACCATTAAATGCTACGGAAGTATTTCCTGCTAGTTCTCTAACAATGTCCCTTTTCAAAAATTATTTTCAAAATGTTATCCTGTCAATAAGAGAGCAAAACTGAAGAGGAAATCCAAAGAAACCCTATGTAGTAAGAATTTAATCTACTATCTAAGATAAGCCATTCACAATCTTTACTCCTGATTAAACAGCCTTTCTTCTTCTATAACAAATTGGGCTTAGGAACTGAGAAAACCCTACAGATATTGCCTTTAATTTGGAATAGCTGAACTAGGAGAAAAACATCAACAAGAAAACAAAAAGTGCCACTGAGTCATAGGAAATATTAACAAGCGATATAGATGAAAAAAAAATTTATCCATTTGAAGATGATAAGGGGGAGGAATAATTCATTTTACTTAAAAATATGACGAGGTAAAATAGAGTCCTCAGTAAATACAGCAGGTATTTTACTTAAATTCTTTATAATGTCTTTAAAGAGAAGGAAAGAAGGCCTCAGGGCATATTTAAGCTGCGTGAAGTCCATTTGGCTTTATTCATTCATTTCTTCTTTTATTCATTTGTACATTTAGAAAGTAGTTTTGGGAGATCAGGTGTTTCAGGCACACATGGTGGTTCTAATAGACACAGACCCTGCCCTCGTGATGTTTACAGCATCCTAGCTGCCCGGCAGTCACTGGTATATATCACAACATAATTATTTAAATGTTGAATGAAGGAAAAAAAGACTAAAAAATAAAAATACAAAGAAAAAAAAGAAAAATGAACATCAGAGAAAAGGGAATTAGAAAAAAGAGTGGAATAATCCAGAATTTTATCATCACTTTTAGTTAGAAATGAAATACTCTTTTCATATTATAGTCTTCAGTTGGGCTGTGGGCTTCAGAAAATAATCACTATCTTTGAAATGTGAATTAACGTTTTGATCACCACGCACAACCCTTCAACTGCTCTTTATTCCTAAACATTGCCAAGATCTTTGGGAGCTATAGTTATAATAAAACATTAGAGGAGGAGCAAGATTTTTCTTTCAGCTTCTGTGACAGTGATCAGAGTATTATTGCCATAGAAGCCAAATAAAATCAAACCACAATCTACCAGGGAGTTAAAAAGTAAACTCTTGTTTTGGCAGAAACTGTCAATTTCTCTAAAGTATGAGCATGACAGCAAGATACAGCATTCTTCCTGATAGATGATACAATGGCTATATGCTTTTTTTTGATGATGACCTCTTTAATCTTGAAAACATGAGATTGTTCTAAAATCTAACTTATTTCAGGGTAAAAGGCAGGTGAAGAGAAATATCTAGGTTGACAAAAGAATAGTAGCCCGAGTTCTTGGTATGTGCCAGGGATGTTTTTAAGCACTTGGCACATGCTACTTCCTGTTATCTGCATGACAATCCTTTGAAATATCTATAGTATCACCATTTTGCAGACAAAGAGACTGAGGATTAAGGAGGTTAAGAAACTCACCTAAGGTTCCATACCAAACAGAGTAGACATTTGAAGCCAGGTTTCCCTCGCTTTAGTACCCATCACTTTTCCAGAGCAATTTTCCACTGGCAGAATTCAAAACTCTTAGACCTTCTCAGGTGTACGTTTAAACTTAAGTGTTAATTTTATTTTCAAGATCTCTTTGGGGAAAAAAACACAGTTCACTGAATATTCTTCTAGAAAAAGAAAGTCACATGTTTCATTGCTCCTAATGAGATGTTGCAGCTCAGAAATTTCTATTACATTCTGACAATTAAGTTGCTAATAAACTGAGGAACCACTAATTGACTTATCCATCTCACAAATTCAAGAGCCAGCTAGCACCCTAGAACACAATTTCCATCACTGGACCAGAGATCATTCACAGTCTGCAATCCATGTAGGGATTAGAGATCTGATTTGCAGAAAATCGCATATTGTTCCCGTGCATGACGTGAAGTTCTGATTGGGAACACACACTCACACCTGTGCTCACACACATATGAGTACCAACATGCTAGACTGGAGCCAACGGCATTAGCAGAACCGAGGAGAAGATGTCAGTACGCTGGGGCCAATGCAATGGCTGTGGACCCCGTCTAAAAAATTTATGGTAATTGAAACCACAGAATCTTAGGAAATGCAGTCAATTTCATACAGTATCAAAAGGTCACTCTATTCAATTTATACTTGAGGCTGAGCACAATATTGAAAAAACACGTGAAAGCGAACGATCTTATCGGTTGTCTGGGACTCAACATTTACTGACTATATAAGGTAACTTACTGATTACCAAATAAATGCATTACCTGTGTTGAGCCCTGTATTGGCTCACCAAATTCTTGTAGAACTGAACACTGTGAAAGCATTACTAAATATGTCAGCGTTACCATATTAACTGCTCTGTTCCAGCTTCAGTAAGAGTGAAATTTTTGGTTCCATGTTCCACTAGTAACACGAAAGGTTCTCGGAAATTTTGCTATCTGCTCAAACTCGGTGTGTGATGCATCTTCTTACAGGAGCTACTCAAAAACAAAAACACTGGGGCGCCTGGGTGGCTCAGTCGGTGAAGCATCTGCCTTTGGCTCAGTCGTGATCCTGGGGTCCCGGGATCAGGCCCCTCCTGGGGCTCCCTGCTCAGCTGGGAGCCTGCTTCTCCCTCTCCCTCTCCCTACCCCCCTGCTCGTGCTCTCTCTCTCTCCCCCAAATAAATAAATAAAATCTTAAAAAAAAAACAAACCCCAAAATATTAAGTATACTATATCTAGTGCTTCTCAAACAATTATGTGCATACGAATCACCACGAGACGTTGGTAAAATGCGGATTCTGATTCATGGAGTCCAGGCTGCAGCCTGAGATTCTCAATCTCTAACCATCTCCCAGATGATGCTCATGCGGCTGGCCCAAGGACCACAGCTTGAGTAGCAAGACTCCACTTTTCTTCAACTCAGCACATTTTCTCTACTACTGGCCCTCACGTCATCACGTATGGAAAAAAAAAAAAATCCGTTTAATTACAACTAATCCCCACTGGAAAGGCATGCCATAATGTTTTGAATTAAGACTTAGATTGTCTTATCATGTCACTCCTTCTAGCTCAGGTTGCAAATTGAAGGTCGTCAGGCCAGAACTAGTCCAAATATATGTTTTGTTTGAATGGCATGGTGCTTGGCTATAAAGGATTTTAAACATTACTATATTAGTTAATAACATTTACTAAACTGGACATGTCATCTAACATTTCTGTCTCCTCTAAAGAAGCCAGAAGATCGGGATATTTGAGAAGAAGCTGATCACTTTATACTGGGAGCTCCCTGCCTGGTTCTCCACCAGCTCCCCTGTCCTTACAGCGCTGACCTTGACTTTCTGTGGCCATCCTCTCTATTTCCTGTTCGCATCGGAGTCATTCTCTCCTCTGATTTTTTCCGCCATTTTTGCAGCTCCTCATGATGGTGTATCTCTGATATAAAATGTTTTTCCCATTTCCTTTTCTTATAGGAACCCTAAGTGTGGCTTAAAATCCCATTTGGGGCACCTGGGTGGCTCAGTCAGTTGAGCATCTGACTCTTGATTTCCGGTTAGGTCATGATCTCAGGGTCATGAGATCAAGCCCCTTTTGGGCTCCGTGCTGAGCGTGGGGACTGCTTGGGATTCTCTCTCTCCTTTTCCCTCTGCCCCTCCCTGCTCACGCTCTCTCTTTAAAAAAAAAAAAAAAAAAGGATCCATTTGACTTTTTCTGTCTCATTAAATATGAACTCTTTTAAAGTGTTTGCATATCATTCCGCATTTTATGCTTATCATATAAAGCCCATTCACCTTTTCATAAGCACATTTTTATCCGCCTTCATGTGATTTAGCGAAGTAGATGTGTGCGAGATCTATGACGCAGAGACGCAAGTACGCGTGCGTGCCTGCGTGCCGTCGTACACCAACGACCTCAGCTCTCAACTGGATGGTCACTGTCCTCGGGGAATTTACGGTGTGTTGTGGTGTTTGCGGGTTAACAGGATGATCCCCACGAAGTCATTACAGGAAAAGTTATTTCTGATTGTATGATGGAGCTATGATAGGCCTCTTGTCAGGTTTCCTTTTTGAATAAGGGATTCACAAAGAATTTCGGTTTTTCCTTTAAGTGTTTAGCCCTTAGGGTATTGGTTTTCTACATTAGAAGAAAGGTTTGGTTATAGAAACCAGAGACCTCAGCAAAACTTCTAATTACTGGAAACTTGACAGCTTGATGAAAGATAAGAACAGAAACAGGGGATCATGTTTAGTGGAAGGCACTCTCTGAAACATCTCTTAGAGTGGGCAGAATGGGAGACAGGTGGGAACCAGAGCAGCACAGAAGATTCTGCACAAGAGCAGTATTCCCAAGAGAGCAGTGATACTTTACGTGTCTATCACACTGGGCCACAGAATCACCACATGTACTCTCATGGTTCATTCCCCCTTCTGTTTACCTCCGTTCATTCTTCCCTTCCTTCTCCTACCAATCTTCCCACTATTTCTTATGTTCCATAAATGAGTGAAACTATATAATTGTCTTTCTCTGCTTGACTTATTTCACTTAGCATTATCCCCTCCACTCCCGTCCATGTTGTTGCAAATGTTGGGTAATCGTTCTTTCTGATGGCTGAGTAATATTCCATTGTATATATGGACCACATCTTCTTTATCCAGTCATCTGTTGAGGGGCATCTCTGGGAAACAAACTGAGGGCTTCAGAGGGGGCAGGGTGGGGGACTGGGATAGGCCGGTGATGGGTATTAAGGAGGGCACATATTGCATGGAGCGCTGGGTGTTATACACAAATAATGAATCATGGAACACGACATCAAAAACTAAGGATGTACTGTATGGTGACTAACATAACATAATAAAAAATTATTATAAAAAAAAAGAATCACTACATGTACTAAACAAGTGAAAAGAAAGATATCCTAAGTTTATCTACTATGCTGCCGCAGGAAAAAACGAGATACATCCTGAGGAGGGAAATCGCAGGAGATGGATCTCCAATTTGGGAGTCAGCCATGTTTCCCTATCCGAACCTGAGGAATGCTTAGTCACCGTGAATTTTTGGTGGTGATGACGAGGAGGGGTTTCTGCAGAAAATTCTCCTGTAGTACCTGAAATAGTCTCTGCTTCTTATTTCACGACTCACCAAGAATATTAAGAATATTTCAAGACTCACATCTCCTAACCAGAAGGATATACCAACACTGGATCAAATTATGGAATCATTTGGAAAATTATTTGATAAGTCAATCATTTCATATTTGGAGCCCCTGCCATGTCTGAGGCATCATTCAGGAAAGCACTGAGATAGCGAGCAACGTCGTGCGGTGAAGGGGTTGAGAGTGCGGGCTCTGGAGTCACACTGCACGGCCGTGAATACTGGTTCCACCACTTACTAGGGCTGAGGACCCATGCCCAGCTCCTGAATGCCAGGACTCAGTTTCCCATCCATAATGAAGACAAATTTTACAGGGAAAATAACTAAAATATCTGCCCCAAGGTGGTTATAAAGATTAAGTTAAAACATGGAAATTGCTAAGAACACTGCCTGTCACAGTGAGGGTTTCAACAGATACTATTGTTAAATGTTATGTCTGTTATCCTCAGTGAGTTTATAATCTAGTCAAGGAAGTGGGATAGGACAATGGAAATAGCACTAACTCCCTAAGGCTTGTATGTATGAAATGTGTCAGATAAGCCATTCAGATACTGGGGGTTACTTCGGAAAAGGGAGAATCATTTTTAGTTGGGTTTGTTGTTGTTGTTGTTGTTTCATTTTTAGTTTCAAATGATGTTTCCAGGAATTTAGGCAAGGGATTGCTTATCAAGGCATAGAAATGTTAACATAGGTTACCATAGCATAAATTATTCTGGTCATGGAAATCCCTTCGACAACCATTACAAAACAGACCTCTCCTAACATTTTGGTGTATTAGCACCTCCAGGTTTTCCCTCAGACCTGGACGATGAAGGCATATCATGGGCATATCTAGACTTCACATACAAATTGATTGTGGACCTATCCAATTACCAGGAGCACAAACACATTTCTGAAGGCCTCCTAACTTGTGTGGCCTGACAGAGAGGCCATACAGTCAAATAATTCCACAGGCTTAGCAAAGAAACATAGCTTGAGAAAAGAAATAAAAACTCAAACTGAGATGCCCTTGTCCCACAAAGATGAGTTTTATTTTTATTTATTTATTTTTAACAATCTATTTACCTTTCATTCAAATGTGGAGTTTTATTTACAATTTAGGAATGATCTAAAACTAAACTGGAAAGCCACAATTGGGGGAAAAAGTATGATTTCACTGATATCAATTATATAATAGAAGTTTATCAGCTCCATATAGAAAGCTTCACATATTGGCATTTACCAAGAACATAAAAATGGCAATACACATTTTTGCTATCATGTATACTTTTCAGCTCATTATCTGAATGTCAATAGTAAAGATGTGTTTTGATACTAATTAGATGCAAGTACTAAAATGTTTGGTTCAAAGGCAGGGCTCACCTTAAAATAATGTTTCAATGTGTGTATTTCCTAGGGACAGATATGCCATTTATTTTTGCAATCTGAACATACAGCATATCTGAATAAGCCCCAGATGAATGAATAGATGGATATGAAGAAAAACGGGGAAGGAAGAGAAAGAAAGGCCTTATTTCGAAATAAAATAAATTCAAATATTTTACCAGCTTCTCTAAGTGATCTCCTTCTTTATGCCACTCTTCACTTATCATTGTCTTATTTGAACGTACCATTTGGCTCTCAAGACAAAGAACACTTAATATGAGTCAGCCTTTAAAATCCCCATCTTTACTCTCAAATAGATGCTGACCTGGAACATAGTAGGCATTCAAAAAGCACTTGCCCAATATATGAGAATGGTTGAACTCACTGGAAGCTCCTTTAGGACAAGCAAGTACCTACTTATGCTTGATGGTTCTCCAGATACCTAGCATTATACCTTGGCAATAATGTACTCCAAAAATAATTTCAGCTTTACTTAATTCCTTATTCATTCAACATATACTTAGTGAGAATTTGCTATAGATCAGACACTGAGTTAAGTAATAGGACTATGTTAGTGGAAGTCACAGGCCCCAGACCCTCAAATAGCTTGCCATCCAGAGGGAGAAGCAGAATAGATTAGAAACAGGTAGATTGAGAAGTCAGGGGCAAAAGTATGGTTGCTACAGGGTACTCGGTAAAGGCACCAGATTCCGCAGGACACGAGAGAGAGACAGTCTAAGAGAAATGATAGAGAAGGGGACATACAGTTGCTAATAAGGAATTAGGCAAGCAAAGAGGTGGATAAAGAGACATGCTATATCTAAACAAAACAACATAACTTACACTTAGAAAAACCCAAAGTGTCACCAGACCTGGTATATTATAGCAGACATTCAACAGTCGCTGAATAAGTAATGGTTACGCAAGCGTTATGTTATGGGAACCATCTGATACATAACTAGCACCAGGTTCTCCCACCCTGAACCAAAATAAAGCATGGTATTTGCAAACTGGTTGCCACAGTTATAAGAGAAAACAACAACAACAAAAATTGATATCTCCTCCTTCCTCCTCCTCCGCCCAAATGGCTCGCATGATGCGTAATAGAGCTTACTGCCTTTCGAGAATGGACCATTACAACTGTAAAGAAAATCACACAGCAGTTGTTGCAAATGCCACACGCTGAACTTTTGCAACCAGGATTCTGAGCGAGGATTCTGTGTGTCAATATTTTCTGGAGCGTCGGCCCCTGCTTCCCGGCTTCTGCTTACCCGGGGCTCATTAGTCATCGCAAACATCATTGACTCAGTGTGGTTCACTTTCACATACAGAAGTCCTTTGCGTAGTGGCTCTCATCCGCCACAGGAGAGAGAGGCCCCGGCCGTGCTCAGAGCCGCAGGGCCCTCTGAGAAGTCACACTGTGGTTGCTTGTCTTTCCTCCGAGGGTTACGTTTCATGACAGATATTAAACATCTTGTCCATTCTAGGATTGCTTTTGAAAATTATGCACTAATGATAGCCACTCAAGCAAGTAGCATATTCATTTCCCTTTGGCCTCTGTCTGGAGCTTCCCAATTTGGTCATTTCTTCAACAAATATTTCTTAGGCGCATACCATGTGCTAAGTAAAGGGTACTGGAATGGATAAAAAGAAACATGGCCCCTCCCTCATGGAACCTACATTGGATTAGAGCCACCCACTGGATACACACTAAGAAGCCAGTGAACAGAAGCCCCACTGGCCCCACATCACGGAGGGGCTGGTACGGAGCCCAGGGGCAGGCTGCTGGACACTCCCTCTCTGGAATTTGAATCCTGCCCAGAATTCTCCTACAGTTTTCTGTTTCTTTCCCCACCCCCCTCAAGGACACTTCCGGTTTTGCAGAGCTATCCAGGAAGTTTGGGGTATTGAACACTCCTACAAAGTTGCTATTTATTGACTACCAATTACGTACAAGCATTGGACTATGCACTTCCTTTATTTCTACATATATTATTTGAAATTTGTTTTAAATGAAAAGACTAATGTTTCTTGGCAGACACACATAAGTGATTTCTCAGGGATAGCAAATATATGCGATTACAGAATGTAATTAACACATCCTCCCATATCCCCGGAGCCAGCACACCACTGGGCTCACAGAAGATGCTGATCACTGACGCTCCATACATGTTTCTAGAATTGCTCAGTCACCATAAAAGGCAATGAGTGCATAGTGCCAAATGCCAAGGTGATGTGCGGACCGTAAGAAGGAAAGCTCACCTTTGGCAAATAACATCAGAGATAAGGTTTCATAATATGTATTTCATGTGTGTATATATACATGTATATTTTAAAGGCACTGATAATTAAAATATCAGCATTATTTTCAAGTCATGGAATTCTAGAGGATGCCACTGGGCGGTAGAATTCCCACCGTTTATTTGGGAACAAGAACCCCATTTGTTTCCTTAACATCAAGCACATTATGCTGACAAGATCCTCCCGCCACTCTGAAGACCCTATAGCTTTCATGAGTTGTTTCTAGACTGTTTGGAACAGCACCAAAATTTCCTTTACAAAATTATCCCTTCCCCATTAGATACAAACTAAGAGCCAGAAAGCAAAAGCCCCACTCCCTGCTCACTATCCAGGGGCTGACACAGAACCGGGGAGAAACCTAGTGAAACCTGAATTGTGATTGGAATCCTCCTGTAGTTTTGTTCCTAGTTCAATACGCTCGCCTTATCCACACTGATATCCTTCCACTCTCCTGTTTAAGGGAAAAAGAGTTGATTCTTTTTTTTTTTTTTTATTCTGTTGTTTACAACCAAAGTACTCTAAATTACAAATCCCAACTACAACAGCTAAATTTGGAATGGTTTCCATGTAATAGACTGATTCTTAGAAAAGTAAAGGCTTTGTTCATGTTACATTTATTTTCTTTATAGATACACGTCTGGATAAAGACAGGTATCATCACCTATAGCTGTTTATAGACTTTTTATTCATTTCACCAAAAAACATGTATTGTATACTCACTATGTTCCAGGCACCGTGCAAATCATTTTCAATGCATTGTCTCATTTAATTCTAGCAACAACCCACCAGCTCTAGGAAAGCAGGATTTTTTTTTTTCTCCCTTGTTCACTACTGAATTCCCAGGATCTAGCAGATTTTTCACATGTAATAAGTGACGGGTGATTATTTGCTAAATTTATGAATAAACCTATGAGGCAGACACTATTACATGAAAGAAGAAATCAAGACTCCGAGAAGTTGAGTTAATGTATTCATGGCCCCAAGCAAGTAAGTGGTGAAACTAAGATTTAAAACCCAGGCCTGACTCCAGGCTTCTACCTCCTAAACATCTTGCCATGCTTTTAGGTTTTGGGGATAACAGAGGAAAAAAAGAGTGTTGCCGATGCCTAGGAATGTGGGCAAGCCCCTCTGATTCCTGGTCTCTTCATTGTGAAGTGGAGATATGGCCCTCATTTGGCTTTTGTAAGTTTGTGATAGTCTCTTTGTACATATGGAGAGAATGCCATGGAGTGATAATACGTTCATATTAAAAGAAGCCATGGAGAGGCAACTCTCACCTTGGCCATCGCTAGCTTGTGGGGTGGCAAGCCTCTTAAGCATGAGATGAGTTCCATACCTCAAAACACCTGCCTTCTAGTCCTTTTAGAAAGGCAGGGAGAATTACTGATAGTTCATGGGCTGTGAGTTGAACTATAAATATAAGTTAAGATCTATAAATATATAATTATATAAAAATAAATTGTATAACTTAAAGTATAAATTTATACCTATATTTTATGAGGCAAATTATAAATATAAATTAATGTAACATATAAGTCTAGATATATATGATATAAATAAACATAGTTATAAATTAAGGTATAATTATAATAACTTTTAATACCAGGCCACTCTAGGTATTCATGAATTATCCACTCTACTGGATTTCCTGGACTTCCCAGGGAATAAAGTTATATTAGGAGACTGCTCAAGTGTCATTTCATAAACCATTCTTCCTCGGGTTGCCTCTTAATTAGGGAAGAAAAATATTGCTTAAAATGCCAGTCCCAAAGTCAGACCAAGACAAGGTTCAACGCAGAGATGATGCCAACACAATCAACACAGGACCACTGATGGGCCATTACAGATGTGGTCTTTGGCTTGTCCAGCTAGCTCTAGTCTGCCTGCATGCCGAAAGTATGAGGGAGAGTTATCCTGAGGCTCTTCCGGCAAAGGAAAGAGAAAAGATGTGTTCAAAACAAGTAGAAAGAAAGAAAATTAAAGGACTGAAAGAAGAACATTAACAAAAACTAGAACATTTAACATATTTAAAACATTTAAAATAAAATACCAAGAAGAGCAAAGAGTTTCACTACATCTTGATCAACAGGGAATATTCAAATAGCACAGAAAATTCCAGAAGAATGGGAACCTGGTAAAAGCCTTTCATATTAGACAATTAAGAATTTTCTGATGATATCGGAGGATGCACCATTTAACTCAAGATTGAGGGGGATTAGAGGGAATGATACTGTCTCCTTACAATCCTTCAAAAACTGGATGAAAATATAACTTTAAGTAAGAAGAAAAAAGAGTGGAGAGCAACAGAAGAATTCTAACAAATCAAGGGATTCTAAATAAAGAGCAAAAAGTCAGATGCAGGACAAGATAAGAGGCAGAGTACGAAGAGTGGTGCTTGGAGGGCATTGGGTACCACTGGCTTGCACTCTACCTGGTAATATCTGCCTGCTGACCACTCTTGGCCTCCACGGGGTGACCAGGCTCCCGGGAAAAACAATAATGCCAGGTAATACCAGTTGCATTCTTAGATATTTATCTTCATCCAACAGCAGTATAGCTGTTACCATAATACCCCGATCAATAATTTGCTACCAAACCAGAACACTATGACCTTTAAATACAACATATTTCAAATGAAGGGCAAGCACACATAACAGTCCTTTCTCAGTGCGCGGCAGTGGGGGGTGGAGGGGTGGTGAGAGCACTCTCCTGTTTAGACAGCAATAAAACACTGTTTTATAAACATAACCAGAAATGCAAAATGGGCACCACTTTATCTTAAACATCAATGCACAAAAACCTGTATTATTCGAAACAAAGAATGAACCAGGTGAAATGGAATCACTGGCTGGACCAAAGATTTTGGTACAGTCACCAGACCCAGCCTGGTAACTACTCAAAATATCTTATTACCCGGGTAATTTCCCCAGCCCCCTAAAAATATTTCCAGGGTGGTTTAGAAGATCACAAGTCAAATGCCATTCATTCATTCATTCATTCATTAGGCAGTACTGAGTAACTCTTTGTGTCCAGAATTTTGAACTAGGAACTGAAGACCAGCTAGGAAGACACAGGAACTAAAGGAAATAAAAATTGTCATCCCAACTTATAAATTAACTGAGGTAATAATAAGTAATCATATGGCATGTATTCATTGGGCTTCTATTATGTGCAAGGCATTGCATATAAGAAAAAGATGAGGGGTGCCTGGGCAGCTCAGTCAGTTAAGCATCTGCCTTTGGTTCAGGTCATGATCCCAGGGTCTTGGGATTGAGCCCTGTGTTGGGCTCCTTGCCCAGCAATGAGTCTATTTCTCTCACTCCCTCTGCCCCTGCTCAGGCTTGCACTCTTTCTCTCTCTCTCTCTCTCAAATAAATAAATAAAATGTTTTTTTTTTTTTTAAAGAAAAAGATGAATAAGGCATGGTTTCACTCAAGTCAGTAACAACAGAAATCCAAAAGATAAAGCAAAACAACAAAACAAAACAAAACACAGCCACAATTGAATGACTTGGTGCCCGCTCAGGGAAGGAGAATGATCAGAGCTAAGTGCCATTTGTAGGAAATGGTTTATTTGGGGGATTATGCCTATTTTCAATTGCATTTTTAAAGAGTTATATTCCCCACTAAACTTGTCTTTCAGGAGACTTATCTTACAGGCAAATTCTACCAAATCTGCTTTACGAAGACATGCCCAAGAGTTCAATAAAGGACTTTAAAGCCAAGTTTAGGATGTATTATCAATACTTCCTAATTGTCTTCCATCTCAACCAAATGTCAACAGAAATCATGGTCAATCAGTCAACAAGTATCAAGACTATACACATTGGGGACAAAGAATACCGCAAATAGTTCGTGGCCTTACAATTTTAATATATGCTTTCAAGTGCAATTCTCTGCAAATGAAACTATCTACAGATCCACAGGCAGTAGGGTATGAACTCTGATCTGTTGACCAGTCTGTGGCTGGATGGCTTCATGCTGTTCTCTCCACTAAATAACACGAATTCTGTTCCAACGAGATCAGGTCTGGGTTCTGCTAGCTGTTTAGGTAGAGGTGGAATTAATCAGGGAACACTTCCTGAATTTGAGAGGTTCCTGTGATTTTAAAATTCAGCAGGATTGAAAACAAGAGGACAGAAATAATTCCAGGCATTTGGAAAATTTGAAAAAGGCTGGGAGTAGGAGGGGATGAGAAGCTTAGCGCCTGACGATGGAGGTATTAAGTAAGAGGCAGTGTAAGGGAGTGGTTAAAATTTTAGAGTTTGGGAGTTAGGCAATCTCAGTCCTTCTGGTTCCTTTTTGTATCTTGGCCCTGGGCAAGTTACTTATCTGAGCCTTACTTTCTGAGCTGTAAAATGAGGTAACACCTCCAACCCGTCATGATGATTATGAAAATTAGATGAGATAATTTCTTTTTAATTTATTAACTTAAACTTTATAAAACTAAGATTTCTTTTATTAAAACACTGTTTAAAAATGTTTAATCCCAGTGTCTGGCACATGAAAATACCCAAAGTTACCATTACTATTGGCAAGAAGCAGTCTGGCAAATTACCAACCTCAAAGCAAAAATGCAAAAATCTGTAACATGTCAGACAATGGGGAACCCTGACGTTTCCTTCAAGATGGCTCTCCTCAGAAAGGCTTCGACAACTGCTCTCCAGCTCAATCATTATATTTTGTTCACAGACTCCCAACAGCAGCTGACGCCATGTGCTATATAAGCTACAGACATTGCATTCTAGATCTTTCCTCGTAGCTCCTTCCTCTGATTCTCTTATTTTCCTTAACTGACCCCAAATCCTCCAAATCACCCAGGCTTGAAACCACAGTCATTTTCACTTCCTTTTCTCTCACCGCGACATTGAACCTATCACTTTATGTGATAAAGATCTGTATCGATTCTTTCTTCACAAAGTCGCCCACATCCAGCCCTTCCTCTCATCGTCACCATCACTCCCTAATTCAGCCTTATTATCTCAAGCTCGAAAACCACAACAGCCTGCTCACTGGGCCCCTGCCCTCAATCTCTGTCCAAGATAACCCTTCTTCCCTGATAACAAACCCTATAATCTGTCTTCTCCCCACTCATCTTAATGAAAGGCCGGTGTCCCTTATGCAACTTACTTAACATGCCTGGGCCTATAGTTCCCTATTGCTACTGTAAGGCTCTCTCGTATTAATTTAGTACAATTCTAAGATTCTATTCAACATGTGTCACTTTCCCTTCTACCCTGTTGGATTATTCCTTATTTCCCAATCATCCCTAGGGTTCTCCTCACCACGGACTTTGCTCATAACATTGTCTCTGTCCTATCCAGTTATGTCAACACCTGACATACATCCTGGCCCACAGTAGGTGACGAATAAGTATTAAGTAAGTAATGAGATGAAAGCTGATGTCTGAATTTACCCTCGACCCTTAGACAACGCGGGGTTAGGGGCAGTGTTGCTCCTCACACAGTCAAAAATCTGCACACACCTTTTGCCGTCCCCACAACTTAACTACTGCTTACTTACTGGCGACCAGAAGCCTTACTGTTAACACACGGTTTGTGTGTGATATGTACTATACACTGTATTCTTACAATAAAGCAAGCTAGAAAAAAGAAAATGTTATTAAGAAAATCCCCAAAATAAATAAATAAATAAATAATAAAAATTAAAAAAAATAAAATCCTAAGGAAGAGTAAATACATTCATGGTACTATATAGGAATATATATAACATATATAATATATATAATATGTTTCAATAAATATATAATATATAACATATATATAATATATTATATATATTATATATGTTATATAATATATTATATATATATGTTATATATTATATATTTATTGAAAAAATATATACATATATATTTATTGAAAGAAATCCACGTTAAGTGGGACCCATGCGGTTCGAACCTGTGTTGGTCAAGGGTCAACTATATTTGCCTTTCCTCTTGGCCAATGAAAATCTCTCTCCATCTTGAGGATCTCCTTTTCCACCACCCTGGCTTCCCACTTGTCCCACTGGTCTTACGGATCTCTACCCAGCTCTAAACCTCTTAGCGTAGTTTGCTAATATCATGCCAATGAGCACCTCTCTTTATAGGACAGTTAGTTTTTAATGGAAACTGAAGGCAGGAGTTAAATCGCCAGTTCTTCTATTCCACATGGTGCCTAGAATATGGATTTGTTGAGTGACTATCCACATTTCACCCACTGTCTGATTGTGTCACATGGGTGGGGATTGTCTCCTCATAAAGTTGTGCATCTCCAAAGGAAGATAATTTTTAAACTCCTTTTATAAGTATCTGAGCCTTACTTCCTGAACCCCTCCTTAGTTTTGGAGGTTTTTTTGTTTTTTGGGTTTTTTTTTTTTTAAGTAGGCTCCACACTGGGCGTGGAGCCCAATGCAGGGCTCAAACCCACAACTGTGAGATCAAGACCTGAGCCAAGATCAAGAGGCAGGCCCTTAACCGACTGAACTGCCCAAGCACCCCTCTAAGTACCATAGGTTTTGGCAAAGCCTAGGCACACAGCAGAAACCGAAAAATAGTGGTCAGCTTCATCATCAATAAGGCACGGTGCAGAATATGCCATCTTCAGGATGACCGAGGAAGAAGGGAAGCAGTAAAGGAGGCTGTGATCGCTTAAGTATGAGTTAGTGAAAGATAAAAAGAAATGATGGAGGAAGATGGTGAACATTCACCTAAGAACAAGGAGGGAGTCTTTAGCAACAGACCAAACGTGGACAACAAAGGACAGAGAGACAGAGGCAGTGAGCCTACATGGTCTGGGGGAAAAACAGCAAACAGCTTTCTGATCCCTGGGAGCACACAAACAAGAAGTTAGGCAACCTGGTGTGCACTGCGTTACAGAGTCAGCCCGTGCTAAAGATTAACAGGAGGTCTTAAAGGGGAGTAAAGATCAGGAGTGAGCTTGCAAAGCGCAGAACACCTCACCGGCAAAGGACTACAGCTGCAGCATCGTGGGGGCCCACATCCCACCAGTCCTCTGCAGAAACCGCCACCACTTGATCACATAACAGCCAATAGGGCATTTCAAT
Organism: Ursus arctos; assembly: GCF_023065955.2. Classification (NCBI taxonomy): domain Eukaryota; kingdom Metazoa; phylum Chordata; class Mammalia; order Carnivora; family Ursidae; genus Ursus; species Ursus arctos. Next base: position 18,296,096 of record NW_026623111.1, read on the forward strand.
AGAGCACATATATCCCAGGAGATGGCTGTGCAACCCGCCGGCGTGTCTGAGATCTCATGACGGAAAAGAACAATTCCATCCTCCTGACACTTCTCCCATAAGAGAAGCTGTGGGAACCAGGCAATTTGAGTTCTGGTTAAATACTAACTCCTAAATTCCTCATCTGTGGGAAGACAGAACCATGCATAACCAAAGGTAGTGATCGGGACACTTCACAGGGGCCCAGGGAAATGTCGACCAGCTGGCTGGGCACTGAGGTAGGATCGCTCTGTCCGAGAGGAGCCGTAGACGTGCATCTGGGACACGGGAGCATCTCTAGAAATGTCCTAAAGCTTTCTGACTGCCACTCTGGGGGCATGAGTATCTGATTTCTGCAACTCGGTGACAAGTCTCCTTGAGGACTGAGGTCCTACTTCAAACCCCTTTCTAACTTGCCCCCCTCCCAAAACACTTGGCGTAACACCTTGCATATCATATGAGCTCAATAAATATCTGGCAATTGCTTGACAGGTAGCATCTGTGGCTAAAATCCACCCCATACTGAACTGACACATTCAGTCTTCTGAATTTCAGTCAATGGGTCAACCTTGGAACATTCTTAAACTTCGATGATTAGCAGCATTTCTTCTGGTGAACCAAGTAGGAAATAAGACACTTTAAGTGTCCCCATATGTGGTCATACAATTTAAACTGAGATGGCTCATCCCTACATCACCACACACAAAACACACACACACACACACACACACATGCATACACACGCATACACACACACACTAAGAAGAAAGTGTGAACAATAAAGAGCGGATAAAGGTGTTTGCATATACTGTATAGAGACAGACAGACAAGAATGGGTAAGAGCAATAGTTTCACGAAGGGTTGTTAATATGTAAGAAAGAAAGATACCAGGAATGGCCAGCCTAGTGTTTTAAAACTGCATTTTCTTTGCTTTCTGCTTTTAAATTACACACTGCAAAGTCACTGAGGGGAAAGCTTTAAGAAAACTTTCATTTGCTATGGCATAGCTCGCCAATCTTTCTTTGCCTAAAAAAAATAAATAAACCCCCTGGAAACGTTTCTTTCTTCTCATAGACACTAATAATGATAGTTTGAACTGTAAAGATTTGGTTTTACCGAAGGTAATGGAGTAATGTTTATTTCCATTAGACTAGGCCTATAAAATCCTCTTTTTATAACCATGAGCCTACAATTTCAAAACAGCAAAGCTTGACATTTTGGTCTCTGACAGGCAACACTTAATATTGGGATGTTTTAAAAATCTATATGAAAAAAGCTCTTAATACAAGATAGGCCGAACATTTTCCCCGCAAATGGTTTGTTTTAGCTATCTCTCTTCCTCCCCGACGGACGGGGAAAATCAGACAGCTTATTGGCTTAGTCTGTCAGGCCAGGTTAAAGGGTTGCAATGCTAAAAGACTCTTAGAGGAGCTTACCCTTGGGCTAAAAATAGCAGGCACTAGAGAATTATCTTAAATACGACCAAACTTGTTCTGTACTGTGAATGCAGATAACTGTAATATGTTTCCATTTTTGGTCATTTCAGGGCTTTTTTTAAGTTTTGGCTTGCTGTAGCTGACTATTTAATTCACTTCGGGTTCTGTATGTCACAGTGGCTCTCAGAGATAGTGCCCGGGGTGCCTCACTGAGGAACACTTAGTTAGCTCTGCTGCTTTTGTTAAAATCTAATGAGCTGTTGGATCGCGGAGCCCAAGGTAGACAGGCCTTGCCGGAAATGTTGGTTAGAGCCTACTACGTGCGTCCTTTTTCCTGACCATTCTGTTTTCCTCCTGAGGGGTGAGAAATGCAGTTCGCTACCTTTTATAAGTCAATAGGAATGTTCAGCCTCTGATGGGCTCAAACTCGTGGTTAAATAATCTATCAACACTTACCCAATTTTCCTCTCTGTTTTAGCAGCCATTTTCACCTCTCTGTTTGTGTCTTCATGGCACTTCATTGCTAGCCTGACCACAGAGTTCACGCCATTATCTTCTAAGCAGATTTAGCTGTCTTTTTCTCTGGACAAGCGACGCCTGTGTCTGAAGTAGTGTATACACAGTACATACATCTTAGTAGTTGGGGTACCTGAGTGAGAACCTGGCGCGTAGTTGGTGCTCTTTACATAGTTGATAATGGATCAGTTGAAGAATGAATAAAATCAGTTCCTGGTTTTGAGCGTCCTGTATGATGGCGTACTGACTTATAACACATGAGTCAGCCTAGAGCCCTGGACTGATCAAACCGTTCCCTTCTAATAAAGACAACTCACCAAGGTCTTTGCTAAAATAGCAAAAATGGCCATGAATTCAATTGTTCTACAAAAACTACTAAGAAATTCAGGTTAACGGGATCTTCTTTGGCTATTTTTGTACCCTGGTTTCAATGATCCCGGCCTATAAAGGAAAGCAAGGCCAAAAACATTCACAACTTCTGAAAAGCCCAAACGCCTTGGGAAATTAGCCGTCCTTCGCCATCCCACCATTTCTTTTTAGCCTGTGTGTGTGATTCTTCTGAGAAATCAGGCAGCTGCCAGGCAACTATGGCACGAGAAACTTGTGTCATCACGCAATCACTTTTCCACGAGGGGTAAATTCCTCCCATTGTGAGTTTTGATAAGAAAACTACAACAAGAACAAAATATTTGCAAAAATGTGATGCCTGGATCTGTTCAGAGAGTTGAAACAGGCCAGGAATATGGGCACAGTGCTGCGAACAGTGTGTTGGGAACATGTTACCACACCCATTCGTGAACTCCCAGGTAACAGCTGGTTCCTTGTACAGAGGCAAAGATCCCCTGATGCTCGGGAACCCTGGAAAGATACCAGTTCTTTAGCTCTTCATTGCGTATGAGAAATACTCCCTCTCCCATGGGGGACAGGAGTGAATACTCCACATCCACTATAAACGTGTAATAGTGTCTTCACATGCCAATGCACACTGGCTTAACACAGCCACGTGGCTCCCAACTGCCATTAAAACACCCAGATATCTTCATCTGAGCAGCAAGTGAATTAGAAGGTAAGTTCACAGCCTCTCTGGCAAGCACACAACATACCACTGTCACTGTTGGCTCTATTTACAAACCATCTCTTGGAGAATGCACTCTCAGATCTTTGATATGTCTTATTTTTAGCATGATTGGTCTGAATGCCTGGGAAGGTCATTTTATTCTCTCTCTCTCTCTCTCTCTCTCTCCTTCTCTGTCTGAATTTGGTAGAACCACTGTAAATCCAACCATTAACAGATGTCAGAGCTAGAATTCCTTACACGCATGGCTTTGTGCTGGGCACTGGCCAGGTGATGAGATACCAACTTGGGGTCCATCCTTTCCCTCATGCGCTTTAATAATATAGCTTGCGGGATGAGAAAGCTAACATCGAAACAGCCCTAGACACAATTCAAAGGCCTTCACAAAAGGAAAAGCTGCTCTTTGGCACATGTGACAAAACTCACTCAGTGCCCGAGAAGGGCCACAAATACTTTCCTAAATTTAGGGACTGAAAAGTTTATCCTTTGCCTGGTAAGGGCTCCAACTGAACACAGACAAGAACGAACAGCCTTTAGAATAGTCCATTGTTGTAATGCAGTTTATGAAAATCGTATCTCTGGAAAACTTCCTTTGGACTCTCACTCCTTCAGACTTCTTTCCACTGGCACTCAAAGGAAGAGATTTCATTTCTGGTAACCCCAACTACCCACCTTTTTCTATCCGTGCCTCTGCACTTAATTTGCATTGATGCTGTCCTTCCCACTGCTTGGCTCCACGGAGGGCACCGAGATGGCAGGGCAGCCAGCCTTGCACACAGCCTGGAATCAGCTTTTATGCTACTGGATGAAAGGTCGGGTGGAAAGACCCACCACTGGCACAATTAATCTGGTCACTCAGGGACCATCCGCTAGTTCAAGAATAGCTTGCAGGTGAGTGATGGACAGGGTCATCGCCGCCTGACTGTATCAGGGGCTATTATGACAGCCATAAAGAGAAAGGGAAAAATTGAACAAGGGAAGAATTACTCCTGAAAGGGACATGAAGGGAGACACAAATGCCTTCGTATAAAGGATAAGCGTGAGAAAGTACCAGGGGAGCTGGGCTGCTTCCAGTAGTCAGAGTGGACAGCATTTTTTGAAATTGCCAAAGTTTGAATATTAATGAGGGGTCATGGCCTAACCAAAGCTCCGGGTCCATATGGAGAAATCCAAGCTGTCCATTCTGTCCCCTAAGGTGAAAGGTGACAGCTGGGCTGGAGAGTTTGGATAAAGAAGTCACACATATAGCCTTCTTTGGGTTTCTAGACAGAAATTAAATTTAGGGAACTCAGTCCTGTACATTAGCTAAAATCCTCCTTCCAAAATCAAACAGCACATTTTAATGATTATTTTGCTAGCCCTGAGGTTGGTGGTTTATTTCTAAGGATCTCCAGACGAAATGAGAAAGAAGGGGGAATTACTTATAGCACTGATATTCCAATTTAGTGTGCTCTGAATGATTATATGCACATGAATTACGCATTGTTGGGGTGGTGGTTTATTTGGGGACTGGGTAAGAAAGCAACAAAGGGGGAAAGTCTAGGTAATTCCATTCTAAAGGAATGTGGGGAATTACTGTTTTAAGAATAACACTGCTGAGCTGTATTTGTCTTGACTAATGGCCCTGTAGCCAAAGAGCTTTACTATTGACAAGAGAAAAAAAATCAGCAGCCTCTTTATCAGAGGAAATTTTAACAGTTGTATTTTTTAAGGGAGCAAGTAATCTGACAGATCATACAATGAAGTTCAACATTTCATGGAGCATTTTCTTACTTAGTGCTGTTATATAGGAAAGTCTCATAGAATGACATCAAAACTTCATGAAAATCTTCCAGATCTAAAAATATACATGTGTGTTAGTATATATGTCTCATTTATCTCTCCCATCAGGCATTAATCCACATAGGCACTTGTGCAGATGAATTGAGAAGTTGACTTGCTCAAGTACCAAATTTTTTATTGAAGCATTGAATGGAAAGATTTCAAAATCATATTCATATTTCCCCCATCTTAAAAATTAAGAGATCTGGATTTCATACTATATTACAAAGCTGTGATCACCAAGACAGCATGGTATTGGCACAAAAACAGACACATAGGTCAATGGAACAGAACACAGAGCCCAGATATGGACCCTCAACTCTATGGTCAACAATCTTCGCAAATCAGGAAAAAAATACCCAATGGAAAAAAGACAGTCTCTTCAGTAAAAGGGCCTGGGAAAATTGCACAGCTATATATAGAAGAATGAAACTCGACCATTCTCTTACACCATACATAAAGATAAACTCTAAATGGATGAAAGACCTCAATGTGAGACAGGAATCCATCAAAATCCTAAAGGAGAATATAGGCAGTAAACTCTTCCACATCGGCCACAGAAACTTCTTTCATGACATGTCTCCAAAGGCAAGGGAAACAAAAGCAAAAATGAACTTTTGGGACTTCCTCAAAATAAAAAGCTTCTGCACAGCAAAGGAAAGAGTCAACAAAACTAAGAGGCAGCCCACGGAATGGCAGAAGATATTTGCAAATGACATTACAGATAAAGGGCTGGTATCCAAGACCTATGAAGAACTTCTCAAACTCAACACCCAAAAAACAAATAATCAAATTAAAAAATGGGCAGAAGACATGAACAGACACTTCTTCAAAGAAGCCATGCAAATGGCTAACAGACACATGAAAAATGTCCAATATCACTGCCATCAGGGAAATTCAAATCAAAACCACATTGAGATACCACCTTACGTCAATTAGAATGGCAAAAATTAACAAGGAAGGAAACAACAAATGTTGGAGAGGATGTGGAGAAAGGGGATCCCTCTTACACTGTTGGTGGGAATGCAAGTTGGTAGAGTCACTTTGGAAAACAGTGTGGAGGTTCCTCAAAAAGTTAAAAATAGAGCTACCCTATGACCCAGCAATTGCACTACTGGGTATTTACCCCAAAGATATAGATGTAGTGAAAAGAAGGGGAACATGTACCCCAATGTTCATAGCAGCAATGTCCACAATAGCCAAAATGTAGAAGGAACCGAGATGCCCTTCAACAGATGAGTGGATAAAGAAGATGCAGTTCATATATACAATGGAATATTACTCGGCCATCAGAAAGGATAAATACCCACCATTTGCATTGACGTGGATGGAACTGGAGGGGATTATGCTAAGCAAAATAAGTCAAGCAGAGAAAGACAATTATCATATGGTTTCACTCATATGTGGAATATAAGGAATAGCACAGAGGACATTAGGGGAAAAAAGGGAAAACTGAAGGGGAGAAAATCAGAGGGGGAGATGACCCATGAGCGACTACAGACTCCGGGAAACAATCTGAGGATTTCAGAGGGCAGAGCGGTGGCTGGATGGTTGAGCCCCATGACAGGTATTAAGGAGGGCACGTATTGCATGGAGCACTGGGTGTTATACACAAACAATGAGTCATGGAACACTACATCAAAAACTAATGACTATGGTGACTAACATAACGTAATACAAAAAAATTATGAGATCTGATTTTTGTAGCATTGTGTGATGTTGCAGAATGACTGTAGGGAGCTGTTTAGAAACACAGCCCTGAGAAATACAGGGCTATGTGCCTTCCAACTAAATAGTCCTAGACAGTTCTATTTCGAGTGTTTGCCTACTTTTTATCATTTTTTTGTCTCATCTTCGGTCAGGGCCCACTTCCCGCTATGATCTCCTTGCCTCTACCAGCTCATTAACTTTCTAAATCATTTCTTCTAATCTCCCATGTGCTCGGAAAACAGATAACTAGATTGGTTTAAATTGTAAGTAAAACAAAAGAAGCCAGTGGTAAGTGAGGGCTGGAGAAGCTTATCTGGGAATAAAATGCATTAAGAACGAGGGTACGATTTTTCTGCCTCTGGTTTGGCTTGTCCAAGACATTTTTACAAATGGTGTGTTTCTCAGCTATGTTTCAGACAATTAATAATACTAAGTTAATAATGGCCAAAGAAATGAGGTCTCCTCGTATGAATTATAAAAATAACCACCGTGATTAAGTAAAAATGCATCCTGTCTGTGCAACATACATCTTCTCTTTCAGCTATGAAACATGTAGCTGGAAATAAAAATGAACCAGCAACTAAAGGGAAAACGCGGGCTCGGTGTTTTGTTTCTCTGTATCACAAAAGCAGCGGGGAGGTCACATGGTACTCTTGGAGGGTATCACGCCTTTTGCTGACTCAGAGAAGAAACCCATTTGCCATTCAAAGACAAATTAAATGGTGCATGGATCATGCCATGTGGATGACCAGGCTGTTATCTGCCAAGACCAGGCAACATTCCATTACTGCCCGATGCATCTAGCCACAGACAAGTCTTTGGTTCCGTGCAGACAGAATGTCTTTGTCGCAACTTTCGGTTGGAACCAATATTGCAAAGCAGCCAGACTAGATTTGTCCCAGGAGAAACTGACACAAATTCCTTTAGGACAGCGGCAGCCACCTCGGCCACGTTGGTGGGATTGCCCGGTGACGGGATTAAAGGAGCTAGAAAGTGGCACCGTGACCTAAAGTAACTCTCAAATCTGCCGCCCGCAGCGTCCTGGAATTGGGGAGCAGGAGGAGAGAGAAGTCGCTTAGCCCACGCAGCATGGTTGCAGTCCAATGCTCAGGCATCCGCCCAGACTCTCCTCCAGTAGGAGCAGGAGGCGAGCCTGCCCATCAGGCAGCACCGCCTGAAATTAAAACCCAGGCTGAGAGATGCGGCTCAGACAAGAGCAGGGTGTCCCCGCTAAGCATGTGCTGGCAAGACACAAGAGGATCCTGACATGAGAACATTTCTGGACCGAGTCTGAGTTGGCCAGGATCCCTGGACACCCAGGAGAACTATGTCTGGGAAAGAGAAGTTCCAACTTCACATCTGAACAAATGAAATGGTACCCAGGGAAGCTAATGTCCTTAGGCCAAGAGCCCGTGGAAAAACCAAGGGCATTCCTATCATAGAGGCACCCTTTTTCCCTACCTAAGCACCATTCAGAAGCAGAAATGAGCTTCTCAGAAACGACTGGCGAGAAGAGGTTTAACCCAAGGTATTACAGGAAATACTGGGTATGGCTCAGTAGGGGCGTAATGCTGGGTACCTCCACAGACAAGAAGAAAAGGATAGGTCTACAGTCTACCTGTGCATGCCTCGGTCAAGGGAACAAGACAGTCCCTGTGTAGGACTATCCCATGAGGCAATGAGCAGAGGGCTCTGAGGAGAGAAAAGCCACAAATTCGGGATGTCACATATAGGCAAACGCGTGCCAGCCCTTCCGGCTGGACAGAAATATCATTTTCAGAGACAAAGGTCAACAGGCCTAAAATGGTACAGAATGGTTTTCATCCAAAGGAGCCCCACATACTTTGCCAAGGGCGCAACATTCTGGTCACGTCAGCCCGGCACATGGATGAAAGAACTCTGTGCTGACAGCTTTGCTCTCTTCCCTTGGGTTGGCTCCCTCAGCAATTCCCATGAGCAAAGTGCTGTTTTCCTTAATGCGGGAGATCTCAGGTCTCCCGATTTCAAACATTCTGTCCCACTGCCCTGTGCTTGTTGGACCCCCCTGTCGGTTTGCAACAGACGGCCCCAATGACGAGGAGAAATGCTCTCCGGAAAAATTCCACTTCAAGAGGAAGGCCTTTCTGAAGATGATAAGTGTACCAATTCCAAGGCGGGTCGAATTGATCTATTAGCAATGACCAGGATAGCGAGCAGGTGGAGAAAGTCCCCGCTTTGCTTCCTCTCTCAGACAGTTCACCTCACTTGATTTTACTGACCTGCCTTTATCGCTGACCATGAGCCCCAGGACGCCACGGACTCTGTCTGCTCTCCACCACCGTCTTCCCAGAACTGGCAAGCACGTGAGCATGCTCGCAGTTGGCAATAATTATTTTTTGATGGATGGGCAAATAAGTAATAGAAGAACTTTAAAAATCCAGAAGCATGAAGCCATGTGAAACTATGCAAAAGTTGGAAGCCATATGAGAAAACGTGACCACCTATAACACAAGTGATACGGGATGAAACGACCGATGGGAGTAACAATCCTTGCTGACATCTGCCTTCTCATGCATGGCCCTGCGGTTTTGAGTTAGCAACTTAACAGGATAAACCACTGGGCTTGCAGATACGGCCTGCAACACTTCTGTCTTCGGGCCACTTGAGGAAGATGGGGAGGATCGAACCCATCTAAGAATTTCTCAAAAGTGAAAAAGGACTTGGCATCGGCTTCTACTCTCGCCCCCCGTGCAGAAATACCAGCCACTGTGGGAAGTGGTCTCTGCTGTCGCCCCCGAGCTCCTGGTGAGTACGCTTCCTCTGTCCTCTCTTCCCCTTTTGGTAAGGTGCACTTTGGGTTCAGTAATTTCCTTTCTCCCTCTCTCTAACTCCCCTAGAGCAGGAGAGTTCACCCAGCGATCTGGTAATGAATTAAGAGTTAACGGAGGTGCAGAGACAACAAGAAAGCTTGCCAGAGTAGAGCTAGAGAATTTCATGACAATTAGCGCTGATTTGCGCTCCAAGAATAGAAAAAAAAATTTGTTTTAAAGGAGAACAGAAAAAGCTACTCACACATACACAACCCAAAAAAGCTTTCTAGCACTGGCTGAAAATGATACCATTGGATGACAGAAGAAACACACCAGATTAGCCAATTAGCATTCACCCAAGAAAAACAAGTGCTTTGGAGGGAGGGAAGAAAAGGGACCCATCAACACTAATCTCAACTCTACAATGGCCCTGACTGTTTATCTCCCCAAAGGAAGTGCTACCTCCCCACTTCTTTGTGACCCTCTCGACAATTGTGGGGGAAAAAATGTTAGTTCAACATTATCGCAAGCCTGAATATGACTCTATTTATGTGACAAGTTGACAACATACAATTTCATGCTTGTTGAACTGATCGGTGTTATATATTCGCTGTGAATATTATGAAGCCTCGCCATTATAAATATGAAACAGTATACACTTATTCAAAATAACTCCAGCAGTGGGAATTTATAGCTTGGTTGTTTGTGTTCTTCTGAAGTCCAAAATGCCACCTTAAGAAGCTGCAGCACGCAGAAACAGATGTGCGGTGTGACTGCGACCAAAATGGATTGGCGATGACCTATGTGAGAACGGGCTATTACATTCTGCTCTGCATGGCAGCTGACACTGGTTTGTATTTAGATATGTGGCTGTTGAGAACACCGTGTCCTTAAAGCTCTGTTTAAACATGGGCCAAGGCATTTGTCTACTGGACTAATTATTTTACCACCCTTCTATGGCAAGTATCACTTTTTGTTTTCCTAAAAAAAAAAAAAAAAAAGAATGTGAATGTGTCTGCACACATATAGTCGTGCATTTCCACGATGCTGCCTCAAGTTCCAGCAAGTACTTTAAACCTTGGTCATGTCAGGTGACTGTTGGCAAGAGTAAATGCCTGCATAACAGGATTGTACCACTTTCTTGATCAGGTGCCTGGAAACGGCACAAGGCCACAGACCATCAACTCAGAAGCTGTCCCAACAACTGTTCTCGGTTCGGTTTTTGCTGTTGTTGTTGTTGTTTTTTTTTTTCCCCTCCTCTTCCCGCTCCCCACTCCCTTTCTTTCCCTTAGCGAGCTTCAACCAATTTGCAAGTGTTCACTTCCACAAGGACAAATTTGGAAGAGTGAAGAACAACACAATTTATCCAAATGTGGAAGGAAATGAAGGAACCAGGCGCCTTGCTAAAGCTAGATATCAAAAATTTGCATAAGTAGTTTTCCAACAACAGAGGTGCTATTCGGAACAAAATAAATTGCTTGTATTGTATGCAAGGACACAAACCTTGACCAGGTTTGTGGCTGCTTCCCTGCTCATGTTTCTTGAGTACACCCAGGTATTCCCGCTAAGAAGCTTAGGTTAGTTGCCCTCCGTAGGTAGACCTGAAAAGGTAATTGTTGATTTATTTTTTTATTTGATTATATATTTTTAGGTTGACCTAAAAAGGCTATTGTTTACATCAGCACCTCCAACAGTTTTATTTAGCTACGGGAAATAAGCCCCCAACATTTGAGATATCAATTAAGCAGTTCCCAGGATTGTCTAATAATTCTTTTGTGTCCTTGTTGTTTGTTTCTTGGCTTAGTATTGGACGATACTTCTCGCTCTTATTTTGAGATCTAGCAAAGGATTCAGTGACTGGAATCCCAGGTTTCTTTGGAAACATGTTAATTACAGTGTTGTGGAACTTCCCCATTCTAACAAAGTTTGTTATCCCAAATCTACATCTCTCTCTACTTTTCCTGTTGGACTAAAGTGAAGGTGTTGTCGGTCTGTCTAGTAAATCCAACCCACAAGATAACATAATCACATACATTCATTTCTCAGGGACCTTGGCGGTTCTTATCTCCTTGCTTTTATGATCTCTTATGAACAGCCAGGAATAGCAATTTGCAGCCTGTTTGTAAAGCAATCCTAGTCTGAACCTAGCCTTCTCCCCTTTTATCACACGGCGATATTTTGCAACTAAATCTCATTCGCCACATCGAAATTTGCTCTGAGCTCCATTTTAGAATAATGTAAGTATTCTCCGCGTGCGTGGAACATATCAAACACAGAATGGAGGGCAAATATCATTTCAATGAACTATTTATTAATAGAAAATGGTTTGTGTTCATTGCTTAGATTTATTGATGTGCGCCCACTGTACATTGTAGCCTGAAGCTACTTAGTTCGTGGTCGTCAGCATCTCGGACGAGCAGCGCTGCAGTTCACACGGTCCCGGGTCTTCCGTGTGCTTTGTGCAACTTGACTCTACCATTCTATCACCTAGAACATGAAACACGAGGCTCCAGTTCTGTGTTAAATCACAATTGTTTCCTAGTAAGTGTTCCAAGCTACCCATTTTTATTAACAGTTACTTTATTAAATCCTTAATAACATAGATAGAAGAGTTACTTAATTTGTGTGTTGAGCCATGGATGTTAATTTGTAAACATAATAACATACTGCAATCATTTGCATAATAGCATTTTAATCTTTTTAGTAAAAGCTGTAATTCCCTACAAAGTACACTGCAGCAGAAACTAAGTGACTATTGGTAATAATACAAAAGGCCTTAAAATTCTGATCCTATTATAGTGTTGGAACATACCCAAACTGCTTCCATAATCTCTGAAATGTTACTGTTCTCTGATTTAGGTGTCTGTGTCAGGAATAAAAATGAAGTATAACTGGTAGCAGCAGACTATTTCCTAAATGTAATTTAGTATTCACTAAGCACCAACACTTTGCAAACTGCTCTGAGGCTTTCCTTCAAAGTTCAGAGCTCCAGCTCTGCATATTGTGTGAGGAACACCAAGGAACTCACGCTAAACTTAGTCCTACTGAAGACACGGCTCTGATAAATCATGCTGATTTGGCACAAGGACGGGCATCAGCCACCAAGGATTTGGCTACTGAGTGTCCTCCCTCCTCCCTGCCCTATCGCCTGCATGCAGCTCCTTGAACTGTCTCTGAGCTTCAGTTTGGAAGAGAATGTAAAAGGGGAAGGGGGGGGACGACGGAACAAAGCTACTTCTGGGGGAAAAAAAGAAAAAGAAAAAAACTCTATAGGAGGCTTGGTCTGTAGAGCCAATTAACACCCATCACAAGACTGGCCAAAAAAAAAAAAAAAGTAGTCGTTTAAAAGTCAGGCCAAGTCATTTTACGCAAGATCTGGTCATTCATTAACCCATCCGGCCGCAAACCCTGAATGAATAACTTGCAGTAGTAACGGAGATGGGCAGATCTACAAGGTAATAGTGTTTAGAGTCTCCAACTATGCAAATCATTCTATCACTTGGGAACAGAAAAGGCACAAAAGTATCTCCGATCATTGTTTTGGGACAAATGGCGTAACGGATAAGAAGTCATTTCTCTTCATAAAATTTTGCCCTTGCCAAGAATGAGGGTGTGTATTTATTTCCTTTATACCTCTCTTCCCCTTTCCCGAGCTCGCATTCTAGCTACTTGTAATTCAGCAACTTTGGCAGGCTACAGTAAAATACAGTATCCTGCTTTGCTTTCAAAACTATATGTGAGAGAGCACAATCTTGAAAGTAACCTCACAGGTTAGAGAAGAAGGAAAAAAAAAAACACCTTACAAAATTGCTTTACATCGCAGGCAATTCGTTTTATAAAACCCACAATAAAAGTTTTCATTGCTAAAAGAATAGGCCCATAATTATAGGGACAAATTAACCTTGTTAAAAATGTGAAGTCTGGGGTAGGGAAGAGTAGAAGAACAATTTGGCTCTCTGTTTAACAATGCAGTCTTGAAAGTTCAGCTTTTTATCTGCTTTGTGTGTTGATCTCATTCAGAGGTGAGCCGTCTGCTGGGCTGTGTCTCCGAGACATTTCATATAGACAGGGGGACACGGACAAACAGACACGACATATGTGTAAGGCTGCTAGACAAGCACACACCGTCGCTGTACAAATAGACAGTTTGTCCAATCCAGCATCCTGAACCCTGATTACTTTAACCTACATTTATATCTTTCAAGTAAATCTAAGAGGCAATGAGCCACTTTTTCCTGATTCCTCTCTAGGTTTTCCTCCTTGTGAATGTGGGTCTCCACTTTTCTGGCCCCAAAGAAATCCGGCAGGGTCATTTGTAGGTAAATGACCCCCTAGAGAATGCAGAAGGAGGGAAAAACCCAAGCTATGCCCATAAAATGGTTCACCTACATCTCGGAGCACCTAAAGTATCTGGCATGAAATAATTGGTCTCTACTTAAAAAAACAAAAAACAAAAAACAAAAAAACAAACAACAAAACAAAAAAACCCACAAAACGCTACATTCTACAATCATTGTGCCTAATTAAACATATAGATTCTCACTTTCCAAATTGCAAATGGCAAAGAACCGGATCGACTTCCATGAAAAACAGCAGCCGATCCATGTCTTGTAACCACAACTTACATTAACAAAAGCAAACCCCAGGAAAGTTGGTGATGGTGGAAGGTGGTCATGTAACCAGCACCTGTGACTTACTATTTATTAGTGGGGGTTGATTCCGGTAGACATAACCCTGTGGGTCAGAACTCCTGAGCCCTATTTTTCCAGTGGTCAGCATAATGGCAGGGAGGAAATAGGGTGATAAACCAGATGTTCCCAAGATAAGGCAGATGTTATCAAAGCAAGAAGTCTAAAATAGTCTTTAACTGAGGTGTGTAGATGACCACACACACACACACACACACAACAACACTATTTAGTCCCGCTACAAGATAAGCCGACAGTGGAGGCTGAAAATAAAACAGCACACAGGCTGGGTCAGATTGTTGCTTCCTGATTTGTGACTCTCCAAGATGAACATCTGATTTATACCCGGAATTTGGAATTTTGTGGTAGACTACAAATGCAAAGATAAGTACAACATAAATTTTTAAAATACTCCATAAGTCTCCATGAGTTTCAACATTTTTCACTGTTCTTATGTTACAGCCAATTATCTCCCCACTTAAATGGCTATTATTTTCTTCCTTGAAGTCGATGTTCTCCGTTAAGTGTCATTGCCAAGTGTGGCAAAAATCTGGTTGGGAGCTGTAAATTTAATTCAAATGACAAACATTTATTGATTGCAAATTGGAAATTCCAGAAATCTCGAAGAAGTGATTATTGTAAACAAATCCAGTGTCTCCGAAATAACAAAGGAGAATTTATTCTCCTGATGCTTAAATTGAGGTGGGGTTGTTTTCATACAGATTTCTGTCTCTGTTGTTCTGTTAAAATTCCAAGAGGTTTGCCATTCATAGAAAAGTCTGTCTGACCACAGGCACAGTCAGGAGCAGGAATTCATTACCATGGAAGGCTGCAGAATTTCCTCCAAGGAGACAAGTGAAAAAAAGCAGACACCACGTAAATTTGTGGATTGGGTTAAATATGTTCGGTCCCCGAGGCAGCAGAGAGACGGAGAGCCCCTTTGTAAAATGACTCACAAGTTTTAAGAAAGTATTTCAGCTTCTAAAGGTGAACAGAAGCGCAACCAGAAGATATCCATGAAGTTCTGATTCTCTTTGGAATATTTCTGAGTTAGCATTCTTTGTCACCTCCCTCCCTAACCTCACTCATATTCATCAGGGCTGATGGAATTTTCCTTCGAGGTGCTTCAAGTCTTTGTTCCCTGGACACCATCCCCTCTACTGTCACCTTGTCCCTTCCCTGTACCTGCATTGCATGGGGTTCAGAATGCAGCAGGGCCTGCTGTCCAATTTCTTCCGCTTTCTGCTTGCCCGCAGTATTTACAACTATGGGAATTTACATACGCTTAAATACGATCTCCATCATATTGCTCTCCTGCTAAAAACCTTCACTGGCCCCCTAATTCCTACTGTGCCAATTCTAAACAGTCCCAATTGCGTTCTCACAGTCTGCTGTAATTTCGTACCCTCCCTAAAGCCCAACCTGCTTCTCCTATCCCTACGTTCCCATCAGTACATATTTCGCTTTGGGTAAATTGAGCTCCTTACCTTCATAACCCTTCTTTGAAAACACTTCACTCTTATTCTTGTATCAGCCTTGGTGATGTGATTCTTGCTGTTTCCCCCCTTAGCTGGGATACACACGCACATACACATGCATGTATACATGTCTATATGCATACACACAGTCTTGCACTTGCTAATAGATATATATATATAAACCCTGAGTATATAAATAGACATGTACACATACACATGAATATACAGTGTTACATTATTTTTAATTGCTAATAAACCTCTATATATGTACACGTGCATACGCAGTCTTCCATTGTTTGCTAATTGTTTCACATTTCTTCATTTGACCTCCGAAACTAGGTTTAAGGTTCTTTAGGAAACAGATCCTTTGTGCTTTATATGTAATTATATATATCCTAATGCAATTCACGCCATCACTAAATATATGATGGTCAATTTATTCCTTTTGTTGCAAATATTTTTTGAGTACTTACTTTCTGTTGTTTTCTAACAAAACATCTAGAAAAACTTCAGTGAACAAGACAAGCAAGTGCCCTGCTCCCCAAATGCTCACAGTCACTTGAATAGCCAAGGTTTTTGAAACTTTTTCATAAGTACATACTATATGCCCATTTTAGAAAAAAATGAGACTACAATTAAAAGTCAAAAGAAGTATCAAATCACTTGCATTCCCCTCAGAATAACCAGGTATTCTTGAAAGCTTCCAACCACCACTCCCTTGTTGGCATGACAGCACACCTTATAGACAACGGGAAACCACCCTGCGCCTTGTCTCCCACAAAAGTCCACAGTATCAGACCTTCCTGAGCATCCCCGTGATCAGCGGACATGAATGTTGGCTGCAGCTGTGGGCCCTTCTCCCCCCCTTAGCAAAGGCAGGCTTCAGAACATATTATGAGTCATGACCTCGAGACAACTACGCTCTCACTTGCCATGTTCTAAAGAACCTCAAGTGGCTGTATTCAGATGTAGCAGACGAAGGAATGGAAGATGCTCCTTCAGTAGTGTCAAGGAGGCATGGAAAGCAGATGTTTGAATGAAGCAGGGACAAGGTGGCCCATGGTGACCAGAAGAAGGGCCAGTGTGCTCTTTAAGCTCATCCCGGGCCACCCATCCTTACATACTGCCATGCTGTAAAAGCACTCCTTTCTTCTCCTTCTTCAAACAATGCACAAAGGCAAGCGAGGAAAGGAAGTTATGTTGCAATATTCTGAAATATAAATCTTGCTACCAACCGGTCCAGAGACAGCATCCTGTTTTCCTGACACATGGATCAGATTCGCTGGACGCTGCCCCTATAAAAGCCTGCGTCCTGTTTTTCTAAGTGGCTTCTGAATCAAACCTGGTCACCCGCATTTATACACCCAACATTGGCTTTGCAAGCAGAGACTGTTGGTTGTGTGTCCAGTTTCTCAACCAATGTGGACAACTGCGTCTCGGCACCCCCTTGCTCCCACTGAGGAATTAACTCTTTCCCAAAGTGGGACGTTCAGTTATGTCCTTCTTTTCTTTTGAAGTCAAATAAAAAGAGGGGCGCCTGGGTGGCTCAGTCACTTAAAGTGACCAGCTCTTGATTTCGGTTCAGGGCGTGACCTGGATCCCAGGGGCGTCAGGCTCCGTGCTCAGCAGGGAATCTGCTTTGGATTCTTTCCCTCTCTCTGGGCCCCTACCCCTGCTTGTGCACGCTCTCTCTAAAATAAATAAATAAATCCTAAAAAAAATAATAACGTCAAATAAAAATTAAACTTAGATTCAAATGTACGAAAGAGGCCAAAGGAAGAAATTTCCATTTACTCCCAAGGTTTTAACATTTGGCTATACTCTCCATAGACTATCTATATCCTATCTGTATCTCTAAATACCCCTTCCTCTCTGCTTTGCTTAGAATTCAGAAATCCTGTGGCCAGTTTCCAGGGGAGTCATCGATGCGCTGCTTGAGTCAGGGAAAGTGTTGAACTGCTCGGTGCCTCATTTTATTCTGGGAATCGGAGGTAGATCACGCTTGTTATTGGCAGATCGGGGTGGCGGAAACCGTGACTGTTTGGCTTGCTCAAGTACAAGGCCTTCACAAATGTGATGAGGCAGGGCTTTGAGAACTGGAAGAAAGTGAGCACGGGTAAAGTCCACGGGGAGAGGCTTAAAGGCACAGGCTCCGGGAAGGGCTCTGGGGAAAAGGCAGCTTTGGAGGAAACACCGCAAAGCTGTGGCCCATCAAGGGTTACTGTCCTGCCTCTGGACCTCCCTCGCAGGGAGAGACGATTTGCAAATTCCACCTATGCTCCACACACACATTTTTTTTCCCTGTTAGAGCAGAGATGTCTGAGTTTAACGCTAGAGGGCAAAGAGTAGAGGCATCTTGGCTGTATGCAAATGCTGGGGAAGGCAGCCTGTGTCACAGTGTTGCCACATATGGCCTTACTCTTTGCACAGACAAAGAAGAGTGAGTTTTGTGACATCAGAGAAAACTGTTACAGGTTATCTAAACGGTCACTTTCGCTGTCACTAAGAGAATTCCTGACATCTCAGTCCCAGGGCCCTGGGAATCTCCATAATTTTAGGTGGCTTCTGATTCTTCATATCCAGTCTCTTAACGGTACTGTATCTTCTCTCTGAAAGCTGACCAGTTCATCTTAGGTGTTTCATAAAAGGGAATTTCAGTGACTTCTTTCTTTTTTTTAAGGGTTCGCAACCTCAGCACTACTGTCATTTTAGGGCCAAATAGTTCTTTGCTGTGGGAAGCTGTCCCGTGCCCTGTGGGACAGTGAGCAACAACCCTCGTCTCCACCCACGAAACGCCAGCAGCAGCCTCTTGCCTTCAGTCCTAAAACTCAAACCTATCCCCAGATGCTGCTAAACGTCCCTTGGGGGGCAAAACGGCTCTGAGTTGAGAGTCACTGGTTTAAAATGAGCTAATGAGAAATTAAATTAAATGAACCTTGTGTTTGAGAGCATTGAAAACAATTCTATCAGTGGTAGAAAGTTATACAGGGAAGCAAAAGGGGTGTCTTTGCATAGATCAAAGCATCTATATATAACTAGTTGGTGAACCAAGTCTCCTAAAGGTGTAAATGAGAAGTGCCCCACGCAGATGCCACAACACGGAACATGGGGACACGAGGTCGTAGAGAAGGGAATTTTTGAAACTAGCCCACCAGAGAGGCACTGACTCGCCCATGCCCCACCCCCCATGTCTATTAGTAATTCCCTAGCCGTCATTTGCAAAATGCATGGCATTCACCCAACAGGGAATAGCCGATTTTTAGATAAGAGGTCCATAGAGATGAACATTTTTTAAAGTACTGTTTATTTAATGCAGCATGACTTAAAACGGGCCTGTCGCCTGACAAGTGTACTGAATGAGGAATGTTCAATTTACCAGTTCTAACTAGCCAAGTCCTCACATGAACTTTCTAAGACCCGGCTGAGAAGCCTGGGAAGTGTAACTAACCACAGACCTTCAGGGCGTCTTCTCCGCAGCCCTGACTCCATCGCCTTGAATGCTCTTCTAAGACTCTGTTCAGACATCTTAGAAAATCTTCGCCTTGGCCAGAACCTACAGCCACCCCAGCTACTCACCACGCCCCCACCCCCCAGCCCCGCCGGCGATCCCTGCTTCCATGTCAACCAACCAACCAACACTGAAAGGAACGAGTCTGTTCTATTTTTAAATATATTCAGCAAAGCAGCAGCTTGATACGTCTTTGCAAGGGATGGTTGTCACCCAACCTCACTGTTACTCTATTTTCTATCAGTGATAGAGACTGGGAAGTCGGATCCTTTTGGGGTTCAATTCCCTGATCTTTATTGGTCAACTGTGCGCCTTGGGGAAAATCACTTGACCTCTCTGAGACTTGGTGTCTGCGTAGGCAAAGTGGGAATGACCCTCAGGGCAACTGAAAAATAGGCTGTTTTGAGGGAGATGTGAGAAGAAACCTATAGAGCACGGGGGTCTCCAAGTGTTGGCCACTGTTGTTATCATTAATGATTACTGTTATTAATACTACCATAGTCACTATTCACTCTTTAGTCAACACACATTTATTCAACACCTTCTGTGTGCTGGGTGCTGAAAAACCCCAGTAAATATTGTAAAATTGGTTTTCTTAATGACTCAATAATTTATTCAGTGCCTTTTATGTGCTGGGTGCTGGAAAAACTCAATAAATATTGTAAAATTGGCTTTCTTAATGACTCGAGATTTCAACCAAATACACTGAGGTTTAAGAAATGTCTCTGCTGGTGGGATTAAAAAATACACTTCAGGTGCTTTGCATGGAGCCTGGCACATACTAGGGAGAAGAAGTCAGATGATGATGGAGGTGTGGGTGGCTGTGATATTGGAAAGTGGTTGATTGGACGATCTTTATTCAACTTGTGTGCCAGAGCGCTCAATGTCTGTCCCTACAAGAAACCATTTATTTTCAAGTAAACGAGTGCTGCTCTTGTGAGAAAGAACTTCTTTTTTCAAAGTAACACTTTAATAGGAGTAGATTAACATTCCTTATTATAGGGTAGGCTTATAATAAGAGTCTGGAGCCTGGGAGGTAATTTTCACTATTGAAAGGTAAGCGAATTTTTACTAATTTATAAGTAAATATTAGAGTAGCTGGATTTAGAAGTTTCTATGACAGAGAGAAATCAGAGATATGATCACAAAATAACAATAAGAGTAACTGCTCACTTTGTGATGCAAATAAAGGTAGACGTCTGATCTCTTGGATAAAAAAAACAACGCAGTCTTTAACATTTCACATTAATTTACATTAGGCCCTTTTCTGTGGGAAATAGACAGGAATAAACAGGTTTAGACTTTTGTTCTTCTCTGTCACTAATTCTTTCACAACCCCCTTAGTATTCCAACACAGTTTAATGCACTCTGTTGGGGGCCCTTAGCCCCTTAATTCTCAAAACAACAAAATCCATTTATTTTGCAAACATTGTTTTCCCACACAATCGGAAGTGCCTGCCTGTGATAAAAAGTCTTTTGATGACTGCAAAGTAAGAACCCGTTATGCTTTCAGGCCAATAATCATATTGCGGCCCAAGCCAAGTTTAATGAGAAATTAATTTTCACCAAGGGACACCCTTACCTCAAATATGTTTGAAGGCTCATTGTTGTACTGATTGGATATTATTTCTGATTGGTCACTGCACCACTTGAGTCCGCCCAGAAAGCTGTCTGTATCCAAGTCGTTCACGTCTAGTTCAGAAAGGTCAAGTTCAGGAAGATCTGGGCAAAGAGGCTGGTCTTCACCAACCAGAGCAGCACACTGTAGGAGGCAGGGGGGAAAAAAAAGCTTTCATTAACTGCAGGAATTTATTATACTGCAATAGCATGTGATAGGAATTAAGCCTGGTTAATTCAACCACACCACCAAAGCTGGTTTCCAGGGTTTTAGTCACCAGAAAAAAAAAAAAAAAAAAAAAAAAAATCCTAAATTCCTTGACTTACTTTGCTCTTAAAGGATCCTGTGCCTGACCTATTCCATATAAAATTCTGCCTCCGGATTCATGGTAAGTGCCATGTGTCCCTGGAGCTCTCTCTGATTCTTCCAGTTAGAAATCTCCTGAATTTGTACCTTTTTGATGGTGAACACTTAATGAGTTTCAAGATGTTTTCCGGTTAACCATATGCAAAATTTTACTCTACCCTGAGTATAATCTCTTGAGGGAAAGATACAAATTTGATTTTACCTTGGATTTGCCATCACACATAATAGAAACAAAATAAACTAAATGAAATACAAAAGCATTAAGAACTCTACCAGGAAAACTTTACCCATTTTTGCCCCTTTAACCATTATAATCCACATAATTCCTTTAGCAAAAAATGATGCAAGCCCTTTAATTTATCTATGGTTCTCTTGAATTGTTATTTTAATCTTTTACTCTCAATTTGACTTTTCATGAGTTTTAGCACATCATTTCGAACAGGTCAAAACCAAGTACCTTGAGATAGGGACAAAAGTCCTAACTTTTTCTATATGATCTTTAACATCTTTTACTATGTTTAAGTTGGAAGTCATGTGTGTTGGGGTGTGTGTTGGGGTGTGTGTGTGTGTACAGATGTACGATTTGGATTGCCTAACATCTACGCAGGAAAACTACTACAGCACCCCACAATTATATTTTTTTCATCATTTATATATTCCTTTTTTTTTTTTAAAGATTTTATTTATTTATTTGACAGAGAGAGAGACAGCCAGCGAGAGAGGGAACACAAGCAGGGGGAGTGGGAGAGGAAGAAGCAGGCTCCCAGCAGAGCAGGGAGCCCAACGTGGGGCTCGATCCCAGGGTCCTGGGATCATGTCCTGAGCTAAAGGCAGATGCCCAACGACTGAGCCACCCAGGCGCCCCATATATATTCCTAAACTATGCTCTAAGTGAATTCAGAAGAACTCTTTTGCTTTGGAGTTTTCACACGACTTCAATCTATGGAGAGGTTTAATATAGCCCACACTATGGCTGGGCTGCTTGTCAGCAAGCCTATCTCAGGTCAGAATAGCCTTTCACTTCCTTGCGTGGAGTAGGTGGCCTTTCAGTTGTCCCACGCTGTGGGACACACTGTGAAAAAAAAGTGGACCACTTGATCGAAGAGGTAGTCTTCTAACCTCAAACTGGCCATCTGACGGCTGATTTCCTCACTGCGTACTGTGAAGAACCCTGCGGAAGTTTCCTACTGCAGAGGTCTGGGGATGCCGGAGCTGCAGGACTTAGCCACCTGCAAGCCAAGGTGTCTAAATCAGCAGGCACACACTCAGAAGTGGCGCCCTCACGGCCCTACCTTCCAAGGTCAGGAGGGATGCTGTGGAGTTGCTCACATCCAGGCAGCAGTTGGGCACGAAGCTGAAGATCCCGCTTGACATTTAGGTTTTGAATAAAATAAGTTTTATGCAGATTTTTTTCTCGAACACCCCTGTCATCCCTGGCAGGCTACATTACACGGGTCATATGCAGCAGCACGATCATAAGCACCACACTGAGAAGTAGGTACTGGGTAATGGAGTCAGCAGTTGGTAAGGGGAGGCTGCGAGCAGCCTGAAGATGACTGTGATTCTTCCCTAAGACCGCCAGGCCCCCGTGGGATCCCGAACTGCGGGCACAGAAGTAATGCCAAAAATAAAGGGCAATCCGCTCCACCTAAACTCTTTCCTTATCATTTTATTGGTCATTCCGTTTTTATTATCCGAGGTAGCCCAAAGTTGCAGATCGGTATACTTGACTAGGTTTATAAGTAAGCGGGGGAGGGGGGGCAGGCTGGGGAGAAGATTTTGTTCTGGTACAATGTTCCCATTTTGTCATGGGTGTAACACTTCTCAGGCTCCATACATGCCCACATTGCTTATCCTCCGAGGACAAACACACAACGTTAACTCTTCCACAACAAGATCAATCCAGAGACCAGGGATAACTTTTTCAATGGTGCCAAACCCACCAGGATTTCATTGAGGGATAGTCCTTAACCAGAAAAGCATAAACCACGAAAACAGCAACAAAAAATTAAACGAAGGTAGAAAACACAGGAGCTCTCTGTCTGGCCTTAGTTCCTGTCATGGAGAGCATAACTTAGGAGCCGTGCTTTGGAATGCCGAAGTGCCCTGCCGATTGGTGAACAACTTCTTGCTGTCTCTCTCCTTCGCTGCCTTCTCCAGGCATGGCTTGTTCAAAACCCTTCACCCTTTCGGGAACATGCATTTTTTAGAAACTTTTGAAAACCATTAAAAAGACCAGATCGATTTCTGGCATTTTGCTGGGCTGTAATTCACACGCTTCTTTTCTTTCCTCTCTTTCCCTCTCATTTTTGCTCCTATGTTATGGTTGAAAATGTGCATGTGCTCTTGCCAATGTTGACATGCTAATAAAATCAGGGTTTCTGCATGTGGCATTATCCTGATAATCTAAAACACATTAGTGGTAGCAGGTGTTCCTGTTATTAATTTATATTTGGCCTTTGGATGATGCCAGACTTAACAGTCCGAGCCCTGTAACTGTCCTCATCTGACATGCTGATATTTACTGCTTCCCTATACATCTGTAACAGGTGTGCTTTATCGCAATTAGAGACACATTCTACTGCCTCTTTGCAACTATGACAGCTATTTCCCAACCGTAGCCTTAATTTTATAATAAGATTTAAGAGGATAAAGCAGTCACTAAACACAAAAGGCTAATTATTGTACGTTTTTTCACCCCAACAGACTTTTCTCTTAGTTAAGGAGCAGACAATAAATTAGCTTAACTGCACTGATGATAATGAATCATCATAATTAAGTATAATTCTCCATTAACCTTTTGGAGGTTTTTGTGCCATTGATGGTAAATTTTAAAGAGAGAGAGAAGAAAGAGTGGACTTGGCCACATTAATTATATTAATGAAAAAAGAATTCCTACTTCTCATGAAGAAAATTAGTGAGGACGGGGAATAGGGAGCAGGGCGGGGGGCAGTAAAGAATGACAGTCTTAGTGGAGTGCGTGTCATGTGAATTGTCTCTATCCATCTTGGTAACCTTATTGTACATCACCTTCATTAAACTGTGAAACACTGGAGACTGAGTAGCTCTAGCCATACAGGCCTTTATTAACCACTGTGCTGTCCTGTCATTATGTGCAAAAGGGCATAATACGTTTTAGGATGACAGCAAACATTAATGATTCAAAAAATGAAAGCTGTCTCTGCTACCTGCTGCTCGTAATATGTTAGACCGGCCGAGGCGATTCCCAGAGCTGCCGCCGCGAAGGTAGGGCTTCTCGCAGCTAGCTGCCTACAGTGCAACAGAGAGGCGACTGGCCAGTCTCAGCCGACCGACAACTCAATCCACGGCTGGACGCTTAGCCCGGGAACTCACCTCCTTCAGAAAAACATAAAAGGGCCACTGTTCTAAATGGTTCTGACGCTTCCTTGAAAACGACGGCAGGAATCCCAGTGATTAAAACAAATCCTCCATATTTCCATATCAACTCCCAACAGCATCAGGATAATACATGATGGAAAAATGAAACTATAGCAGCTGAGTCCTACACCGCCAGCCAGACAACCAGCCCCAGGACGCTCCAGCTACTCCAAGACAATTAGGACTTTGGAGCCACTTACAACCCTGACTCCTACGAGCGACAGGACAGACGAATCATCCAGATCTCTTCCCCCTTACCAAGAAATCACGACAAGATAAGGACAATCAGGATCCGCAAGGACATCTGCCAAGGCAGGAGAGGGCAAGCCGAGCCCACATGTGCAAATCCGGTAAAGAGTTAAGAACGCAGGGCATGGCTCGCTAGATAGGAGAAATGCGTTCGCAGATGGCCCTGGCCAAATTATTTTCACTTTAGATGTGTATCACTGCACCACATGGACATCTTATTTAATCAAATCACGTGTGGCACTCGATCCTCCCCCTCACCCTACGTGCCCCCAGCTACCCAGAGGAAGCACTAGCAGTCCTCTGCCAGAGTCATTGTTAGCAGCTCCGATCCCCCGTGCAATGCAACTGGGCTCCATCTCATCGCGGTCCACACAAAGTTTAGCTTCTTTCCCCAAGTTGCCCAAACTTTCCGAGAACATTCCATTGTGCTGAATGCAAACACGCCGCGGTCCTCCGTCCCCCTGTTAGTCACTGTAGGCTCCAGAGATTATGAGGAAACGGCTTGCTTTTCTCCCCCTGTATGAATTGTGGCCAGCAGAGACTGTGGGATTGATGTATTGCCGTCTATTTTTACACAAGCGGCGAGCAGCCCCACACACAGCCCTGCATAAACTCCTCTCTCCGGCTTCAGGCAGCTCTCCGTGGTACAGAGAGATTTAACCATTGGCGTCCCTGCCACCGACGCTAATGGAAAACCTTGCATGGTAAGGCAGAGATGTATTTTTTATTTGCTGACCAAATCTTTCGACCACATAGAGGTGTTTTAAGGGAATCGGCTGCGTTGTTTTGTGTGC
Source organism: Ursus arctos (assembly GCF_023065955.2). Classification (NCBI taxonomy): domain Eukaryota; kingdom Metazoa; phylum Chordata; class Mammalia; order Carnivora; family Ursidae; genus Ursus; species Ursus arctos. The sequence goes on from NW_026623111.1 coordinate 18,321,561, forward strand.
TGTGGGGAAAGCAATCTAAAATAGCCTAGCAGGATTATTTAGGATTTTGTGAGTTCTCTGTCTGATGAACAGAGAGAGAGAGGGGGGAAAGAAAAAAAAAATCCGGACTAGAGTCAAAACTGACTCTATTTGAGCACATCCATTTTAATATTTTTATCTTCATCTTATTATAAATAGAAATGGCATTTTTCCAACCGGGCCACTAAACACCACTGGAAAGACTTCAGCTTCTGATTCATATCAATATCTTAGAGCATAAATATTGCATATGAGTAGAAACAGAGCCAAAGGCACATGGAAAGAGTTTCCAACTGCAACAGATATGGGTGACAGCAGCTAAGCTTTGATTTGCTCAAGGGATCTCAGAGCCACCTTAAAATAGCAAACTTATTGGAGTTAAGATAAGATTGAGATTCCCTTCCAAAAGCTCCTGCCCGGCTACTTCTCTGCCTCCTCTCCTTGTCCAAGCCCTTCCCCCCTTACAGGAATCAATGCATCGGGAGGGAGGGAAGCTCCTGGCTGCAATGCCCAGCCCAGCCCCAGCTCACCTCGATGTCACTCCATACAGAGTCCTGGTTGCACATGTCCCACGCCATCCAGCTCCTGAATGACGCCAGTCAAGCTTTTTCAACTCCAATCCACAGTGACACAGAGCACACACTCATGCAGGCAACCAGCCCCTTACTGAGAGTGAACTGAAGGCACCTGTCTTACTACAGTCCCCAGTCACATGACAAAGCTATTAAAAAGTAGGCTGGGCTGTCACTCACCCAGCCTCCCTTCTCCTGTGCAGCTTGCTGCTCAAACTCGTGACGTCACTCAAAGGCAGCCCTCTGCCTCAGTGAAGTAACGCTTGAAAAAAAAAAAAAAAAACGGAAAGAAGAAAGAAAGGAAACACTTGGACTTTTGGAAGCTTCAAGCATCATGCTGTGATTAAAGCCAGCTTTGAATGCCACAGACTCTAAACGGAGCCCTGGCCATATAATAACTAAAATCCCCTGCAATCTTTTTTTAATTTATTTTCCTTCCAAAACAAGCAAGTGGCAAAGCTGCCTGTTTCATGACAGAGTAACTATACTCTTCGCTAAAAACGTGTACTCCCTCAGGATTCAAATTCTAAGACCTCCAGTGGACTCTAGCTCGGTTTGGGACTAAAGCAAGAGCTTATCACACGATGCATTTTTATGAGACATTTTCTAATTGGGGGAAGTGTTTGAAAGCAGAGAATGGGGCAAGCTTTTTTTTTTTTTTTTTTTTTTTTTGCTATTTAATCAACAAAACAGTCTGTATTTGTTAAGGTATAAACAAACTCCTCCCCCCAGAAATCGGCTGTCCCTGTGGCAGTAGGGAATACCGGCTCCCTAAGTGTTACTGCAATTTGCTTTGCTCCTTATAAGGAAAACAAGGAACAAAATACCACCCTTTCAAGGTTCCTTCTAATTATTTCCATTTCTTTCATAGGCTCCCAGAAAACAAGTGTTAGTAAATACAGTTGCTGCTGCTGTACCCAGATCAGCTGAGTTTCCCGGCTGCCTTTTTTCATACATGTAGCGTTCCCACTCCAGCTGCCTTAGGGTGCCTTTTTGAATAAACACTGGATTCCAACCCTAGTGTCTGGGTTGTGCAGTTTGCATTTGAGACCAAGAATGTCCGTGGAGTAAGGGAAAAATACTGACATGCTAGTAGCAGAAATATTCCTTTCTGGAGCTTTTTAATTTTTTTTTCTTATTTCCCAGCTTCCACCCTGAGACAATGAAGGCTAACGCAGGTGCACTGTTTTATGATGACATACATATTGAATACATAACAAACTCAAGGTACTAGATGTCACCGAAAAACACTTCCCATAACACCACAGTGGTCTGATTTAACCCTTCCAGGTTCCAGGGAGAGGCACACACGGCAGATATATTTGTGAATATATATGTTTTTCAAAAAATTTTAAACCCAATATACTTTTAAAAATCAGCTCAGCTCAATTCTTTTACTTGATAATAACTTCTCTGAAAAAAATCCCCCAGGTATCTAAAAATAATTTTAAAGCACTATTAATTTAATCTCCTCTTCTACTAAGGTTAATTTAATGTGTTCTCTTGTCCATCTCTTTCTAAAGAAAAAAGAAATGGTGATTTGCTCTCTAACACATTTTAGATGTAAAGTTGCTCAAATATTAAAGTGAAAGGAAGGAAAATCAAACAAAAATCAGACTGTTTCTTCTTTCAGACCACATGTGTTATAAGGTGCTTTTCGACTCTGATATCTGCAACAAGTTGCCAGTAAATTTCTAAACCATGTGATGAAATTGACAGTTTGTCATTACTGGACATAAAAAGATGGCCCAAAGCTTTGACATTTTAAGTTAGCTGAACACATTTCACTGGCACACTTTTCCCTCTTACAAATAGCGGAAAATTACTGTAGTTTTAATTTTCTAAATCAAGAAAGAACAGGAAAATACAACCTCGGGAAGGCTTTTATACATGCAATTAGTGGCATTACTCTGCACTCCCCACAAAGAAACACTAATTTTCTTCCCAATTATATTCCGATTTAATGTAAAACTACAGTAAATTATTAAAATTCAGGGCAAAGGTTACGGGCTCAGCCCTCAACGCAGTCAACTGTGAAATAATATTGGTCACTTGACCAAGAAGAGTTGATGTTTACTAATTATTATCAGGTGATCCCTGTGGTGACTTTTCTCTGATACTCTTAATTGTGTTCATTGAATGCTAGGCATCCATTATGTATATATTTATAATATGTATTTATATACTTATAAAAAATATTTTTATATATAGGATATTGATAAATATATATATTTTTAGATCATGTTCACACATTTTGGAGAAGTTCTTTACACTGGAACATTTTGTATTAATTGTTTTTGATATTTTAACATCCTCAACATGGTGTTGTTGGAGTTTTCTTATTGGTCTTTTTGCCACCTAATTCCACTTTTTCTTAATCAAATCAGCACATTCACTGAAACCACAGGTGGTTTTTTTATACATTTTTTTTCCCTTCACCATCACAAAGAGGGTTAGTTAGAAGTCAAAACACCGAAATGATTTATAAACTACAACATACTGCATTTTTCCCCTCAAATTTCTGTTACTGTACGATTTAAAGTTTAAATAGGTTCTTGGGACGAATTAGAGTAACTTCCACCATTTTTTTTGTTAAGTCTCAAAATTACAACTCTAACAAGAGGGATATTTTTGAGGTCTTATAATTTGGTTAATTAGCTCTTCAGATTAAAAATTCTCTCCTGTCCAGTTTTTTTCTTTTCTCAGGAGAACGTAAATTGTTAGTTGCTCACCAACCTTGCTCTTTTCTGGCTTCCCAGGAGGTTTCTATATTTAATTCTCTCTCTGCCTTGACTGTTTTTTCTCTTCCTCTCTCCCTGCAGCCCTCCTCGTACCTCTTCGTCAACTCTGCCTCTAAGATTTCCAAATGTTTGGTTTCAATCAACAAGGACCTATTGAAATCTTACTGTGTCCACAGCAACGTATTGCAAGGCCTGCCAAGAAGGCATATGACATGGACACAAGGGAGCTGACAATTTTAGGGGGATGACAGCCCTTAAAAACAAAGAAAATTTTGATATGAAAAAACAATGCTACTTTGCTCAATATCCAGATTCCTCTTCCCCTTAAAACACACCCTTTTTAAGTACAAGGTCCTTTCACTAACCATTACAATTCACACCCAAATCAACCCCCTTTGTCCCAACAATAGAAAGAGGTATTTATTAACATCTGTTGAGTGCCCATAATGTTCCATATCTTCACAGAGCCTAGATTCCATCCTCAATGGAATTTCTCCCCCCACTAGTTCTGTTAACGTTTCCCAAGACTCCAACATTAGTCAAGGCAAGAGATCTAGCTTCAGTTGATAACAAAGGAGAAAATACACCTTCAAGAGGATAATTCCACTCTATAACAAAAACATTTGATGAACTATGCAACATTTCCCCACTGCTGTCCCAAACTGCAGGCTTTTGCCACTCTCTCTATTTCAGATAATTGCCACTTAAAAATAAATAAATAAACACACACACACACACACACACACACACACAATCAAACTCAAAGCCCCCAGCAGACAACAGCAAAGACAATTTGCTCTGATGTCATTATTGCATATAGGTAAGAACTCAGAAGTGAAGAGCTGCTAGTATAAATGCCTTTGCCCATTTGTTTTTATAAACTTAAATAGACATATAAAGACAAATTTAACGCTGAACTTGTACAGAAAGAAAAATGGAGAAGAAAACATACATAACAGGCTTACATGAGCTCGACATTAAGATCAACATTTTCTATAGCAAATTTCAATCAATTTTGGTCCTCAAAACAACTCAATAAAGATTATCTGTGTACTCATTTTATAACTGAGAAAACTTTTTTTTTTTTTTTTTTGATTTTTTGTTTTTTAAGCCAAGGGTTTAGGTAGCGGCTGAAAAGGGCATATAGATCTCTGAAAACCCTTCTAGGAAAAATTAAGTTTCATACATAGAAAAATATTCATTCCCAAATCAAAAGCACAGCAAAGACCCCTGCAGAACTTTAGATCCAAGACAGTGTCTACCTAGCTGGAAACCAACATTCCTGGGAATACTGCCTGCCTAGAGCACTCTTCCAGAAAGGAAAGGGATCTGCCCAGAATTGTTAATATTTTTAAAGTTAATCATTGCTAACAGGCATTCAATTGCTTGCTTTTAATTCCTAGAGGGACTAATTGCTTCTGATACCCCAAATCAGCTCCTGAGCACAGGCTCTGAGCCTCCGGGACATGTCTGAAGCTTAGGCCGTGCAGGGCACAAAAGTTGGTGGCAGGGCAGGGTATATCAGAGACCTCTAGCCCATAAACACTTTCAAATCAAGTCTTATTTTGCACAAAACTGCCACAATAATGTCAACGTGAACAAAGCACCTTTGGGGAAACAAATAGAAGAAAGTCAGTGGACAGCTTTAATGCCTCCTTGCGTTCATTTATTTATTTTTTTCCCCAAATAAACTGAAGGTGATAGACAACCTCAGCAACACACCTTTTATCCCCAATAAAACCTTCTGCACAACAGCTCGATGCAAATGAGTCAGCCTATATTTTAACAAAGACCTCAAAATCCGCTCTCTCCATTTTTCACATTAGAACAAAAAATAATGTGAAAATTAATGTGAACTGCAGTCAGTTGGACTGATCTAAACTAAAGCAAAAAGTATGCTTATTAGGTCCACAGATAAGAGAGAATAAAAGGATAGTGAAAATCTGCTTTTGTCTATTTAATTCTGCCGTATTTGTGCCTCGACAGACATTTTCATTTACCTTAATTATTTCAGGTTAATTCATCTATAATGCAGTGAGTTATTGATTATATAAACAAGAAATACGCAATAGGATTATTTAGCATTTTTTTTTTTACTGAAAATGAAAATAAAGCACATCCTATTTTATTAAATTTGATACTATTTAAGAATTTAAAGTGCTCCTGAGCTTCACTAACACAACAGTTCACTCAGGAAGATTCTTTTAATCCCTAAGAAACTTAGTGAGGGCCAGGGAAAACTGGGCATGCAAATTATTAAATTGAAGAAAAAATATTTGTTAGTCCAACAGTTCCCCCCTGGTACTTTTTTCTAGAGCTTGGGTCCTAATGAGCTTAACTTTTCTTGATTTTAGGGAAGTAAATTGTATTTCTCAACTAGTCTCAAATTGGAAGAATTAAATAAGTGAAGTGTGGTTTTTGTTTTTGTTTGTTTGTTTGTTTCTGTCTTTTTTCTTCCTCTTCTTTTTTTAAATCCCATCAGACAAGCCTTGGAAAGGTTTGGTGATTTTGCTTTTGTTTCTGCTGTAGATCTTTCCAGTGTTTTAATATTTGAATTTAATTCTAGCAGAGCTAATATATATCCTAAAAATGTGGGGATGTTGATAGGAAATAAATTCCCATCTTAAAAAAAGCAATTAGCTTAAGGCCTAAGCTAAATTTTGTAATGACTTACATAAAATCTTACTTTATATTTGCTTGCCCCACTGCACACAGGATTTTTGAGAAAACTTTCTTAACCAAGAAGAACATTTCTAAGACTGACCTCCACATTTAGCAGCTCAATCAAAAGTAGATGTCAGATACTACCGGTAGGATTATAAATGGGTACAAATTTTTCTAGAGGACAAGTAGGCAATATGTATCAGAAATGTTAAAAATGGGCATCTCCAGAAACCCACAAATTCTACTTCTAGAAATTCATCTTAAGGACACACCAGGGGGGGATGTGTGCAAAGATTTTTGGTGTGAGGAGAGCCAATGTTACGTTATTTATATCACTGAGAACTTGAAAGCAGGGTGAATATCCAACAGTAATCGTCTAGTTAAATTATACAGCACTATATATAGACATTCATTCATATATTTATATATATATTCATTATATATATGTATATTCAATGCTAACATTAAAAACTGTTGCAAAATACATTTAATGGCAAATGAGAAAATGTTCAAAATACATTAAGATTTAAAATAATGTTTGAAAAAACTATAATCACAACAATTTACATATTAACATATACACTCAAAAAGAAAAGAGGAAGGAGCACCAGGAGAACACGTACCAAGGTGTTAACCAGTGGCTGATGACATTGTAAGTTCTTTTTCAATTTCTTTGTGTGTGTGTGTGTGTATGTCTTTCTGTAATTTTTAAATTTTCTGTGATAAACATGTATAAGTTCTATATTCAAAACTAAAATGAAACTATTCCTTTTTCAAAGAAAGAGATTCAGGCTTACAGCTATGCCTTCTTAACGAACAGGAAATGTAGCAAATAGAAATAGCCCTGACATCAAATATAAGTCTCAAATATTCATCACATGTTTAAAAGGAAGCCATTTCTGTCTATCACACCAAGTGTAACCGACACTCCACTCAGGAGTCAACCTCATGAGCAACTGGGAGAAGCCACTCCTTGGCGCTTGGAAAAAGCCTCTGAGCCCTGAACTATAGGGTAAAGAGAGCTCTCAACTCTTATTTGCTTACCTCACGGGGCCCCAACTCTCTGACATCCAGACGCCCTTAGCACCTTCACTTTGTTTCTCAATCTGAAATTTCATCAATTAAGTTAAATAAACTTTCGGTTCAGAAACGTAATTCTCCTTGGTAGGGTAAAGGGGATGTCAGTGACATATACAAATGCATCTATCTGTTAGACATATTTTTTTCTTCCTTGACGGCATCTATCAGAAGTCAGAGGCTCATACCAAGAAAAAGAAAAATAAATGTTTTCAGAATGGTGTGACTCCTCCATGAAGCAGATTTCTCAGGAAGAGAGTTTCGCACCTAGGGAGCTGGAAGGGGCAGTCCTGGAAGGTAAGGGAAGAGTTGTTGTAGACGTGACTTCTTCCTGAGACAACCTAAATGGACGGGGTGAGCAAAATGTCGTCCAAGTTGCAAACCAGTGACTTGCAAGTGAACTTGTGAGACATGGTCCTAAATACGCAGTCACTGTGTGCCTGCCCTGTTGGGGCAGGAAGCTCGTTCTAGACCCTCCAAATATCCTGGGGAGGTTGACTATTGCTCTTTCCCCAGGAAAGCTCACTATCTCCACAGGAATGAGAACCTTACCGTCAGCCCCTTGGAGTTAGTGTTTGCACAGTTTCATGGGCCTTTTCTGCAAATCACTCTTCCTACACTTGGGTGATCATTATTTTGACGATTTAGAATTTTCGTGAGAAAAGGGGTAATGAGGCTGGCTCCAAGGCCAAGTTCATGAGATTTATAGTCACGGGAATAAAAGGCACAGCAAAAGGAATATAGTCGATGGTGCTGTAATAGCCTTTTACGGTGACAGATGGTAGCCATGCCTGTGGTGAGCATAGCATAATATTTAAACTTGTTGAATTACTATGTCGTACACCTGAAACTAATGTAACATTTGTATGTCAGATATACTCAAATAAAAACAAAATTTAAAAAAAAGTGATTACATGTGGCTAAGTCTATATGAGAAGTAGAGGGACTTTGTGGCTCTTGATTTAGCTCAAAACGGAAGGAAAAGGATGGTGAAAAGAACATGGGCCCTCATTCAGCTATGTCACTAGCCCACAGTTAAGCTTCGGGCAGTTCACTTCATGGATCTGAGCCTCAGTTTCCTTATCTGTCAAAGAAGATGGCCAGATTCAACTACATCTCGGATCCCTGCCACCTTTCAACTGCAATGATACGTCTGCCTTGACGAAGACAGGTAACTTGGGAAGACCTCTTTGCACAGAGCAAATCCAAATGTTTCATTGCACACACATACTGGACTCAGGAAGGCTATGCAAGAAAAGTCACTGTGCTCAACTTTGCTGAAAGAGCACAGCTTCGTCACTTCCCTTGCTACATGGATATTTAACTTCCTAACCATTCCAGGAAAGGAATACAGGAGAACTTAGAAACTATACCACTTTCACTCATACTGACTACGAGAAAACCGGCTTCTACACACCTGAGTTTCTTACAAAGCCCAGCAGTGGCCCCAGAGAAACAGCAAGTTTCCATCTTGTTTATCATGAATTCTATGAAGAGGCACGAGTCATGTGTGTGAGACCAAGTCCCTACTTGTACAATAAAAATGAAACTGGTGTGACAGTAACTGTTTACTTATGCCTGCCTATAGATGCAATTTAACACACTAACAAGTGCTTTGGTTTTACTACAGGTAAGAAAAGATGTTACCAGGAGAGAGAAAATTTAGAAGAGAGGAGGGATCCTGAACTTAGGGTTTTGTATGTAGGAATAAGGTCTCCAGCATCTAGGGAAATACGAGTTTAAAGTAATCCTTCTGCCTCCTCAAACCAGAACACTTCCCCCTCTCCGTCCTCCCTTTTCCCCCCTTCCCTCCTCCCTCCCCAAGTGAAAACCTCATTACATTGGTCAAAGGAGACCTTACCCCTTTTTTAATTTGGAGGAAATCACCTGAGATATTACTGCAGGGTGTGGAGAGAGAAAAGGTCATGTGCCTAAAATATGTTATCATGGCATTATTAGCAGATGTACTGAACCAAGGCTGTATCGCAGGGTAGTTGCTGTCTCATTGGGAGTTAATAAAGTCTCCTGGTCAGCTGTTTTCTTTGCACATACAACCCAACTTAGCAGGAGGTGGAAGATCTGTGCTTCAGAGCCATCTAATGCCTCCCAGCTGGAGATTTTCCTTTAGGGCTGAGTAGCCGCAGACACGCTAAATTCCCTAATAGGACATTTGAAGAGAACCCTGGTGACCAGGGAGCAAGCAAAGTAAGACCAGGTAAATAATAAACCTGAGGAAGAACAAAGCCTTGATAAACCACGCTATTTTCCTGCAAGGCTGGGCGTCCGCAGAGAATTCACCAGCATGCCGTACTTCACGCGTCCCTACACCCACAGGAGAGAAACGGCAAGAAAACTAACAGGAGAAAGCTTGATTTGTGTGCCTGGGAAATAATCTCCAAAAGGCAGTTTGCAAGCGTTTCCCCTTTTAACAGGTCAAAAGCCTTATTATGCTTTAAGGAGACCAGGTTGGACTCTGCCCCACGCAGATGATCAGAAAAGATTCTTTTCCTGCCTCTTTTCCAAGCAAAAATCTCTGACAGCTCCTAAGGTGTTAACTTTCCACCCTCCATCTTAGTGGATCCACTTCCACGTAGGGCACCTAAAAATAGGCCACGCCTAACCGTCTGCACAGCCGTTCGAAGCAACTTAGTGGGAACTCCAACTCGGCGCTCTCCCGCGGGTATTTGCAGACTGTGCCCTCTGTCCTCTCCATGATATTACCCTATGTTGATGAGCGCATAAAAACCCAGGACGAGAGTGCTCTGCTGCTGTGTTTTGGATTCATTATTTAGATTTATGGACTGTTTTTATTTGTGTACTTATTTAGACTTATTATTTGTTATTGTGTTTTAGATCGAATCAAATGAAACTATGGATGATGATGTTCTGGAGAAAAGCAACTGAAATGCTATCAATGTTCAATACCTTTATTAATTCCACTTAAAATATTAAGGTTGTGGGGGCTCTTAGCCTTCCAAGTATAGCCAAGTACATCAATGAGAATGAATGAACTTCTAGGACACATCAAAATATAGATAAGTCCCCAGAAACATAACGTGAAGCAAAAGAAGCCAGACACGCCAAAAAAAAAGAGTGCCTACCTTATCCTGTTCTATGTAAATAAGTACAGAATCAGATGTGACTGATTTATGCATCTGGAAGTCTGAATAGATGTTGCCTTTGGTAATGGTGGGGAGCTGGGGACATGGGCTGTGTGAAGGGGCTCCAGAAAGCTAGTTATGGTTTATTTCTTGCTGTCAGTGCTGGTTCCCCGGGTAAGTTCAGTTAGTGAAAATTCATAAAGCTGAACACCTAGGATACACGCACTTTTTCAGTATTTGTATTATCCTTCAATAAAAAGTCTAAAACATATAAAGAAGAAAGAAAAAGGAGTCTTCCTCTAATAATACAAAGTTCCAAAGAAGGCTACCTTTCTGTTAAAAAAAAATTCTAAATGTTCAACTTATCTTCTCAAAAGAACCATTAACCTACATAGACAAACCACAGTGGAGTAGGAATCAAGTGGTCTGATGTCCAAGTGTGTTTGCCTGCCCTTGGACAAAGCCCCTTCAGCTTTCTAGATATATTTTCTGTCAAAAGATGGGATAGGATTAGGCAATCTCTGAATGTATTTCTTAAATAAATCAAGTGAAGGAAACCTCCAACTCTAAAACTGTAGTATTTTGCCTTTGGTACAAAACTCATCATTGAAAGGTATCGCTGACTTGGTTTGAAAACATGGTCCCATTCTCAGAGAACAAGATCTTGGGGGTCAGTCAGCACGGATCTGCCACTTAGGGGCTATCTATGTGATCCCAGGTGAGGTAGCTCAACGACCTGACCTCATATTCTCAACAATGAAAACGGCAATATAAATACCTATTTTTCATGGTTGGTGTTAGGGTTAAATGAGATGTCTATGAACCCAGCGCTTAACATATAATAAGTACCCAATGATGACACCTTATAGTCACATACGAATACTTCAAACTCAATTTAACATCAAGCCACATTACGGTAGATGCATAACTTTGCTCTTTGCCTGACTTCCTCATCTAAACAAAACAAAACAAAACAAAAAGTCTAGAAACAAAGCAGAGAGAGCACTTTCTTTTGAAGTCTTACATTAAGCTGACTTTCCATGAGAGTGCACACAGAATCGCCACCTCAGTTGTAGGGATGCCAAGTGTCTGCTGGTTTCTCTGTTTACCTGAAGAAAAGTAAAACCAGCCTCATACTGGTCCTGACCTGGCTCTACCCCCAAAGAGACCAGAAGCAGCAAGTGCAGGAAACAGTGTTTGTTTCCATTGTGCTGGCCACCAAAGTTATTTGAGCCAAAAGTCTGTGAAGTCTCTGTTAAGAAACAAGACATCCATATGGTGCATGGAAACTGACAAGATACCAGGGGTTTGCAAAGGTGAGAAGAGACACAAAGTATCAAATCGTGTTTTAAAATGATGATATCTATGGGGGAAGACTGGAAAACAAAGGCACAGGAGCAAAATAATTCAATAGCAAGTCAATTTTGCCACCAGTGACCTCTCCACTAAATGGTGTTAGAATTCAGACGCTTCCCGAAAACAAGTGATCAATCATATAATCATTTTTAAATTGATAAAATGACATAAAGGATATGTTATATTTTCTCTTAGATATGTAAGGATTTTTTTTCTTGCAAGTCATTTTTCTGTGTGACCAAATGCCAAAAAGTTGGCATATAAATTAACTGTGCTGCCCAATCCAGTAGCCACTGCCCACATACGGCTGCGAAGCACCTGAAATATATCTAGTCAAAATTAAGATGTGCTATAAATGTAAACTATGCATAACATTTCTAAATGTGTTAGCACGAAAAATCAAATGGAAAATTATTATTTCTATTGGCTATATGTTAATATGATATTTTGGATGTGTTGGGGAAAATGAAAGATATTAGTAAAATTAAATTTACTTTTTTCTTAATGTGGCTACTAGAAAATTCAAAATTGCATATATAAGGTGCAGAAACGTCCCATTTGACAGCCCTGGTCTCAAGTTTTGCACCTTCCCTCAAGTAAGTGATACTGTACGTGTAAATAAAATCAGCGAATTACAGCATCAGGGAATTTTGCAATAAATCTGGGGTAGGAGAGCAGCGTCACAGAAGTGCACAACTCTAGGGGGCGCCCCTCACATCGCAGGCTGTGAAGAGGGCTCACTGGAGCTTTACGGCCTTCTGCTTGCACCGCTATTATATGCTGTATAATCCATCCTCCCTACATAATCAGGAATCCCTTCTAGAACATCCCTGAGGCAACCCCATACATCTTTTCAACACTTTCCACAATTCTCCAAAACATATACATAATAATGAGATGCAAATTTATAAAGTGAGGTCTACCCAGTACTCTGGACTGGGGGAGGGTAGAAAATAGAGCTGATCATATTATAAAATCCTCATAGGATGCAGGGGAAGTCCAGAGCAACAGAAAGTATGCAAAGGCTGAGATATACACTGAGATGCAATGTTCTCAAGAAGACAGTTTTCTTCCTGGAGACTAGAGGCATTTTTCAGAGGGTAACATCCACTTTAATTACAAAATGCACCCGCCTCTCTCTTCCAAGGGAGAAAAGCCTGTTGTTGCATCTGTAATGTAGCTTTAGTTTTTGATGCCAAAAATGATTCAGTAAACACAGTTATGTTATGGTATACTATTTCTTATTCAGTACTCAAATTAATCTCAAGGCAGTGCTGGCATTAATTCAATTTGACGCCTGTACTTAGGATTTCACATAGGTGCCTTCATCCAATTCTTCTTCGCAACTAATAAAATCTTAATTCATGGTAATATATTTATTTCTAGTTCAGTTCATGTTAAGGAGTGCAGTACTTTACAGAAAACTAATTAATATCAATCATATATTATAACACTTTTAATGGTTCGGAGGAAAATCCTACACTGGGGGAAAGATTAGATGAACCAAGGGGTCTTAGCCCATCCTATTTACTCTATTTTTAGGATTTGAGAAAAGATACCAAGCATCATTTCAAATATTAATTTAATTGAAGGTGTACATCAAGGAAAAGCTGGGAATTAAGAACTCTGGTTCTTATCCCTAATAGGACATTGATTTGATGTGGCCCAAGAATGTAATTTACACTCTCAGAGACTCCGTTTTCCACCTATTTTGTGTAACAGCCATATAATTTGCAAGTTGGTAAAGATATTCGAATTGAGATGCATGGCACTATTAAAATAATGAACAATTTCACTAATAGCAAGCCTTCTGCAATTGTTGGTAACAATTCTATTTTTATGTAATGTTTGAGTAATGTTGATAGCATCATATTTTTTGGGATTGGACATATAGTCAGTGGGATAGTTCAAGCATGAGTCCTCACTGTGGCATAAACGGTGCCCCCTGGAGTTGTGCATTGCAGTGGCCCTCGCATTTCCTTAGGGAACACTATTTAAAAGGCTTCATCTCCCCCCAGCACAAAGAGCTAGAACAACGATTGTACAACTTTTTGAAAAAAAAAAAAAATTAAATAGTAACAATGCAATAGGTCCTTTTAAATGCATGGTCATAATAACCAGTCTTTCCAAATTAGGCATTAAGCATTTCATTCACTCTACAACAATTTCTCCATACTGACATGCTACCAGCAAAAAAGAAAAAAAGCACATACTATTCTGTTTTCTTGGGGGGGTTTTTTTTTTTGGTCTCTTTAGCATTCTACACATAAAACCTCCAAACCTGATATACACATATATATTTTTTTTAATTCCTGATCAAGAGAAATAAAACAAAAGCCCAAACACCAGCAGCATATTGGCTTCTAGGTGCAGATATAATGCCTCTTGATACTCACTTTCAAATCTGAATCCATAGCTGATAACCCCGAGACGCATGTCATTCATTTTACTGCAGTGTAAATACTTGCATCGCAAGCCGAGGGAACACTCGCGACGGGGGCTTGCACGAGCTACTTTTTAATTCACAAGGGCATGGTGACGTGGGAGGGCATCTCGGACTCACTGCTCAATGAACTCCACAATAGGGCACAAATCTGAAACTCAATCTGAGCCAGATATGGACGTAAGAGCAAATATATACAGTATCATGTGCTTTCCAACAGCCCTGTGTCTCGAGGGAGCTCTCTGACATCAGCAGTAGAGACAGGTGGTTCCCTTTCCAACTGTGGAAAATAAAACCCTGTTGCAGAGACACTAAGTAAATATAGCTGTACTGTAATTTTTCCTTGGTGCACTCTCCCTGTGATTTCTGTCCTGTGATGAGACTTTATCCAACGAACCCATTCAGGACATTCTTCTACACTAATAACGGACAGTGCATTTGCAAACGGGCTGCAGCTGGCATCGAAGATACTGTTTGCTGCCCCAGTTGGTACAACTTTCTCCTCCTCTCACGGGTTCCAAATAGATTGTCAAGTGACTGCCCAACCCTCTGCTGGGATATGTCACCCTTTGTCCCCTGTTACTAATACAACCCAAAGAAATGACAGACAAGAGTCAGATCATCTTAAAAATCACATGCACAGAGCAGGTCCATACCAACCAGATCCAGTTTAAGTCTGAGAACTAAAATCAGCTGAGATGTACTAAGCCCTTTGTGGCCACAACTATTTGCTTTTGCATTTAAGAATTACTAGCAGAAGGGCACCCTGTAACGTGTGTATAAAATTACTTAATTCAACTTCTATTTCCCTTTCTGAACGTAGATACTTTTACACTCTGACAGCCGCTGGCTCTTAAAGCATTCTCCTTTTTGTTGTATCTCCTTAGAAACACAAATCTCGTTCCCTGGCAGCGGCGGCTCTCCGGGCCGCACCGCATGCCCAAACTGGTTCTCCCTCACAGCTTTAATTCACAGTAAGTGGCATGAAAGGAGGTCAGCCCTTCTCAAAAAACACTCGGAGTTCTTTTCGACTTCAGAATCTATTTTGAAAAGCCACACTCCCTGCCACGTAAAGAGCGGCTTCCCATTTCGAAATTCTGGCTTATAACTGCTGGACGACTTCGGGAATGGTCCACAAAGGGGCAAACGCAGGGTGATGCTCACAGTTTCAACCCGGGATCACAATACTCGGCGAGAATTCAGGAAGCTCTGGGAGACGAGCAAGTCAGCAACTGCCATCCCCTCTTCACCCCCAAATTACCCTCTCGCTTGAAAACTACTTACGGTGAGCCCACATGCTATAGCTTTCCTTTCCTGAGGTGTTCGTTGAATGCTTAACTCAATAATGCCATCTTAATCCGGAAAGTTTCCATGGCAACCTGCCACTGTAATAAACAAGTCTGAAGCATGAGAAATGAGGCAAGGTACTCCTGCTTTCCCCATCCTCCTCCAACTTTCAAACAACAGGGTCTTCTCTAATCCTCTAAACATCACAGTTCAGAGCTACTTGAGCTAGCAATAAAGCACGATAGCAATAAAGAAATGATATCCAGCATTTGGTGAATATTCACTGTGTGGCAACCACTGTGCAGAGCGGCTATGTACAATATCTCATTTCCTTCTTGCACTGCCAGTAGGAGCCAGTACTCCCATGATGCTCCTCCGACTCGAGGGCTCCGCTCACTGAAGCCTCGAGAGATTAAGTAACTTTTCCAAAGACAAAAAGTTGGTCTGGGGGAGACATGGGACGGGAAGGTCCCGTTGTCTGACTTCCAAAATTTTTGTTTGCGCCCAATGATCTGGTGACTTTGACATCTAGGAGTCTCCCCACAAATCAGAAGGGAACCATAGCTTCACGTTCTGATGGAAAGTAAAAACACCACAAGCATCTAGTCAAAACAAGGGAAATTAAGAAAAGGCATGACTCAAACAGGAACACAACCAATACATGGCACCCTGCTCTGGTCAAAAGAAGCCAAACCACAAGTGTCTTTGAATGTGATCTGGCGTATCATTTAAAAGAAAGCACCTTTCTTTGTAGACCAATCTCTAAAGTTAACTTGGGGTGTCTGATTCAGATCATTGAAGAACACTCCCAGAGGAGAAGAAGCCCTTATATAAAGCCACTTCTTTCCCTAAATGAAATTCTTTTGAAGATGGCAATTGCAAATAAAGGCCAGATTAAAACATACCTTAAGACCACATGGCAAACCGTATTACGAAGATATGTTTTCCATGCTACAGATGTGTGTCCATGCAAGTCTATGTGACGAAGTACATATATTATGTTTATTTCACTCTAGACCAGAACTCAACAAATAGATTTTAACTCTATTGAACTCTTGACTCTTGACACCAATAATTGAATCAACTTCCAATATATATTTTATAGCCCTTGCTTGGAAGTGTGGGCAAATGTGAAAAGATCACATGAGTTACAGCCATTCAAAATTCACTGTGGTACAAGTTTTTGGAAAGTGGGGCTAAAATATGTGGTTTTCCAATCTCCTCTGATTTCAGAAATATAAATAAACTCCATGAAATGTATTTCCAAAAAACATAGTTCTTGAGAACCTTTTGGCTCTGGTCTTGAGACAAGTATAACTGAGGTCCAAAGTATTCAGCTTATCTGGCCAACTGAAGGGCCATCATTCAATAGGGCAGCTTCTAAAGTAAATGGCCCAGAATACAAAGCCACAATCAGCTGCTTCCTCTGATACCCTCATACTTTCTGCAACCTAGAAGAACAAAGGCAAACAGGGATGGCTTGTGACTATTTGAGGCGGTAGCCATGCAATTATTAATTCTGACCTTCCCATAGCCATCAACACTACCACACTGTTTATTTAAAAAATCAAAACCACACTGTTTATTATTGGGTGGGAATGGAAGCTTTGTGTCATTGTTTTTTTGTTGTTGTTATTGTTTTTTGTTTTCGGGGTTTTTTTTTGTTTTTGTTTTTTTTTGGTTGTTTTGGAAGTTGTATACCTTTGGTCCGGAGGTAATACTCTTGAAAAAAGAAATTCACTTTCCAAAAGAGCAGCAAGCTAAATTCACATTCAGGATCCTTTTCTAGGTATGCAAATTATGCTGCTTGGAACAAACACTCCAAAGCAGATTCAGAACTCAGATGGACACAGAATAAATACATTGGCTGTGGAGGCTCTGGCCTCAGCTAAAAGTACCAGGAACACGAACATACTCTGAGTATACTCTACCTCAGCGAATAAACTCAAGCTCAATACCACCAGTTGAGCTGCTTAATATCTATGAGTCTTTGTTTTCCACTTAGAAAATGGGGGATGATACCCACCTCACTGGCTTATCACGGGGATTCCACAGGAAGAGCTGAAGGGATGTGGGTGAGGGGCCTTGCAGGATGCCTCATAAATGCCCATTTCCTGCATTGTTCACGTTTCTCAGCTGCAACTATTTCTCTGTCCTCCCAGCCTCTCCTATCTTCCTAGAATAGTTTAAAATAAAATATATGCTATCAGACTTCTGCATTTTTATTCCATGGAATGGACATTGTGATTAACGTGACAAATATGCGTGGGAAATAGGGCTTGTCCTTCCCTCTCTGCAGGTGTCTTGCCCACGTATAGAAGGGAGAAGAAACAACAGCTCTGCTAGGAGCATAAAGTGAGCCTCAATGGATTGTGTAAGGAGGCATTTTTAAAGATCAAAGATTTGTGTGAAAGAAAAATCTTGAAAACTTTGCAAAGGGAAAAAAATTAATATTTGGATTTATTGCCAATGCTTAGTCACTGCAAGTTTGGGCAAATGTTTGAGTAAAGATGTAGTGTGAATTGCCAGTAAGTGGAACTTTCTTTAAAAGAACCAGTGACAGACAATGTCTCCACTTTCCAACCTAAGAGTCTTTTTAGGTATTTAAAGGCAAAACTATCCAGGATGGAATATGAAAAATCAAAATTTTGAAGACTCAAAATATGTGAAATTCAGGAATTTCCCACATAGATAAAAAAAAATTACTGAGGAAAACCTTAAAGCTAGATTATTCATACGTACTGAAGCTTTCTTTGAATGTCTGCATCATAAAACACTCTAGAAATGCCTACAGCTTTAAAAAATTAAAATACATTAAATGGGTGACGTAGGAGAAAAGAAATATATTGTCAAAATCCATATATTCTTTTTCTAAATATTATCAATAATCGACACCACTGGAAAGAAAATACCATACTGCTTGGAAAATTATCCACAAAGAATCTATCTCTCCAATTCATGTCTACTGTTGTTATTTATAGCCGCAGACAGTAACTTCAGACTTGTCAAAAGGTGTGGAATGTACTTCCTTCTTGTGTGCATGGATTCTGCCTAGCTAATATTAACCATGCACAGTCTTCCTACCTTGTAAAGGTAAATAAGGCTGGTCCTAAAAATTAAAATAAAAAATCTTGGCTAAAAGACTTCCAAAGAAAACAAGATACGAGGACAAGGAACCACCCGTTAAGAGCCCATAAATCGATAGGAGTCTACTATGATGTAGAAGATGGGCCCCCAGCATGCCAGTTGCTTAAGCTATGTTGAATTTTTTTTAACGATTTTATTTATTTTTTTGAAAGAGGGAGAGAGAGCACACATAAGCAGGGGGAGAGGCAGAGCGAGAAGCAGGCTCCCCGCTGAGCAGGGAGCCCAATGTGGGGCTCCATCCCAGGACCCTGGGATCATGACCTGAGCTGAGGGCAGATGCCCAACCTACTGAGCCCCCCGGGCGTCCCTATGTTAAGATTTTATGTCTTCCTGCCCTGAAAGTGCTCACCGTGGAAGAGTGAGTGGAGGCCAGATTCACCACCAACCTGCCCACATGTGAACAGAACAATAGCA
Source organism: Ursus arctos (assembly GCF_023065955.2). Taxonomy (NCBI): domain Eukaryota; kingdom Metazoa; phylum Chordata; class Mammalia; order Carnivora; family Ursidae; genus Ursus; species Ursus arctos. The sequence goes on from NW_026623111.1 coordinate 18,340,381, forward strand.
AGTGTGTCGAGGGAGAAAAGATAGGGATCGTTAGGGGTGTGAAAACATATCTAATTAACCTTATAAACAGCCTAGGATGAGAATGCCAGTCAGGCCCTCTGGAGACTTTGAGAGGCCCCTGCCCCATATGTAATTCCATATAAAAACTAGACTCATTACCCAGTTATATAGAGAAGCCCAACGGAGTTCTAATCTCTGTTGTAATGGGCACTTCAATGTTTACTTTAAAGGATCCAACATAATAGCCTTTCAAAGGAAAAGTTTGAGTGCTCCTGCATGGGTGCTCTGTTTTGCTGGGGGCTACTTACTCATTTAGTGTAATATTGGGCGGTCCTCTGTGGGTGCCAACATACGAATAAAGAAAAGCAGAGATGTGGCTTGCTAGGACCTTGCCTACCCATTCATGGGGCCTCCAATAGAAGTTCTGGGGTCCAGAACAAAGTGTTACAAGAAGCATACTTGGCTGGAAAAGAGCATATGGATATTTTCTAGCTTTGGGGGTGACTGCTGGGCTCCCAGAAGAAGAAGAGGCAGAATGAGGAAGGATAATGAAAGAGAGACAGCATTCTCTTTGGAATAAGACCAACTTGGGGGAGAACCAGGTTCTGACACTTCCTGATTTGTTGAAATGGGCGAAGGTGCTTAACCTCCTTGGGTCTCCCTAAAATAGAGATGATATTACTATCCTTATGGAGAATGTAAGGATCAGATATCTAGCTTGGCAGCTGGTAGATATTTGGTAAATGTTAGTTTTATTCAATACTAAGAGACTGGAAAATAAAAAGTCCTGGTTCCAAATGATGAATCATACAAAGTCCAGTGTTAGCTGCTAAGGGAAATATAAAGACATGTGAAAAGTAGTGAGAGCCAAGACCGGGCTCTCAACTAGATGGTGGGATGTAGCCGCTTATGTGATGTTACTGAAGATGGGTCTTTAACTCACAGAATTCCAGGAAGTCACTAGAAGACCACAGATACAAAATCAAAAACTTTAAAATGGAAGTAGGTGATTTTTTAAAAGTACACTCCAACATACAATGTCCACCATGTACACCCTACTATTCTTTTTGTTTTAAAAAAAGATTTATTTATTTATTTTAAAGAGAAAGAGAGCAAGGGGGAGGGGCAGAGGAAGAGGGAGAGAATCCCGAGCAGACTCTGCATGGAGTCCAATGAGGGGCTCAATCCCATGACTCACCACCTAGGCACCCATCACTACTATTTTAAGTGTTTTATACATATTGTCTCATGAAATAGATGTTATTGCTATCTCCCGTATTCTTGTTTTCAGATGGAGAAGTACACACAAAGAAAGTTAAGTGACATGCCCAAGACTGCACAGATAATAAGTGGTCAGGTGTGGCCTTGAACCGGGCTGCCTGATTTCAGGGTACATGCCCTTAACCCCTCCACCAGACTGCCTCCTACTGCCAGCTCCTGTAGTTTTGAATCTTTACTAACTACAGTTGAGTGAAGCCCTACAACAACACAGTTGAATTAGATTGGGCTCCTGGTCCCACAGAGGCCACAGTTGACTAGATTTAATGGAATCTGTGAGTCTGGAGCAACAGAGGAACCTGCAGAACACAGTGACTGGAACACAGAGAACAGAGAACTCCAGGCTGCCTGCAAGAGCAGGGAAAGGAGAAATAAGTGTTATGGAGCAGAGCCCTTCTCCCATCTCCCCTTCTTTGAAGTCATTCTATGTGTGCCCAGCAGAGTGTGGGGAGCCCTCGGTGGAAATAATTGCCTTTGTCATCTTCGGATTCTCAAGATAATGATATTTTCCACTGCTCTTACTCAGAAGTATGAATAAAATACAATACATCCTCTCCAGGAGTTTACACAGAGACACGGATGGACTCAAATAATTCTGATAGGAGTTTGCATGATTTGTGGCAATGACATGGAATCTCGAGAATGGAACCATGGTACACAGTAAGAATCCCGATGTAATCAAAACAAATTCTGGAATGGGATAGGCTGGTGATGGGTAGTAAGGAGGGCACGTGTTGCATGGTGCACTGGGTGTTATACACAACTAATGAATCATCGAACTTTACATCAAAAACCAGGGATATACTGTATGGTGACTAGCATAGTATAATAAAAAAAAATATGATTATAAAAAAAAACAAATTCTGAGAGTTACCTGATGACCTTCCTCATAGGCTATCAATCTGCCAGTACCTGCTGTTAATTGGAGATAAACTGAAATCAATGACCATGAACTTAACCAAGAAACACAAATTAAATTATAATTAGTTAATAACTTTCCAACTGGACAAAAAGTTGATACTACCTACCATGAACTGGAGAAATGATGATAGATAACTATCAATTATTTTGTCAAGAAATATATACTAAAATGCAGTTTGATAGCTTCTAAAAAGCGTCTATTTTTAAGGAAATGAAATCCTAGAGGCTGTTCAGGAACTTCATAGTCCCAACTGTAACTAATTACAAACTGACCAATCACAAAATGGAAGACTAACCACACAGAGGTCATTAGAATTAAGCTTGAAAAGATATCCAGTGGGAGAAATTAGTTTTTTTTAAGTAGGAAAAATGTCTTAGGGTATTTCTAAAAAGAGAGAGAGAATTCCAGGTGAAAAGATGGTGCTTTCAAAAGCATGTTCTTGGGGGCGCCCTGGTGGCTCAGTCATTAAGCTTCTGCCTTTGGCTCAGGGCGTGGTCCCAGGGTCCTGGGATCGAGCCCCACATTGGGCTCCCTGCTCTGCTGGGAGCCTGCTTCTTCCTCTCCCACTCCCCCTGCTTGTGTTCTCTCTCTTGCTGGCTGTCTCTCTCTCTCTGTCAAATAAATAAATAAAATTAAAAAAAAAAAAAAAAAAGCGTGTTCTTGGTATACTAGGCCAGGCTGAGAGACAGCAAGGTACAGAGCAGAACCTCATACCCTTGACTCTGATGCTGACCTTGGCTCATAGCCACATGGAATGGTATGAAGGCTCTCTATGTCTTAGTTTCCTTAGCTATGAAACTGGGCTCACTGTGCTCTTTTCTTAGGTCTTACTAGGACTCAATAAGGATCATAAAAGATAAAACATCCGATTGCTTATGCGTCAACTTGGTTAGGCTATGGTGCCCTGGTTGTTTGCTCAAACACTAACTAAGGTGTTGCTGTAAAGGTCTGTTTTGTAAATATCATTAACATCTATAATCAGTTGACTTTAAGTAAAGCAGATGACCCCCCAAAATGTGGGTGGGCCTCATTCAATCAGTTGAAGCTCATACCAAAAACAGATGTTGCCCTAAGAAGAGATTCTGCCTCAAGAATCTCTTGACTCTTGCCTTAGAATCAGATCTCTTTTTTTTTTTTTAAAGATTTTATTTATTTATTTGACAGAGATAGAGACAGCCAGCGAGAGAGGAAACACAAGCAGGGGGAGTGGGAGAGGAAGAAGCAGGCTCATAGCGGAGGAGCCTGATGTGGGGCTTGATCTCAGAACGCCGGGATCACGCCCTGAGCCGAAGGCAGATGCTTAACAACTGAGCCACCCAGGCGCCCCTAGAATCAGATTTCTTAAGATATAAGAATAAGATAACTTAGAAATCTTGCCCAAGTTTCCAGCCAACTAGCCTACTCCATAGATCTACAGATTGCAGTCTTGCTAGCCCTCAAAATCATGTGGGCCAATTTATTCAAAGTTCTCTCTCTCTTCCCCATCCTGCCCCCATGTAACAAATAAGCTTACGAAAGTAGGTCCTTCATTTTAGTAGTAAACCAACTGGTGAAACGTCTAAAACCCCAGGAATGTAATTTTTCATGTGATTTCAAAGATAAATGTAGGACTCTCAAAAGAGAGGAAATGCAAATAAAATGAGGCTTAAAGACATTTAGAACATAATCTCCATGAAGACAAGAAAATTGACTTGTTCAGAATTTTGTTCACAGGTCTAAAATGGTGACGGAACGACTTAAAAGACGTGCTGAAAGTGAATGAATGCTGGAACTCCACAGCTGTGGAGAGAAAGGTAGGAAATTGTCTCCTGTTGCTTCATATCAACCCAAACACTTTTACTTCTGAGCTAACGGAGCATCATGGAGAAAGCAAGTATTTACTCATCCCTCTCTGGATCCGTCCATTCACAGAACATGCACTGCTCTTTCTAGAGACGGTGCCAGGCTTCAGAGTGTGGAGACAAAGAAAACAGAAGTCTTCCCTTTGGAGCAGCGCAGCCTAGGAAGTGAGCAGATGAATAAACAAGGGCAATGATGTTAGTAGAATATGCTGGAGTAAAGGAACGCAGAAGGTGCTCGGGAGCCTCAGAGCATGGACACCTAACCTTTTCTGGAAGGCATTCATTCATTCACTCATGCATGCATTCATTCCCAAAATGAATCTTTATGGGGATGAACTCTATGCCAAGCACGATGTTACATCTTGGGTCTGGTCAGAGTGCCATAAATAATAATGACGGCTACAATTTATTGAGTGCTTACTATGTTTCCGGCATTGGTCTAGGCCATTCCCATTTATCTACTGTCTCTCCTCATACCACTGGGGAATAGGGTATGTATTTTCCATATCCTTTCCTGTTAGACGATTATACAGGCACAAATTCACATATTAACTCTTTAAAGACTTATTGATCACCTATACCTAAAAGGCGCACTGTTAGGCACGAATTTGATCAACACATTATCTCTGCCCTTAAATCTACCAAAAGAGACAGACATACCCACAAACAGCCACAATCTCAGACTGTATGACTCCCACAGTCTCGCAAAGGCCCTGTCATCGCTTAAGTGTGCCATCTCCAAGATTTCCCGAGAACTGGAGAATACGACTTTGAACACAACCAACAGAAATGTGCTGAGAGTGTCCTCTCTTCTTACAAGGAAAATAACCAAAATGAAATACCACTAACATGCGAGAAAGAGCTTCAAAATTGTTTTTGAAAGCAGAACTCTTTTTTTGTGACTAAGGACTAGACAACTGTAGGTAACATGGTCTGAGCCTAGTTAGCACAGATACCCAGGATGTCAGGCCACACCATTGTTTTCAACTACCTTGTAGGCACTAACACTAGTATAACACATTGTTCTCAAGATCCTGACACTTGGGGCGCCTGGGTGGCTCAGTCGGTTAAACATCCAAGTGTTGATTTTGGCTCAGGTCATGAGATCGAGCCCCACGTCCAGTTCTGTGCTGGGCATGGTGGAGCCTGCTTGGGATTCTCTCTACTGCTGCCCCCAACCCCCTGACTCAATCATTTGCTTTTTTCCTAAAGAAAAAAAAAAAAAAGATTTCAATGCTTTAAACTGTGAGCACAGCAACAGAAGACGTGGATATAAATATCATACATTATTGATAAACAGCATGAATCTGTCATCAATTAACAGCAACTATAGATTGCAACAATTCTAAGTAGAACCTTATAAATAACTGTGGTTTTAATTACTGGAGAGAACTACCACATCCATCAACATTCACGACTCCTGCTAAGTATCAACGTGGTCCTAGGAAGTTCCACAGTCACTGGAAATGTTTACAGCAATGAGGGAGTAAAGATTTTTGTACATTAGAGAAAAGAAAACGAGGCCCATTCTATCCAGGAAACACAAATCTAGATTTTTTTGGAAGTAAAAATTAGGAGAGAGAGAGAACGCGTACATGTGTGTGCACGTGTGCATGGTACAAGTGGGGGGAAAGCAACAAAGGACAGAAAGTGCCCCCAATCAGATCAGAGAGGAGATTATGCAACAGTCAACATGGGTAAAAAGGAGCGATTCCTCTGGTTAAAGGAAAATGGGCTGTTTACTCTCTTTTGTACTTCTCATGGACTCCACTCATTTTTTTTTTATGTTTAAAATGTGTATCCTATCCATTTCCAAATAGATTACGGACTACAGACAGAGTTAGATACATGAAACAAAGCAATAAGAATGAAAACCAGAACAAATCAGGTTAAAAAGAACAAGGAAGTAATGCTCATATAGACTCGGAATGAATTACTTTTTTTTGTAACTCACTTCTGAATTTAGCTCTGAGTTTCCTGGCTGTTCTGACAAAAATCAAAATATGTTGGGTTAAATAAGTATTCATTATTTAACAAAAGGAGACAGTACTTTCCTGGCTTCTCTAGTTCCACTCCCAGGGCCCATCTATTAGTACCCGTGTTCCGTCTGTATTTTCCTCCATAGCATTGATCAATTTCCTAATTCTTTATCTGTTGGTTATTTTCTGTCCCCTCCCACTAGAACCTAAGGCTCAGAAACAGACCTATAAATACAGAGAACGAACGGACGGTTGCCAGAGGAGAGGAGGCGGGATGGGCAAAATGGGCCAAGGGGAGAGGGAGACACAGGCTTCCAGTCATGGAAGGACTAAGTCATGGGGATAAAAGGCACAGCGTAGGGACTACAGTCGGTGGCGTTGTCATAGTGCTGTACGTGTCAGAGCATAGCTACACTTGTAGTGAGCACAGCGTAGCGTAGAGACCTCTGGAATTACTATCCTGTACACCTGCAAATAATGTGACATTGTGTGTCAACTATAACGCAATTAAAAGAAGAAGAAGAAGAAATAGGAATGTAAGGCTCATGAGGACAGGATTCTTTACGTTTCTGTTGTTGTTGTTGTTCACTATTTTATCTGTGCTTGGCTCAGAGTCCACCTTAATAAAGATTCACTTAAGAAATGAATGCCTGGATGAATGAATTAATCCCTTCCAGAAAAGGCTAGGTGTCCATTCTCTGAGCTATATAAATGCGATCAAGAGTGATTTTATTTTCAATACGGAATTCCAGTAGAACCTTTTCATGAAGTGCCCTAATCAAATTACCCTGGGCTATGAGGCTGTGCTGGAGTGGGCTGTTAATGGCCTAACAATCCATAATAAGCATAAGATAAAAGGCACAGGTGAATGTGCAGTGACATGGCACAAAATTTGGGGCCAGAAGAGCTAAATTCAGCTACCAAGGCCACCTCCCCCCACCCTGTGCCTTCAATCAAGCAGCGTGGCATGACTGTGAAACACGCAGAGCCTGGAGTTGGGCAAGCTGGTTTTAAATCCTGCCTCTGCACACTCATACGCTGTGTGACCTTTGACAATCTACTCAGCCTCTCTGTGTCTCCATTTCTTCATCTGTAAAATGCGGATAATGACAGAACCTACCTTAAAGGATTATGGTGAGAATTACATGAGTTTATGAAAATCAATCAGAACATTGCCCGCCATGTGGTAATATTAAGTACTGAGTTAATCAGAATTTGTGCCCCTTGTTGTAAAACACAGATAACAACTCCCCTTGTTGTAGTCATAAGGATCAAGCGATCTTAATATATGTTTTTAGTGGGTGATTTATTTTTTATTTTCATGAAAGTAGTGTATGTTCATCATAAGTTTTTCAGAAAATGCAGAAAGATGGAAAATAAAAAGTAAAAATCCTATATATCCCAGTAAACCGTGACAACCATGACTAGCCTTTTCTTGTATAGATTTCCAGACTTCTTGCTGTGGTAGATCCCCATGTGGATATGTATGTGTTTGCGAAAATCTAATTTTTAAACAGAGCTAGACACATGTAATATACTGCTCTGAAACCTGCTTTTTAAAAACTCATCATGGGTGTTATCTGATATCAGCAAATAAAGATCGACATCATTCTATATAAGAGCTGCCTACTATTCCATTGTATGCAAGTGCCTTGATTTATTTAGCCAATACTCCATTCACAGACAGTTAGGTTGTTTCCAATTTGTGAAAGTGCTTTGTAAACTACAAAGTAATATACAAATGTTAGCTATCATCACCATTATTTTTAAAATAAATATCTAGACATCGCCATTAAACCCCAGAAAGGTCTTCCTTCACTATTTCTTTAACTCCCTGGGAACGATGTTCCGATCTAATTGTATTCACACCATCACTCAAGAAGCATGACATGCCGGGATGCCACACCTGCACAGGAAAAACATGAACTGCTAAGTCAGAACCGGGGGAAGGTGGTGGGGAATATTCCCAAGGGTCTGGCTCTCAGCACAGAGACTGTGTTCCTCTTCCCAGCACAGACCACCGGCTCCCTCTCCTTGGCTCATAGACGGATAGCGCTCAAGCTGTCGTCGCTTTCAGAACCTGCCCGTGGCCTCAGAATCTTTTCTGACAATGAACTCCCAAGTAACCATTATGTAACAGTCAGAAGAGGCAGGAGAGATGCAATGTGTTTGCTAACCCCACGTTGAGGATAGAAAGCATGAGAAAAGTAAGATCGCCACACCGAGTACTCACTGAGTAGCTACCATGTGAGACACACACGTTGTACTTGGCGGTTGTGCGGGTATATTCATTCCCATCATTGCTCCTCCTATATTCAGAGTTCCTCGAGATTATGAACAAAGTCCTATCCTTTTCCATAGTGTCTTTATCTAATAAAATGCCATATAAGAGTAGATGCTTAATAAATGGTGCTCGTGTGTGGGTAAAGGTGGTTTAAAAAATATCTGAAGTTCTTGATCTCATGAATTTTATAATTTCATTGATTAATAACTGAAATTAAAATAAAAGTGCCAACATATCCTCTGAAAATAAAACCCGCCATATTATTTCCGGCAGGACATATTTGGGTAGGGCATCCAAGTGCCTGAAAACAAGTAATTTTGAATTGCTACTCGTTTGCTTGTTTTTTTTAAATAATAAATTTTTTCTCTATTAATTAATGTTGTGACTTAGAGCAAATGGGCATGGCAGGAAACAGAGGGCCCTGCTGATACCAATTTTACAGAAGAAGGTGGTTTGTACATTGAGATATTTTACAGATATACTTCTTCCTGGCTCAGGTCCCAGCATGAGTCAGACGGATTCAGCTTATAAAACTCTGGCCTTTGACCTGTTCAAGGCTACAATTAACTTCTCTGTGAGTTTCATTCATTCAACAAATATTTACTGCATGCTCAAAGTGTACCAGACACTGCAGTAAGGACTGGCTTAGGTCTGACATGACACAAAAATAATTATTTAAATGCAGATAGATTACACATAGGCATTTCGGGTCTCTTAACAGGGGATCATTATGACAAATATTACTCATGACTATCAAAGGTTGGCTTCTATATTTTTATCTCCCAATATTAAGAGTAAATCATCACTCCAACCAGAGATAGCTTTCTAGTCGAACATGGAGGTTAGCAAACAGATTTCATTGTCTTCTGCCTGTTCCAACTACTTCAAAATAACTATCAGGATTTCATCATTTAAAAAATATTCAACTATGTCTGGATTCTGGGAAAAGTTCTGCAACCAATGAGTGATGTCTGCCATGAATGGGGCGGGGGGCAAATGGCCCGTGCGTCAAGGATTCGCTACTCCCATTTGGTGTTTCATACTGACCCTACTCCTCTGTCCTGTGCTATTCTTTCTGAATAACTCTGTTCTACTGGTTCTTCGTGAGTTATCTGAGGACCCATGTATTTTATAAACGATGACCCAACATAGACAATAATGAGAATTGCGCTCATCCAGACGCACCACCTAGCCCTTGATAGTATGTCCAGTTTCCCCCCTTCTCCAATTTCTTCGTTTGGATATGTTTTGCTTTTAAGAGCAAAGTCATAACGCTCCATGAGGACAGCAACCTTTTAACCTCACCCTTTTTAGCCTCAACAGCAGGAAGCACACTGCTGACTCTATCACAAATTCTCCCCAACTAACTTTTTGTATGATTGCATGAGAAAAGACTCGGGCTCAGAGCCCTGAAAACCTGACTTCATACACTAGTTCTTCGTGTATCTCCCTGCGTGACTGTGGATTAATTTATGTCACTCTTTTGAGCCTCAGTTTCCCCATCTTGAATCTAGAGAGGTAGCAACAGAAAATCTTAAAGGTCCCAAATCAACCTAATGTTTGATGAGTCTACGTATCTTAGAAGAGACTGTGCCTCGGGGAGGACGTTTGCAGTTTGAAATCTCTCTTTTCATCTAGTAAAAACAAGAGTTTTTCTTCTTCAAAAAAGGAGTGAATTGTGAATTCTCTTGAGAGGCCAGCAGTTCAGTTTTCACTCCCTCACTCTTCTAAGTTCCCAATAAATGAATGGTGATTCTCTCCTCTTGCTTCAGCCCTTAAAAAGTCCACCCTCTTACTAATAGAAAATAGGATTTGAGTGATGGCCCTTACACTAATTGGTCAGGAGCCCTAGATAAAATATTGTTATTGACAGAATGTTCTCCCTTTTCATGCACTGATAAAGTAGCTTTGCAGAGCACAGAGAGAGAGAATGCAGGGAGGACAAAGAAAAAGTACCTGCAACGGGTCAGATTGGAAGGATCAAGGCAGCACTGCAAGGTTCTTGCTAATAAGAGACCCTGCTAAGAGGATATAACAGAAGCCAACATATTCGGCAAGACAATGAGAACAGGAAAGCAAGAATCACTAGTGGTGGGTGAGAGGTTAAGAAAAGAGCGAAGATCCAAAAGTCTGACTTGCTCGGTTTGACCCTTGAGTTCCACATAAGATCAAATGTAAATGAAATCATTTGAGAGCCTATAATTTTTAACTCAGCCAGAAGAGTGATATGCATAAAGAAATCCCATCACAATCTGTGAAAAAACCATCTATTGATTTTAAAAGATAAAACATAAAATGTTCAAAGGAGCATCATAAATATAATAGCACGGGTTAACATCAAGTGCAGAGAAGCTTCTATCGGTGGGGCTGTATTCTGCTGTGGCAGGTGGTGAACTCACTCAGTGATCTATCAGCTCTTTTACCTAGAAAGGAGCCTCTGGCTACTATGACTTGATCTATCTAAAGTTAAAAAAAAAAAAAAAAATGGAGCCAAGGGCAGTGTCTCTACTAGTTGTCATAATGGTAGTTCGTTCATACGGTATTGTCGTCAAGGCTTCAATCTGCCATCCCTTAGCATTAGCACTAAACTACTCAAGAGCAGGAAACACATCCTGGCCAGCAGCTTGGCAGTCCATCAAGGGAATGGGACCCACAGGGGGGCAAACGATGCCTCCTGCCCCTGGCTAATTTGACTCCCTCGTAAATATCATAACCCTTTGGTTTAAGTAATCTGTGGATAAACCAAAGCTTCACCTACCCTGAAACCCTAAACTTGTCTAGGAAGAATGCTGAAATTATTCCTCTTGTCTCTTTGTCTTCACATATCAACTTTCCTCCTCCCAATTTTCCAATCCCAATCCTCGCTGACCTCAGCAAAGGGAAATTGGGTCAAATTTTGCTGGATTTCTTTTATGTGTTCTCCCTGACCCTATGGTGTCATCACTCAGCTCCCAGAATCCCCGTTCCTGCTTGTCCTCCTATTGAAATGACCAGAGCCAGGCCAGAATCAGGTTCCTGTTTGGAAAAAAACAACGAGGTTCCTCCCTTTCTTCAAACCAGTTCCAGCAACGGGGAGCCTGCCCCAGCCAGAGCCGGAATTCAGTCTCTGCTGAGGATAGACCAGCCACACCACCCAGCCTGGGCTTGCCCACCAAGTGAACCGCAAGGAGCCAGGAGGGCCCAGCCCAGAGGACTGGGGATTCTTCTATAAAAAGGACAATTGAGTTCCCCACATCACCCACCCACCTCCTTCCTACCACCCATCTCAAAGGGAAAAGAGTGGGATACACCACTTTGAGCACCGGGCAAAGGGACAATTCCTCTCTCTCCCACTGTCACATTCTTCTGAGGAATGGGGCTGACTTTGATTCTTCAGATTACATTCACAATTAAACTCTTCAAGACTTTGTACTCTGGGAAAAGAGTAAACAACCCAACTCTTGTCCTCAGATAACCAACAGTGTGTGTGTGTGTGTGTGTGAGAGAGAGAGAGAGAGAGAGAGAGAGAGAGAGAGTTGGGGCGGTGCAGAGAGTACGGAATTGAATTGAATGAGGAGGGATTCTTTAACTTCTGAGAAAGTCGCCACAAAGAGAAGCACACGTGAGTGAAAACACCTTGTAATTTAAAACTGTGTTTCCCTCGGCTTCTCCAGGACTCAGCCCGAGCCAGGCCAGGCGTGGGATTTGATTTGGCTGCCCTGACGTTACCAAATGCACTGCACAGCACGGCAGACTCCGGGGTGCCAGGCAGCTTCTCGGGCAAAGCCCCCGGGGAATGCTGATTTGTGTGACATTTCACTGGCGACCACAGAACCATCCGAAAGCACTCAGATCCCATCAAGCGCAGGCAGGTGGCTAGGGAGGGGTTAACAAGATAAGCGCACTTTGTGCAGGGCTCTTCTGGAATTTTTGGTAAAAGGCACACGGAGCCAATGGAATGCAAGTGAGATTTTACCGGGGCAAGTCTGTGGATTAGTTGGGAGGGAAAGTTATTTGGACTCTGCTTTCAAAGGGAAACTCAACCTGAAAGGAAAAATAATAAAGAGGTCTGTGGCTACAGGAAAAATATGGCATTCAACTCTGCTGGCCCCCAGATTATAATGTAGTGCTAGAAATGTGAGAGAACACTTTCTTCACATTTGAGCCTTCCTCGTTACCCATCAACGGGAAAGTAATAGCATCCATTCCTTCCATCAATGTTGACTATCCCCAGTGTGGATGAAATGCCCCTACCGAGCTAGAAGATGGGCAGAGCAACGAAGGATACCCAGATCACCAGGGCAGGAGTTTGCCCTTAGGGAATCAAGCAGTCTCATAGGGGAAATGATTCACAAACACCAAAGATTCTCCAGTGCAAGGGAAAAATGTGAAGCATGTTCAGAAACGGGCCCTAAAGGACCGGGTGTCTGGCACTCCAAAAGAAATTGATTCCAGCCAAAGCAAAGTGTATTGCTTGGCTTTGGTACCCAACAGAAGACGGGGAGCCCTCAACATCCCATCACATCCAGAAAGGAGCATCTCTAAGACAACTTCACTTTCTTGCCAAGATATGCAGGTACACATCCACGTGTGGGCTGAATTTCTATAGGGAGCGAGGTTTTCTCGCTCTCTCTCCTCCAGGAACAGCGGGGGAGAAGACGTGTTCACACAATAGGTAAGCTTCATTTTTTTTTCTTTTAAACTCTGTCATGTTTTAGGAGGATTAGCTTTATTAGTTCAGTTGGTTCACTTTTCTTTGTTTTGTCGTTAGGGTTGAAAACAAGCCAAGAGTAAAGGCAGTTTATTTCTGTAGTTCACGGGGAGGCACGGACGCTCCGGGTCCGAGGTGGAGGCGTCGGCCAGCCGTGCTGCTCGCTCTGTGTTTGCTCGGTTTACTCCTGGCAGACAGTGGAATGCTTCAGTGAAAAACGCCCAACTCATTTTCCATCTATGAGTGAACAGAAGGCATCCCATGGCTAAGGAGGGATAAATATTCAACCCCACCAGAGGCCCGCTGGCTTGCCCCTGTTCTGCACCATTGTTAGACCCACACGGGCTTCCACATGTAATTTACTAAAGTTGGTGCTGTTTCGTGGCAGGGTGATTTATCACTGACACCTCTTGGCCACTTCAACTGGGGGCCACCGCAAGGGGGCAAGGTTCAAGGAAGTTGGCCGAAACTGAAGCAGACATTTTATCAGCTAACTATTGCGTTTTCTAGTTCTTGACTTTTCCCCAGGAGCTTTTGGTTTTCATTTTGTTGGCTGCTGTGAACTCCTCAGTGCTGTACCACGGCCGGTTATTTCTTCTGAAAGCAATAGAGCCTCCAGCACGGGGAGGGTTTTTTTTTTGGCAGAGGGCTATCCAGGCTCCTTGCCTCTAACAACGGAGTGTCTCACCATGGTTCTGAGTGTGAGAGAAGTATTTTTGGAGACCTTGGATAGATGGGCAGACTGAAGTATGGAATTAAGCTGAGAGCCTTAAAATTGTATATTGGCCAACAGAACACTGCACTCACCCACTTAGAAACAATCCTATTCTAGTGTCTGTTCCTGTTGTAACTCCTTCACTTGTTCACTCATTCATTCATGTATTCACTTGTTCATTCATTCAACAAATGAGCACTTAGTAAGAGAAAGATTCTATGTAATCGTGGGATGTTAGTGACAGACAAAATGTGAGTAAGATAGGGATACTCCTCATAAGGGATTCACAGTCCAGGAGGGAAAATGCATGCCGACAAGTACCTTGTTGGAAAGAAAGAAAGAGAGAGAGAGAGAGAGAGAAAGAAAGAAAGAAAGAAAGAAAGAAAGAAAGAAAGAAGGAAGAAAGGAAAGAAGGAAGGAAGGACAGAAGGGGGAAAGAAGAAAGAAAGAAAGAAAGAAAGAAAGAAAGAAAGAAAGAAAGAAAGAAAGAAAGAAAGAAAGAAAGAAAGAAAGAAAGAAAGAAAAATTACTAGCAGACAAGAAGTGCATCAAAGAACTGTCCCAATAAAGAGGAAGGAAGTATAACCTGATCTGCATCTATTTAGAGATTCCCAAAATACTCCGCTTGTACCGAAGCAAAATTTTATCTTGCCCTTCTGAGATGAGAGAGGCATTATACCCTCCTCCGCCTTTCCCCTGAAATATGACATATCCAGAAAAGTTCACTCTTGAAATCATTTGCCCATTTCGTTTTTCTTAACTCTATTCCTGCTCTCAACACCTTCTTCATGCTCTTGTTGAAGCCACGTGGTTTCCTTTGAGAGGATCCCCAACTGTTCCGGGGCTGGCCTACACTCTCATCCTTTATTAAGGAAGGATGTCATTTCTGAGTCTGGGAAGCAAGAGTCATTCCATTTCCATGCTGGCTCAGTCCTGGCCTCTCCTGGGCACAGGTAGAAATGATACCAAACTACGTGGAATCGCTTATGGTGGTTTTATGATGCAGACCATCAGTCACAGGAGACTTGATTGTGACCATCAACTTCATTTCATAATACTGCAAAACAGGTTGGACACCACATGGGCCGCTCTTAAACTCCTTAGCCTCCCTCTGTGTAGACAGATGAATGTGTTGCCCTAACTCTCCTCTGAGATTCTCTACTCTACTCTCAAGGTCTGTTAGTGCTATTTGGAGAAAGGGTTGTTCAGTTAATGTCATTAGTAGATGTTCAAGGTTCTAAAAAATTAAAGGAAGAGTTTTTTATTCCATTTCTTGTCTTAGACAGGACTAGATAAAGTGTGTGGCCATCTGTCACAGCCCTTTGGTCACACAAACTCCTGCTCCCTCTTGTTCCTTCCTCTTTCGTACAGAAACAGAAGGACGGTTTTCTCCCCTTTCCTGTCTTGCACGGGAGCATGGTGGGGTCGTGGTCATAAGATCAGACCACAACACATCAATTGCCTGCAAGACACATTTTTGTCTTGAAAAGTATGAACTACGTGAACAATTAAATTGTTTAAAAGACAAACCTGCAAGTGTCCTCAGAAGAGATGCGTAAGCACAATTTTCTCCTAAAATGCAAACCTGGACAACTAAACAAGAGCCGGAGCGCTTTCTGTTTTTAATTAACTTTTCTAAAAATCCTCTCAACACAAGTGAGCTTTCACTGACCCATTGTCAACTAGAGGAAACCATTATTTTGGTCATTGAAAGAGTCATTTTTTAACAATGAACTGTCATTATCAGTCTAAGGTTCTCTGCATACTCCTGCACAAATACCAGCATGGAGAGGAGAATAAGTCTGTAAGTGAATACATTTTCTGCACATCAGTCCCCACAGGCCATGTGTTTATAAGTCAACAGCTTAAAATGAAACCATCTGATGAAGGTAATACACCTGTTAAAGGAGCATAAAATTCCAAACCCAATGGTAAAATATAAAGATTATAAAGCCTCTTAAAGGAGCCATGAAAGCGAACTATTAAATGAATACATCTGTTCCGTGCTGGGGTCTGGTTCATAAGTGCCACTCAAAATAAAAGAGATTTAGGACAAACATTTCATAAAAGGATGTGAGAAGCAGTGAAGGGAAATATTTTGAGGATGATGAGAGAAAATGGAATAGAGTCAGTTAAAAAGAAGAATTGACCTGAACTCAGTCCAGGACTCAAACGAAAGGTTTTATGAGGTAGTTGTCATTGGAAAAGGTGAGGCAGGAGGGGACAGAGGAGGATCATTTTTATGTCCCACTTTACACTTTGGTTTCAGTCTACAGGCAAAAAGAAGAAAAAATCAGTTTAATGCTTAATAGTTACCTGGAGTGAAAAATAATACTTAAGGAAAATACGAAGACAAAACGAAACCAAAACAACCAGGAAACAAAAAGCAAAAAACCCCCCAAAAAACAAAAAAACACAATAAATCTCCAGTCAAGGCAGTTGAGACAGTTCCCCTAAAATTTCAACCGAAAGTGTTACCACAGAATGGGATGAGAGAAGTATGGTAAGAGAGTAGTCGTAGTTGTGTGTGATCGCATGTCTACCGACCCTCCTAAAATTTATCTCGGTCCTCTTGCATTTTCTGGCTTCCTGCCTTTCTAAATGCTATTCTCAGGGTTCCCTCCTTTCAGGGCTGGTGCTCGCCGTGATTCCGTTCTCAGCTCACGCTGCTTGTGCTGCTCCCTCTCCCTCGGATGATGGCACTGCCTTCGAGGTGTTCCCTACCTTCACTGTAGTAATGATTCCCGTCTCCGTGTCCCCGGCCCCGATGCCCCCTCCCAGTCTCCACATCAGCTGCCTGCCAACCACCAACGGCCTGCAGCTCTAGGGAAGGTCAAAGGTCACAAAATGGACCTCCCCACCCAATCCAGATGCTCCTCTGTCCCTGCTTTTTGTATCACTGGTAAACTAGCAGCAAGTTTCACTCAGCCAAAAATAGGGAGCCCTCCTCTCATTCCTCATAAGGCTTCAACCTGTTATTTTCTTTTCCATTCCGCTCTCAGTTCCTGGCGTCAGGTCCTCATCAACCTCACCCCGGGGTCTCTCCAAAATACAAGTCTGGCCACACTCCACTGGTGTGTGCATCATTCCAGGGCCTCCCCACCGACCTAGTGGGAAGGCTTCAACATGGCAGGGAAGTCTTCTCTGACTGGCCCCTGCCCACACCCCTAGCCTGACTTCTTATCATTCCCTGCTTCCAGCTTCCAAAAGAGTGCCTTCTCTCATGCTTTTGCTCAAGCTCTCCCTGAAATCTCCTTCCGGGCCTTCTTTCTTTATCTGATATCTCTTCATCCTCTCAGAATCAGCTAAGATGTCGGCTCTCCCAGGAGGTCTCGCTGACCCCTTGAGGGTAAGTTAGGTCCTTCTGCTCAGGACTCCCCAAGTGCCTGGTGTACTTTTCTACTACTGCACCCAGCACATTCTACTCACCGGTTTATCTACCTGTTTTTCCAGTTGACAATGAGCTCATTGATGCTGGGGTTCTCTGCTATTCACCTCTGTATCCACCACATAGACAACAAGAAGCAATTGTTGAACACCCGTTCTCTCTCACCAAAACTCTTAGACGCATACACCCAACACCTAGATATCTTCGAGACACTATCATTGTATCCTGTCAGTAAAATAACAACTTCACATACATTTACTTCATGTCATCCTGAAAAGTTTTATGGCTTCTTCCTTGGTTTTGCTCTGTGCTGCAGTTAGTGAAGAGGGCAATTGGAGCTGTTTCACCTTTTCTTAAAATCAATCAAATTTGAGCACGAGTTTTGCAAGATTTCTACTAACAACAATACTAAATAGTAATCCTTGCTGAGCACTTACCGGGTTGAAACATGGCTCTAGGTTCTTTAGAGGTCTGAATTAATTTACCCTTGCAGTAGCCCTAGGCAGACTGGGGTCTAGGTATTACTATTCTCCCCATCTACACAAAGGGAAACTAAAGCATTTGGAGTAGTTTATCTAAAGCCACATGAATCGGAAGGAATGGAGTCTTGATGCAACCCAGGTTCTTCATTTGTCTACTATGCTGCCCTCCATCAAAATTCAGCTCACAGTGATTGACTTCCACAGCGTGGGACAGCATTGTGCGACAACTCAAAAGCATTTGTCATCATAAGAGCCAATAGGGAAATGGGCAACAACCAATCAGAATGTGTCCAGGCGGCCCCTGCTGTAACAATGCATACCTTGGTTCCTGGATCATGAGGCAGCCAAGGGGATCTAAGAGCAGAAGCCATGGTGCCAGGGGCATGGGCACTCAGAGGGCTCCAGCAGTATTTCACCACTAGCATTTCAATATTTTGACAACTGATATTGCCATAATATCAGCAGAATATCAACTCTGATCTGATCCATCAGAATCAAGGTATTGGGAAAAAGGGTCTGGCCTATTCTCAGGGTTTGAGGTCTTCCCCTCCCAAGGGTCCTCATCCTTGGAAAGCTGCCACTGGGTAGAATCTTTAGAGGGAAAATCCACCATTTCTGGTGGAAGAATGGAAGCAGCAAAATTATTCTGGGCTTCTAGGCTCTTTCTCTCCTGTATCTCCAAGCTCTAGAAATGTATCCAGCACAAAACAGCCCCTCAATAAGTACTGTTCAATAAATGAATCAAGGGCTCACCAAAGCTGGATGAAATGTTAGGCTAGCTGGGGAAGTACACAGAGCACCAATCAATAAAGGGTGCGAAAGCGCTGTGGTAGATAGAGAAAATGAGACAGACTGTGCTCTATGCGGAGGAAGGAAAACTGATCAGTTGCTTGCGATGGAAGAATGAAACCCCCGAATGTGTTCACATCATAATAAATGTTCCTTCAGCCTCCAGCTAAGGATGTAGGCCCAGATACCCACAGGCCTTTGGAATGCTGGAGTGCCATATGCAAGTTTGGGGGCAGAGCTGAATTGCTTGGGCAATTAGGGGTCTTGCTCTCTCATTTTTCGGGAGATGGTCCTGGTCTCTCTGCAGTAACAACACGTGAAGAGTGATGGAAGCAGCAGCAGACACTTTATAGAGAGGAGGAAGTGTGGCTCTCATCGTGAGCGTGGGGGATCGGGGCAGGGGAGGTGGGTAGAGGCCTCACCCTCAGCAGGAAGAGGTTGAAGTCACCTGTGGAAGTCCACATTTCAAGTCTGCGTTCAAAGTGTTCTGCTTTCTGCTACCGAGCATGCAAAAAATAATAATAACTAGAATAACACCTGCCACCTTCCACTGAGCACTCATGCCCCAGGCTAAGCCTTTCTAAGCCTCTTCTCATTAAATCTTGTTAACAACCCTATGAGGAAGGTACTATTATTATTCTATGTTACAGCTGAATGTTAACAGGGCATGAACTCACCAAGGAAATCCTCAAAACTTGGCTGCTGTCCAACACGTCCTATGGGTTTGCAGACCCCGCTGTGTGTCTTCCAGCGTCTCCCACTGAACATATTTCTATTTTAGCCCCTGGGACATCTTTTAGATGATGTCATGTGAATTCTGATCCTAACGCTCTGTTTTCTTTACTTTTAAGTCCCCAAACAGGGTTTGAAATTCCTTTTTCACTCCAACATAAAGATCATTTGCACTGTTTCACAGGGCTTCAAGCAGGACAAAATCCCTCTCCAGCACACAAGTGGCTCTGAATTTGATTTTTGCTGCAGCAGGGCCTTGCGTAGCTGCCTAGCACCGTGCCGTTCCGCGAACACCCAGGGCAGCATGTAAATAATAAATAAGAGCATTTCTTATGTTTGCTTTGCACCATCCAAGATGCCAATCATCTTGGGGCGAGTAACACCTTCTCACTGTTGACATTTAGGTACAACGTTGAAGGACTATTCCTCTAGCTAGGACTTCAACGCCGTTCTCTAATATCTTAAAGATCAACCTCAGAACAACAACAACAAAGGCATAGGACTTTATCGGTACAAGGTGTAAGAAAAGAAAGGTTTTGCAATATGAACAACCACCATCATTGATTTTTTTTTTTTTTTTGAAGCCATAAGAGCATATTACCACTCGAGCTCTGGGGACAAAAATACATTGTTGCTAAGAGGCCACCCAAATTGGAACCAGTTAAGACCCTTTGAGGTCCAGTGGACACTTTTGCTTCTTTTCCTTCCCCTCCCTCCCCAAGACTCCCAGGGGAATCCACTCGTGTAGGAAAGCGATCCTGGAAAGAATGGGTTAACAGAAGTAGCCTAGTGCCCCCAGTGATGCCTTAAATAATTGTCACATGGCCCTTATAATCTGTCCCATGCTGTCAGCACCGGGTTAGTCATAATAATATCAGATAAGCGCTGTTCAAAGTGACACACTAACCAACATGAGAGCCACATGACTTTCTGGCTTGACTACTGCCCTTCAGCTGAACTTTGGCTTAGAACGAAAGCCTCCCAGAGGCCGCCCCGCACATGCCGCAGCCCGGAGTGTCCGGTGGCATTTTCCGTTGCTAGGGCCTCTGTTGCTTCACAGTCCGGGTGAGAGAGGCAGCTGGGGCTCGGCGAGAGGCGGTCGCCAGCTCACCCCCACCCCGGGGGCCCCAGGAAGGGAATCTGCTCCGTGGCGGCCGCCGCCTTTCTGAGCTGTGCTGGGACTCCCTGTCCCTTCCACACTTGATTAGTTTTGCAAATGTGTGTGTTGCACGTTATGCCAAGCGCTGCAGTGGGGAAAGTCGGACCCCCGAAGGGAGTTTGTGCTGGAAGAGGTAGAGAAGGAATGTGACTCTTGGCTCAGAGGACGCGAAGGCAAGGGCAGGAGCGGAAGGTGGGGGGGAAGGAAGGAAGGAAAGCCGTAACCTCTGGGTGGAAGGTTATTGTGGACTGGCTCTGTTTTACTTGTGTTCTTCTGGGGCCCCCCACCCCCTTTTCCTACAGCATGTTTTAGATTCTTAATTTGAAAAGGAAACTCATATCTTCCTTTTTTTTTTTTTTCTCTCCCAAGAAGAAGAATAAAAGAAGCATAGTATAGTGAAAAAGAGGGAGCAAGGAACGTGCCCCATCCACTCACGGCTTCCTTCACAAAGCAGCAGAAAGGAAGGAGTAGGGGGCACCTGACATGGGGTTTGAGAGAATTTATTGGCCGTGTGCCTCTGATGAACTCACCTGACATCTCTCTCTAAGCTTTCTTATTCTCCGCAGTGAAATGGAATAATATTACTTTCCAATACTGCTGCGAGGATGGAAACAGGTGATGTCGGCTACCTGGCCGACGGGGCAGGTGCCAGATACATGGTAGCTACTGGGAAGCTGCAGACGCTGCAATGTTCTTTGGAGTCAGAGCTCCCCAAATTCTGCCTCCACCACATCTTAGCACGTGACTTCAAGCAAGTTATTTCACCTTGTTGGGCTTCAGTCTCCTTAGCCATAAAATGGGAACAACAAGACCCAACTGTCAGAAGGAATTCTGGAAGTAATGTTTAACATGTGGCACAAAGTCAGGCACATAGTGGGTAGTCAGCCAACAGGCACAGGACTTGTAATGGTGCTGGAGGTGGTGGTAGATAGGTAGGTAGGCAGGTGTTTAGAAAAAAGCAAATCCATCCATCTATTCAGCAAACGGAAATCGCAAGAAGGGTAGGTAAAAGTAATGCTTATACAAAGGCTCAGGGAATAGACAACTAAAAATTAAAGGTAATGGTCACTAATGATAGAAAGGTTCTAAAAGGACACAAATACCTCAGAAGACAGAGAACATTAAAGAATGTTGTGAGGGGGACTCATCATTCTCCGTGTAGTTGGAAATGACCTTGCCCACCTTCCTGCTTTCAGGGAGGCAATACATTCTCCTTCCCACTTTACAGATGGAAGCTCAGAGATCTGTGATGACTTTTCGAAGATCACACAGTTAATAGATAACATAAGGGGGCCTACCCTGGAGCTAGCACCCCATTCTTCTCTTTTAAAAAGATAGGTGGATAAGAGGAAGCGCGGCAAAAATCCCACGTAAGTCGAGAAACATTAGCAGCTAAATGAATGGTAATAAATGGTCTCAGAGGAAAATTGCTGTGTTACACCGAGGGAAATAGAAAAGAAAATCACCGCTGTTTTTAAATAGACACAAACAGTATTTTGACACCATAAAAATGTTAAAAATGAGAAATAGCAATTGTATTTAGTAGAAAGACATCTTACTGAAGAGAAATTGAAGAAGCCAGAATTTCCTGGAGCTAAGTAGGAAGAATTCCGATGGGAAAGAAAGAAAAGCTTGAGCTTTCCTGTTAACGTACCCACGTCTGATTATTCAGGGCACCGCATGTTCTAAGACTCCCTGACAAAGGCCCATAGCAATTTGCTTGGCGGAAAGGAGCACCACCAACACATGGGGTCTAGGACTCCGGGTCTTGCTGGTTGTAGGCTGCTCACATCAGGCAGGTGCTTCGAGAAAGAACACTTGCGTTGGCCGAGTAGGCACGCTGTTTGCTACCAGTGGTGGCTCCGGTGGGATAAAAGTTGAAAGACCCCCAAGGGGAGGTGCAGCTCAGCAGAAAGGACTCAGAGCCACTGCCTGGAGTCTCTTCCCAATTACTCTGGTGCCAACATTTCTCAAAGCTCTGTGATTTTTTTTTTTTTTTTTTTGATAGTGGGGCCATTCCCTTTCCTGAGGCCAAGTGATGTGCTAGAACAGAAAACCACACAGATGATCAGGTCAGCCTCCCTCTCGTGCCACTTGAGAGCTCCGTGGCTTGGGCCTGTCCCTGAAACTCGCTACCGCAGTCTCATTTTCTCAGATAGAAAAAGAAAGTCGTCAGGGTTGTTTTGAGGATTAAATGAGATAGATAGTTGAAATGCACCTGTAAGTTATTAATACTACTCTTTTAAGTTATTAATACTATTATTCTCTCCTTGCTTCTAGAAGCATGTGTTTGCAGCTTCCTCTCCTGACCTGGCCCCCATGCTCAAGTTTGATCTGTTGATTGGACCCAGTCACCTCACACTAATTGGAGGCTTATGAAGTTTAAGCAGGAGAGACTAATATAAGAATGGATGATAGAGGAAAATAGACAACGGGAGAAAAAGAAGAAACATGATTCCAAGGAAAAGAGCCTACTGGCCCAGCATTCTCTGAGGCACTAGAAAGCATTTTATTTCAGACGGCATTCTGGCCATCACGTGTAGTTGGTGAGTGCTAGCCTCAGCTGTGCGAAGTGTATAAATCAGCCCACCTATTTAATAATAGTCATAATGGCTTGCTTTTATATAGAGTGCTTTAGTTCAGAAGCCAGTTTCGCTCCATTACTTAATCATTCCTGTGACACTGGGTCCCGGCAGGTGCTGGCCTCTCATCTGCCAGGGATGGGCAGGGCAAGTCTTTCTGGAGTTATGTAAAGATGAGGCCCACAAGCACGAGCTCCTTCCAAGAATGAGGTAATGTATCCCGTGTGGCCCAACAAAAATGTCTCCAGATATTCCCTGCTACGCAGAACTGTCCATTGCAGAGAGGTGAACACACTGTCACAGGGGATAAGGAGACTCCTGGAAAGAAAGTTTGGAAGGTCTCATTTGATATTTGGTGTTATTGGACTCTTTCCAGTAGAGTGAGGCAGTCCCCACTAAGGTCCCAAGGAGGGCCCATAAGAAGGATACGGAGCCTAACTAGGTAGCAAGGGGAAGGATGGACTTCGCTGAGACTGGAAATCCAACCAAAGCCTGCCACCCTATCTTGGTATGATGCTATGAGGAGCATTTACTTAACGTGTGAGGGGGATGAAAACCAGTGGCAAACCAGAGCCCAAGCCAGGGGATGTCTTTGGGTCTGTATGGGGATCCGCGGCAACAAAGCCCCTTCTGGGTAGAGGACTAGCCCCCACAGTGCTATGCAGGATCACCATTCAACAGTGACCCCGTGTGGTCGCAGCAGAAGGAGCGGTGTTGCTAAAAAAAAAAAAAAAAAAAAAAAAAAAAGGCACCCACTTGTCCCGCCAGCTCTAGCCTGGTGTTTAAAACACCAGGCTGAACCTTCTGGACTAAATAAGCCTCTCATTATTTTGAACAATTAGGATTGTGATCTGTGAGATGATGAAGAAACTTTGGGAGAGCAATTTCAACTGCCTGCCACAATGGTACCCAAGATACTCCGTTGATTAATAACAATAATAAGAAACATTAAGTGCGTGGCCCATGCTGGTGGAGTGAATCATATAGGCTGCATTTACAACAAATACTGACTGAGCAACAGCTCTGGACCAGACATTATGAAAGAGGCAAAGAAATCATTATTAGTCCCAATTTCTAGAGGAAGAGACTGAGGCTCGTTTAGCTCAAGGAGTTTGCCTAAGACCCCAGACCCAGGAAGTGGATGAGCAGGTTTCCTGTCTAATAGAGATGATTCTAGGCAAGAAAGAAACAATTTCTCTCCTTTGGGACAAAGGTGAAACATATCCCACCAAACATTGTGGAATTGTCTCTGCATGTGAGGCAGACTCATTTTCACAAAGGTCCCCTGTCTTTTCCACTCCCCTGCATGTACTTGGGCAGAAACCAAGCTCGAGGTTCTGCTCACATGCTTGTGGTTTGGCTCTCAGCTAGGGATCACATTCCCTGCTCCACAGGCAAACCCAAGGATCCTTCTTGCAAAATACTACTGGTGTCCTGGTACCACCTCCCAGAAGAGCTGCCTGTAATACCTGCGTGCCTGTCTACAGTACCTGGGATCACAATCGAGAACCAGCAACAGAACATCCAGCCAGAAAAGCTTATGCCCACTCTTTCCCCCATTAAGTTTCATGAGAGTCAGGGACCTGATCATTGATAAATACCACAAACGCTCAGGAAATCTCGCAAATATGAATTGGTGAAACTAAAGAGAGACAACATCCAGGAGTATCTAATAGACCAATTTTGGCCATTTTTATCTCCTTACACATTGGGCGAGGAAGAGTAGATGATCATATATTTCTTGCTCACAGGTGCTTTTCCTAGCTCTATCATCATAATGATAATGTCAGCAGATACCAATTCTTGTTTCAGGGCTGCTTATTGAACAATTCAAAGGGATGCCATTTCCATAGAACACAATGTGATCAGTGCCCCCCCCAGAGGTGTGCAATAAGGCTGTCTCTATTGAATACTTCCCTTATGCCAGGCACCAAAATGATTTCCAGGCAGTATCTCATTTTATCATAAAGACAAACCACGTGGTAGGCATCAGCATCCTTGTTTTACAGTTAAGGAAACCAGTGGGTACTGAGGGTCTAAATGATTTGCCTGCGGCAACACAACTAGTAAATTGCAGAAGCAGGATTCAAACTCAGGATTATCTGAGTCCAGCACTCATGTCATTAACTATCTCACTATCCTAACTGATGCCCTAATACAAGAGCTAGTCGTGAGCCTTTAAAAGAGAACTGCAAAGTTGCTTAGACCCTATAAATAACCAGACCTTTAATTCTATTTTTTCATGAAGACAAAAAAGCAAACGGATTAAGTTTTCTGGTCCTCTTACCATAGAAGACCTTTTTAGTACATCCGTTTAAGTTAGTGAATAGTTAAGTATTAACAAATCAGTGCGTATTAATTTGGGCCCACATCCAGAAAAAGTTTGATTTCATTTAATCTTAAAGGATAAGCCAATATCATCACAAAGCCTTCAAATACAACTGATCCACCAAAATGATTTCAAGAGCTAATAACAGAAGCTAGCCCGTATTGGGTACCCACCACGTGTTAGGTACAGTTTTAAGTCATTTCCATAACATGTGTCGTCCTCAAAATACCCTTATAATGTAGGCACTATAATTAGTCCCGCTTTACACAGATATGTTCAGGAGCCAGAATATGAACGAGGCAGTCTGGTTCTGGGTTCTACTCTACTGACTCAAAGAGCTGGATCAATAGGACATGGAAAGCAATAGCAGCAGGAATCCAGAAGGGGAATCATACAAAAACAAGAAAGAAAAAGGCTCCCAGACAAGGTAAACCACTAGATACTAGATATCAAAAGCATAGACTTCTTGATAATACCCAAGAACGAGGAGGCACTTACTGTGCAAAATCACCATGAAGAACAAAAACCAGGAGTGATACTGTGAAGGGCGGTTGCCACAGCGACAAACCACAAGCTTCATGATCTACAGAACAATGCAACTCTTTCAATCACATCTCTTTTCACATAGAAAACGGAGGAAGAGAAGTCAGGAGATACCATAAAATTACAATATCCCCAAGGTCCATATGTCACCTCTACTGATTTATCCTACATTTTTTGCCTCTGCGGTAGTTTTACAAGAACAGTTAGTTCATCCTTTGTTTATTTAATGCCTTTAGTCCACCAACATAGAGTGCTCATGCAATGTATCCAATCAGGAAATTGGATCAGAAAGTTCCGCCGTTTCTTTCCAATGTGAAACTTGGCACTAAGCAAAAGGTAGCATTGTGGGTCATACCCAAGAGCCCCAATTCCAAGTCCACAACCTCCTTATTTTTTTTCACTGGAAAAAAAAAGTGAACCCAGACATGAACTTTATTGACTCTCTTCTATATTTTTTCTATTTCAATAAGCTAAATTTCTGCCTGTCCTCAAGAGGTCTACTTCCTCCAGAAAGTTGGGAAAGTACTGCCAGCCATCCAATTATTGAGCATGAATTCACTCATTATCCCATTCTACACCAGAAGAGTTAACAGATCTCTACCAGAGGCAGAAATGATCTCCCTGCCTCTCTCTCCTCAGGAGGAAGAGCAGAGCTGTTGTGTGGTCATATTTTCTGCCTCATCATCACAGTCCATTCGATTATACAACTTCTTGTTATTTAAGATTAGTCCCTTTTCAACATGTCCCAAAGGGAAATGCCTTGACAAACATCCCATTCATCTTGGTAGAACTTTGCAAAGTCAGGGTAATAAGCATAAGCACGATGGGGTTTGGAGTTAGGTCCAAAAGAAACCATCTGATGTTGTGACCCATGGGAGGCTCCGAGTGGCCAAACTGGGTTCTACGAGATCTAGAATCAAGGCTCCAGAGAGGTTACAAAAATAAGTGACCTGAAGAAGTAGAAGAGTTGCACAGAGATGGGAAAATCAGGAAAAAAAAATTAGGTTTCTGCTAAATACAACTCCTGGTTCTTGCTGTGTTTAGTCTCAGCACCTCTGAGCATCTTGAGTAAGAACTGTTACAGAGAACGTCTGAGGCACCATGAAAAGTCCCTCCTTGGAAGGTAGAGGCACCAAGTGACCCTTCATCATTTACAAAGAAACACATCTTTTCCAGGCCCAACAACTCTCTAGATCATTCATTTATTCATTCTTTCATTAAATGTTTGCAAACTTAGTACATGTCATATGTTATAGCAGGGAGTCACTAGAGGGTATAATGACAAATAAGACATGCTTTCAAGGAGTTTGCAATAGAGTCAGCAAGACAGACTCTAAAAGACTGATTAAACAGCACAGCTAAGGGAGCAGAGAGGAGAACATGACTAACTCTAGAGATGACAAGGAAGGCCTCCTTGAAGATGTGATGTGTAAAACACCATGAACAACGAACGCAAGTGCCAGAGGCAAACGAGTAAGAGAAGAGCACTTCCAGAGTGGTAATACTGCGGCCTGTTTCATTAGGTAAGCATCACAGAAAGAAAAAAAGGGAAAAAGGAAGGAAGGAAGGAAGGAAGGAAGGAAGGAAGGAAGGAAGGAAGGAAGGAAGGAAGTTATTTTGAGCAAGAAGGTTAGAAACAAAGGCCAGAGAACCGGTGAGAGACCATGTCGAGGAAGCAAATGTTCCTTCCAGCCCTTTAGGACATGATTTCCATGTAGGAGAAGTCAAAGCTGCAAGGAGACTGTGTGTCTGCCGCCCAGCAAAGGTCAGCCTCTGGCGGCCAGGAGGCATCCTGTGGCTGCCTGGGCAGGTGCCCCCTTGGAGTCAGGGAGAAACCTCCACAGCTGCTCTTGCTCAGAAGCTCATTGAGGCTATTTTGGGCTGGATGGGGTCCATGGTGATAATTGCCTGACCGGGGCAGCTTACTCAGTATTACTTTTTAGCATTCTGTTTTCCTTGTCATTTAGCTCTGTACCATACAATTACTCAAATAAGGAAAAAAAAAAGGGGGAAAAAGATGACTACATCTTATTTTTAGTACTCAAATCAATGGTGGCAACGTCCTCTGCATCTCAATAGGAATTTTGCATATCAAAATTCCCCAAAATAAAGCATAGTAAACATATTAAAATCCATAATGACATTTTTCTGTGCTGTTTCAAAATATGTCTGTTTGTTTTGCAATACCAAAATGGCTCAGCCCAAATTAAAGACTAATTCATTGACAGATGGGCAAAAATAATGTATAAATGCAATGAGCATCCTCAGAACTGTATGTCTCACCTTACTGTTCTCTAGGTCAAAGAACATTTAAAAATAGCAACTGAGTTTGGGTTTTTTTCTTTTTTAATTTCTATACAGTCTCCTAAAAAATGCAAAGCCCATCTCAAATATTACCATGGTCATAGTATTCTATGGTGGTACGGACTCTCAGAGATTTTGCTGTCTTTGCCCTACAGGTGAACATTCTTTGGGACATGAACTTCTGCCTCATTTGAAAATCAGAGATAGGGAAAGGATTAGAAAGGGGCTCACTAATAAATGCCACAGACCTAGGAGTTAGAGAGATTCTCACTTCGACACTAATAATGGTTACCATTCAACGAACTATGCAGACACAAATGCTGGGAACTTTACATGCCACAACATTATGTAACTTTCCCAATGACTCCAGAAGTTGATATTACCCTAGTTTTACCTATGAGAACAGTGAGGCTCCAGGATACATAACTCGTAAGAGAAGGATATAAGAAGTGCCTTCAAAAAGTGATCTTAATTTTTTTTTTAAAGATTTTATTTATTTATTTGACAGAGAGAGCACAAGCAGGGGGAGCAGCAGGCAGAGGGAGAGAGAGAAGCAGGCTCCCCACTGAGCAGGTAGCCCATGTGGCACTCAATCCCAGAACCCTGGGATCACTATCCAAGCCAAAAGCAGATGCTTAACCGACAGAGGCACCCAGGCACCCCCAAAAAGTGATCTTTAAAAAATTGCATGTTGGGGCGTCTCGGTGGCTCAGATGATTAAGCATGGGACTCTTGGTTTCAGCTCAGGTCATGATCTCATGGGTCATGGGATCAAGCCCCAGCTTGGATTCTGTGCTCAGCTGGGAGTCTGCTTGAAGACTCTCCCTCTGCCCTTCATCCCGCTCACGCATGCACTGTCTCTGTCTCTCTCTCTCTCAAGTAAACAAATAAATCTTTAAAAAATTGTATGTTACCTCTTAACAAGGGGGAAAAAAATCCACTCATTAATTTAAGGTATCTCTTCTCATCTTCCCTCCCTTGGAAGTGGCCAGAATCTGCATATAATAAACAGATGGATTAGGGAAAAAAAATTTTAATCCTCTGGCATCCCTAAAATCTTTCCTAGAACTCCACATTCTCAAGCCTCCCCTTATTGGTCTAAATTTCTAAAATATAATCAGTGATTTACCAAAACCTAGAAACACTGGGTGAGTCTCTCTTCAGTAATTAATTTACCAAATGTGTATTAAGTGCCTTCTTTTGTCATGCACTCCTCTGTTTACCTACAGGGCTAAAAGAATATCATCCTTGACTTGAGGAATTCAAGGAACATATAATAAATAGTGGCAGCATGCAGCAATTCCATCTTATAACAGAGAACTATGGAAGGTACTACATAGAACATTCTACAGAAAGTGCCAAAACTTCCATTAGTTTCATGGAAACTTCCAGAAGGACGGGATACTTCATTTAAGTCTTAAAAGGTGAGTCGAACTTTCTCAGGTGACCTCAACAGGCAATTGTCAAAGGGTGGAGGACAGGTTGGAAAACATATTCTAGATTTCCATTTGAGAAAGTGCTATGGTTCCCATTCTCATGCCAAAAACAAACACGCAAAGAAGAAACACTGACCTTCACTGATTCACTGACTCTACATGCTTCTGATAATATCAAATGAATAGTAATTGTATGGCCAGTAGTAGCAGCATTATGAAGCTAGATGACATCAACCAAATTAATCCACAAGATGTTTTTAATCTCATAAATTCAAGTGTGTGTGTGCACGCGCACATGTTGTTTTGCTTTTGTTTTTGTTTTGTAGTTAGTTCATGGAATCACCTTATTTTTAGGGCTTTCTGACAATCTAGACTTTGGCCTCACAAAGAGTCAGCCTGTAAAATCCAATTCTAATTTGCCTGGCTCCTTGGTTGCTTGCTACGTAAAAGCTTCAGCATAAGATTTTCCCCGGCAGACCCTAGAACACAACTTAACTCAGTATGAAATAGACGAACTTTAAAGGCCCAGATGTAGTGTCCCCAAACCATTAGCTTCAGTGAGAATGTCTTAGAAAATTAATGTTTGTTAAAGAGAGACCTTGGCAAAACCAGAACTCTGAATCACGGAAAATGGATTTTTTTCAATGTCTTCCGTCTAAAATGAATTAACCAATCCACGTGGCATTGTAAGAAAGTAAAGATCCAACCCATAGATTAAAGTGTGATACCCATCAGACTAGCTCAGAGAGACAACTGATATAAATAAAGAATTTCAGTATTACCTTCGAAAATGGAAATAATGACCCACCTTTAACCTCATCCCGAAGGGACTTAGAAACTCCACAGACAGGATATATATTCTATTTCACACATACGCATTTTAGAAAGGAGAATGGCTCTGGTGACGGATTTCCATGTCAGAGGGCACCTAGTGTTGCTTTTTGGAGCAGGAATTCTGATGCAAGACCGTTCTAGCTTTATGGGGGCCATGCGGTCCTAGGGCACGGTATCACTGCTAAGTGGGCTTCATAGGCATCGATCCTTTCAGGTATTATTTCCCTGGACACATGTTGGACATCATCACTACAAAAACCTCACTGCATGAACCCAAGCCACAGTGCTGGCCACCACTACAATTACATTATAAAGAATGACTATGATATCTTTCCTTTCCCTGTTTACCTATACTACTAAGAATGATTTTAATTGGATTTGGAGAGGGAAAAACCCACCATTGTTTCAGAGAATGGCAAGAGCTCTTTGTCCTCCCTAGTTTAAACTGGGAAAAGAATTTAGCTCTTAAAATCAACAATCTAAGAGTATTACGTGTATCAGTAGATACAGTCACCCCATTGCAGAGGACAATGCATTTCCAAAAAGCAAAAGAGAAACAAGGAGAAGAAGAAGAAGAAGAGGAGGAGAAGTTTGTGGAAGAGGAGGGAGAGGAGGAAGAGAAAGGGAGAGAAAGAGGAAGGCAAAGAAAGAGAAAAAGAAGAATCACAATTTCATGAATTTTTGACCTTAATGAAGTGATTTTCAAATTCCACCCCTTGCCATGCTGATCAAATGTATTCTAAAACAGCACCATCAACAACATAAGTCTCCTCGGAATAAATAAGGAACCAACGGGCAGTGAGAGGAATAAGTAATTGAATTCACTGAAGAACAGATGAAAATGTCCCTTTGGGAAAGGAATTGACATCAATATTTAGACTTTGATTGTATCTAAATGATTCCCAATTTCTTATCAATTTGACGTGGTCAGATTCAACAGAACCAGTGTTCTGCTGTTGATACTCTCAGAATTTTTCTGTTTTGCTCTGGTAAGCAATCTGAACACAGTCCATTAAGATCATCACAAATAGTATAGGGTTTAGGAGCAAAATCTCAATCTTTTGAAAGAGCCACATTGCTGCTATTTATTTAAAATTCGCTTCCACACTTATTGAATCTGTGCAGCTCTGTTTCCACTGTATCCCATTTAGTGCTCATACGCTCAGTATTAGTAAATTGGTCCCTTTGGGAATCTAAACTTAGGCGCATGTAACACTACATCTTGGAATTCATAATTCTTTCATAATCACCTCCCATTTGGCATCTGTGAACTCACAAAGGCAGGTTTCCTCAGTGAAGATCCGTTCAGAGTCCAATATTTACATAAACAATTTCTGTTTGGAGCGTAGGTTCCTTCATGCACCAATAACTGCTCCATCTACGTAGGTCTCTAAATTTCATGTTAAATAAATTTTAGCACTACAGGAATACTTCAAACAATCTTCACTATTTTTTCAGCAAGAAAAGTCATGTAGACAGTCTAAGGAGGTATTTTGTGAATTCTTAATGGAATAAACGTAAGTTCCATTTGAATTGTTGGTATTATACCAATTGCAGGGAACTTTTGAGGGTTTTTGTTGTTGTTTTGGGGGTTTGTTTTGTTTGTTTGTTTGTTCTTGCTTTTGGTTTTTGTTTTGTTTCCATCCCTAGACGGAAATATCCTTGGGAGCAGGAACTCTCTCTCTAGCCAGGACGTGGTCTAGCAAATATGCACCGAATTAACTTTTTAGTCAACTTCAGTTTATTCCATGTAAAATAAGAAAGTGACTATGACTTTTCTGTCGAACTAGGCCTTTGACTAGAGATTCTTCTTTTAACTGTCTACCCTCTTGAATGCTCAAATTCTCTGCTTATCAAATCATCAAAGATAAAACGAGTGATAAGCTACACGGCTATGGTGTGCCGAAGCCAGCACTCTGCAGCTAAAATAGGAATCACCTTTCAATAGAAAGTAATTTGTCGATATAAATTTAAATACCTTTAAAAAAAACACCTCTGCATTGGCCCGTATGTATATAGAGGAGGTTAACCTAAAGAAAAGAATTTGAGGGGTTCAAGGACATTTGTAAAGGACACTCATGTGGCATTGCTTTAGCAATTGCCACAAATGGGAAAACCTCCATGTCCATCAATAGGGGGCTGAGGAAATCAGCTGTGGAACATCTATGGAGTGTAAATATGCCATCGTGCCCCCTGAGCAGGGAAGTGGAACATAACTCCCCAGCTCTTAAGTGTGGGCTATACTCAGTGACTTGTTCCTAAAGAGCACAGCATGAGACGTGCGTAGGAAGTAACGGAACAGCAGAGAAATCTGACACACACCCCTTAGCCAGGCAATCGAGATTAACATCATAAGTCAGGGTGATGGCATGGATTCTTGACATGACACGTTGAGGACGGCCCTTCACCTCTGTGGGCTTCCTCCCCAAAGCCCATCACCACAGTCTAACCACGAGAAAGGCACCAGACAAATCCCAGCTGAGGCTCGTTCTATAAAATATCGGACGAGCAGTCTTCCAAACTGTCAAAGATCATCAAAAACACGGAGAGTCTGAGCCACTGTCACAGCCCAGAGAAGCCTAAGGAGACATGACGGACTAAATGGGATGTGGGATCCTGGATGGGATCCTGGAACAGAAAAAGGACATTAGGGAAAAACTAATGAAATCCGATTAAAGAACCAAGTTTAGTTAATAGTAATGTATCAATATTGGTTCATTAGTTGTGACAAGCATGCATAGTCATATCAGATACTAAATTAGGTGAAACTGGGTATAAAGTATGTGGGAATTCTCGAACTAGCTTTACAACTTTTCCATAAATCTAAAACTATTCTAAAATAAAAAAAGGCGATTTGAGAGAATGCAGTCATGAACAGCGATGGTAAATAAATATGGGCACTACTTCCAGATTAGGGTAGCTGTTGCCTTGTGCCCCTACGGTACCCCGAACTGCTCTGATCCTAGGGCACAGATCACATGATTTGATTTTTCGACTCTCTCCTCCCCACTTCAGGAGAGCAGAGACTAATTTTCTTCTGTGCAAAGTTCTCCTAACGCTAGGTATGACACATAGCAGGTACTTAATAAATTTCCTGCTAAAGAAATGGATGGATTACTGTGTTGTCAAATGAAAGAAAGAAAAAGTAGGTTACAAAACCCTGTGTATAGCGCGTTCTATCACATCTTAATGATCCGACCTTGGACAAGTCAGTTCACAGCTCTGAGCCTCAGTGTCTTAATCTTTGGGAAAAAGACGATCATTGCACATACCCTATAGGTTTGTTCCAAGGACTCGTGGGTTAATATGTTTAAAACACATTTTTCTCTCTCCTACCTCCTCTCTTTGTGTCTCCATCCCCCAGATGAAGTGATTAAAAAATATGTCTATGTTAGATGCTATAACCTAGAGTGAACAGTGCTTGCCATCTTAAGATGTGGTTTTTCAATAAATGTAAAGTTATTATTTGTCCCTGTTCATAATGAAACTATATTGCGCTTATTAATATTAATAAAAGATTGATAAGAACAGATGATCATACACGCACCTACACCAATGATACATAACAAGGGTGCAGAGGATGTTGTTCTGTCTTCCAAATAATTAATAATGTAGCTGAAGAGACAAGGGACAAAGAGCCAGGGAAACGTTGAAGGACCAGTCAGTAAAGCAATATATTAGATGCCTTAAAATGATCTCTGATGAGAGCCAAGTGAAGAAAAAGCCGTCATCAGGACGGGACTTGAGAGAAAAGAAAGGATGAGCCGATGAGAAGCCACTGGGGGACGGATGAGGCAGGCCGGGAAGGGTGGTCCCAGCAGGAGGGAGCATGGGAGCAAAAGCACAGGGTTAGCGAAGCTTAGGGCCTGGCAGAGCGATAGGCACAAAGCTTGCCATCTATATCTACATCACTCTGGGTCCTTTAACTGTCCCCAAGTCCCCACGGTTTTGTTTTTTTTTTAAACCTTCCTGATTAATGAAACTCTCGTCAAGCCTTCCTGATCGGCTCCCATTACATAGAAAGAGGAACAAAAGACCGAAAGAAGACTAACCTGATTTCTGAGTTTGTGTTTCCAACGCCAGTGACGCACATGTCATGAGGGTCAGCCTCATGTGACCTGCAGATGTGAGTCATAAGCGGCTGGCGAAGCAGAGCTGGCACAACCCAGCACAGCTGGAGGCGGTCACAGTGACAGGCCAGACCCTCCCTCCCCCCTGGGGCAAAACCCGACTCTCTCCATAGCCTGACTTGGCACGGGTATCTTGAGGAGGCCGTGCTCCCCGACAGAGAGCGGGTGAAGCCGGGAACGGATTCCACTTCATTCCCTGACAGCACATCGTGGGGGAGATATTCTCTCCCATTCCCCCAAAAAGGACTACCCATCTTGTCGACCAGGAGAATTTATGGACTTTTTAAAAATAGATTTTGCCAAACAATTGTGTGGGCAAATGCTGACTTGCAGTCTGGGAGATAGCTCCTCGTCGGCCCCGCAAGATTAAAGCAGGTGCTATTTTCATCGCGAGAGAGCCCGGAACGGAAGCACAAAGGAGAAATTCGCTTTTCGGCGCCATCAAGCGGAGCCCCTCGGCGGCCCAAGCGGAGCCCCTCGGCGGCCCAAGCGGGGCTGGCTCTCACGATTGCCGAAATACCGCCGCACGAGCGCACGGGTGTGGACCGTCTTCAGCTGGAAGAATGGCATGGAGACGCTACAAGTCCAGCACAGGAGGATTTCCCATGGCCCAGCTCAAGCTCAAAATAAAAAAAAAATAAATAAATAAAATCTTTCCTGCACTAGTGTGCCAGGGGCTTGACAGTAGAATAATATTAGTAGGATGAGAACAGGTAGAGTGCAGCGCAGACAAATGGGACCGGAAGAGGACACGAATAAAGCCGCTCCAAAAGTAGAGGGGATTGGATCTTTTTTTGATCCTTTCTAGGTCTCCCCCCACCCCAGGGCAGATTCTGGCCTTCAAGGATCAAGGCTGAGAGTCGTTTTCAGGTGCATAGATTTCTTTCCTGGTGGGGAGGTTTAAAAAAAAATTAATATCTATGTATATATGTGTGTCTGTATTTTGCTCTCTTATTAGCTGCTACAAAGATAGCATTTTTGAATATTCATATGACACCTCTGGTGTAAATATCTCCTTACAACAATCAGACTGAACTCACAGAGCCCAATTGTGCCCTCGCTGCCTCTGGCAGGTTGGTGCGAAATTCGATTTGTACTAATCAGCCCCTGGCTGTTGAAGCATGTAATATACTTGATGTGACAATTCTCTGTCTTACAATATCTACTTTCCCCCCGGAGGTCCCCTAGTGCCAGTTAACTGGGGAGCATTCACCTCATTGAGAGAATTTGGTATAACAAAGGGTCAGGTTCACAACCCACGAATACCGAGGCCGATGATGACCTTCCGCGTACTGATACGAAAGATGGCCGCTAATATTACCGTGTCCTACTCTGTGCCAACCACTGTCCTAAATGCCTCACGTGGATTATCTCATTTTCCCTTCAAAATATACCGTAAAGTAGATATAATTACTATCGCTGTTTAGTCGTTGGGGAAACGAAGGCTTAAGGAGCTCGATCCATCTGTCCAGGGACGCACTACCGTGTGACAGTCCAACCCCAGAGCCTGCACTCCGGTCCCCTACTCAGATCCATTCCCTCCTCAGGAACATCTGCTCATGGCCCACTCCCCAGAGCTTGCTTCCAACCCCTTAGTGCACATGGGAAGCAAAAGCCACTGGGTCGAGACACGGCCCATCAGATTGCACAGACCTTACTCGCGGAGATCTATTTCCTCTCGGGTCCAACAGAGGAGCTGACACTCTCAGGCTCCAGGGTCTGTGGGTCGCACACTGGGCGTGCGGCGGCCTGTTAGAACAGCCTGGAAGAGGAGAGCTCTGTAATTGCCTGTGTGGGCTGCAGAGAGGGGGGCGCGAGGGAAATTACATGTGTTTCTCCCTCCCTGCCGTGCCGGGCTCCCTATCTTCCTCTCCATCTCCGAAACACAGCAGGAAACGGGGAGCCAAGTGGACCCAGGAGGGCCCAGTTTGTCCTCGGGTGTGACAAACCCTTGGGAAGAGCCTTCTGATTTTGCCACCCAGCTTAAGCTTCCATTTGGGAATGGCCACTGTATGTTCTCGTGCTTCCTGAATTCTTACCAGCCAAGAATGCGGCCACCCTCCTCTCTGAAAAACCTCTACTATTCTTTTACTCTTTAATTCATTCATCTATCGAACAAATGTTTGCTGAGTACTACTCCATGCCAGGCACCGTGTGGTCAGGATACATGATTAATAGAATGCTGCTGCTAACTTCAACGGGTTCAGCATTGAGTAGGCAACGCAAAACTGTGCTTCCTATCTTTAAAAATGTGTAGTAGTTTTCTTCGATATAGGACCGTTGTCCACACGGGGAAGGGACGAGGGGGAGGGAGGAGGCCGGAAGACAAGAAGACCTCCTATGTGACAATTCCCATCTTAGCCGCTTTACACACATCTCATTTAATCCCTTCTACAGTTCTGAGAAGCAAGTACAGTAATCCCCATTTTATGGCTACCTGAGGTTCAGAGAGGTTCAACAACACCTTCTCCAAGACAACGGAGGCTTCAAGAGCTCTGTCTGGCAGGGCCAGCGGGGCTGAAATCCAGCTGGAATAGGGGGCTCCATGTGGCTTGTACTGAAGTCACATCTACAGAGCGACCCCATTGCCCTGATTTACAGCCATTACACATTCCACTATGTCCAGCATGGTCCCTTTTTGTGCCTAGGGTCCCTGAAAAATTATTATAAATTCCTCTTTTCACTTTCAAGTCTTCTACTTTGGTAATAATTTAAATGATCATCCCATTTTTACTTCAACTTTACTCTTATATGAGTTGGCTTGGAGAAGACCAGTAGACATTGTTGGAGCTAAGGATTCTGTTTCCCAAGCCAGCCCTGGGGAGCGGCCAGGCCCCAAACACTGGCGACGTTCCCCAAGTGAATGCACCCCAAATCCAGAGCCCTTTCCTCCAGCATACTCCCTCCCTAAGAGAGTGAGAGCTGGACATGAACTTACAACCTGACTCGCGGATGACATTACTCTCCACTGGCCTAAACTAGTTCTTAGTCCATAGATAGCTGAATGGCACGGCACTGGTTCAGTGAAGATCATTTCTGAATTAACTGCCCATTGTTAGGAAATCCGAATAAAGTTCCATTAACAGACCACTCCGAAACTCAAGGAGCCCTCATACAGATAGGGACCAGGTACAGCTTCACTTACCCCAGAAAAAGTCAACGCCATTTCTAATTTGTCAACCACATTTGGAAGGAGGTGCATAAAAGAAACAAAGGAAAAATATCATGACACTTGCAAGCATTGACTCTCTCTGTGCTGGGCTGTTCCATCACGGAAGTCCCAAAGCACCAAACAAAGCACTAAATTACGTACAGGTAGTGGCTGGATATAGGCTGCCAGCCGGCTTTCAGCAACATCCCCCATATGGCTAGGAACACTTGTGCCAGTTAATTAGCACTGGCGTTAATCGAGAGAAGGAACATTGACCAGGACATCGAGGTTATCCTTAGACTATTTAAATGTGTCATGTGATCACTTGTTCCATCTGTTATCAACATACTTCACACTTAATCCAGTAAATAAACTCCCTACCATTTTAAGCAAATGGATTCCATTTTGCCGGACCTCCCTAGACTTTGCAAACCTTGAGACGTTTTTGTTTGTTTGTTTGTTTGTTTTTCCCCTAGAATCTATATTGTAAAGTATCACAGTGTCCTGATGTGAATTCAAGGACAAGAGCCACCCTTTCCCTCCATCCATGACACCCCGGGGAAGTATCCACAAGAGGTGGGGAATTAAAAACAATCACATGCCGTCACT
Source organism: Ursus arctos (assembly GCF_023065955.2). Lineage (NCBI taxonomy): Eukaryota > Metazoa > Chordata > Mammalia > Carnivora > Ursidae > Ursus > Ursus arctos. Next base: position 18,378,558 of record NW_026623111.1, read on the forward strand.
CACTCAAATGCCTATTTTTCACTTTGCAGCTACCCTACAAATCTGCCTTGTTTTCTTTCCATGCTCACAATTCTGCTGAAAGCACATAGAAAATAAAGCCCATTATTCAAATGAATTTCACCGTGCTCTAAAAATGTGACTGAGTTTAGACAGAAACCCATTTTAAAAGTGCTCTCCTCTGAAATGGATGATGCCAGGCAAGGTATAAAACACTCGGGTACTTAGAAAAGTAGATAGCAAATAGTCCAACCCCAAAACACTTTATTGGCAAATTGACTCATCATAGGCACAGGCCCAAAGTAGATTTCCAATCCACTTCCTGGAAAGGTATATATTCCATACATCTTTAAGAATACGGACATAAATCTTCCCTGAGAAACTTATCTTCAAAAGAGTCTGTGTTCTTGCCCTAAGAAAAGTTATACATTCAATACATCATCAATCTCTACTATGTCTTTAGCTACGTCTCCTATAGACTCCCTTCTCCCTTCTATAGACTCCGTCCGAGCCAATTTTTAGTAGATTGATGAAAACGTACTTGATTTGCCCAATGCACAAGACAGCCTTTAAGGAGAGACCAAAGCCTGATCAACGCTATATAACATAGTGAGTAGTGGTTAGATGAAAGTAAAAATAATCTCTAATCGTGATGGAGCCTTCTCTCCGTGCTGAAAGACATCCTGGAATAATGGATAGAAAGTGCTGGACCTGACTCTGGAGGACTAGGGTTCAAATCCCGTTTCCTCCAGCATGGTGACCTTGGGAAAATTCCTTGACTTCTCCCGGCTAAACCATGACAATCGGATCCCTATTCTCTCCACATGACAGAGTCGGGGGTGAGGATCTGGGGTGATAGCAGACATTGTCATTGCCATCCTATTCGCTGTGGACTTGGCATGGTAGTGATAATTAGGGTTAGTTCCCTGCTCTACTACTTCACATAAAAGATATTACCTAATCTGCAATTTAGTCTTCACAAGAAGCCCAACTTACTCCTTCAGGTAGCTTCATGTGATGAAGCAGACACTTACTGGTCTAATTTTACCCCAAGCACAGGGAAAATCCAAAAGTCATCTCAGGAGCCAATTAATCAGAGAGAGATAATTAAATTTTACACATTGGACTAAGGTTTAACTAGGACACTAGAGCTACCTTGAGGATTACATAGTGTTTCCTGCTTTGGGGGAAATGAAAATTTTATAATTATACAATTGTTCAGTTCAACAAATACTTATTGATGACCTGCTTCATGCCAGATCCTGCACACTCTGGATACGAAGAGAAATTAGACCCTGTCCCTGAGTCTGAAAGCCCAGTGGTCCAGGAAGCAGAGTCGAACACCCAATGTCGATGCACTGTGTGATACATGAATGATGATTCAAGGGGACCCAGAGATTGGAGGATGATTCCCTGGAAGGGATGCCAGGTCTGAGTCAAGATGAATAGGAGTTAGGTGAGTGACCAGAAGCAGGAACGGTATGCCTGGCAAAGGGAAGAGCACACACAAAACCTTTACAGGGAACTACACGTGGGCCCTTTTTACTAGAAAACAAACATAAAAGAGCAAGGTCTGGAACATGAAGCCAGGCAGTATGATAAACAGATAACCTAAGAATAGGAGAAATGGTGCCTTGCATTATCAAAGGATTCTTGACTTTTCCGTCGATATATCTCACAGTTTTTCTTCAAATAAAGATCAAAATATACAAGCAAACTGCAGTCCAGTTTGTAAAACTCAGGCTTACAATAGATTCTGAAGAACGCAGCCATTACCCAAATAAGGAACAGCGGGATAGTGTAACGATGGGGACGACGGTCAAAGGGAGGTTGAAAAGCTGACTCCCTTTGACTGAAATTCACACATGCACACACACACACACACACACACACACACACACACACACACTTTCTCAGAGTTGAGAAAGGGAAACGTGGAGCTTAACCATTCTGCTCCAATCTCCTCAAGTGATTACGTTGAGTCATTCGCAGTCTCTCACTCTAGAACCCATTCATGAAAAGTAAATTCGTCCCCCTCTGCCCTACCGGAAAAGCCATTACCTTCATCCCCAAGACAAGGCTTCAGGAGTCTAACACACGTATCCATCATCAGTGATATGTGTAAATATTTGAATAGTTATTAATGAAAGCTCAGGCTGAAAGATAGTTGTTCATCTGGAAAGTGTCTGTAGGTTGAATAATTTTGTTTATAACTCATGGTCATTTCCTTCCATGTCCCCATCGTGGGTCACCACGTGGGACACTCTGGCCCACAGTTGCCTCAGTGTTCTGTTACTTGTTCTGACAGCGGCTGTCAGACAGACCAAGGCCTGCAGTACAATTTTAATGCTCTCTTTTATTTTATTCTTCTCAGAACCTACCATTAGAAACCTCCCCCCCATAATTCATGGGTTCACAGAGGTCTCTAAAAGGGTCCAAAACGTGAAATTCGACATTTACATCATCTGAATTAGAAAATAGGTCACAAAGGTGATTTTGCTACACCTCCATGAAGTAGCCCCTTCATTCAAGTTCCTTCATTTAAACAATCAGTATAGATTCTGTGTTGCTCAGAAATCCTTGCGCAGAAGTCTATTGTAACATACTTCGTGCAGCTGCGACAGACAACCTTGTGTTTTCTTCCGCTATCGCCTACCTACCTGGGAGACATTAAAGTTTGCTATAACTTAGTCCAACTTTTGAGTCCTCTCTCTTTCCAAAAGCAGAAGTGAAATAATAAAACTAGACAGGACTAGAAGGAAATACTTTACTCTCTAATGAGCTTTTCCAAGCAGGTTACAAGCTAAATGTATTGGGTCTGTGCTCATTGAATGCATAAAAGAAATATTAGGGTATCTTTCCAAAGACATGTTCGGTCAACTTCGATTTTCAGAAGCTATAATTGCCATGCATTATCTAGCATTTCTGAATCACCCCCCTGCTGCTCCTTTTGAGTAAACCACTTAGTAGCCATCCAGAACAAAGTATTATTTTGTTACAGAAGAAATGTATTATGGAACCATGTTGGTTCAGCTCTCACCACACAGAGTACAGGATTCTGCAGGTATCTGGAGCAGATGTTTGAATGATCAGCCCCTTGCTTTTACTGTAACATCCAGGGTATGCATTAGAGATTATGCAGTCATTAGATTATAGAGTAAGATACTCAGCAAAGTGGCCAGAGCCTGATTTTCCTGAGAATTTAAAGCTCATTCAGGTTATGCCTGCAATAGCGTATTGTATGACCTGTTGTTTCTTTCCAATTTTCAGAACCATGTCATTACTAATGTCCACAAATACTCAGTAACAAAAGAAATGGTGACCATTTTATAATTGATTCAAGTCGTCAAACAACTTCACCTTCCAAAGTCAGAAACTTGAAGAGCTCAATGCCAAGAAGAAAATACAAGGCTACATTGTCACACCTGGAAATGCACAATGGTATTCCAGGCACCTCATATGATAAAAGTGCTTCAAATTAGAACAGTACATTCATTGTAACAAAGATTTTGTATAAGACTATGCTGTCCAGTAAGAAAGATTCAGTGAAAGTTCCTTTGGAATATGGCTTTATTTTTTTCTCCATGTCATCACTTAACTACCTAACCCCCAACAGTCAGTTGTTGTTGTTGTTTTTCTTTCCTTTTTTCCTTTCCTTTCCTTTCCTTTCCTTTCCTTTCCTTTCCTTTCCTTTCCTTTCCTTCTTCCCTTCCCTATCCTATCCTATCCTATCCTATCCTATCCTATCCTTTCTTTGCTTTTGTTTTTGTTTTTAACCTGTTCATAGCAACTTTACAACTTCAGAGTTTAAGCTGCTTATGAATGCTGGCTACCTTTCCCAACCAAGTTCAAATTTTTATTACTATGTTAGCGTTTCTAAGATGGAAAGGCAAGGCAAGGGAGAATGAGATCTTCAGAGCGAGTTCAACCACACTGAATGTGGTACAGAAAATAAGCCTGCTTTGTTCTTCTGCTCTAACATTGAGCAATGCTAACTATGGGGATATCTAGAGTTTTCACAGATTGCACATTTTCTCCCAGGCTGGTCCCAGGCACATGTTAGTAACCAAATACAAATTTGTTTTAAGCAACGGTCATTTCGAAGACTTTTTGGACAATTGTGCACTCTTTGTAACTTACATGTAATATATATTCTTTTACATTTAAAAGAGCTCTAGAGAATTCTTTCACACTGTTTTACAACTTAAGGTCTTGTGGAAAGAGTTTATACATTTAGATGTTTAATATGAAGAAGTTCAAGTCAAAGTTTGAAATAGTCTCAATAATTACATAACGTAATTTTAGCAGAACTATAATAGAAGCCAATGGGAAATACAATGTTTATTAATAAAGCACAATAAGATGGAGAAAAAGAATATAAATAGAAAGCATATGAATTTGTCTCTACAAAGTTGAGAAGAAATAGATTGTTTCATATTGGAGCAATATTTCATTTTTTTCATTTGTGATGATTATAACTTATTAGAAATGTGAATTGGTTTCTCTATTTCCTGACTCTTAAAGTCTGTACTAAGAAAAGATGTTTACAATAATTGAAGATCTAAGGAAATTATGTGATACTTAATACCACAGCCCAAATATTCTATTCACAACCAGGAAATAGCAGCACATAAATTCTCGGCTCTGCTGTTGTCTTGCTCTTTGCACTAAATGTCCCTGGATATCAGTATTTGCTAGAAGAGATATCAGACCGTAACTAATAAAAAAAGGCCCAGGTAAAAAGGCAGGAGCATTCCATTTTCTTGAAACAGTATCTTTCTTTCGAGGAAAAGTTATACTTCAATTGACAAGATAACCAAAATGTTTATCTGCATTCAATTTAAGTTCAAATCAAGGTCCAAGTATTAAATACCAGCATGGTTATTTGCAGCATTCCCTCAAATTGGGTGGGGGGGGAATCCATGGCGGTGATTTCTTTATCGATGCTTTTAAAATGTGTTCAAAACACCCCATGCTTATGTTACTATTAATAAATGTTAATTCTTTACCCTAGAAAACCTCTGGAAATGCACACAGCATCTGCCCAGAATATAAAACAACATTGATTTATGCCTTGAAAGTAGAATTACAATGAATAACAAACAAATTCATTATGATGGCATAAAAATACCAGAATAAATTACTCCCTAGTATCTACACCACATTGTAGGTTATTAGTTATTAATGTCATTATTCATGACAGGCCTAACTACGGAGGTAAAAGAGCAATTTTCATTATTACTAGGCATTCCTCTAAAACGGGTTTAGTTGAACAAGGGCAGAAATCAAGGTAACTTAAGAGAGAATGTTCAGAGGGATAGCATCGTCAGATGTGCCAAAAAAGAAATCTGTACCTGTGAGAAACATGCAGGATCAAAGCAAAAGACCTGGGATGTGTCATGATCATTTATTAACATTTTTATGGAGTAATAAGGGCCAAAATGTAGCGAGCACTCCATACATCTTTGGGATAAGTACAACAGATGCATTATTCCTATATAGCCTTATGATCCCACAGGATAGAAATTTCATCTTCATTTTGTAGATGGGAACAATCAAGGCACAGAGTTTTAAGTCACTCACTCTGTATTGGTAAATAGCAACGAGATCCTAGGGCTGCCCGACTTCCAAGTCCTTTCTCTAGACCAGAGGCCAAGTAACTTTTTGTAAAGAGCCAGATGGTAAATATTTTTGGCTTAGTGAGTCATACATTCTCTGTAGCAACCAGTCTGCCATTATAGAGTGAAAATGACCATTGATGATGGTCAAGGAATGAGTGTGGCTGTGTTCTAGCAAAATTTTGCTTAAGGATGCTGAAATTTGAAGTTCACATAATTTTTTTTTAAGATTTTTTTTTTATTTGAGACAGAGATAGCGAGAGAGAACATGAGCAAGGAGGAGAGGGAGAAGCAGGCTCCCCGCTGAGCAGGGAGCCCAGTGCGGGGCTCAATCCCAGGACTCTGGGATCATGACCTGAGTCGAAGGCAGACGCTTAACCGACTAAGCCCCTGAAGTTCACATAATTTTTAACGTGTCACCAAATCTTATCCTTCCTTCACCTTTCTTCAACCACGTAAAAATGTAAAACCCATTCTTGGCACACAGGCTAAGAACAAAAACAGATAGTGGGCCAGATTTGATCCGGGGGCTAACGTTTGCAAAAAATCGGCTCTTGAATGGTGCTCTTCTAACTTTAATGTCCATGCACGTCACCTGGGGATTTGGTTCAAATGCGTATCGTGATTCAGGAGGTCTGGGGTGGGGTCTGGAAATTCGGAATCTCTAACAACCTCCCAGGTGATGTTGATGTTGTTGGCCGTGAACCACACTCCCAGGCACAAAGCTGTGCCCTAGGGTGCTACCTAGGCGATCTCTAAAGATGCTAATTCTCCCGTATCCAGAGTTTGGGTTAACAACCTCTCTTAAGTACACAGCTCTCCAAGCTGGGAACCTTGGAGCCCCCTTCCCTATCATTACTGTTCCACTTCTAAATTCTCTTTCTAGAGGCCCTGCCTCCTCTTCAGCTCCAATCTCCAATGCCACTGCCCAGTCACATCCTCCCAATGGTCTCACATCCTAGGTTTCTTGGAGCCCTTTCCTCTATTTGATGATCTGAGACTTCTTGCTGTCTAAAATAACATCCAGATATTTCCCTCCCTGACTAACACTCATCTCAGTGGTGGGCTAATGCCTACAGAATATAATTTAAATGCTAAGTCCTTCACAATCTCACCTAACCAGTTTCGTCAATTTTGTCTTGCACATTTTCTAATTATTATAATAACCACAGCCCCAAACTTTTGTCCAGCTCTTACTGTGCATAAGGCACAACTCTATTTCTTTTCATCTTTGCTCCAGACAACTGTATGAGGTAAGTCCTGTTATCTCCATCTTATAGATAAGGAAACTGAGACATAAAGAGGTTAGTAAACAATAGAGCTCATAAACCATAGAGTGAGGATTCTGACTCCAGCCCACAGCCTAACCACCAAGGCGTATTCCCTTCCAAAGTTAGTTCGCGTGCTCATCATACTTAATCACTTAAGGGTCCCTACCGTGGGCTGTGTCATTTCCGGTCGTGAGCCTTTGCAGCTGCTCCCCCTCTGCCTACAACCTCCCACCACCATCATCTCTTGTGTTCTTCTCCTGTCTAAATCCTCAGCTCCTCTCCCTAAGGAATGCAGATGCACACAGCGTCATTACTGTTTTCCTGTGTCTGATTCCCCCACTCACGCTGACCTCCCTTGAGGCGGGGTCTCTGTTTTATTCTGTTCTGGTACCGTCGTCAGTTAATACTATGCTTTGTAGGTAGGAGGTGTTGAATAAATATTTGAAGGATGAACCAGAGGACAGAGTACTAAGTGAATGGATCAATTCACAAACCATCTTGGGCCTAATTTCCACATCTGTATAGGAAAGGGATTGAATTAGGTAAGTTCTAAATTGTTCCCATCAGCAGTCATCATGGATTCATTCATTCATTCATTCACTGCCATGTTTACTAAGTTTCCACATGTCAGGCATGATTCTGGGTCCTGAGCATATGATAACAAGGAAAGCAAAATCACTCCCTTGGTGCTTTTTGCAGTCTGATGGGAGAGTCTGTTGGTCAGTGATAACTGTCATAGAGAGAACAAAACATCAATTAAAGGAGCACTCTTTCAAACAGATATTCACATACAAATAAAAATAGAGAGATTTATAGGTGATATTTATAATCTTATTAATCAACTCATATTGTGCAAGTAAGAATCAGTTCTACCAGTCTTTAAAAAAACAGGTACTGTCGGTAGGGGCTCCTGGGTGGCACAGCGGTTAAGCGTCTGCCTTCGGCTCAGGGCGTGATCCCGGCGTTATGGGATCGAGCCCCACATCAGGCTCTTCCGCTATGAGCCTGCTTCTTCCTCTCCCACTCCCCCTGCTTGTGTTCCCTCTCTCTCTGGCTGTCTCTATCTCTGTCGAATAAATAAATAAAATCTTTAAAAAAAAAAACAAACAGGTACTGTCGGGATGCCTGGTGGCTCGGTTCGTTAAGTGTCTGCCTTCGGCTCAGGTCTTGATCCCAGGGTCCTGGGATCAAGTCCCGCATTGGGCTCCTTGCTCAGTGGGAAGTCTGCTTCTCCCTCTGCCTGCCTCTCCCCCTGCTTGTCCTCTCTCTCTCTCTCTCTCTCTGACAAATAAATAAGTGAAATCTTTAAAAAAAAAAAAAAAACGGTACTACCAATATGGCAGAAATCTGGAATGTTGGCAAAAAGACAGAGGGATACCTGAGTTTAGTTGGTGATACTGTCCCTTTGGGGCCTTCAAATCGTAGTAGTTTTGCAATTGATATAATCAGTTGCTAGCAGCCTGTTCCTGGGTGTGCATTTAACCAAGGACACTGCAAATAAGAAGAGTGGTGGGATGGTAAATAACCGTTTCCCATAGTTCGAGAAACAGTTATCTTTTAGAAGAAAGGAAAGTCATACTTGTTCCATTGTATATGAAAAGCACAAATGACTTAACTTGATTAAATTCAAGTTTGAGTTAAGTTCCAAGCGCTGGATTAGTTTAACAATCATCATCATTTTCCTTACTTTTCATTGTACTTGCCAGTCATTTTTTATTGTATATAGAATGACAGTTACAATAAAAATATAAGGATACCTGTAGAAAAAAATTTAACCTGAAATCCTTACAGAATTTTCATAAAGCCCCAGTAAGATAAACTTGTAAATTGATATATTAAAGATTAAAAACAGCGGATAACTTGACTTAGACTGACCGCAAATTCATAGCAAAAACAGGTATAAACCCAGGGGCCTAAACATACTTTCTAAGTTCATAACTCAGAATTTTCTTTACCTTGTTTGAAATTCTGCTTCCCCTTAATTAAACATACCTGTACCAGCTGTAATCTACTTTGACAATTCATTTAACTTAATGATATCAATTTTGTTCAAGTGCAGGGCAGTTTTCAAATAAATGGTCTTATGTGGGTATCTTTGTGAACATAAGTCATTGCACTTTCTATAAGAACACATAGAAATATAGAACGATGAAATATGTTTTCCTGTACAAATGTGTTTTCTTATAGACAACATGGCCAAAGGAAAATAGTTCATAGAAATAAAGTACAGCTCATGGAAAGAGAGCTAATAGAAAATAATGTTTTCATAATGTTTATAGTAAAATTACTTCTACAGAGTGCTTAAGTGTACTAATGAAACAATTGTCTTTAGTGTAGACTAAGGAATAGAATAAAAATAGATTAATATGCCCTTCCTACCAAGGAAGGCTAAAAAATGTTAGTGAAGATATACCCAAATAGAATCCTAGTTCTCTTAATTTCTTAAAGTGTATGTTTATTAGTATGATTTATCCCCAAAGGGTTTATGGTTTATTCATATTGACAGAAGGAGTGGAATTTGGAACACATCCTAGAACTTCAGTATGCAATTAAATGACTTCAGCTAGTACCCTTGATGCTTTTACCATTAAAAAAAAAAAGCCTCCATCCCTCTACATTCAGTTCTGCTCTAAGCACAAGGTTCTCGGCGTGGGAGAGGAGTCTCCCCTTTCCTGTCTCATCAGAGCATGAACGCAAATGCAACTACCTTGATTGAGGGGAGGTCTTGCCTACCATATGGCCCTCCTCAATGGAGTCAACACGAGGAGGGGCTCTTTGCTGACAGAGAACTAAGCAGGGAACAAAGTGAACACCTGGTCAGATAAAAATCCATCAGGATATTTGAATTGGCTGCCCAGTCTCCAAATTATTCGCAAGCATCAAATCCAAGGTAAAACGAAATGTGCCCCTCTTGCATATTTCAGTAATTATTGTGGCGTCAGAACGGGTACGACATGCCCCTGAATGGAAAAACCTCCTCGACTGCCTGGTATGATCATTAACTCTACCGAAGGGGATGGTAAGATATGGTAAGCAGAGTAAGAGATTAGAAATGGAGAATTCTCCCTGTTTCTTCATTGGGGGACATGCCAGCACAGTGTAGCTTGGGGAGAAACCACTTGCCTTATCTTCATCTTGGCCATTTGGGAAGATGCCAACAGGAAGCATAGAGACTCTTGCTCCCCTTTTCAACCTTAAGAGGCTGTGATGTGAGGTCTTGGACTCTCTTATGAAGAAGGATAAATGTGACAGGTCAGTCCTTCTCCTTCCTAGCTCCCTGATCACCTTTTCTTTGTCCTTCTCATTTCTAGAGCAGAACTTCTCTATCGGCTGGGAAGTGATGGCAGCAAAAGATTTTGAACCGTTGGATACTCAAGTAAAGGCTGTTTATCAGTGAGTGCAGCAGGCCATGGTAAACTCAGTGAGCTCCCGTAATGAGTGCCCAGGAGCAGAGGAGAAGCATTGAGTCTGTAAAAAAATGCAACTCAGCCTTCAGCTTGGTCAGCTTGGGCAAGGGCTCAAAATGGCGATTTCAAGGCCAGACTAATGAGCTAATAAATTATAGTCGCTTCACACGCAACATGGTATGATTTCTCCTGCTGAGTTGAATCAGGTAGCAATCTAGGCTAACCTTTAAAACCTGATTTGAAATCTCCCAATAAGGTAGCCAGATAGATTCAGCCTCTATTTTAGATGTGAAGGGCTAAATTCTCATCCCTTTGTGTCAGAAATATCTCCAGAGCAGTAGCGATTTTGTCCCCCTGGGGGACAGTTGGCAACGTCAGGAGACATTTTTGGTTGTGGCTACAGAGGGAACAGAGATGCTCCTCAACTTCCTACAATACACAGCACAGTCCCTCCACCTTCCCCCCAAAGAATGATCTGGCCCCAAATCTCAACAGTGCTAAAGTATTAGCAAGACATCCTTCCCTAGAACATACAAAGTAGGTAAATCACAGCTAGTTGGACCAGAACGAGTGAGCTGGCAACCTTGAGCTCCTAATTGGAGAGGCGGGAGTGGGCAAAACCTCCGAGTCTACTTGAGTCCCCACTGGGAGCGACTTGGTCAAGTAAATCCTGTGTGGAGTCCTATTGAGCATAATGCATTTGTCCTATGAAAATGACTAAAATGAAAAAGGTGTAAGATCATCATTATTTCTGGCAGAGAGCCTCATCATCTTGAATTGTGCGATGTGTCCTGCAGATGGGTAAGATTTAACGAGCATGCTCAATTAGGTCCATTACCTCCACCTACAGTGAAAGTCATCACGTTGTTACAGCACTTGAGGCTTCAAACTCCACTTAATCTGCCCAAATTCATAACAAAATAAAGCATCGCTAAAGCCTTTCCGGTTTCACTGGGAATCTGATGGACTAATGGACTTAGACACACATGGCAAAATAATGGAAGGTAGATTAATCCCGCTGATCAATGAGCACACTCATTTAGAGTTATCAAGGAAAGAATCTATGCATCATTGCATTAATTATGCTTCTATGTGTTAATTTAGTTAAGTCTACATATTGGCAGGAAAAGCAAAAAGATGGCTAAAAGCATGGGTGGGTGTATCTGTATATTTTTTCTGGTAGTTCTCTAAAAAATAATCACATGACTAGATGGCCAATAAGAGTCAGGAAAGAGGCAGTGACGCCATTTTACTATTTTCATCTTGTAACGATACTATCTCTCCATGAAAGATCTTCCACCATAGCAGAAGTTCTGATCACAGAGGAGTCATTTAGATTTAATTTCCCTCTGATCAAAATTTCATCAAACTTGAAAAAAGGTCACACTCTCCTAACTCAAGGCCCAGGGCACCGCAGTCCCACTGGTGGAGGATTTCGGGAATGCAGCTCAAGTATATGACATGATTTATCCTTTCTCTAGAAACTATAGGGTACCCGGAAGTTCTCGGCCTGCTCAATTGTATCTTCAGAAACTACTGGGGAGACTGGCCATTTCCCTTGCTGACCCCCGCATTACCCTTCCTATGAAACGTTAGGACACTTGTGAGTCGTTTCAGCATGAATCCAGCTCCCAGAGCAACATGTGACAAGGACACGGGATCTCCCACCCTCCCATGTCACCTGTTATTGCATGATAAGCACACGGTGTAAGAACTAGCTTTTCTCAACTGTGGCCATTGGGACAGGCATTAAGTGGCCACATCCTCTGCCTATCACAAGACCCCCCGTGCTTGTTATGCGGTGATGAGCTGCTCGTCGCAGAGGACTCTTCCCGAAATCATCCTTCTCCCGGCACGGTGACACCAGCCCTAAAGGTGTCCAAGTGAGTACTTTAACTAATAGGCTGTTTTGAGGACTTTGGATAGAGAAATGGGCCTAAAGATCATGACCAATAAAGATAATGAGCATTTGCACTGTTAGGCGACTTTTCCAACTAAATCAAACCCTTCTGGCCAGCAAGAAAAGGGTGAGGGGAAAAAAAAAATCAAACAGCAAATCTGCTGAGAAGGCCAAATGGGTCCATCTTCCACAATCTCTCCTCTCATATTTTTTTAGTAACACCAAAAAGAAAGCAGAGGTAGCAAGGGGGCAGTTTTTCTTCTAGATAAAATAGAGCAGACAGAAAAGTCTGAATATTCATTCAGTAATAACTGTCAAATTCTGTTGTCCATCGTGGGTGAGAGCAAAGTGTCACTGCAAAGGACAGAACTGAGGTCAATCACTTAAGAGAGCGTGTTAGGGCTACGAGGCCACTGGCCCAACACCTTCGTTTTGAAGAGGAGGACGCCGAGGCACAGAGAACATGAACGTCTTGCTCAAACAATTCTCAAGTAAGAGCACCAGGAAGCAGACCTTCCCACGTCATCCTGTGGCCTCCCCTCTCTATTCTACTATCCAGGTCCATTGCTGAGACGCCTCCCCAGAGCCCAACCTCTCCTTGCTCGAGCTGCCGAAGACAATTTGGGGGTGCAAAGGCATCAGCTCTTCCTAACTCTCAAATCCAGACTGGGTGTTGGGACCTGGGGTTGGCTCTTCCTAGCCAGGAAGATATTTGTCTGAGTCTGAACAATCCCAAATGTCAATATAAGGATCCTGTTTGCCGAAGGCTTACTGCATGAACTTGGTCCACTGAGAGCCCAGGGCCCCCTCGGCACCTGCACGTAGAGATTATAACCTTGACAGAAGCCCCAGCAGAGGAGGGGATGGATGTAGCTGCCATTAGTCTGTGCCTTTTACCTCCCCTGTCTCAATTGTCTTCGACTCTCACCCGAGCCCACGGGAAAGCCGCCCAGCAAGAAGCCCAAGAAGAAGGAGGCCTCTTAAGCTCCAGGGACTTGAGCTCCTAGCTGCAAATTTCCTTTCATTCAAAAGAACACTCTCCACCTTTTTTCTCAGCACAACACTTACCATGCCCAAGAGGGGGGGAAAGTGTTTCTCACCAGGAATAAGCTGTAAGGTATATTTGAAAATTGAGATTTTTGAATTGCAATTGGCATCTCTCGGTGCCTTTCAGATGGGGGCCGTCTAACTGCAAAGTGACATTTGGTGATGCGGACGCAGCAGAGACCCGGTAAAAAACCACAATCAATCCGTTTCTAAAACACAGGCTCAAGAAACTGGGACCTAGCATTAAACCTGGAAGATCTTTTATGATTGTTCGTCAAAGGAAAATAGCAAGAGACATTCATTTTTTCAAATTATTCTCCCTCACTAGCCTCTCTCATTGCTATTACCATGAGCAATATCATTCTTTACCCACTGCAGGAACCTTTTGTGAGCAAAATACCATAGAAAATCTTTACTTTCAAATCCATTCACTCCTGGCAAGAAACAATCCTGGATGAACTTTTAGAGTGCCCAGCTGAGTAAATGAGTGACCTTTGGTTGATCTAATTTACTTGTCTCTTTTTATCCACATATGATTTATATTACATGCGTATTTAAGCAGTGCCTTTGTCTTCGAGCACCTGTAAGTCCTTCATGATCATTAGTTAAGCCTCACAGTCCATTTGAAAGAAGAGGTGTCTTACCTCTGGAGAGGTGGAGAAAATTGAGTCATGACTCAAGCCCTAGAGGGAGCTCAATACATTTCCCAACCCCCTCCAGGCAGCTTAACTGTTCATAAATACGTGGCCATAATATTAAGTTCCCACTAACTACATAATGGCATTTATGAACCCTGGCAGGGCTGCATTCGCTCCTGGGGGCTCTTGGAAAGTTGGCCAAAGGGATGGAAAATGAGGGTGTGGGAGCAGGGCTGGAGTGAGGCCAGCCAGGGAGGAAATAGTGAGGTTTGGGATGCCTTAATCTTCTTAAAACGAGTGCTCTTTATAACAGGGTCTAGCAGCCATGTGGAAGAGGCACTGGAAGGAGGAAAAACTGGAGGCCAGGAGGCCAGTTCGGATGTCTTTTTAGGGCGAATCCAGAAAGCGTAGCAGTTAGGGGCATGAGTTTTGGTTATCAGCCAGTTATGAGTTAGAACGCTGGCTTTGTGACTCAGACGCGCGGGCCATTTATTTCCCTTCTTCAAGACTCAGTTTTTGTACCTGTAAAATGGAACTGATGAAAAGCCCCATAGCATTGTGGAGATTCTATAAGGTAAATATAAATCGCTCAGCACAATATTCAGTACAATAAATGTTCAATTGTACTCAGAAAAACTTAACTAGTGCTTTTGTATGCTGGGCATTCTTCTAGAATTCACCAAATCCTCACAACAACTCTGGAAGTAGATCTCACATGTTGCCTCCGTTTCACAGATAAGGGGACTGAGGTACAGAGGGAATTAGTAGTTTAATGGAGCCAGAATTTAAACATGCATACACTGTCTCCACATTGCTCTTCTGCTAATGGCAACTAGTGTTCATCAATGAGGCCATAGGTTAGGAATGAAGGCAGATTCAAGATGTATTGAAGAATGACAGGACGTATGGATGATGGGAGAAGGGATATCTGAGGCTGCTTCCTGGTGTTTTGACTTGAGTGGTGGTCCGTGGCATCTCTTACAGTGGTAGGGAATACGGAAAGAGAGGCACGTTGGGACGTGTTGAGCAAGTCTGATGTATTTGTAGAATATTCAGGCACAATAGTTAATACACAGGCGGATATATGGATCTGAAAGACGTTAGGACATATGTTATAGATTTCTGAATTATCAGAAAATACTTGGGAACTGGAGTCATATGAGTAGAGGAGGTCACACTCCCAGTGTATGGGGTGAGAAAGGAAGAAGGCAGAAGGAAATCCCTCTGGTGAAGAAGCGGGGGACATCAATTGTTAAGGGTTGAACACACAAGAACCCATAAAGGAGAACAAGAAGGAGTGGCTGAGGAAGGAGAATACTTGATGGAAGCCAAGAGAGAAGAGGGTTTCAATAGTCTTCTGCTTCAAAACTTCTGCTTCCTCTACTTACTTTTTTAGGATACCACTCCCCAATGAAATGCAAAGAATTTAAAAGACAGTATAGACGGATTAGTGCCGCGCCCCTTTATTTCCTGGGAAAATGAGAGAACTCACATCATGATCTAAGGGGAGGTCAGCTGGCCCATCCTTCTCCCCATCCCTGACTGTCAAGGATTCAGATTCAACTCAGAGACCACCGCCATTCTTCATCTCAAGTCTGTCTCCTCCATGGCACCCTTCCAGGCACTTCAGCTGGTGTTAGAGCCATGTCCCCTCGTAGCCCTGGAGAATTCTCTATATATCTACACCACATCACTGTTTTTTTCAGTCAGATTCATACCACAGTTGTTTGTATATCACTTGCTAGACCAAAAATCCGTTGATGGCAGGGGCCATGTTATCTTATCAGCTCTGTGCCCCTAATTCTTGGTGCCCTGTCTGACACACAGGGCGTGCTAAATCCATGCCTGGGCACCATGAATGAAGTTAAATCTTTAGTGAAAGCATAACAGGTACATTCAAGTCAACCTCCCCTTTCTCTGGATTCATCCCAATTCAACGCACCTCTTGGTACAGACACATCGTACTGAGTTTCCACAACCGCAAGGTGAGTAAAACAGCTCGTGCGAATTAAATGAGATTATACACTTAAAACAGCAAGCATCCAATACTCATTAGCTATGAAGTGCCAGCTTCTCAGCACGAGGGCCGGCCAAGCCCCTCGGGGAAGGGTTTTTCGAACTCCCTTCCCTCGTTTGCACTCAGGCCCCTCATAGACCCAGGGGTCCTGGTTCCCAACCCAACCCTTTAGCTCCCGTCCTGCAGGATTTATAGCCTGACTGTGACAACTAATTTTGGACTGTAATGCCTCCTGTCATCTTCCATAATTTGACATAAATAAATCACAAAATACCCTTTTTATATCGCTTTTTATCTTGCCATGCTTCTTGTTTCTTTTGGAAACAGTTTTTATGGCAAATGCAGAGTGTAAATCCACCCAGCAATAAAGCATGCCACACAGGCGTGTACAGCGGGCACCTGAGAGGAAATCACCCGCCATTTGCAGCGCCGCACACAATTATCAGCAGCATGTTCTGGAGTGCGCCTAGTCAACGCACCGCACTGGCTGCCTTACCCACGGGTTGCACAGCCCCCGTGGAAACGACGTCGTCGAACAACGGCAAGTGGGCACCCACCGGTCCACGCCTCGATGCTGGCCTCCTCTTGTGGCCACGTGGACTCTAGACCTCGCAGGGCACCCCCCTGCCTGTCTCTCCGGAGAGGTCATTTCTCCAAAGGCAGCGAGGTCCCACCAAACTTTCTGCAGTGACGGAAGGGGTCTGCCTCTCTGCCGAGCGGTACGGTGGCCACCGGCCCCCTGTGGCTACCGGACGCTTGACATGTGGGTAGTGAGAGGAACTAGATTTCACGTTTTATTCGAAGTGCGATCCGTTTAAATGTGAAAAGTCACACGGGGCTAGCGGCTACCTTAGGGACAGCACAGCGAAGATCGCTTGCTAGGTCTTCGTGTCAGATACCTTGTCACACGCATCTTCGATTTCAAGAGCCGGGGATCCCACTAAGCACCCACTCAGTCCATTCTCACGCACCCTCTCCTCTCAGCCTAATGGTGACTCTGAGAAGTAGGTATTATTACCTCCAGCATTTAAATGAGGCACCTAAAGTGGAGAGAGTTCAAGTGACAAGTCTGAGGTCTTGCGACTAACCCGTGGTAGAGCAGACACTTGAACCCAGGGCTGTCTGTCAAAGTCTTGCTGCTCTCGGAGCCGGGCTTAGACCAGGTATCCTGGCTTCAGGTTTTTATGCTTGAATCTCTAGGGCAACCTTTCTGTGAATTTGTCAGTACCGTGGGGCTCGACGCGTAGGTCAGCAAACTCTCCATCTAGGAATGGACACAGCTAGCTTCTCATCCCACTTTACCACCCACCACCTGCCAGAGGGAGTCCATGTGCTTTCGGACACTTCTCCTCATGCGTGTGGCCGGGAAGAAACGCCGGCTACTGCCTTGCCCTGCAGTCTGGTTGGGAGCATACGAGAGATCCATTTGAGGATGGGCCAAAAAGTGCTACATAGAGGTAAGGCCTTCTTATTAAAGGAAATTCTGATGAATCCTACTGAACCCTATTTATTTCCTGCCTGAGTTGCCACAAAATCCATGTGCAATATCATTACCCACATCGATACTCACCAAACACCCCTAAAAGCCTACACTCTGTGCAGCAAAATTAAAGGAACGCATCCCATGAACTCTTTATAATGCCAAAGTAAAGCAATGACAATCCACAGCAGAAAACCCACCCCATCGCGCACCGATTATTAACATGTTAATTTCTATGTCCCAGCTTTTGAAAATGATTCTGGGAACTACTTATTGAATTTTTAATTTGCAGATTATCGACCAAATTGGTTGCAATGGCTCTGAGCAATAGGGCCCACATGTTAGCTGGGCAGGTGAAGGAGATGCGAGCAGACAAGACCGGCTCCCATTCTGATGGGTGGCTTGTGAGAGCTCCAGGTTCAAGGGAAAGAATGATACATTTCCCATATGCGTGTATGGGGAGTGGGAGGGATACAAGAATTCTGCACTAAAGAAGCTTCTGAGAATTATTCTCCAATCTGAAATTCCAAAGCCCTATTTACAAGGTTTATCTTTTAATATACATCCTCCCTCTTTCTTTTCCTTCCTTCCTTCTCCCCTCCCTCCCTCCCTTCCTTCTTTCCCTATTTCCCTATTTCCTTCCTTCCTTCCTTCCTTCCTTCCTTCCTTCCTTCCTTCCTCCCTTCTTTCCATCTTCCCCCCTTCTTTGCAGACCCTGTCTCTGCTCACACAGGCTCACAGCCCAGCTGAAGGCTCAAAACAGAGAAACTGTGTGATGCAACAACGTGACAAGGGCTATGTATGGAAGTTCAGAGGGACCTATGGCCCAGAAATGGGGAGGAAGAATATCAAAAAAGCCTTCCTAGAAAAACAAAATTGAAGAAGCAGGAGAGAGTCCAATGGGTGAAGGCAGAGAATGTTTCCGGCCGTGGGAACAATAGGTGAGAAGACCCAGAAGTGAGAAAGCCCTCGGCACTATCCTTCACAAGAGCAGCCGGTCCCAGGTCTGCCCCTCTTCGGAGGAAGCGACAGAGCCCCAATGCTTCAAAGCCTCCACTCCCAAATCAGGCAGAAGGCAGAAGAGCCCCCGGATCCCATCAGCACCGCTCGTTAACCACATGTACTCCAGCAAGCAACTTAACCCTTCCGAGCCTTATTCTCCACGTCTGTAAAATGGGAGTTGTGAGAGTATGTTCGTGAGAATTGGAGAAGAGTGCGTTGGGGAGCAGGTGTCACAGCACCTCTAAGGGCTGCAGAGAGACCAGGGGCGGCTACTCTGTGCTCAGCACCCTGATCATTCTCTCACGGAACTGGCCACTAGACTATCAGCCGATCTGGTGCCCCCCCTTCCTTCAGGTCAGTGCCAACCCCACCGCACCCAACGATCCTCTCAGACCACTCGGGAGATACTGCCTCCACCCTTCCATTCATTCCCTATTCAGACTACCCTAGAGACACCATCACCTTTTCTTCTGCATCCCTTATTTCTGCAACTAGACCATAACAACTTATTCTTAATAAATGCCTTATTAAAATAAGAACTCCTGAGACTTTGCCCTTGCCCAGAACTTCGTAGCTTGGCAAAGGACTTTCACCAGAGGGTTGGTTATGGAGATCTGTGGAAGTATCCCTTCAGCCAGGGGGCAAGTATTACAATCCTCATTCTACTGCCAGGAGCGCTGTGTCTCAGAGAAACGCAGACGTTGAGGGACTTGTTGGAAGCCACACAGCTGTTTCACGGTGGAGCTGGGGCTCGGACCTTAGAGCCACAATACTAAATATCAGCGAGAGTCTTGATAAAAGAGCTAACGTCTGTTGGGTGCTTACCAGTGTGCTGTAAAAATGTTACATGTATAAAGTACGACCTCACAATAATCCCACAATGCAGGGACTTCCATTTTGTGCTCGTTATGGACAAGGAGACTGAGTCATGGAGACGTTAGACAGCTCATCTGGGGAGCACTAAGCTAGTAAGTAAGAGCGCAGCTGTGACCTCCACCGGGGCCAGCCCGTAGGCACATATCCACAGCTGCTCCGCACACGGCCTCTCTTGACTTCTCTGATACTTGCTAGGAATCCTCCAGTGCCGGGAAGAACGCACTGAATATCAGAGAGGCTCAACGAATATTTATTTATTAATATTTATAACAGCTTACTCTACTGTTGGGAGAATAAGTACCTTGGCATGTTGGAAGGCTCTGAATGTTTATCTTCCCAAGTTCCCATAATGACCATGGCCGTCCATGAATCAACTCTCTCTAATGTTGTTCTATATTCAGTCTCAACCCTAGACCCATGGACATTCTGTCATCTTATTTCTCCCTGCCACTGAGTCACCCACGGGGCCCCACGTTGGGACTCCCAGACGTGTGCCTGCCTCCAGGGCCACTGCTGAGCATGGATTACACTCTCTCAGCAGAAAGCAACTTCACAGATATTTGCTCAACATATCCCATTCTGTCCCTTAATCTTTCCTCCCGGGTTGGGCGAGGACTTTCTCCTGTTCCCTTTTTCTTTTCCCACAGAGATGAAGAAACAATTCCCTTCAACATTCCAAAAGCAAACAAAAGACAGCAAGACAGTGACACGAGGTACAGTTGCGGGCTAGTTACCTTGAACATTCGATGGGATAGTTTAGTACGTGACTACCCCACCTCTCATTTACCAAAAATTTAGGCAGACTTCTATCCTACGAGATACATTTCATCTCACGGTTTAAGAATCCCCCTGTCTATCTGCAGGGAACTGGAGGAAAGGCTTGAGTACAAAAACATTCCAACTCACCGTGGTGTCAACCATGGGATAAGACCAGAAGCCACATGATATGTGCAATTCTTTTCCCTCTGCTGCAAAGGGGTGAGGCGTTCAGGGGGCAGCCTTCTTGGGCTTTGCTCCTGAAGCTGGGGCCGAATGAGTTAACAGTAGGCTGTGAAGTCAGATGAACCTTGCAACTCTTTGAGTGGAGCCCTGCTATTTTGCAACTTAGCAGAAAACAAGCTGTTAGCCACATGTCCCCGCCTAGCCCCTCCAATTTTTCAAATCATGATTTATATGCTTGGCTGCTTATGTAATATGTGGTTATAGCAGGGGGTAGGTAACCATGGGGAAGCACTACCTGGAGGTTTCACACAATGAACAAGCTTGCATCTGACCCTCAGAGAAGGGTGGATACAATTCATAGTCATACTATGTTCTTTGCCTTGGTCCGTTTATTCTCACGAGCATTCACCCATCCCTACAAAATGTGTTACCCGCAGCTGAAGGACCCCAGGTCCCGGCTTTACATCCTTGCTTCCTCCCTTGATGGAAGGAATACCGGGTTGATACCTATCCTGAGTAGTGTCAGTGACTATGATTTTGATTAAAAGTCAAAAGGTCTTCCTACCCCAGATTGTGTTCTCCTTTGCAATTTTTCTAAAACAAGAAAAATCCTATTTCCTAGTATCCTTCTCATGATATATGCCAGTCTGATATTCAGCAGAGTGCTGTGGAATCAGTTGTTAAAATAGCACACCTCCCTGCAGGTATGTGTAGGTACTCCGGTCCTCACCCCCCTGTCTATCCGGTCTCCCTAGGATCCAACAATTAAGAGGGGAGCACCCAGCACGACACAGCAGGGGGTCCATGATCCCGCTCCAGGCCAGACCTGGGTCCATTCTAATTGATCATTACCCAAGTTGAACCTGTGGTTGTATATTCCCAGTATCTCCCTAGCTATATGGGATAATAAATACAAGAATACTTGGAGATTTATGGAAGGTTCCATGTAACTTTGAGAAAATATTATAGCAATAACTCATATAATCAGTATGGTTAGGGTAGAGTGTACACCGAACTACCTGATCCGTCACTTACTAAAAATTAATCCACTTCTCAGGGAAGCCACCTGAAGGTGATGCCCTCTCCCCAAACAATGGAGATGGCACCTTGGACCTGTTTTTTCAGGCATTTGACTTGCATGGCCGAGCTTTCTCTAATTCACATTTTTAGCAGAAAACAGCACTTTTTCACCAAATATAAATACAAAATCTGTCATCTGGACCATCATATATACTTAGAAACAGCATGCTGTGGCTGCCGAGTTGTTTATCTTCAATGACGTTGATCAAGCAGGATGGAAACGAAGAAATTCATCCTCCCCAAATGACACTGGAATGAAGGCACAGACATTTAAAGAAATAAAGGAAAATCTGCAAAGTGAGACGTCAGAGGTGGTGCTCAGGAATAATGAAACTGTAAGAAGTTAAACACAATCAGGTTTAAAGAGATAATGATAAAAATGAAAATCCGAAATCTCTTGCCAGTAGAGTCAACCTCGTCTAGTAAGATGAATTCAATATTTCCTGCAAATAAATAGCAGTTTCTAAAAATAGAAGGCACAGCTGTGCAAGCCAGAAAGTTTCAGAGGATCATAGGTAGTGATGGTCAAAGTATGGCTTTTTGTGACTCTGTGGGATTACAGATGAGTGATTGCAGGCCCTCAGGTAACTGAGATTTTATTAAACTGACAGACCGTAATTTAACACATCCTTGATGGAATATACATGTGCTCACTTTTCAGATATAATCTATTATGGAAGTGCTTTGTGAAGCACTAAGCCAGTTTATCTTTGAGTGTATTCCAAGGAATCAAAGACTTGTGAGGTATTTAGTGAAAAATCAAACTACTATTTCACACCGTGTTTCTCCCTCAGATATTCACAATGCTCGGGAAACTTTTAAAGGCTCTGAAAAGTCCTGCAATGTTACTTTTATCTTTTTCTTTAATCGATACTCCCCCAAGTTTGCCTGAACACAAAAACTGTTTTATTTATCATCATTTGGAGAATATTACATTAGAAAAATGTAAGATAGTATCATCATGCTATTGGTAGGTTTTTGAAACACAAATTTTCTGTGCATATCTTGAGGTGTCTGACGCTAAGGGTCCTCAAAAGGCCCTCTCAGGCTTCTACCTGTGACTTCCTATCTGTACCAGTGATGTTGGTTTGAGGGTCCTTCAGCTGCTGGTTAAGCAAAGATTAACTGCATTATTATTCAACTACAGGGATTCTAACCACTGTCAATTCCCTGGAGGATCAGATAAGCCCTTCCACTGTGGTCTTCCTGGGCTCAGGATGCTGGCTTGCAAGCTTCCCTAATTGCTTCACCCCCTCACTTCCTACCCTGCATTTTTATCAGTGGCAAGTGTTCGTAGGAAGTGCAGTCCTGTGGATGAAGAAGGAAAGAAAATTTAGAGCAAGTGCCTTCTTTCAAGGAGAGCAGCCTTAGCAAAAATGTTACAAATTAGCTACAATATCAGGTTCTCAATTCTTTCCTGATTTCCTCAGGTGCCTGCACTTGGCACTCCAAAGGCTTTCAAACTTTATTTTCCTTTCTTTGATTGTGTGGGGAGAAAGATGGAATTCTAAAGGAAATGCATCATAAAATTTATATTTGGGCAGTCTTATCAGCATTGGACATGCATAATCTTTCCTTGCAAAGTTTTTGCTATGAAATTGCACACAAACGTGTTTCTAAAAAGAGAGAGACAGAGACAGAGACAGAGATGAGAGAGAGGAAACCCTCTATGTTTCTATGGTGTTTGATGTCTATTTATATGTTTCTTAAAGATAAAGCATTTATTCTATGCATGATTTGAATTTTATGCATCTCTTCTCGTTGCCTTAACGGAAGTGAATTCTTATTGCATAGCCAAATTTCACACTCAATTTATTCTGCAGAGTAACTCCCTTCCTCCAGATGGGACTATAAACCAGTAGAAAGAAGTTTTTTAAGTGTTCCTAATTGAATATATGGGGTCTACTTCTGACACAAAATCAAAAGCTCAGGGAAAAGCACAGAACGTCACTGGTAGAGGACACCAACAACCAAATGACAAAACAAGTGTGTTGGTGTCAGGATGGGTGACGCCGTCATCAACGAGTCACAGACAAGGCAGCAAGGAGGAGGAAAGAGTGGCTCGAGCAGTAAAAAAACAAGATTTCTCCAGCTTCTTTAAAAGCTACTAGAGATCAAAGAGAGGAACTTCTAATGGCCTAACAAGATGAAAAGGGAGAAGACTAAGTACAAAGCCATGGAGAGCAGCCCAAGTATTAAATAGACGAAGAGGTAAGAATTAGTCACATCTGGCCCACTCTTTATTGAGGATCTGATAATGCTAACATGGGGAAAAACCCTTCTCGCTTAAGGATGTGCGTGTGTGTGTGTCCATGTTTGCTCACAAAATGTCTGTGACAATGCTATATGCAAGCAGGGTGGGCATTGGCTGTGGGACTCAAGACAATGCAAGAGCAATAACAATATTCATGCCCCCTCATAACATTTGGTGGGTGCTCATTATGTATTAGGAAACTGTGCTAAGCGCTCTGTATATATCATGTTATTCTCACAGTGATCTCTGAAGTCAAACCTGGTCTCTAGCGTTCACAGTCCCATTAAACACTAAATAAATACCTGTTGAATGAAGAAACATTGTCTTGATGTGGTAACCATGTATTTCCCCTCTTGTGTATGAGAGAATTGAGTCCCCTACAGCCTGGAAGAGGTTAGGATACGACCCAGGCAGTAGTCATGAGGGCTGGCTTGTATCTAGGACTGTTGACGTCTACGTTTCCTTGAGACAGTACTGCCTCAGGTGGGAAGGGACATGCATAATGTTTCTTTGCAAAGTTCGCAAGGCGTGGGGCCTCAGGATGGGGAGCCATGGCCATAGCACAGTGGAAAGCCAAGGAGAGGAAAGGGCATGGTTTGAATACAAAAAGCCATGTAGTTTGAGGTCGAGGTCCCTTAGAACTGTGTGACCAATTTAACCTCTTTCTTGATCTCAGTCTCTTTATCCGTAAAATGGGGGAATTGAAATCTAGATTAGTCAATTATGAAGTTTTGAGGTTGTATAGAAAAAGTGGTGTTTAAGTGTTCAAAACTGTAAATTTTATTTTTGTCATGTCTAATAAAGATAAGAATCCCAATTGCCTACTGGGTGGCCCCCATCATAAGACCATGCGAGAATAAGGACCACATGGGATCTTGGTTTCCTCATCAGTCTGAGTAACTGAGTCTAATTATGGAGCATTGATGGAGTCTCTTCCAGATTTTAGGCTGACTCCTAACAGCCTATCCTTTAATAGAGCAGATGCCAGAGTGGGATTCCTGAATTCAAATTCTTGCTCAGTTGCTTACAAGCTATGAGATCTTGAGCAACTGACTTAACCTCTGAGGATCTTTATTTCTAATTTCTAATATGCAAATAAGGACTTATTGGTCTCAGTTTCCACATCTGAAATACACGTATAGTAGTAATAGTAGCTACTGGATACGGTCATTGTAGGGCTCAAATGAGTTAATACACTGAAATCAAAGTCTGGCCAGTTAATGTCAGCAGGGATGAGAAAATAACAGTGATGAGGATGACGGTAGCCTTTTATCAGCCAGCTATTGGGGATTGAAATTCTCGCCATACTAGTAAGTCAGGTTTGGTTTAGCAGATGTGAAACATTAGAAAAATGAAGGGTGGAATTTGGAATGAACGTACATGAGGGCCTGCAGGCTTTAGTGTGGAACAGGAAAGAGAAACTAGGGAAACTTTACGTCGCCATTAAATAAAGTACATTCCTAAAATCTAGTGGTTCTGCTACAAACACCTCTCTAGTAATGGGCTTGGGATCCTGAAAGAGGAAGATATTTGGTCTCTGGGGCTAGAGATGCTGTGGAAAACAGACGTGTGATATGAAAGGGGGTGAGGGTCAAGATGGGGATATTGACTCCTTCATGGACCGATCTCTCTTGGATGTGGGAATTGATGTGGAATATACAACTTTCACTCCCCAACAGAGGTCTAAGTTGTCTGTTCATACAATGCTCTAAATGGACCATTTGTCCAGATAGGCTTTACTTTGGACTAAACTGTGTCTCCCCCAAATTCACATGATGAAGCCCTAATCCCCAACATAATTGTATTTAGAGAGAGGAAAGTCATTAAGGGAAATGTGATCATAAGATTAGTATTATAATCCTATAGTACTGATGTCTTTTTTTTTTTTTAAGTAGGCTCCACACCCAGCGTGGAGCCCAACATAGGGTTTGAACTCATGACCCTAAGATCAAGACCTGAGCTGAGATCAGGAGTCAGACGCCTAACCGCCTGAGCCACCCAAGTGCCCCAGTACTGATGTCTTTATAAGAAGAGGAAGAAACACCAGCAGTGTGTGTGTGCCAAGAGGAAAGACCACGTGAGGACACAGGGAGGAGAAGGTGGCCACCTACAATCCACGAGAGGCCTCAGAAGAAACCCACCCTGCCAGCACCTTGATCTTGGACTTCCAGCCTCCAGAACTGTGAGAAAATACATTTCTGTGGTTTAAGCCACCCAGTCTGTGGTATCTTCTGATGCCAGCCCACACTCACCTAGAGAGTAGCTCTAAGATCTTGCAGGCTTAGAGAGTTCCTCTGCCTAACTGCTGAGGAGGAAAGGTAGCAGCCATTGTAGAAGGGGAAAGAAGAGAGGAAGGAGGGGGAAGAGGTGCAGGAGGAGGAGGAGAAGAACAACATTCCTTAGGATCTAGTCTGGATCACAATATAAAATCATCACTGCGGAGAAATCTTCCCATGACCCTTCAGAGGGTAGAGTTCACCTCACATGGGGCTCAGCCCCACGCGCGGTACCACGTGCACTCCGCCTTCCTCGGCCTGTGCTCTAAAACCATAAGGATTTGTCACCTTGGAGCTTTTCTGGCCATGGCATTCGCTGAAATTGAGCCCAAAGCAAAATGGTATTTTAAGTCAAATCACCTCCAACCAAAAGAGAAGAAGAAAATGGAAGCTTAGGTCTCTGTGAAACTTCTCATTGTTTAAAAGATAAAGAAATGAATGAAAAGAAAAAGAAAAAAGAAAAGAAGCAAATCTCAGAGAAGCTGTCTACCATACATTTGGCTGCGATGAGTGAAAAATTAAAGCATCAAAGAAATGGATGGCTCGCAGATGAATACAAATGTGAAAAAGTAGAGCATTTTTCACTTTCCTTCCACTTCTATCATCAGCACCCCTTCCCGTCCCACTTTGAAGGTTAACAGGGTACCTGTTTGCCAGTATAATAAAGGTAAAAAGCATCTTGAGACATGACTATGGTTTAAGCCTCCTGATACATTTTCATCACGATTTATATTAAATATATATTAGCTTGCCTTCTCTTCCACATACGATGGCAGACCAAGCAAGCTTAAAAAACGGCTACCACATTGTACAACAGGGGAGATCACCTCACAATGTCAGTATTTTCGGCTGGCATTTACAGGACTCCGTTCAGATCTGAGCGGCTGTCTTCAGCGGTCCCCCCACCGCCGCCCCCCCTCAACCTCCAAGCTTCCGATCTGCATCGAGTTTTGCTTACTTACCAGCTACAGAAAAGCTCCAGCGTTACTTTGAACCCACTCCAACCTGACAGGGGAGGACCATTTGAAAGGAAATTATGTATTCAATAGTAAAATGCTTGCCTGTTAAGGTCACCTAACCATCCTACTCTATTCTGTTTGAATTTACTGGCTAGAGACTACTTTAATTCATTTTATAGCAGAACGGGTAGATTATGCTCCATTTATTATAAACATTTGGTTTGCATAGAAGATTTGCTATGTTTTATTAATCCATCACATAGTCTTTCTAAAAATATGATGAACGAGGTAGCATAAAATGTCATTCTTTATACACTTTAGGTGGTTTGGCAATTAACACGTCAAGCCTTTGCAGCTCTTCTGAATCAAAGGCTGTTTTCTGATATGGATCCATCTTGCCCACATCATCCAAGGAATTACAAAACATATGATAAATCCAAGCATTTGACAGTGTTATTTCTATCAGGTTATAACCCTATTTGATGAACTCAAATCAGCAGCAAAACTATACCAGATTAATGAAACCTCATCAGAAAGTGCACCATGCCATTTCATTTCTGGGGAATTACAGCTAAGATACATTCTAAAACATTCAGAACAAATGGGGCAGGCTTTTTAGAAGTATATTTTATTTAAAGTGACTGGGGGAAAAAAAAAACACCCGCAGAATTGTATGTTCACCACATCATGTCCAAGAAGCTGAAACAGGAACAAAATAAAATGAAATGTGTTTTTCGCAGATGAACAAAAGCTTCTTCAATTATAAAAGAGTAAACTGATAATAGAATCCCAGAGACAAAGAAGTAATATGAACACATGGCTCACCGCTTACCGTATATACAGCATGGAAGCGAGTTACACCTTATTGCACATAGAAAGAGACAGGGAAAGAGTAAAAAAAAAAAAAAAAAAAAAAAAAAAGACAGAAAACAGGGGAAAAATAAAAGCTGCACATTTTACTACACTTAGCCTGCGCTATATTCAAACAATAATTTCATGTCTAAAAATGGTTTGACCTAATAATTTAGCAAAAATTCTGGTTTGTATGTAATTATCGAAGAGTGCCAGCACCGCTTTTTTTTCTTTCAGAAGATAAAATTGTCATATTCAGATGCTGACCTTTTACCATGCAATATAAAACCATTAATAAAAATTTAACACCAACAAGCCCAAAATGCTTTGAAATATCAATTTTAAAGGATACTTTCTCCTGTATCCTTTATTATAAATGTTACACAGACAAAGGCAGAAACCAAAAATCAATTTTTAATATATTTCTTCCTACCACAGGGCATGAGAAACATTAATGGTTTCTGCATCTACATGGTTACAATTATTAGCTTTGCCTTTCTAACGCAGTGCTCATAAAGTATGCCCAGCTTATGATTTGGGGGATGGGGTGCTGTTCTTAAGGTTTTTCTGGATGTAAGTTAATAAGCAACAATCCAGGATCTTGAGAGTCATGCCATTACTTGCTTCCCCCATCCAGCATCCTGATATTTACATGATCACTTACACGGAAGCAACAGAACAACTTAAAACTTAATGATCCCAATTCACAACCCTGCAGGGGGGATAAGAAGCTGCTGTAAACCTATTGAGGGATGTTGTCATGGGTCTCGCTGTACAGAAGGGGAAAATAACCACTCCAATGGCTTTGTTTCACCTTTACTCAGAGAGACTCAGATGTATTCTGTGCTCTTCTCTTCAGATGTAGTCTTCACTCTGGATCCAAAGTCTTTAGGGCTATCGCTGAGGACAGGTAGAGTGGACATCTCCTCTTTCATCCTCTCCTAGGGCCTGATCTCTCTGGAGGACCACCTCTCTCTCCCAGAGGGTGGTCTTACTGGTACTGTTAATTTGAGTACATGGCTGTCTCCTAGACGATCAGGGTAGGCACAGGCACTGGCCCACTGAAGACTGCTTTATAATTCCTAGTGTCCAGTGCCTCAGGAATGCTCTGGCCCTACTTTGCTGAAACCTGGTTCCCCAGGTTTTCCTCTGATTCAGTAAGCTACTCCACAGCCTTTCTTTTCTGATTTAATTAATTTAGCCAGCATTACTTTGTGTGGCTTGAATTCAAACGACCAGCCAGCAGAAAAGCAGAGATAAGCACCTTGGTCTTTACTTTCCTCCAAAATCCCATTCGGTGATGTCATTTATCTACTCAACTATCTTCAGAAACTCCCCTTCTCTATGGTTTAAAAATCTTAATTTCTCTGCAAGGCATTCAAGGCTCTTGCCAACTGGTCCCACCTATCTATCCAAACTTAACTCCTGCTTTTCACCACAAGGCATTCACTGCTTGAGTGATTTCACTCTCCTTTGCTTAATTCTCTAATCTCAGCACATACATATTCTCTTGGTCATCCCAGTTAACTAATCTTCCAACCTTTATCAGCAGCGATTCTTAGTTGGAAACAATAGATCTCATTTCTGCCCGTTGAAGATGACTTAAAAAAATAAAATTATCCAAAAATATAAAGCACTTCCGAGATACTCTAAGAGTATCAGGTCAGGGGCTAAGCAACCAAGAGCAATGCTCAAACAGCATCCCAGGCCTGCTGTGCAGTGGGTCCCCCAGGCATTTGAGGCAGGCTATAACTTCTCAAGGAAAGAGGCCAGCATGGAAACTTCCCCAGATTCTCTCCCCCTGCTACCTCTGATAGCCAGTTCTAAGCTGAGTCCAAACCCATAATTTAGATCCAGATCAAATCTCACCTGGATGCAGACCTTAGCTCACATGTCTACACATTAGGAAGGACCCTAGGGAAGAGTTTCTGTCTTCTGCCTTCAGGGAGGCACAAATGCACATGGCGCTGGGTGACCGTGAACTTGATAAGCATCTACTCTCCTAGACTTACGACGCTACCTTCTCCACAAGGCCTTCTCCAAGCTTCCTCATATATAATGATCTCCCTTGTCTCTGAACTCCTTTTAACTTATTATCTACATCTCAAATGTTCAGCTTAATTAAACACATTTAAACTACATTATGATTTGCAAAGCATTTCCACACATATCATCTCTTTTGATCTTCCCAACGCTCTGTCAGTTGGGTTTCCCTAGTGGTCTCTTTTTTATAGATGAGTAGGTAGAGTTTTGGTCTCTTTTTTATAGATGAGTAGGTGGAGTTTTGGTGAAGACGAATGACTCGCCTAGCTTCCTACTTGAAACACACTATGCATTCTCCTCAGTACACACACCGGAAAGGCAGAAGTCAGGACCCAGCATTCTTTGGCTGGCCATTTTCTCCAATTGCTGGCCTCTTGCCTAGGAGAGCATAAGCAATTTTGCTTGTGCAATCTCTCCTTCTGAACTTATAGGACAAAGTTAAACAGCACACCAGCCACGGGACATTGCATTTCCAAGGAAGAGGAGCAGGAAATGTGTCAAGGATAGCATCGCTGTGGAAACTCCCCCTCTCTGTCTCTTAGGGACAGTTGAGCCAACTGGGTAGCTTAAGAGAAATTAGATGTGGGGTGGAAAAGGAGCATTTCTGGAAAAAGGGATTGGCATCATCTATCAAAGAGAAGGGGTGTCAGGCGAAGGAAGGGAGGTTCACAGTACAGAGAGAGGACAGGTCCAAACTCTTCGAAGAGAAGTCAACAACCAGAAACAAAGGACCTAAATGCTGGAAAGCCATAAGCTTTTAAAGCTCTGTCATTTCTCCACATGTGCATGTTTTTTCAAACGATTATCATTACTCCCTGTTTCTGTTTGGTTTCACTTTGCCCTGTATTGTCTTGTGTTGCCTTGGTTGGTTTGATCACAAAGTGATCAGCAGTGGCACTTCTCTTTGAGGCCACAATGAATGGGAAAGCTAAGGAGATGCTGGTCTCAGTGGGAAGAGGCGGCTCAGGGCTGGGACGAGGGTAACTGAATTAAAAAAAAAAAATGAAAGCAGAAGAGGTTGTATGACCAACAGGCACTGAGGCAAGAAAGAAAATGTAAGACCAAGATAGAGGCCCAGACAAAGAGCAAGGTGTTTGACTGAAAGACATCAAGGAAGTGACACCTTTCCATCTCTTTTCAAGCCTGAAGGTGTCCCCACTCCCACACAGAAAAGATACTCCTGAGAACCATCTCAGAACATGCCCCCCTCCCATATTGGGTTTTTAGATTAGTAAGGCAACATATTTACCGCTATAACCAATTTACTGCTAAACAAATCCTCAAAATAACAGTAGGTTAAACAAGATGAAAGTCTGTCTCTTTTTTTTTTTTCCACAGAGAAAAACCAATAACTTTATTTTTTTTATTATGTTCAGTCAGCCACTGTATAGTTCATCATTAGTTTTTGATGTAGTGTTCAGTGATTCATTAGTTGCCTATAACACCCAGTGCAAAAGTCTGTTTCATAGCAGGTAGTCAAATGACAGGTAGTCTAAGGCTGAAATGCTAGGTCCATCTCAGGTACTTAGCCTGAATGTGAAGTACTCAACTGCCCTCAACACACTGCCTCCAGTTCATGGTCTAGAGAGCTGCTCAGCTCCTGCCATCATGACAGCATTCCAGCCAGTCCGAAGAGGAATAAGACAAGGCAACAGGCGTACTCCTCCCTTTTATGGGTTGGGCCTGAAAGTTAAAAACATCACACTCACATCACATTGATTCACTGACTAGAACTATCACATTGGTCACTCGGCACTACAAGGAGGGCAAGGAAGTGCAGTCTGTAATTAAGCATTTGGGAGCTCGGCTGGAACTCAGAGCTGCGGGGTTAAAGGAAAGAAGAAAAGATAGATATTGAGAGCCAACCAGCAGGGTTTGTCAAAGAGCCTAGCTATAAACAGGTCTGGGATAAAATCCTGGCCTTGTCACCGACCACCTGCTTAACCTTCAACAAGTTACTTATCCTGGTTCAGTCCTGGCCTTCTCATCTGCAAGGTAAGGGTAAAAATATTCATCATAGAGAAAATTTGTGAAGATCCAGTGGGATAATGTTTGTCGAGTACTTGATCTGCAGAACTGGCAACTGATACATAAATAACAGTTAGTAATATTTTATTGTTATTATTCTTAACAGGGGTTGGCAAACTACAGCCTGAAGCCAAATCCGGCCCACCATCTGTTTTTGTAAATAAAGTTTTATTGGAGCACCGCCATGCCCCTTTGTTTACATATTGTTGATGGCTGCTTTCACACTACAGTGGCAGAGTTAAGTAGCTAAAACAGAGGCCGTATGGCCTGTGAAGCTTTAAATATTTACTCTCTGGTCCTTTTAGGGAAAAAAAAAAAGTTTGCCAACCGTGGATGTATGAAGTCGAGCGGATCTTTCATTTGCCGAGTCACATATGTTGTGTTACAACTGAATCATGATACCTACTTCATGGCAATTATTGTAAAAAAGAAAAGAAATAAGTTATGGAAAGCACCCAGCCCAGCAGCAATGACATAGTAAACACTGGATAACCTTTAGATCTGTTCTACTTTCCTTGACATATAGTCGCCATTGGTCCTAAAAAAAAAAAACACTGCAAAATGTGTGCAAGATGTCATGAGACCAAATCAAATCTCTGGCTTTGATGTGCTCACATATTCAATGCAGACGCAGGGGCCCTAAAATGTTGGCACAACCACCCAGGGCAGCGACGCCTCATGTTATGCCCGCGATAGCGGGGTGCACCCTGATGTGCACATAGGGGCGAAGCATCCCCAGGCACATAAAGGATAAGTTCTTATCTAAATGGGGCCAAAATACATAAAGCTTTGAATGGGAAGATGCAAAATCAGAGCCAAGAATTTCTAGAACTACAGAATAGAGAAAAAGATGGAACAATGCCTGGACCATAGAAATATTTATTAAATGTAAGAAGGAAGGGAGGAAGGGAGCCCTCTAAAGGCTTTCCAATGTTCTCCAAATAAGGAAAATGTGAACTCCCTATCCTAGTTTCCTTTAGAGCCCATCACAGCACACCACCAGCCCCTCTCATTTTCTGCTCCCTGACCATACACTTTTCTTCTTGATGTTTCTTAAAATTGCCTATATTCCTCCTTCCTTGATCAGACACTTTGTGCATTCTGTCCTATCTGGCTCACACAGTGTTCTGTCACCTTTCTGATTGTATGTTTCCATTAGCAAAAATGTTTTAGCACCCACTTGAATGCATGAATATTTAGTCATTTATAAATTATTACACATTGTATAAATACATTCTTCTCTAAAAATGCCAAAAACAGAAATGTGAAGTCTATATAAAAAGTTACCACAAAGCTAACTTTTAATATTTCCCATACCCCCCAGACACACACACCTGCATTTCTCTCCCCAGCCTCTGTCCCCCAACTGTTCTACTTCTGGCCTCATTTCCAGGGTCACTTCCTCAGAGAACCTTTCACACCATGAGGCTACTGTTCTTTTCTCCTCTTAGAACTCTTGTTACTGCTCCTTCATGGTACTTTCCACTATTGAAACTACATACTCATTTGTAATCACTCAGTTAATGTCTGTCTCCCTCTCTCCCCGCCAGCCTCACCCTGTCACCGATTCAAATATCTGTTCAAATATCTATTCTATCATCCTCATGAGAGTGGAGATCGTGTCTGTTTTACTTACCAGGGTGTACTGATCATTTGTGCTGTGACGCCTTGTAGCTCTCACTAAATATTGATTAAACAAATGCAGGAGACTGTTCTCTAAAAGAAATGGAGGCTCCAAAAAGCCTTGGAAAGGCTAAATTTAGAAATATGTAATATCTTACCGAGAGGGTGTCTGACGAGGTGAAGCCAGGTGAGTCAGTACCTGTCCCATTCCGAGAGCAGCTTTATGTTTCAAAAGCCTTTTGCATCTGTGATCAGATCAGATTTTCCCAACACCTCTTCAGGTAGGCGAGGTGAGGGATTTTTGTGCCCATTTTACGGATGAGGGAACTGAAACCCAGGGAGTTAGAATGAGTTTCCAAAGGCCACACAGATTGTTGGTGCAGAACAAGAACTCCCACACAGTCTCTCCATCCCCCCAACACCCACTGCCCACCCGCAGGCAGGACGTAGCAAGCCCAGGCAGCGGAACATTCCTGATGCCCTTGGGAAGCCAGGAATTAGAGCTGTCAAAGGACCCGCTATATGCAACGCCATCTAACACTGACAAACATTTCAGAGTGGCCGGAAGACAGAAATGGAGATAATTAAAGCCCCGGGAATTAAAACTAAGAAAGATTACAGGGCTACGGTGAAAATCTGGAGGACAGAAAGTAGAGGGAGGGGTTCCAGACAGTCTGCCGTCCATCAATGCTTATTACACGGAAGGTGGACGGCCAGCTGCTCTCTGATTCCAAAGACTCCCAAAGAAATGGGAAATGGCTTTAAATTGTATGAGGATACACTATCCATTCCCTACATAGACATAACACGACATAGAGCAGAATGTTTGTTAGACTGCAGATGCAACTCCCGAATGGTACCCTGCGCTCTGGTGGGAGGAGGCATAGGCTCACCTCAAGGTGTCCATTCTGGTGCACAGTTAATAAAAAAGGCAAGTCGTGCTGGTTCCTTCCGACCGGCACACAGAAGAAAAGGCCAGGAAAATGAGATGCGTCCCCACAATTTTTCTTGCTGACCATTCCTAAACTGTAGACATTGATACCTAGTTTTTTTTAAAGCAAATATTTTGGCTAAACAGACAGGTAAGAAGCAGAAGTCAATGCACGTCTAGCAACTATGGTGATCTGGGCCAATTACTTATCTACGCGGTAGTGGTTTCCAATTTGTGAATGAGGTAAAAACAAAAAACAACAGAACAACAACAAAAAAACCTAAATATAAAATCACATACAATTACAATTCTCAAGGAATTGCAGAAACAACAAGAAGAAATTCAGACGTGTCTACCTTACCTTCAAGTTAATGAAAAACAACAACAAAACAGAACAGCTTTTATTGAGATTATTTCTCATGAAGGCCAGTAATGTCAAAAGCCTGCTCTATGTCACACCTCAGTTAACTGATGGCAGAAAATGGTTAACTACTGGTGGTCAAGATATCAAAAGTTCTCACCCTCCAGCCTCAGTTCTGAGACTAAACCCCAAGTAGACACCAGAGAATCCGGCCGTGCGACCTTGGGCAATGACCCTTCCTCCCTGAAGACCTGTTTCCTTGTCTATAAAATGAGAAGACTTCATCTGGCACTGCACAAGGCTCTTTCAAGTTCTGAAACAACCTGGCTCTCTAATTTTCAATCTCCGAAGAGATGTTAAAGGTAAACTGCATGTTGAAGGCCTCCTTCCTGTCAATCGGAAAATGAGAGAATTTCTCGTAAACATTTGGAAAGTAAAGTATTCACTGGGATGTATCGAAGTATTAATTGCAATGCTTTAAGGCAGAGTAAAAAAAGTCTAAAATATTTACATACAGTTAATAGAGATTAGCTAGGGAAAAATAGAAAGAAGATTTTACCTTACTTTGGTTCACGGCATTCTTCATCAATTAAACTTAAATGTAATGACATTTTGACTCAAGTTCTCAAATTAAAATGATTTGTATATGACCCCAGGCAACATTCAGTTAAAAGTAATAGTTAATAAGGCTCTGCTTGCAAGGGTAACGGGCTGGTATTTATCAAGTGAGCACGGCTCTGCAGGCTTCGAGACAAGCTCAGAGCAAGTCAGCTTCCTTCCCTTCGGGAGGAGGGGGCAACTCTCACAGGAAAAGCCCTCGGCACCCCAGGCTACGTTAGGTATTTGATCATATGATCTCATTTCACTGCACTCATCTCTGTCGGTAGGCTCATCTACGTTTACAGACAATGAAATTGAGGCCAAGGAAAGTCAAATCTGCCCTGGGTCACACGGCCCAGTATCCAGCAGAAACCGAATTCAACTTCAAGTGTGCACGTTCTCTGCATCATATAGTATCACGTCTCCAGGGTGTATCGGAAAACAAGGAGGCCTTAGTGAGTCTCCGTGTTAAATAAATGCCATGTTCGGAGGAATTCAAAAAGAAATGTACAAAAATGTCTATCAAATATTATCAAGAATATAATTTCTCTTCTTCAAATTCTCCAATATAACCTGACAATTGCAGGTGGTTAAAGAGTATCCCAATGGTAATTCTGCCACCAAGAAGAACACAGAAGTCATTGTAAAAGTAAACCCCGAGGTACCTAGGCCTACTTTCAACGATAAAGTCCCATAATACTTCTTATGGCACGCATAATGGGTACTAGATAGACACAAAACGGAATCTCCCTTAGGTAGCCCGTGCGCCAGAAGCATCAAACCAAAGGCCCAGAATCGTAAAACCACTTGCTGAAAGCAATAATAAGAATATGGAGTTTGTCCACCTCCCTTCCTTTCAGGCAGGTCTGCTTTTAAGCCAGAGATATCACACACACACACACACACACACACACACACACACACACACACACAGAGTGTCCTCCAAATCTAGAGGACTAAAAAAGTGATTTCATTGTAGCAAGACTTCTTTTGCCATAGAGTCTAACCTTTGCCTGCTGATTAAGACTCATACAATTAACACTCATTCCTTATCATTCTGTCCTCCCAGATATGCTGCAGCTTTTCTGAGCTACTTTTGGTGCCCTAAGCCCATCATGCTATGCTTGCCTCTAAGCCTCAGCGGATGCTGTTCACTCAGCCCAGACAAGCCTATATTCATCCCCCACCACCCACCTAACTCTTTTCCTTCAGGTGTCAGTGTTCATGGAAGCCTTTGCTAACCCCTGCCCCACCTGCCATGCCCATGAGAGGTGCTCCTTCCCAGAGTATCTCATCACCTCCTTGTTCTCATGCATATACTTCTAAGTTATAACCGCCCGTTTGTTGATTGCTCAGCTCAACTATATGTCCCACAAGAGTAGAACCTTAGTTTGTTTACCATGGTATCCACAGCTCCCAGGTTGATGCTATCATATTGTAGGTTATCTATATATACTTGTTAAATGAATGAGAATGAATAGCCCTCGTATTCTATATTGTTGGAAATATCCAAATGCAAAAACTATCATCGAATAAACAAGCCTTTGAAAGATAACTTTGTTAAAAATTTAGTGTGCTGATGGGGTGCCTGAGTGGTTCAGTCGTTAAGCGTCTGCCTTCCGCTCAGGGCGTGATCCGAGTCCTGGGATGGAGCCCCACATCAGGCTCCTCCACTGGGAGCCTGCTTCTTCCTCTCCCACTCCCCTGCCTGTGTTCTCTCTCTCGCTGGCTGTCTCTCTGTCAAATAAATAAATAAAATCTTTAAAAAAATTTAGTACTGAAGATTAATAACTTTTCTTGCTCTCTTAAGTATTTGGAATATATTTATGTTTTGTATTTGTAGAAATTACCCCAGTAGTATGTATGGGCTTACTACTCTTTATAGAGAGAACAATATACAGTATGTCTATATGAATATTTATATACATACCTATTCTATATATATATTTATACAAAATAGATATTATTTATAACACACAAGGAATTGTAACCATAAAAATAATTTGCACCATAAGTTTATGTGTCTATGTGTGTGTGTATGTGTGTATAAAATAGTATACTATACTAATTCCTTGACCTCTAGGAAACAAATCTTACATTTGAACATTTCCTAATGCAGACACTGTTACACAGAAACACAAGGTTGGAATGATTGCCAGCAAGTATATATTTATCAAGTGCTTCTAATGTCCCCATCATTTCAAGATCTAATACCTTCTAAACTTTCAGATTAATGGCTTTAGAATTTGGGGTGGAGTTTTCTTTTAATAATGCACATTTCAATCCTCGGTTAACAAGAGGTCATGTCAATAATTAATGGTTTCTGTAGCAGTTCAACACTGCATCACTTCCTTGACAGATTTTTTAAATGTATGCTTTGTCTTCATAACTAAGTGCAAGTGGATAAGGGAATGGGGAAGTGTGGCAGGAGGCATCTGGGCTTTGCATTTTCAACTTGTGCTCTAAAGTGTTCTTGCATATTATCCCATTTGACAGGTACAACAAGCCTGCAAGGAAATTAGAGTGGAAGGAAGAGGAAGAAGCAAGCACAGAGGAAGACACTATTCTGTGTGTTTCTAGAATGGCAGAAACCAAAATGCAGAAGAGTTGTGTAACGTATCTAAGAACATAAACTCCATAAGAATAAAGACATTATCTGCGTTGTTTTTTTTTTTTTCCCTGCTTGCTTTAGCCCCAGCATGGCAGTGGCTAAATTTCCTGACTCTCCATTTCATGAATTCCCTAAATATATGAAGTATTTTGTTCTCAGCCTACTCCTTGACAAGATTAAAAATTAATGAAAGGAAGAAAAGTTATACATATTCAAAGTAGACGATTAGTATGTTTATCCCCATCCTAAAAGGAAATACTTGCTGAAATTTTTTTAATTGGCTTTCTTAAATAATTTGCGCCTACCATTAATTACACATGCGTGCATGTGTGTATATAAATACATATACATATACATACGTATATATAATTTGTATTTCATAAAGAATAATAATAGAATCATGAGCCTCCTTGTCAGTAATTTACCAGGTACCCTGAATGCAAAGAGTAACAATGCCAACAGTAATAATGTATGTTATATAAATACCACATTCACTGTACTATGTACTATGCATGTAGTCATGCAGCAATTATCCAGCCCAGCCTGACCACAGTCATAAGGCACCCTAGATAGTAGTAAGCAGAACCCACGCACATTAGGATAGAGCATTTTCCTAGAGTAATTGCTAGGATGCTACATTATTTGTAAGGAAACTGCCACATGCTTTCAAGAAACATAAGGAACAACATCCATCTCTGGTTCCATTGCAGTCAGAACTCTGCCGGGCTCTCTGAAGAGTACGTTCTTGCTGTGAAAAACACTGGCCGTAGCCTGATCGCTGGAGAACAGAACTGCCGCGCTGGGGTCCGGCTCAGAGGTGGAATAACTCCGCTGACACACCCCCGGCTTCTGCAGGCACCGCCACCTCACAGACAATCAACAGAACGGCAAGAGCACCAAAGACACAATGTTTCATCAATTCCTGCAACTGGGGGTGGGGGAGAGATGGAGGGGGGATGAAGCCTGACACCTGACAAAGTACGGATCATGTCAGGTAGGAGGGAAAAAGAAACATCCCCATCCGGTACAGAAATTGGCATCAGTTGCTAAAACTGCTCCCAAAAATGCTAAAATGAAAGGAAAGTATCTAAACATCTCAGCCTGTAAGAATATGGCAGCTGCAATCAGAACATTCTTGTAAGTAGGAGATTTGTTTGAATTGAGTTTTCCCATATCCATTTAAAATGAGAAATAAAGAGCTCTTCAGAATCATATTGTTGACCTGGAGGGACAGCCTTTTCCAAGCCCAATCCCCAAAGGCCAGTCACAAGTGACAGGGCCACTCCACTCTCTGGAAATGATGGTCACTCCAGAGACAAGGCCAATTAAGAGAGATGGGCAGGCAGATGGCTTTGTTGTTTTGAGTTGGGGTGTAAGACAACAAGGAAAGTTCTACAGAATGAGGAACTGAGTCTTCTCTGTTTTTGGAAGCCCCCAGGGCCAAGCACAATGCTGCTCAATAAATATTTGTTGAATGAATCAAAGAAGTGATTAATCTAGAATTAGCAAAAATTAACCAGGGAAGAGAAATATTTGACCCTGAGAAAGTGCTCAAACAAACACAGCCTCTGTTGCTTTCCTATCCGGGCTGGGAGCTCCTCCACTCTGATCCCATGTTGGGAGTCTGTCCTTCCTCCTGGTAAGAGCCTCAACAGGATGCAGGAGGACAACTGAGTGGCTGGGCAGTGAGAGCCCCGAGCCTACAAGGGGTCACTCCTGCTCTGGGAAGCCAGCCTGCATCATCCGGATTTAACCCCAACAACCCTGCTGCAAAGCCACTTTTATAAGCCTCACTTGACCAACGAGAAAACAGAGCCTGGGACAGCTTAAATCAGTAGCTCAAAACTTCCCGCTAACAAAAGGCAGAGCAGAAATGGGAGCACAAGCTTCTGAAACCCACGTCACAGTCTCTCCTTGACCACCCCCGGCATTTCAGCAAGTAGACTACAAAGTTAACATGTGACCAAGGTCAAAAGCCAAGACACAGAGAAAGAGGAATGAAAAATAAATTAATAACAGGAAATCTTAGCCGAGGAATGCTGCAACATTGGAGCGAAAAATTCACTGGTGCTGAATTTCCCCAAATCTAGCAAGTTTTCTTTATCTCCTACTAGGCAAGATCTCAGTTCAACAGCATAAAACGAGTTTCCAGGCACTACATTTTAGAAGAAATTTACCAGGGGATTCTTTTTATAACACGCATCGAACGATATAATACATGATTCTTGCACGAGCTACCGCTTGGTGATTGTTTCCCCTCCTTCCAAGTCCGAGGGAAGGGACATTTCAATCATATTTCCTTGTGTCTGTCACATGGACACTAGAACCTTCCTGGCGGTTCCATTCATGTCACTGCGCTGCTACAGAGAACAGGAATACACCTGATCGTATTCCTAGTAATATTATGATTACCATCAGGTAATAGCATTACTATTCTGCCCCATTCTCACTGTGTGCCAGTCATTGTTCTAAGCACCCTACACACTGTTTCATTGTATCCACAAAGCAACCCTGTAACATAGCCATTCCATGTCTCCACCTTAAAAAAAAAAAAAAAATCAGGAAACTGGGAGCCTGAGAGTTCACCTCACTCGCCTGCCA
This sequence comes from Ursus arctos, assembly GCF_023065955.2. NCBI lineage: Eukaryota > Metazoa > Chordata > Mammalia > Carnivora > Ursidae > Ursus > Ursus arctos. Next base: position 18,418,972 of record NW_026623111.1, read on the forward strand.
AATTTGCACCCAGAAAAGAGCAGAGTTAGGATTTGAATTCATGTCGGCTTGACACCAAGACCCATCCTCTTAAGCACAGCTAAATGGAGGGTGCCGGTCTTGTGAGTGTTAATCGTACCTTTTGACAAGCTACATGTTCCCATTTTCAAAGAGTGATTGAAAGACTCGATAGAGCCCATTAATTTTATACCCACTTGTATCAAAATCTCTTCAATTCCCTTTGCAGCTTTTCTGCTTCCATTTTAAACTCTGCTCCTTCCCTCCGTTGTTCCTGCCATTCTGTGCACACATCAGAATGAGGTCTGGAAGCTCCTTCTAGCCTAAGCTTCTAACGTTCGAAGAGCCAATGAAAGCACCTTCTCTACTTTCAATTAAACAATATTTAATCCACACAGCAATTCCTTTCCAAAAAATTCAAAGAGCCTTAGGTGCTTTTAATCAGATTCTCTTGGTACCTAAATTATTGCTTAAGTTTAATTGGGTCCCCTTTAGATGACAAATTAGCCTTATCCCCTAATCCAAGAATCTGAAGGGAATTGGCCTTCCTCTGTCTTCCCTGAAAAAAACAAGAGCCACACAAACAAACATACAAAGCAAAATAAAAGGTCAGACTGTGTACATAATAATAAAAAAAAAACAATTAAAGAAAAGCAATACTCCGTTACTACTGCATTATAAAAGCTAATAAGAATAATGATGGTATTTAACAATTATTGAGTACATTCTATGTGCCAGGTAACACACTGTCTTTGATGATTTCTTCTTTCAGCGCTGAAACACGCCAGACACCAACTCACTGTGAAAGGAGTGGATTTAACCCCCGCAGTGCCCAGAGAAGATAACAACAGATAACAGAGGACAAAGTTCACTGGACTAACACGGCAAGAACAAAACACTGACATCTAATGATCCCCAGTCAGAAAATGTTTGCCAGTTTCTTCCATGAGGAAGGAGTAATAGTCAATAAGTAAATTCACATTTGCAGTAGCAAGTTTGAAATTAACCATGCTCTGCCTGTTTTAGCTACTTGATGTATTTGGTTCAGAGTCTACCTTTATGAACCAGGGACTATTGCCATCAGCCCCATTTTATGGATGCTGATGCTGAGGCTTGGAAAGGGTAAGTAACTTGCCCATGGACACAGAGATCATCAGGGCTAGAGACAGGATTTAGACCAAATTCCCAAGTCCACGCTCTTGACCACAAGCTACAAGGCTCTCATGACAGCTCGTTACCTACCTGTGGTCTCCAGGCTATTAAAAAGTCAGCTCGTATATAGATGATAGAAGGAAGGGAATGGATTTTTTTTCTAAACAGCACAGCAAAGGCATAATAATTTCTTGAGTGACTGGGATGCCATTCAGACCCTTAAGAGTAATTTTCTCAGTTCTATCCTAGGGGCTTGAAACAATCCATTGGGCACTTTTTCCTTCCTAAAGGAGCTTCAGAATTAAAAATAGTTATCATTTGTGTTTGACAATTTCTCCTGAGGTCAAAAGGGAAAAAAAAAGAGAGAGAGCAAGAGCGAGTAGAAGTTTCCAGATAATGTGAATTGGAGGTAAAATATCCTAGTCCGCTCAGATGCCCATGCCATGGGCTTTTAATAAGCTGAGGATTAGAACCTTGGTCCCCTCATTTCCAGGCAAACCCTCTTTGTACTACTCTTCTGGCCATTTTCCCTGTGTCTCAGCTTAAACCCATCCCGCCCCCATCCATGTAATCCCTGTATGTAGGCAGTAACCAGTTAAAGGCTCCCAAGCAGATTTAAAACGTTCTGAAGCTCCAGGAGCCCAGAGTTCTTTTGATCCTGCCTGGAAGATTCAGCAGAGATGCTTTAAAGTATACCAGTCAGAAAGTACTAGAGAAAAGGGCTGTTTTGTTTCCTGGGGCGAAAATCTTCCAGGGGGTTGAGGAGAGAAGTGATCTGTATGGCAGTCGGTCTTCCTGCTAACGAAATAGGCTTTTCTGATGGGCATAAACATTCCCCCAGATTGGACAGAGAAGGGGAACGCAGAAAACACTACTACTAATAAAGCCCTCTGGCTCTCTTATTCTAGACATATGAATTGCAGTGTTGTGAATTACACAACACAAGGCGTAGTGCTCACATCCGATCTAAATCTGACAATGATCTGCAGGGTAGGTACCAGTAAATTCATTTTTACAGATGAAGGAAAAAGAAATGAAAGAATGTAAGCAAACCGAGCTCACCAAGACACTAATGACACTTTCAGATCTCCACCTCAAATTTGTTACATTTCAAACTCCGCCTTCCTTCTTCGCATGCCCCACTGTCTCAAGACCAGCAATGAAACAGCAATACATCTACAAGGATGCAAGAGGGAGGAGTATGCATTTAAAAATACATAAAATACCATGATAAGCAAAGAAGCTGATGATAGGGTATGAAAGGAAGCTGGCCAGGTGCCACAAGAAGTGGAACCCTATCAGAAATGACAATGACCTGACATGACCAAGGAACAGATTTGGTCACCTCAACATATACCAATAGAAGCAACAATCAACAGAACAGGAATGAGACTATCCCAGGTTTCAAATGTTTCCCAGTTCCTTCCATGAAGGATTGCTGGCCAAAAAGAAAATCATATCTACAACAGTATATTTGGAATTGATCGTGTCCTACCTAAATTAGGAATTTAATACAATTTAGTGTGAGTCTAAATCATTGTTCTATAATCAATCTCTTTTGGTGACAAGTTCCAGTTAAAAACCCCCAATGGTATTGATTATATCAAAATGTCTCAGGTCTAAGTAAGGTCTGCAGAGTAGACCAGGCAGACAGGGACTGGCGGGTTCGTCTTGGTTCTCCCCGCATTCTGTGCTGCTCAGTAGGAAATAATGCAGGAAGTCATGTAGATGGAGTCTCGGAGACACGCACACACACACACACACACACACACACAGACACACACGGACTGTCCCATCTCGCCATGAGCTTATTCACCTTCTAAGTGTCCTGTTTCGACCTACAGTTCCTTTCTGGCCTCCCAAATACTCTTTGAAGGACCCATTCACCATTTGATCATGTCATTGTCCTGCTCGATACTCCTCGGGGTCCTCAGAGGGATGGCAGATAGAATCCAAATCCCCAAGGTTTGCACCTACAGATTTTTGTGATCCTCTCCATGACTGCCTCCTACCACCATCCAGTGGTACCCAAATGCATTCACCTCCCCACTTTGATTTTTTACTTTCTTTATCTCCTTAACTCTACAGAGGCCCAGGACCCTCACCCCGCTCCCTCTCATTCTCTGCGTTCTACACCAGAGTCTCTTCTGTGAGAAAGTAACTTCTCAGGGAAGGAGCAGACCCACATGGAGCATCACCATGGGCCCGCTCCTTCCCTCTTCACCCTAATTGTCATTTACCCACTTATTCCTCTGGCAGACTGTGGGGAGGAAATGAATCATATCCAGTTTTATACGTTCATTGATTAGTTAAATGAAACAATGAAGAATCCCTTTCAGCAATATAGAATGCTTTAAAAGGTGAGGTAAATTCTAGTCAGCCTTCAGAGGGAGCGACTTTGAGGCCAATCCAGACAATCCTCACAGGCAAGAAGACAGCGAGGCTCTGGAGAAAGCATGTACTTCTCATCTTCAGCAGGAGATGTTCGCATGACAGAAGCAAGGGAACCCTTCACATTTGTCCAGACCTGGCCTTTTATAAGGACTTTCGGAGCTGAGATAGCATTTTCTACCCTGATGAAGGGGAGTGATGGAAGCCAATGAAGATTGAACTCTTAGCTCTTACCAGCACTTTTCATGTGTTCTATCCCTTAGTACCTGAAAAGGTAAGCATCATCTCCATTGATTATGCAAAACCCAAAGTCACACAGAAGTGAGCAGTGCTCATGATTCCAGCTCCGGCTTGGAAACTGAAGCTCCTTCTACTCTAGGGCAGCTTCTACAGATGAGAAAACTTCTTCTATTCATTCCTCCCTGTCTCAATCAAAAAGGATTTCCCAGTCAGCATAGCAGAATAGGATCCCTATGATGCAAGTCCAATGCTTCTCATTCCTAGTCTCACTCAGACCTGGTCAAAACCTAAAAGATCAGCTCACAGAGCCTGGTTGAGGAATAGCTTCACCCTCTGCTCTATCCTTCTCTTCTTCCTTCTCACCCTCCCTTCCACGCTGTTTCCCCTGAGAAAGCTTCCTAACATGTTCTGTTTCTGCAAAACAAGGAAAGCCTAGACAAAGGAAACCTATAAAGATCTGAGCCAGGGGTCAACACAATTTTTCTGCAAAGGGTCAAAGAGTAAATACTTTCAGGCACTGAGAGCCATAGAGTCTCTGTCATAACTATTCAGCTCTGCCATTGTAGCATGAAAGCAGCCATAGACAATACATAAATGAATGAACATGGCTGTACTCCAATAAAACTTTATTTTCCAGAACATGTGGCCGGCCATATTGGGTCCATGAGTTACAGTTCGCCAACCCCCTGGTGAAGGTCAAGGGCAATAAATAAATGTCACCCCATGTGCCGGCCTTGATCAATGAGTACTAGTTGGCTTCCTGGGGCTTGGTGTTCACAAAGATTCTAAGGCTCTATCTGTGGGCTCTCAGGAGGATAGAGTTCATGACCAATTAGTGATGTCTGCTTTAGGTGTCAGAAGGGTCATGGTAGTACCTACGCCATATTAGCCATTTTCGGCTAAGTTTTGAGTGTACAAATGAGTTACAAAGAGGCCACAAAACAATGTATAGTTTTCAAAAAGGCCAAGACTCACCAAAGCTGAGCAGTAGCCAAGCCACCACTCTGCCGCCGTCTCTTTCCCTAGTAAATTTCACCTCACTTCTATTCTAAATAGGTCACAAATCAGGAACCTGTGATGTGGAAAAAGAAGAAAGTAAAAAGCTCTACAGATCAAATCTAAAAGTAAAGCACACTTGGAGAAGTTGGATTAGGCAAAATCCTTTTTTATCTAAATTTTGTATGTCAGGTTACCTAGGATTGAGAAGGTATCCTGCTCTCTCTGTAGCAAAAGCAACTGTAGCAGGCGGGAATTGTTTTTCCTTTTTTAAGACAGACTCATCATTAATAACCACTAGGAAAGCCCTTTCTGCAGGCAACATTGTCGTCGACAATAGGGACAGTTCAAGAATTGTACTTTGAGTTAATATTGAGCTTGCAAGTAAATACATAAAGCTTCAGCACCATAAAGCTAATTTAAAAGGGACATTTCTCTTTATAGTTCCCTGGAGTATTATAGACTCGATGATATTCTTCTGCTATAATGTAGGATTCATTAAAGAACTGAAGCTATAATTGTCTACATCAGGACATGCAGGCCGACTGGATAAATCGCACAAATGAATTGGTTGATGCAACCTCAAGTCTTTGGTATAAAGTTCTCCACCTGACCCCTGGCAGGTGGGCAGAAAACCCAAGGCTGGATTTTACTGTGAGAATATCAGAAAAGGGAATTCAAAGAGAATTGCCAAAGCATGTTAATCTTTACAAACATAAGACAATCTCAACTTCACAGTTTTATTCCCCAAAATGGAAAATGATAAAAGAGACCAAATTATGTACATATGTAAAACACATACACGTGTATCTTTAAGATTTCAGTAATAATTATTTATATTGTTTATTGAGATTAATACTGTCTTTCTCATTATGTCAATAATGGGAAATTTAAGTTGAACTGAAGTATTACCATTTGACCACTTGATGGCAAATCTTTTTTATTTTGTTTTATTGCTATCATGTTTCTACATTATCTCTGTAAGATGTCAGGGTAAAGACACAGAGTAAGAAAGAGAGAAAAGTAAGCAGTATGCATAATGGTAACTTTTTAATTAATCAATGAGAAGGCCATGTGATAACAGGAACCATAGAATAACACAACTTCTACACTAAACTCAGTACCAATTTTACTGGCAACAATTTTGGAAGAGTAAGAAAATGCATTGGCTAGATATAGATATAATTTTGTCTGTTTAAGATTTCTGTGCATTATCATTCATAAAATATGTATGGCTTTATTGACTTCCCAGGGAGAAGGAGAGGTTGCTTCCCTTTAGAATATAAAAAGTCAGGAGAAGCTTAAGAGTCGATAGTTCTCATCCTAAATGCTGTGGTAGCTTGGTGAGTGGCCTGTATCTGAATGTTTTGATCTCCCTTAGTTGTTGTCAAGTTTGGGGACGATTTCAATGATTAAAATTCCAAATGGGTCACTGTGACTAAAATCCGCAATGAAGATGCTTGATTTATCATGTAGCACGAACACTGTGATCAACCTACGAATACACATTTATTTATTACAATAAAAAGGGGCATTTTAGGATAACAGGGAGCCCTGGAGAGTCTCGTTCCCATGATAACAGGGAGCCCTGGAGAGTCTCGTGCGCATGTTTTATTTGGCCGGGTTACAGGCAGCAAGGACACCAGCGTAGGCAGCCTTCCTAGCAAGTGGATCTCTACAAGAATACCAAGGGCCTCTTCCTGAGCGCCTTTATATGCCACGGTATTCCCTACCCTCTTCTGTGGAAGTTATTGCTGTATTAGACGTTGTTGAACATATTTGATATGAAAGCATTGTCTGTTTGCTACCAGTATCTAACGAGTCTCTCCCCCAGAGTTGCCAGCAAGGTGCTGATTAATTAACAGAAGTAGTGGAGCTGAATCGTGCAACAGCTGTTTAGAGAATTGTCATTAACTTGGTCTCCTTTCTCGTCTATTAGCTTTCTTGCAGCGCTCCCACTAAAATGCAAATCCGGGAAACGCAGCGTCACAATCTACCTTCACCTCTGTGCCCTCTTTGATGCACAAAAAAAAAAAAAAAAAGAAAAAGAAAAAGTGAATGGCTGGGGCTGATTTTTTTTGTCTGCTTTTTAAGGGAAATCAGAAGAGGAAGCAGGAACGGATGGAAGAGAAGCCATAAGAAGGTACAGAAGGGATTCTGGAAACTTTGTAGAAGTTACAGTGTGTCCTGTCACTTGTCATTCATGGGCAGCTGACAACAGGACAGAACTTTGGGCTGAGTGTCGGACCAGGGGCTACAGCTATCCTGAGCTCATTGAACAGTGCAGGGGTCTGACAGTCTCTGGCCGGGCGCTCCTTGCGCTGGAGACCAGGCACCCACGTGAAGAGATGAAGGCAGGGAGCGGCGTGGGCCGGCAGATGTAGCGGCCCTAGAATGATGCCAGTTGGCGAAGAATTCCAACCTGTAGACCTCAGCTGCCCCAGGAGCAAGGATGATTATTCATAGGAGCTGAATCTGTATGAAGTGGCAGACTGGAGGGAGGGTCGAGCTGATGAGACCCAGTGAGTCATTAAAATGTTCTGTGGTGAGGTGCAGGGACTCAGACCAAATCAAATGATGGGATTGTTTTTTTTTCAGGTTTCTTTCTTGCTTTCTTCCTTCTTCCTTCCTTTCTTCTTTCTTTTCTCCCTTCTTGCCCCCATCTTTCTTTTTCTTTCTTTCTTCTAGATATTTCTAAGTCTACCCGGCACATTTTGTGAAAGGCCACAATGCCTTCCACATGCGGGCGCACAAAATTAATTCATAACAGAGGCTGTCAGCGTTTCATCCCAGGTATCGCCTGATAACCCAGGTAAGCTCTGCTTAGTCCCTCTGACATGAATCTCAGAGACTCTGGACCAGAGAGCTCCGATGTTAACACCTTCTGCCTCTGTACCCGTTACCCCGTGCACCACTTTCATCGCCCGCGGCACCCCCTCCACGTCGGACTCACTTCAGAAAATACATAAGGAATTGTTTAAATCGTGAAACAGTAGAAATTAAAGATGTGGTTAAACAGCCCATAACCGGGTCACCAGAACATATAATAAAGACGCCAAATACATCCCCCCAAAATGCAGCAGGTGCTTTTTTTTTTTTTTTTAATGAAGCAGATAAATGCAGAAATGAATACACTGATACAGATAGAGCATCTGCCTCGCGATAAAATTAAGTCTTGTGACAGAAATAAATCACTCTGGGGGAGAATGTAACCCATTATCCAATGGGATTTTTTCTTTTCTTCTTATGTGACAGGACTTATTGGATTCCCTGACGCTAGGCAGCTAAGTGCATCCACAATTTGATGATAAATCAGAAAGACGGCAGGATTTGAAATTTAACAACTACTTATTTTTCTGTGATGTAGAGATAAGGGAAAAATTTCGGTGAGTAACTATTAAATTGGGAATCTCCTTCTTTCCTGATAATCTGATCTTCTGGTACTATGTCACATCATCACACAGTGCCAGCTACCAGCAGTGAGTAAAATGGATTTTGGACTAAGATGAATAAGGGAACTACTTATCTTTCCCTTTCCTTCCCAATATTCAGTTTTATCTAAAGAGTACCACAGAAAGGTTACTTTTGACATAAAAATATACTGCTCTGATTACACTTTCCTTTTTATCCCCTTCAATATTTTAAAAAATGGCAATAAAAGCATGTTTTTCTTTTTAAAACATTTTCACATTTGAACAATAGAAAAGGAAAAATCCATATATCATGTTAAAATCCACCAGAACTAATAGAGCTCAGGACTACTTTACCATGTTTGATAAATGTGACTTGAAAAAAACATACCTTCACGTTTTAATGATTTCCTTTGTTATAATATGCTATTAATTAGTGGGGGGGGGATAATTCATCTCTCCAAGGTGTACCTTTATTTCTTCGTGTTGAATCTTTGCAGTACCTCGGCTCTTTGCTAGCACTCGCACCAATCACAAGCTCTCGTCCTGAACTATATAGATTGCCCTTGTAAGAAACGGAGAGGGAGAAATCAAATGATTTTTTTCTCCCCATAATTTTTTTAACTGAGAACACGGTACATCTTCAAAAGGAAACTGATCCATCGTGCAAAATATAGGAATGATCTAGCAACTGACACTGCAGAGAATACTCAGAAACAGTGCACTGTTGAGCCAAGGTATATTTCAAAAGCCACACCACAATCAGTTTTCTTATAAACTAAATCAAGCTCATTATAACGCTGCTATTGCTGATTCCTTCCCTTCCCTTCCCTTCCCTTCCCTTCCCTTCCCTTCCCTTCCCTTCCCTTCCCTTCCCTTCCCTTCCCTTTCCTTTTCCATCCTGTCTTGTAAAGGGGCAAAGGTGGGGCTCGTGGAGAAGATTTAATCATTGATCACTGGTAATTCCGGTAATCTCCTTCAAGAGCGTTAAACGCCACAAAGTCAGCCTGTCTTCAGAGAGCTAACTCCATGTGACAACACGAGGAAAGCTGTTACAGAGCTGTAAACTCTTACAGCTGGGTACCAGCCTTTAATTAGAGTGTGGCACCAAACAGACGCTCCTCAAGTACCCAAAGAGATATCCTGAATCTATTAGTTCAAGAAGGAAGAGATATAATCAGCCAAATCATATGTCTATCATGAAACGTAGCAAGAAGAGAAAGGGGGGGCTGTACAGTCAGCCAAATGTCATGACCATCAGGAAGAGAGTCATTCAAGATGGTTTGTTACTTAGTAGTTCTGTTTTGCACAAATTGGATGATAAAACAGAAAACTTGAAAACAAACATTTCCAGGAGTGTCTGGAAATCCAGAACATTCTTCGAGGCTTTAAAAATTTAGTTGGACCTGATTTGTCATTTCCAGAGAGCAGAAGTCACTGATCTCCTTGCAATTTGCCTTTGAGAGAGTGGAAAGGGTTCTACAAAAATCAAGCAACAGGTCCTGGCCTAATGCCAGCGTTAATTATGGTTCTCAAAAGTGCATGCTTGGGGCCGCCTGGGGGGCTCAGACAGTTGAGTGTCCGACTCTTGATTTCGGCTCAGGTCATGATCTCAGGGTCCTGGGATCCAGCCCCTGCATTGGCTCTGTGCTCAGCAAGGAGTCTACTTCAGATTCTCTCTTTGCCACTTCCTCTGCCCCTCCTCCACTCATGCACTCTCTCTAAGATACGTAAGTGAATAAATAAATAAATCCTTTTTTAGTGCATGCTGATTTGTTGTTGTTGTTTCTTTTTAAAACAATCAAAACAATATTTCCCTAGCTTTGATTTCCACTAAAACACAAACAAAAAGAACTAGACACAATATTAAATTGACAAGTTCTCCATGGAATCCTCAAGATAAAGGACTAGAAAATGTACCTCAAAGTGCCCTTGATTCCGTTTGACCGCCTCACAGTTTGGACCCAGCTACCTGGCCTGCCACACATACCTACAAATGTCCCACTTACTGTGATTTCTTTTTTTTTTCCCCAATCAGGCATGCTAAAAACAGTTACAGGGGAAAATGGACCCGCACACCTGGGACTGGGTCTACCTCACAGGGTCTTGTATCTTTTCCAAAATAGAAATAATTTGAAATGGAAAGCCATGTTCATGTCCATCTCATTGGATTTGTTTTGTCTGATGCTCTCTTGATTACCACAGAGAAATCCATTTTTATGATCACATAAGGAATCATGGTCCTTCCTGTTTGAAAACTCGGTCCAGGAATAAGCGATCAAGTCAAAGCATCTCATTTTCTAAAAGGGAAGCTATAGGACCCAGAGAGGTGGGTGTGTTACCTACACCCATACAACTGCTTAGCAAGTGGGTCAGTCTAAAACACACATCCCCTAACCCAGAGTCTTTCCACTCTACCCACCCTCGTATCTCCTTACCCTCCAAGTGAACAGCATTGAAGGGAAAAATCACAAAGAAATCAAAGATATGCCCCTACAGCCCCTGGGGACATACCTGAATATATTTTTAATAGTACATAAGGCCTAAAACAGACACCCAGTAGCTGAAAGAACAGAACTAGCAGAGGAAGATGTGCATTCAAAGAAGATGTGAATGAGGAAAAGGGTGAGAACTTGGGCTATGGAGTGAACACGTCCAGAAGCATTCCCCAGGCCATGAGGATTCATTCATGGTATCAAGGAGCCAGCCACACAGACTTCTTCACAAGAAGCATCCTAAGACCAGACAACAACAAGTGCAAAGACCTTGAAACAGAAATGAATTCCAGAAAGAGGAGAAAAACCAAAGTGGCTACAACTGAGGAAGCAAGAGATGGAGTAGGGAGGTAGGCAGGGGTCAGCTCCTACAGGAACTTCTCAACCACGGGAAGGAATTTGGCATTTGTTTTGATGGCAACAGGAAGTGGACGGAGGGTTTCAAGCAAGGATGTGATACGATCAGATTGATATATATTTTTTTAAGATTACTTTGCAGTATGAAGAAAGGATTGTAGGATTGAGATAACATACATGAAAGTCCTTCTGAAAAAAAAAAAAAGGCTAAGGTAAAATCTAAATGGAACAGTGTCTGTTGGTACATAAACACCATCACAATCCTAAACAGTAATAACACAGTGATATTTCTTGGAGAATGTCTTAAACTTTGGCACGAGCCAAAATCACGTGGTGTGTCCATGTTCTGAAATGCTGAGTGACACATCTTTGAAACAGAGGCAAGAGGGAACTGACGTCGGGCATCGTTGGGTTGAGTAGTCACTACAGTTCAAGCCATCTGTGTTGCTGGAACAGATTAAGAAAATCCAAACACTCACAGAGGCAAGTCTCTGGTGCTCAAAGTTGCAACCATTTCAGAATTTTGTTATCTAAGCTTTCCAAGGGAAACGACTGAGGGCAATGATACTTTGGGTTTTTTTTGTTTGTTTGTTTGTTTTGTTTTTTGCAAAGAAGGGCCCAAGGATCCTCTTGCTTCAAAAAGGGATGGTGTGAGTGATTAGAGGGAGAGAAATACAGGCTCTGCCTTGAGGAAAGGCGATGCTCTTTGAGTTTAGGGATCAAAGTCCAGATCATTTGGGATGATTAAGACACAACTGGTGATTTCCTGTAATGAAGGGGTAGTGAGGACCTGCACTGCACTGAATTCAAGCCAATTAATTTCATTCTGCCAATCTCCATCCAGTTTCAGTAGTGACATGCACGCCTAACCCAAGGCAGATCTTACCTCTAAACTGCTGCCTTTTGATGATAAATGTCCAGGGATGTTCAGATAAGACAGAAAATAAAAAGGACAGTTTATAAATCTTTTTAGGGAAATTACTGATGGTGTTACTGGTCTTTGGTAAAAGATAAATAATTAAATTGACAGTACAAAAACCACACATTATGAAAAATTCAAGTTCTTAGATCCGAAAAGGCAAACTAGGAGAATACCAGGACTTATAAAGAGACAGATTTGGGTTTGACTCCTGGTCCCATCCCTTGCTGTTTGAGTGACTTGCTGATATCAGTATTTTTAACATGTCTGTGCTTCAGTCTTTTTATTTGTAAAATGAAAGTCATATTGACAACTGATTGTTGGGAGGCTTAAAATGAGACTATGTCAGTAAGGCACATAGTAGGTACACAAGAAATGCTCATCCCATGCCAACTCTTTAAGGCTTCCCAATAGCATTCAGTACTTAGATTCCACCTATGCTATAGATTGAGTATTTGTGTCCCCCTACCCCCCCCCCCCAAATTCATACATTGAAACCTAATCCCCAACATGATGATATTTGGAGGTGGGGCCTTTTGGGGGGTGGTTAGGTCATGAGGATGGAGCCTTCCTGAATGGGATTAGTGCCCTTATAAATGAGACCCCAGAGAGTTCTCTAGTCTCTTCCACTAAGGAAAAGGAAGCAGGCCTTCATGGGGTGCTGAATCTGCCAGCACCTTGATCTTGGACTTCCCAGCCTCCAAAACGGTAATAAATAAATGTTTGTCATTTAAGCCACCCAGTCCATGGTATTTTTGTTATGATATCCTAAACCAAGGCAATCTGGTTACAAACAGAGATAGGGTCTTCTAGAGAATGAGAATCCCTAAGACAAGATAATGAAGAAATGACCTGGTTTCCTAGGTTATTCCTAGGAAAGAGGATTTACATTTAAAAAGCAGCAAGAGTCTTGAAGTCAATGACTTGAAGAAAATTATAGCACTAAATTTGTAAGGAAATTCATATTCGTATTTTTAAAATGTGAAATAAAAGCAGAGCTTTGGGGGGAAAAAGATATGACTCTTTTTCAAAACAGGCTTGCAAAACTCAGAAGGCAAAATAAATAGAAACTTAAAATAGGGTACAGGAATCTATCGTCCTGGGCATTGTTAAGGATGAAGTCAGTTTGGTGTGCTGGAGAGAGCACGAGATGGCAGCCCAGAGAGCTCTGTCTTAAGTTACCATGACCAGCTGGGTAACCTTTGGTAAGTCATTCCTCCATCCCCTTGAGAGTCTGCTCATCTGTTAAATGAGCTAATTAGCTAAGACAATCCCAACAGATCCTGTCAGATCCAGCATTTTTATACTCCCATGGCCCTAAGGTCACAAGACAGAGAGCAACGTTAAGTGCCATATGAGTCACATTTTCATTTCTAGACACAACTGGAGGTTTCTGGATTTGAGGAGACCTAAGCTGGAGGAGGGAACACAGGGCTGGACCTATGAAAAGAACAAACACCAGGAGTGCGGGAAAACAATGCAACAGAAGTGGAGAGGCTGGGGTCTCCCTATGGCACAGTAACTGGCACTGACAGTGCATTGATTGGTTAAAAAGAAAGATGGAGAAGAATCACTGGTGGAGTGTGGGGCACAGAGGGCCTACCTACCCAAAACCCAGAGATCTTATGTGTCATTCCCATGGGGGGGGGGGATTCCGATTAAGAGTGGGTACTGCAAGAGGTTCACGGGGGTGACATTACCTGCCAAGGTCATTCGGCTAATTAGAGGTCTAGGATCAGAGCCAAGATCTTTGGCTATTGACCTGTAGAGCTCCTTTTGCTGGGGATTCCTCAAATTGGTTCATAGAAAGAAGACCACAGTGCCCATGTGGGTGAGGGCTGCTGGGAATATCCACTCCAGGGGGGCATGAGTAATGGCTCTGCCACTTCGAGGTTTGTCCTTAAACATTGGTTCAAACCACTGCTAATTCATTACTCCTCTTTAGAGCGACATGGTGCTGAAATAAGCTCAGAGAGATGCATAAACATGCTATTCTACAGAAGCGGAGCAAGAAGATATGCTCAGGCACCTCTGCGGACTACATTCCATACTGTTTGTAACCTGCTAGTCCATTCTTCGGTGCAAACCACTGGTAGCCACGATGTCTTCCTCTTGCTACACAGCAGACTGCTTCTCATAATCTCAACCGCCCGGAAGTTGAATGCTACTTCTCGCCCAATGATCAAAGCACACCTGTGTCACTAGATGTGCCCCAATCCGTGTTATATTACCGGGAGAGGAAAACCAAAAAAGAAAAGAAAAAACACTGCTGAGGTCAGCAGTGGCATCCTGATATTCAAAAATTTATGTGTCGTATCACCCATCCTCACGTCCATCCCTCATTCACGAACCCTACACCCAGTGACTGTCAATTCGGCTCATTTTCCTTAGGTATAATATCATACAGTTCCAACGTGCATGTTTCCTAGACGCTCATCTTTCCACATTTGTCACTTGAAATTTTGATGTCTAATATTGGTTGGGGGGAGTCATTTTATAATCAATGGTATGTCATATTTTAACTGGCAGTGTTTTTTCATTCCTTGTGATACCTAAAGTAATTGTGCGTCATACAATTATGGGATCCTAGACTTAATGAAACGCAGTATTCAAAGTGGAAATGGAGAACTATTTCACCACTGTCTTCCATAAACTACAGAACTTTCTCTCTCCCTCTCCCCCTCGCTCCCTCACATATGCACCCGCAACTGTCACTCTCTCATTCTCTTATCCTTCCCTTATTTCACCTCTGATTTATCAGATGCCTCCTTTGTGACAAGCACTATGCTGAGCACCGAGATGAAATGATGAAGCACGTGCTTCACGTGAGGCTCACCTTCCACTACGGCTCTGTACAGAGTGATCGATAGTACAGACACACGCGTAAAGCCCCAAGAAGAGCAAAGTGCTTGAGAGGAGAGGCTCATGGCGCCGTGAAGGAGTGAGGAACAGAGCAATGACCTAGTTGGGCAAAGGTGAAGGTTGAAGGCAGAGCCTTTTGTGCAGAGAATTTCATGTCACAAGGCCCTTTGGTAGTTGGAAGTCAAGCTTTGAGAAAGTCATGTTTCTGGAGCCCAGAGAACAAGGGGAGGTGGTACAGAGGTGAATTGGGTCAAGAGTGACAAGATGCTTAGATCAAACACAGTATTGTAGATGCCACGCAGAGTCTCCTGGAAGGTGAAGGTTAGGAGGCCCTCCTAGCGGTCCAGACAGGAACTGAGAGAGAAACAGAGAGTCGGGGCTGCTCTTCGTCCTGGCTCAGCCACGCAGACCTTAGCTCTGCAGTGCAGCCCTTTCCACTGCCTCTTCTGTACACAGACCTTGCAGTGACAGCCTGGGAGCCATACCCAGAGGAGGTCAGAATATTCGATAGGGGGTCCTGCTGTGGAAGGGAGAGAACTGTGAGCGAAGCCCGACAGAGAAGGGGGCCTGGGCATGCACAAGCAGAGGAAGGAAGCCCAGCCCATATGGTCTGCCAGGTCTGGCCCGGGGGGGATGTTATGTGAGCAGCCCGACCCTCTTCTGAACTCTCCAATGCTTCAACGGTACCTCTGGCTGGGACCTCATTAGACGCACCCGGAGACCTCACAACCAACTTGGGGAAGATAAAAGGTTATTTGAAGCCTGAAGAAAAAGTGCTCTTTATTTAAAGGGAACTCAAAGGGTCCTTAGGAGCTTTTTTTTCCCCCCTTGGCAGATATTGACTTACAAACCGATCTTCTTCCACTGGTTGGGATATATCTATTTCCAGTCTTTGTACGTCTACCCTATGAATTGCAATTTGATGAAGACATATGAACAACTAATAAAGTCTCCGCGTAAAAATGCTATATGTTCTTAGGAAGGGAAAACATAAAACTTCAATCCATGTTTTATTAAAATCCCCAGGTAAGCACAGTTTACAAAGCTGAACGCCAACACCTGTAACTCACCCCCACGATAACGTTGGCCGTCGAGTAAGTGCTATCTCCAGCCGCATTCGAGTTCGGTTGCCCTTCAGAAGTACTGAAGATCTAACTCCTAATGGCTTTTTATATAAAAACAGTCTTTGATTGACAGAATCTAATCACTAGAAGGGCAGCAAACAAAAGCTGGGCGAAGCACAGTTCCCTGCTAATTTTTTTTTTCTTGCAACATCTATAAGCATCTGATCACACAGTTGTGCAATTATTTGCTAACTGAAGATGCTATTATTCTGTTAGTGTCTTAGAAAAATAGTAACCTTTCTTGGCAAAGATAAAAATATGTGGGTTCCTTTCCCGCAGTTTATATATCTTAAATCTGAGGTCATTTTTACAGCAGCTTTCTTCTGGACTCTCCCACCATTTATCTTTCTGTTCTCAGCAAGGGCTAGTTTACTTAATACAGGAAGACCTTCACATAACTTTCTGGCATTAATTATTTTGGTGGCACAAACTCCCATGTGAAATATTTGCTGCAGTGTGTCCCGCAGCCTATTAAAAAAAAAAAATACAGTGAAGGGGGAAAAAAAATGGAAGGCAAAACACTTCTGATGATTATTCACTATTTTACAAGAATTTTACATAATGAATCGAGAGTTTCACAGGAGAGCACAGAGCCTCTCCTACACAGCCTGGCGCTGGGAATAATATAAATATTTTCAGACTGCGTCTCCAAGAAAAGAAAGCACAAAAGGAAGGTGGTCAAGGTTCTTACACAGGTTTCATCCTGAGAACAGGGTCTGATTCGGCTCTTGCTAGGTGAGTTCTGGCAGTGGAAGAGGATTTTGAAGCAATGTGAGTGACATTAAAATAATACAGCCCTAAGTGAAAACCGATAAGCAGCTCTGAAGAGTCAATCAGCCCTTTAGGAAGACAGGTGGTGAGAAGCTGCACATTCCAGGGCTGACAATGTCTTCCAGCTTCCTACTTCTGCCTCTCCTTGTGACTACAAACAACTCCCTGTAAACTTCCATTCTGAGAAGAAGTGAAGTGGGTGAGACACAGACTGGGTCAATATTTTAAGGAACAGCTGTGGGTTGAACTTGACAGAGGGGAAACTGACAAGATCTCTGTTGCAGACGTAACACTCAAGTCTGTTCGGCAGTGGCAACCTCTTGCAAACAGGCTGTCATTCTGGTCCGGCTTTGGGGCCTTTCACTGTCCATTACCCCCTCCACCAGGAATATCCGTGAGGTAAATTGTTTGAAACTGGTCAGTTTACCCTACTGGTGCGTACCTACACATTCTCTCTCAACCCCGGCTCCTCCTTAACAGGTCGAAAATGTGAAGCCCATGCCACCAGGAACCCAACAGGCACCTGACACAGAAAGCCCTCAATAAGAGTAGGTTAGTTCATCGGTTGGCTGAATAAACAAATCAAACAAAGACACTGGAAGGCTCCAATGGTTCAAGGGGTGGCTTAGGATTTAACCAGACCTGGAATCAGATAGTAGCCACTCATCTTACTGGTCCTGTATTCCTGGGCAAGTCTTTAACCTCTGTTAACTTTAGTTGTCTCATTTACAAAATGGGTATATTCATAATTCACACTCCATAGAATTGTAAATGAAAGACTCTGTCAACAAACTACTTAATCTCGGTACCTAGAACACAATAGACCGTGCAATAAATATTAACTTTCAAGGCCGCTTTGTACAGTCTGGAGTATTTAAAATTGCCTCAGCAATTCAGAAATACCCTTAAAAGAAGAATTTGACCTTACTGCCCCCATTTGTTCACTAAATAGACCTCTCAGGTAATCCATTCATTTAACATTATTAAATGCTGACCATATCCCTGGCCTAAGAACATGCATTGACTAAAACAAGACTCCCACCCCCATAGACTTATAATCTAGTGTAGAAGACAGGTGGAAAACACACCAAGAAATCTGTAACATGCCATAAAGTAATGCTGCATAATAATTCTTTACTCATTCATTCCGTGGGTATTTATTTATGACTGCTTTCTGCAAATCACCGAACTTATATAACATTTTTTTTCCTGATCACAGGATAATTTTTCCATAAACGTATACCTAAAATATTAAGAAATAAAAAGAGACAATTAAAACTGCCCACATAGCCTCCCCCATGCCATTTGCCTATGAAGTACAGTAATGCTGGAAATTGTGACCGTTGACACATTCCAGGTTGGGGCAGGGTCTCCAAACACTGAAACTAAGATCTTGGTTTTAGAATAACAGAGAGTTCCCAGGAGTGTTCATTTCTACTTGGCATCATACAGAATTCCAGAGAACTGCTTAGAACCATCTGTTCAACTATGATAATGAGGGGCAGTGGGTTTCTTTGGGGAATGTGCCAGGATAGATGAAGAAAGAACTAGTAGCAGAAGCAGGACCTCGCAGTTTTCAGAACAAATGGAAGCGACCACCATCATCCTGCCGGCTACCTGTACAACTCCGGCTGCCACCCCTTCTTTCTCTTGTGACTGCAAAAGGAGTCAACTGAATAATAACAGACTTTAATTAGGATCGTCTCCTTCTTTAAAAAAAGGTCAAAGCTTTCTGTCCCTTCTCTCTGGAGCTCTTGGGCAAATGCATCCATGTAGGGACTGTACTATCCGCCATCAGGATATTGGCTGCCTATATATACTAAAGTCTCGAGGAAAACAAAAGTGTACCACTCATGGGCTCAGACACACAACTCACTCACACACTCAAGCACGTACTGGAGACTCGCATTCAAGGAGTTTACGGAGCTTGGCATTACCGTGCTTGAAGAGTCAACAAGGCCGTTGGAGCCCAAGAAGGAATCTGGCAGAGTCCCTTGGCTTTCTAGCCTGTGGGCTCTGGGGAGAGTCATGTGGGACCATCTGAAGGCGACACAGAGACTGTTCTTTTGTGTCCACAAAGTCCTGGACTTTCCCATTGAACTTCTCTGACACACAATCACTGCAACCATATGTAACAATTCCAGCTCTTTCCTGCTCAAATCCTGATTTCAGTCAGCTCAGGGCCTATAGGAAAATGGCAGAATGGCAGAAAGAGGATAAATGTCCCCAAGCTTGTAGCAGCAGCTCCACGTGAAATCCGTGGCAACCTCACACCATTCGTGAACAAGTATTGCCTCTTTAAGGACAATCGGTGTTAGGTGCAATCTATAATTTATTCTGGAGGTTACCGGTTTATGAAGGTATGGGAAAACTGCCAACTTATCGTCTGAACTGCAGTTATGAGTAGTAACAAGGGCTATAATTTACATTCAAATTCTGTTTTTAAGTTAATGAGGTATCTAACATGCAATCCAGCAGAAGGCCTTTTGTGCACATAACCTCTTGCCCCTAAAATAGAAATCTGGGTTTATATTACACCTTTCATACTCTGGGCCCCCTCATAGGAGCACTTACAATATTCGCTGAGAAAACAGTGAGAGAGCTACCCTCCACAAAACAGAGCTGCCATCAAAAAGCCAATGAGTCTTCGAAAGCAGGAAATATTTTTGTGAAGGGTGTCAAGAGTGGCAAAAGCTAAAATTGCCTGTGTACATAGAAGGGAGCAAAAGTATGTTGCAGACCAGCCAACCTCATGGGGCCAGGTGGTAATTTCTAGGTGTGGATGGTGATATTAGGAAAGCCTGTTGTCAAGAAGTACAGCTCAGCTCCTAATTGTTGACCTGAAAGTCATCTGCTCCTGACCCTTCATCAGACCGGAGAAATGATTTCTGCTATTCACTCTTAACATCCCTTCCCCAGTATCACCTACCTGGACTCCTGCCTTTGAAATATTCCATGGCCATTGCCCGCTCGTTTCGGTTGGACTCTCTTTTCTGCCCCAGTTTCTTGGTGGCCTACCTGGTACTGAGCTACTCTTCTGCTCTGAAGCCCTACTTCATAACTCTTTCTAGATCTGGATCACTTGCCCTGAACTCAAACCTGACTGACTACCTAGCCTCCAAAGCCCATTATTGTCCCTAAACCTGGTAAAACACTGAAAGGGAGAACCTACCCAAGCCTCATGAAATCTTTATTCATTACAAAGGTGAGATAGGAAGGAAGACTAATGAATGAGACACTTTTTTGGAAAAAAAAAAAAATACACACACACACACACACACACACACACACACACACACTTATATATACAGCGAATCCCAGTGGGCTAGCAGTGAATTCATTGGCAGCCCTGCTTCAATGACTGGGAAACAGTGTTTTGTGACTGAGCAATCATTTCCATGTAAACAGTTCATTCTTCCCACTTTTTGTTTTTACAAATGCAATCACACAATTAATCTTATTAGAAAATACTTTTAACAGGTTACTTGGTGGCAAGAATCATTCACTCAGGCCCCAGTTGGGTTTGAGCATCATCTGCAGGCAAAACTCTCCGTCAGACATTGTGAAGGCAAGAGAAAAAAGGTGGAGATGACTCTTTCCCCAGGTGGAATTTACATTCCAATTCCCACCGATGCTAAATTAGCAGAGTATTAGTTAATTAATTTATTATTTTGCCATGTGTTGAGTAGTAGAAAATTTTCCCTAAAATTCTAGTTTCAAGTCCAAGTTCAAGATGTGCTGAAAAATCAATGAATTCATCATCGCCACATACTCTTCTTCTGGCTCAATTCCCCTTATCGAACTCCAGTTCAAACACTTCTTCCCGATGTCTTTCCTACCCCGCCTGCCCCCGTATAGCTTCATCTCCTTACCCTCCTGCCCTTCATCTCTTCGTGCTTGTGGCTCACAATCTATCAAGAGTTCACAAATGGTCATCTTTGCATGATTGCCACCCTAATAGACTGTAATATCCCTGAGACATGGTTCAGCTTTCTAGAACGGTCCCCTTGCAGAGCTCCAGGGCTCTAAAATAGCAAAGGAGGACTTAAGAGACTAGAGTCCATGTTCTCAAGGATTCCTTCACCGTCCTCTTGTGAATTGCCTCCCCCATTCTCCCACACAAGCAATGGCCATTGCCATTCCTGCTAGTGCAAGTTCAATAAACAATTAATTTTTGGCAAAAGGAAACGCAATAATTGCACACATCCTATGCCTGGACATTCAGTCACTCAATTCGTACCTAAGAAAGTCACAGTTGTGAAGCACTGCTATAGTGCCAAGAATTAATTACCCCCAAATAAGTTCTTGGGGAGGGACCAACTTTCCCTCATCAGCATTCAAGGCAGATGCCACCGCACAAAGGGAAAGAGGAAGAAAAAGCCCAGAAGCCTGAATAGGAAAGAACATTAAGAAAGAAAGTAGGGAAATAGAAGTATATTATGGCAGCCACACGCCTTCCTCCTCACGCAATGCTGTAGGATGACGTGTCTGCAGGGAATGGTCCAAGACCCCATTCCTAACATCAAGTGTCTGATGTTTCCAAACCAAGAGCAAGCTAAATATTTTTTTTTTCCTGGAAAGAGAATTTCTCCCTATTGCAGTAACAGAACAAAGTAAATAAGAAAAAAGCTGAGCTCACAGATACAAATGCAAAAGCTCCCACCGAAGCCAGCATGAGCACAAGGCTCTCTCTGCACCTCGGGCTCTCACCTAGATCCTTTCTCTGGGTCACTTATGGATGGGCGTGGAGGCAGCAAGGTGCTGAAGAGGCAGGTTGCAGGAGGCACAGGAGCTGTCAGACCCACCATCTGAACATGCAAACATCTTTTGATGTTTGGATTCATTCTCTATTGTCGCGTAACCAATGACCAAAATTTTGGTGTCTTAAACAGCACACATTTATGATCTCACAGTTTCTGTGAGTCAGGAGTTGGCCACATCTTAACAGGATCCTCTGCTCAGGGTCTTACAAGGCTTTAATCAAGTTGCTGGCCAGCCTGTGTCCTTCTCCTGAGCTCAAGGTCCTCTTCTAAACTCGATCAGATTGTTGGCAGTTCTCAGTTCCTTGAGATTCTAAGACTGAGCCTTTCAGCTCCTCGGGGCCGTAGGCAGGTTGCAGTGTGGCTGGCTGCTTCATCACAGCCCAGAGAGGAGTGTCTGTCTCCTCAGGAAGGACCCTGTGCCTCTTGCAAGTGCTCTCACCTGATTAAGCCAGACCCACCCAATATGATCTCTCTTTTAATTAATTCAGATTCAACTGATTTAGGACCCTAATTACATCTGCCAAATCCCTCCTCTGCCTTTTAATGCAGCCTAATCACAGAAATGCTATAGCACCATGTGCACAAGTCTTGACTACAGTCAAGGGGATGGGATTATGCAGGGCACATACACCAGGGAGAAGTCTTGGGAGCCACTGCAAAATTCTGTCTACCACAATGTTGCAATTCTCTCTTGATAGTTACAACTTCTGGTTATTTCTGTAGTGTACAAGGAAATAGGGGAAAGGGGTAGGGAAAATAGGCAGAAACCCACTCCGTGGTCAAGGTTACTAGGCTGAACCATACGAAATCACCAAAATTTCATCTTTGTTGGGTCAACAGGAATAGACAATATGCAGTGGGCACGAGATATATATGTGCTTCTGTATATGTACACATACGTACGTATGGTGATGTGCATATACACACATGCATATAGATCAGATATAGGCCTCGATGTTATAGGTACCAATAGACATGGGATCAGTCTCTTTTCATAAAGTGACATCTTCCAAACCTCTCTGTCACAGAGGTGCCCATAAAGACTTCTCAGTTTGGTGCATATTATGTGTACTCAAGCTGAGATTTTGGAGGCATTAGGGGTAAGATAGTTATTTACAAGAGAAAAACAAGAGAACGCTCATTCTAGTTCAGGCTTTCCTCATGACATCAGTGGCTCGGAGCTATTTTCCGTTCACAGTGGCGTATGGGTGCCTGTAGGTGTGAGAGTGTGGTGTGCTCATATGTGCATGTGCTTGGGAGACTCTGGAAGAAATGCCTCCAAAGAGCTTGTAATTTCTGACGAATGCATTAAGTCTAACAGGCAATTCGTGCAATTCATCCAAAGCTGCACAGAGAAAGCTTTGCTCAATGCAGCGACATAAAGCACAGCTAAGCTAAACTAATGTTCATTTCATAGAGTGGAAAAACTTCCAGAAGACATCATATATGAACTTGGAGCGCACATACTGGGTTCAACGCCAAAAGTCGCTAAAAGAGGTTAAGACTGAGTTCTGTGGACAAGCCCCAGAACATTTGAAAGGCATGAGTTGTTTGCAGGTTGATAAGACACACGCCAATATGCGATCGTGTGTACTTTAGATTGATAAAAGCTCTGCCGGCAGTGTGCTTGCTGTCACAGACCACGGGGTTTGTGATGCAAGAAGAAATTATGAGCCCCAAATGTCAGAATTCCACCCATCGTTTAAACAAGGCAACAGTGTGCAAATGTTCTGAAAATTGGAAACCATTATTTGAGTGCAAATCTGTTGGAAGCATGAATTAGAGTCAGAATCACCAATACTTAGGACCATTTCGAGGGCCCACGGTAAGTGAAAGTTGAGCATTTACTGAAAAGCTGGGGTATAGTTGTAGTGTGATGGGAATCAGGAAGATATGGGAAGAAGGCAGCATTTTTTCACTTAAACAAATGTTTGAACTAAGCAGCCAAATGTAACCCCCATTTTCTCAGTGACTTCACGTGTGATCAAAAGCAGGTTGTTTCTCCTCTCTGTGTGTCAGTTTCACAAGAGTATCTAAAAATGTTCATTCATTTAACATCTACTGAAGACCAGGCACTGGGCGTAGTCAGAGAGATCAGCACAGCCAGAAGGGCCAATACCAGGGAAAAGTCAGCAAACATTTGTGGGGGGAAGGAAAATTCAGGACCCCATAAAAGACCCCTTCCAAAATCAGGGGAACCATGAATATGTGTGTATTATTGGAAACTAGACATGCACCAACCAAATTTTTAGGTTCTTTCAACTTTGGCTACCTGTTCAAATTATGACAAAATAAACGTAATCTCAAAAAAGAAAAATGCTTGGGGCGCCTGGGTGGCTTAGTTGTTAAGCATCTGCCTTCAGCTCAGGGCGTGATCCCGGCGTTCTGGGATCGAGCCCCGCATCAGGCTCCTCCACTGGAAGCCTGCTTCTTCCTCTCCCACTCCCCCTGCTTGTGTTCCCTCTCTCTCTGGCTGTCTCTATCTCTGTCAAACAAATAAATAAAATCTTAAAAAAAAATGCTTAACACACTTCACACATACCAGAGAATGAATTATACCAATATAGCTAAATGGTTGATTGACTTAGGTATCAGGGACCTCGAATGACGTTCACAGAGTTCTTTTATCAACATTCTTTGTCTTGGGTCCAGCTTTGGATATAAGTCAAAGAGTCAGCTAAGGGATAACCAGAGGCACCCCCTCTTATTGGTCCAGCCATTGTAACTGGAAATCCCATCGTTCTCACTTTTTCTGGTGGAGGGGAAAGGGGGATTCCTTCTAGGAGAGGAAGCTGTGGGAGCAGAAGGGAGAAGAACAGAGGTGGCAAAGTCAAATGACCACAGAGATCAGGCCAGTAACATGGACCAGTGAAGACCCCAAAGGGTAGGGGAAGGACTGCAATGTATTGGAGGTCGTGGGGAGCCACCGCTCCCTTCAGCTCATTATGACCACCTGGTAAAGTGTCCAGGGTGCCGAAATCTTTTGGTCTCTTTCAAAAAAAATCCAAATTTTCATGTAAAACCTTAAAGCCCTGGCAACCAACTAAAAAAAATTAAATAGCATTTGTATCAAAGAAAACAACTGGGTAGCCAGTTGCGACCTCTACGGTACGCCATAAAATATTAAGACATTTCTATCTCCCAACAGGATGCATGAAATTATAATAATGTAATAATATAATTCTTGGTAACTAAAAGGGCTCTAAGGAAATCCACAATGGGGATAAATCTTACCGGGAAAGCTAAGACCTCCGTGGCACGGGAGGGAATTGGAGGAGAGCAGGGATGGTTTTGCACATAAAAATGGTATACGCCAAGAGAACGAAAGGAAGACAATACAAATAAGCAGAGACAGCAAGCATACCAAGAAAGTGGGAGAAGAATGGAGGGAAGGAGAGGGGGTTAGAGAGAGAGAGAGAGAGAGGACACACAGAAACAAAGAAAGGAATGAAGGCAGAAATGGGCATTTCAGGGAAGTAAATAAAATTTCTCTAAACTTTCACTTAAATCAGTCTTGCTAGTAAAATAGTTTTTAGAAAGTTTTACTGGCAATAATGTCATCATTTATAATAGCATTCAGCACACTCGATGACGCTCAATTTTTAGGTTGTGTTAGAGATGAATGGGATCCCAGAAGAAAACTGGTTATTCCTGGAATTAAGTACTCAACAGACAGAAAATGTTTCTGTGGACAGATCTGAGAGTATGATGGTGTCGAAACAAATACTATTTTCCCTTGAAAACACCTGAAATTAAAAGGATAAAATAGTCATAAATGTGTGTTAACCCTTTGGAGAAACCAAAGGAGGGTTCACAAGCATTTGGGGTGCAATCTTATATGCGATCACATATGTACCTCATCTCTAAAATAGGTGATCAGCTGGAAGCCCCTGAAAATTCTAGAACTCTTGGGGTCAAGTTGTAGCATCACAAAATGATAAATCACAGTAATTTTCCATTTATGAAGAAAATTAAGGTTCTAGCCCACTCTTGAGGTACGAATATAAATAGATATTTATAGCAATCATGTGCTCCTTCCAAACATTATTTCAATTTTGACAAAATCCGTTGGGATTTAGACCCAACTATTTCAATAAAGACTCGATATGAAACTATTCTCAGTTCTCGGTTTTTCTCTCTGAACAGGTACAATTTTCCTTTTTCTTTATTATTTTTTCTTTTTTTTTTAACAAGAGTCCGTAAAAGTGTTTAAAATGTCACGAGTTACTTTTTCAAAATCTCCATCCAGATAAGTCATATTTTGAAAAAGACAACTGGTCTTTCTGCACATAGCAATTTTAGAAAGTTTTATAGCTTATCCAATTTAATCCAGAGGGTGGATGGGTGAGGGTTTGGATGTGGGGTGAGGGCAGGGGAGGGGGGCAAATCACGCCGTGTACTGCCCATATGCCAATCACCCTCCATGGCACAGGCCTCCATCTTTCAAATGTCAGTAAGTCTTCCATTAAAAAAAAAAAAAAATCTATGGCCAAGCGACTGTATAGTTCTCATTCTTCATGATCTCATTTTCAAATGTTCCTGATCTTTCATTGTTTGCTTATGTTTTCTGATGGAATGACACAACCTCCAGCATGCCCTAGTTCACATCCCAAAATCTCTGATAAAGCCATACTGATACTCTTGCTTTTTTTTTTTTTTTTTTAACCATTACAGGATATTCCCCAACTGGGACGCTCAACTCATCGTAAGGTTTTCTTTTTTCCAATCAAAGGTAGACTTTAACCACGAATAGCATGTGACATTGTAAAAAATTTAGATAAGCAAAAATAAAAATAAAATGAATTAAAACATTAAAAAATATATTCCACCATCCAGGGATACCTAGATACACTTTTTTGGTACATGAGTATATAGTTATGCTTGTATTGTTTGAACAAACAGTAGGCTACTATTTTGTAACCTAATGTTTCACTTAAATTATTGTGACTCATGTTCAACCAATCAATAATCACCTGGTTCTTAATAGCCAAATAAGACAACAGGCATTGTATTTATTTTCCATAATCTATTTGTCAATCTAATTTTACACGGTTCTAGACACTGTGAGGAACATCTTTCCAATGAAATCTTTGTATATGTCCATAAGTTTGTACACATACCTTTGTACATGTTTTAAGGTAGATTCCTACAACAGCAGCAGAGACAATAATAGAAATCACATTTGTTGAGGACTTACTTTGTGCCAGGCTCTGCCTAAATACTTTCTTATGTTATTCCATTTACTCTTTGTACCGGTCCCAGATTACCAGGTTAGAACACCGAGATGTGATGAGGACAAGTAACACACTCTCTAATTAGCATTCCCACATCTCCCAGATCTGGCTGAATCTAAAATCCATTCTTTCCCACACCTACACTGTTCTACCACCTCGGAGGTGAAGTTTTCAGCTGAACAATGTTCATGTTCACATTTCAAGCTATTTTGATGAAAGTCAACAAATGGCCCTCCAGTTACACCAACATCCATTGTCTCTGTGTATTTGGGGGAATGGTTTTCTCCGCCCACCCAGTCCCTTCCAGACACACCTTACCAACACCAACACCACCATTTAAACACGGCCTTTAAGTTTGCTTTAACACCTCAGAAAACAGTGCTATAAAAATAAGCAAAAGACCTGGGACTCCAATTGAACATAAAAGTTGTTGCAGATATTGTTTCTTGACAAACGGCCTCTCTAAACCACATAAATTGTCCAAAACCTCTTAAACCTTTGCTCTACATCACCCACATAGGATTGTAAAGGGAATATCACAAAGGAACTACAGGCTAATTGAAAAATCATTCACTTGAGATGCCGTAAGGATCGTGCTCCATTTCTATGGATGGATATAGAAACTAGAAACACAGGGCGTCCTCCCCAAGCCAAGCAATCGGCTCATCAGCAAACTCAAAGGGAAATCGTCTGCTTTTTCCTCCCTTGCACTGCTGGATGTGCACTTAATAATTCATGGGAGAGGAGAAAAAACACACAACTCTACCGGGGAGATCGGGTGTCCAAACCCCTTCCATCCCTGAGCCCTGGCTTCTCCCCTTTCAAAGACAAGCTGCAGCACTGACTGGGTGGGACGCTAGTCTACCACCCAAGAGCTGATGTTTCTAAAACCTATTGTTCAAAGATCATTATCACGGTTTTCCATTAGCAAGACTAAGTAAATGCTTTCCTAAATAATCCTGTCAATGGTTTAAAAAATATATATTTATTTTTGGAAGAAAGGCTCAATACGGTGCTGGCAGGGGGATTATATTGAACCTCATTTTGGAGGCTTTTTCCCCTCTGCTTTTTGGAGGGACAATTAATATCGACTGTACCTATCATTAATTTTCCACAGTCGGCAGGGGCTTTTAGGTTTTATAAGTATAATATCAATACGGACTGTCTTAGAAGCTCTTATTTATTTTATGTTTTCCTCTGCATTCAATGTTCTCCCCCCCCCCAAGACAATACTTCACAGGTTTAAGGCAAGTGGCTACTACAGAAAGGCATCCCAAGCTTGTAAGGAGATGGGTTCTCTGTCTTTCTGGAAGGATCAGGATGTGCAGGGGAGAGGCTGGGATTTCACAGCTGCCCTGTCCTAGGGGGGTGGGGGGAGGGTGCTGAGAGCAGAGATGGGAAAGGGAAGGGTGGACAGAGCAGTTGCACAGCACCTCTTTCTCTTCCCCAGCACCCCTTATCTCTGCGAAACCCCCATGGAGCAGGTATCCATCCAGACATGCATTTTTCTCCCCAGGGAAACATCAGTGCTCGGTGTAGTAATAGCCTGTGTTCTCTTCCATGTTTTTCCGAAACTCTATTCTTTCAAGAATCCCTAGGAAAACGCCACCAGAGATGCACACAAGAGGTCAAGCGTAGCCTCATGGCTCTCTGCTCAGGCCAGTGTGCCCTGGTCACCATTCGCCATTCCCTCTCTGGTTGGTCTAACAGCTCCAGTCAAGTTCCCAAGCTTCTTGGCAAAGACCTGCATGGTCCTCTAGGCATCTGAGCCCCAAAATAGCACCTGAAAGTATGGGTTTGAAGACAGGCTTCTTGGCCCTCATTGGTCTCCCTTTCCCTTTTCAGGCACACGAGAGTCTACTGGCTGGGCAGGAACATCCCTCCTCCAGCGACCTGTGCCACCTCAGACAGGCTGACCCTGCACAGTGGCACACAGATCTTCCAGAGCCATGGCTCAGAAGCGCACAGGTCACGCACGAGCCCCTCTCCTGTGTGGTTACAGGAATACGTGGCTGCCTTCCTTAGTGATAGAGTCAGAGCCGACCGTGCCAGGTGCTAAGCTATGCGCCAAACACACCCCTCCCGTCTTCAAGCAGCTCACAGTCCAGGGATACGTATTATCTGCAGTGGGGGAGGGAGAGAAGAGAAGGGCAGGCGTGGAAACATCATGAAGACCGTGAGGAATCTAATGTTAGGAAAAAGCACAAGGTGTGCATATTCATTCATTTCGGTTAGAAGAGTAGGCTCTCTGCTATTTGCAAGCTGGGTTGTCTAGGGCAAGTTTCTACACTACTCTGTGCAACAGCTTCATCATCTCTAAAGTGAAGGTAATAATAGTACCAACTTTAAAGGGCTGTTGGAGGATTCGAGGAGCTAATACAGGAGAGTGCCAGCAAGAGCCTGATCTTTAGTAAGGTCCTGTGTGTTAGCTGGCTCTAGCATTAGTATTCCATGTCTCCACTCGCCAAGAATTGAGACGTGTTGGTGGGAGCCATTAAAGTGGGCCCCAACCCAGACTGGGGTGGGGAGGTCCGAGAAGCCTTTTCAGGGTTGATGCAAGAGCTCGGTCTCTAGGAAAGCCTACTTAGTGCCATGAGGACTGAGCTGAGTGATGACAAGAGTTGAGACAGGGGAGGTAGGAGTGGCCAGGGCTCTGGGCGGTTGCGGTCGTATCCTGAGGGCACCAGGGAGGGACCAATGACTTCCAGGCAGGACTGTGGTCTGTGCAAAGCTTCAGCAGAGGCAGTAGTGTGAGAAGGGCCTGGAGGAGAGGGCAGGGCTGTAGGGGAAAGGCTGGAGGACTGAGGAGCAGGGGGGTTGGGGAGGGCAGAAGAGGGCGAGCCACTGCTCTTGGCCTGAGCAGATCCCTCCCTGCTCTCTATCTTTCTGTCTGCCTCTCTGTGTCTCAATCTTTCCATCCATCTTCTCACTGTCCCTCACAATTTTTCTTTCCTCTTTCTGTCTCGTCTTTGGTTGTCCATCTCTCAGGGTGTACTGAATATCTCCCCCATCCCCTCTATCTCCCACTGTCTCTCTGTCTGTCCCTCCCTTAATGTCTCCCCCTCACCCTGCTCTCTTCTGCCTCCCAACACATCTCCCGTTTACTTATTGTGTTCATCTTGTTGGCCCCCTCTCCTGCCCATTGGAGTGTAAATGCCACCAGGCCGAGATTTTCCACCTATTTGCTCACGGACATATTCCAAGCACCTAGAAAGTGTTTGGCTAGTTGTAGGCACTCTGTGGTAAATCCGGCATCTGTTGTTATAGTGGCGAGGGTTAGTGACTGTCTCGGGAGGGGAGGGAGCACTGGATTCCTCCCCGAGAGGGCACTGGACATCTCATTCCAACTTTGCATCACCTGTTGCTCAGATTAGAAAGTAGACAGAGCTCTGGGACCCCAGGAAGTTGGAGTGGGTCATAGCTCAATGGATCACTCCATTCTGCTGTGGCTTAGCCAAGGGTCCCTTCTTTTTAGCTTCTAAAATCTAAATTAACAAAGAAGTAACAGGTTTAGAAATGAACAGGTAAGCTCAGTTAAGACCTTTGTCAATAAGGTGGGAAAGATGGAGACCAGTGCCCTTTGGTGTTGCACGTAGGGCTGCCTGCTCTAATGTTCAGGGCACTTGTCTCTGGACTCCAGAATTTTCTAACCATGATACCTCAAGAAGACGGGAGTTGATATCACTAGAAATATATACCCTTGGGGCCACTGACTTAATTCCTATCTCCTATGGACATTTAAAGTAGAGATAGATAATCGCTGGCCAAGAGAAACTAAGATCAATAAAATTATCCTACAACCTTTAAGCAAACTGTTTATTCATTCAACAAACATTTGTTGGGTTCCTGTTAGAGCTGGGGATTGTACTGGGTGCTCTAAATACATCAAATCTAGATCACACAGAGACTGGGTCTAGGGGAGATTAAAAACTCCCCAAACATGGTAACATAGGGTAGAATGTTAAGTGGCATAAGAAAAGTAAAAATAAAGCATGTGGGGTGATCAGAGCAGGCGGCCTCTCTGACAGTAGATGGCTGAGGTAGTTTTATTACAAACCTTCAAAACAGGTGCCATCTAAGGTTCTCTTAGTGCGTTCCAAAGTATAGCCAACTTAAGTGGCAGTTTGGAGCTTAAATGCTATCCTGGGATGCCCCGTTGCAAACTGTGGCATAATTCACTTATTTCTGCTTTCTCTCTGAGTATAATCAACATCTACGGGCCACAGGCCACCCACACCTACTGAGCAGACTAGAATAAGAAATGACAAATGTCCCTTGTGTTTGGATCAGTATTCAAATTTATCTCACTATTGGACACCTTACTGTGTTCGGGGTCAGACTCCTGCTCCTGCCAGGACATGTACAAAGCGTGCTCTACCTGTCAAGCCCAGACCCAGGTGCCTTGCATAAGCCCACCTTACAGACTGTAGATACTATGCTTGAGAGGCTAAATCCAGGCACACAGTGGGTAAATGACGGAACCGGCTTCCCAATCCAGACATCTCTGATTCCCTAGACTGTGATCTTCCCACTGCATCAAGGGCCAGCTCTGCCCTGGCTTAGTTCACAAGCAGCACCTCCTGCTTCCACCTTCACTGTCCACCCACATCCTCCTACTTAACTCAATTTCTGGTTTTGTCTTTTCTCAACAGCCTTGTCACAATGCTGCCCACAACCCAGCACGACAGTCCCCAAATTCTGATGGGCAGCAATTTAGATCCACTTCATCCTGCCCAGCTTCTTCTCAGAGATTGACTTCAAGGGTTCCCTGGGAATGAAAAGCATCAAGCGTTATGGTGTTTAATGGCAATTTAAACAGACCAGCCAGTGGTCAAGCTCTCCCATTGTCTGAGTGTATCAAGTTATCCCCAAATAAGCAAGTACTAGATCATGCCGCAGCGCGATTCAAGGATAGAGAGGCACTGCCAAATATCTGCTGTGCTCCGCAGTTCTGTACCATTTATCTAACAGCTAATATAATATCAAGTGACAGTTTAAACAGGCTACTTTCACCTAATCTGTGCATGCTGTATGCAAAACAGCTCTGACCCTGGCTTGATTCCTTAAAGCATGTAGGATTTAATTATCTCCCACTGTTATAGAAATAATGACAAGTTACTTAGTACTTTTAAGACTGATACATAAAGTACTTTTGACAAGTGAGTTGAAAACCGACCCTGTTACAAAGTTGCAATGTAAAATGGCCCTGTCCCTAAACTTGGATTTCCTTTCCTAGAGACGAAGGCGAATGATCCCAAGTCCCATAACGCTCATCATGCCTGGTCACTCTTAAGGATGGTACGCTCAGAGCAGCGAGTGCTGCAATGCCTTTGCTGAAAGAAGGAACTTCTTTGGTGCTACATGGGATATATTAACAAACGGGGAGGGGGAGCATGAGGAAAAGAGAAACAGAGAGATGCATCTGTGTATTTTATTAACACTGAACTTCAAATAAACATCCGTGGGAGTTTCAATGCACTTGACTACACACCATCATCTTTATGTCATAGCGAAGGCCCTGGATTTGGAGAGCACAGTTGAGATTTATCTGCAGTGATAAAATCTCCAGTTTCTCTCAATTCACATTCATTTCTCCCATCTTTCTTGAAGGAATATTCTCTCCTCCCTCCCCAGGAATCACAGATCTGCTCCCTTTCCCCAGGCTCCCTTTCTAATCTCTCTTCTTTAACTGAGTTTGACATGCCTGTAATACTTATTTAGAGCTGCCGGTCACCTCTGTCCAATGCCTCACCCTCACAGATGGGTATTTGCCACCAGGAAAGAAGATATGGATATTAACATGGGGGGTATAGGATTTTGCAAGGCTTCCAGACAGCAGACAGACAGAAATGGTATGAGTGACATTGTCATAAATAGATTTAAGTTCACTAAAGAAGGAGCTGCTCTCAACTGACTTAAATATAACTCCAGGTTTAGGTGATTTTTTAAAATCATCACATAATTCAGCTGGGAAAAAAGCAGGATAATACTTGTGTTTTGATGCATTACCTGTCATTAGCAAAGTTGAGGTTTCCCCATGTTTTCTGAATCATTGTCTCTTTCAAGAATCTGATGAGAGTTATAAATCTGTGTTTGCATGTGGGTGGCCCATGGTTGATATCTAACCTGACATCATGTTGTGTTTGGTCTGCGTTACCTTAAAAACCCCTAAGTGAGTTGACAATATAAAATTGAAATATTTTACATAAATCCAAAACAAATGCACTTCTCTTGAGAAGTTCAGAGATCTGACAGTAGCAGGCAAGCATTCCCCTGTGGTAACAATTGGCTGATTCTGAGTGGCAACTTTTCCTTACAGTGGGGCATGTGGTGTCCAGTTGGCCACACTCCGCACCTGTCCCAATTGCCCTCCACCTGACTGCGTCACTCATTGGCATGTCTGTGGCCCACGAGTGTCTGAGGCCTCCCATAAACCTTCCCTTCTGAAAAATGTTTGTACACACAAAATTCACTGTTGAGGTTCAGAGGTAGATGGGATCTTTGGTAAAATTTATCCATTATTCAGAGCTTCTTGAGCTCACCAAGCCACCTCTCTGATCTTCAGCTTCCTGCCTGTAAATAAAGAGGGTGCATGACTATCAACCCTTTCTCTTGTTGAGTTTAAGTGAGAGACAAAACCCCCTTTTAAATAAGTTACTTAAGGGGTCCCTAGGTGGCTCAATCAGTTACGTGTCCAACTTTTGATTTCAGCTCAGGTCATGATCTCAGGGTTGTGAGATCGAGCCCCCCCAGTTGGGCCCTGCACTGAGCATGGAGCCTGCTTAAGATTCTCCCTCTCCCTCTGCCCCTCCCCCTGCTCCCACACTAAATAAATAAATACATAAATAAATAAATAAATAAATAAATAACTCAAGATAAGTGTGGAAAGCTCAGAGTTATTTTTTTCAAAAAAAAAACAAAAACAAAAACAAAAAAAGCCACACTATTTTTTTTTTTAATTCTGTAGACCAAGAAACAAGCCACTACCAATGGCACATTCAAAGACTCAATGGGGAAAATTGGCAAATCTTTAGACACACACTTCCACCAAATAATCATCCATCCTCCACTGTGGGTCATGGAGTGTCCACTTTGCACAACAGGCAATCATCTGCAGTTTCTCGAAGGAGCCGAGTGTAAAGGAAAGCTGTGGGATAGGAAATGCAACCTGAGAAATCTCTCGGTGCACAATGCAGCTGTATGTGCTTGGGAAGAGAACCAGCACTCCAGGATTAAATCCCAAGTAAGAAGCTGATAACGTGTTTTCAACTGCTCTGTTGGGCCTCCGTCCTGACTTCTTTTCCCAGGATTGTATAAATAGGACCTAAATATACATTAAGCCATTCATGTGATGGTCATCTTCTAACGGGGCAGTAACATTGTGGAGACACACAAGGGAAGCTGTATTTTGTCCTCCTACTTGCAGAGTCATAGGCTTTTAGTGGCGGAAAGGACTTTTAAAGAGGCCCTAATGCAACC
Organism: Ursus arctos; assembly: GCF_023065955.2. Classification (NCBI taxonomy): domain Eukaryota; kingdom Metazoa; phylum Chordata; class Mammalia; order Carnivora; family Ursidae; genus Ursus; species Ursus arctos. The sequence continues at coordinate 18,453,162 of NW_026623111.1, forward strand.
CTCTCATCTTACAGAGAAGGGAAAACATTTAACGGCAGAAACAGGGTAATGAACACCCGCCCCTGGCCGATGTGCAAGTGTGTTTGTACCTCCCCCGTTTAGAGCCACGTGTGGGCTCCAGAACCAGACTCCTTGTGTTCAAAGCCTGGCCCCATTCTCACTACCTGAGCCCCCGATTTCCCTTGACTCTGTTTCTTCATCTATAAAAACAAGGATAATGCTGGTACTTATCTCATAGGATGGTGTGAGGAGAAAATGAGATGATTCACGCAAAGGACTTGGAATAGGGCCCAAACCACAGAACAAAGTAAATGCTACCTCATTATTTAGTTTGTTTCTGAGTAGAATTAACTGGAAAACAGGGAGAGGTGAGCCAGGTAAATCTTGGTTCAACTTGGGGGGCCTCTATATAATCCTACTGGGACACTGAGCAAGTAACCTGACCACCCTGAGAGTTCATTACTGGTCAGAGAGAATTCCATGAAAAATGTGTGTGGAAATGACTAGCACTGGGTCCAGCATATATAGGTGCTAAAGAAAAAACTGTTCTAATTAACCATTAATATTAGCATTATTTTTGGCAAACTTTCCGGTTAAAGGCCACATATGAGAAGCAGGTGATATCTCAGAATCTCACCCTTTCCAGACAAATCAGCACCAGCAATGACTAATATTTGCCAAGTGCTTATTATCCACAAAGCACTGTACCAAGTACATGTAGGTACTGATACACAAAATCCTCATAGCATCACAAAATGACATTAGTTCCTATTATTATCATCCCCATTTTAGAGATGAAAAGACTATGCCTTGGAAAAATTAGTTTAGTCAAGGACCCACAGTTAATCATTGGAAAAACATACAAACAACCAGGCATCAGCTCCCACATCTTTTTCCTGGCTCCCCAGGCAAACAAAATCTATTCTCCTGATGAGGTTTTTAGCTGGCCATTTCTGCCATGGGGTTTAAAAATAAATGGGCAGAGATATTAAAATGATAAAGTTAAACTTAATTTCTTTCATGGAATAAAAAAGCCATTGACAAAGTGTTTTCTGACAAACATGACAGCTGAGACGCATCGGCATGAGGAATATTAACTGCCCCAAATGTAATAATCCACCCTAAATCATTACCAAAGTGCCACTTGGAATTTTGTCCTTGTCAAAATGAATGGCTTCTATTTGTTGGACACCCACGCCATGCCAGAGGCCATCTATGAGCCTTTGAGATGTCACTTAATCCTAATGTCATACAGGTGCTAAATGACCTAGTCAGGACTTGCCTGGAGTCCGTCCCATCCTATGCTCAAACCCCACGCACTATGAGTCAAAGCAGAATGTGAAGAGGTTAATAGGGAAGGTTCTGGAAACAGCTGCCTGCCTTCCGATGTCAGTTCCTCATCTCACTAGCTCTGTGGCCTTGGGAAGTTAATCCTTGTGCCTCTGTCCATTCTCCTGCAATATGGGGAAAATAATCCTACCAAGAATTACTGCATATGAGTTGCTTAGAGAAGGGCTACTCAAAGTGTGGTCCATGGACCACATGGTCAGTGTCCTGTATGTTGTCACCAGTCCATGGTCAGATAAACGTGAAACTGAACATCTCAGAGGGAGTAACTTTATGTCCATCAACTCTGATAATAAGAAAACGGGCTTGTATTTTCTATGGTATTTTAAAATTTCATTTTTCTATTGATTAATTTTATCATATTTTAATAGGACAACAGACCATGACAGATTGGAACTTTCTAAGGGAAAAAAAAGAAGGGGAGCCTTCCCCACAAGTAGTTTGGAAAGCATTAGCTTAGATGCTTACCTGTTACACAAAAAGCTCTCAATAAATGTTAGCTATTAATATTAACTATTTGCTACTCTGTCCCTCCACTTCCCACAAAGGGAGGTAAAAATTCAAGCAGCATCAAGATGATAAACTCCAAGACATAGGGCGGTGGTTACTTCACTGACCAGAGCTTGAATCCTTCCAAGCCCTGATTCATGATCTATGGAGAGACACTCTGTGCAAGTTCTGAGAGTCTTGCTGGATCAGATCAGTGGACTTCCAAGATCCCCACCGGTGGAAATGGTGAAAAATAACTGAATCCTTCAACTGATTTTCTGCATTCCATGTCCAGTGTTCTCCCATTTTCCAGTTCTTAAGTCCTTTGCCTTAACTTTCCCTGGTGTTCTCCTTCCCCTTACAGAGAGTATTTGATGGGACTGGAAATCCCAGTTCTCCACTGGCAGGCTCTGTGCTCTTAGATTCGTTATCTACTGTCTTGGAACTTCGATTTCCCCATCTGAATAACTGGGATGATAACGCCTACCTTAGAGCAGGGGGCAAAGGGGGTACCGTATTAGAAACAACCAATGGATTCAATTCCCGTCTCCATTCTCCTTTGTAAAGCAGATGACACAGCGGTTAGTAGAGGTAAGTAGGGGGATGGAAATGATAATGTCTGAGAACCACTCCAGTAGAGTTGCTTCACGCTTATTATTTATTTAAAGCCAAGACTCCAAATGTCTATTAGACCACAAGAAAAATAATAATATGAAAGAGAACATTTCAATGCCATTGCCAAAAACAAAAAGAAAAAGTCTGTGAATAAGGTCGTCTGACTGAAGACCTGCGAGAAACATCCCATATTAAATAATTGCTGGGGAAACACACGTTGCCAAGGACTCCCTGAACAAAGGAGGTGTGTTGGTCTGAAAGGGGCTTTACGGAAAAACCAATATCAGAGACACCCCCCCATTCAACGGTCAGCCACCTACCATGCAGATACGGTGCCTTTGCTTGTGAAAGAGGGGGGCTGTACCATAAATTAACCCTAATAACCTATTGACAGGGACAACAGGCTATTGACCAACCTAAGCGATTGTAAAAGAACTGAATTAACCGCTATATAATAATGTTTCGCAAACACAGTCACCGTTTGATGGGTTGAAAATGTCTGTGCTGGGTCAGAACTTCCCGTTTCAGTGGTGATTGTAGGGACCAGAAGGTGAAGTCACCCATACAAAGGTATCTAATGTATCTGAAAATGTATCCCTCCTCACCCCCATCCCCAAAGACTTAAAAACACAGTCTCTACCAGAAAATACAGTTCACACTGGGAAACATCATTCATAATGGCTGATGCCACAAATCTGAGAAAGGTTTACATTCGGTGTAAATAAGTTAGATTTGAGAAGTTAATGAGTTCCACTACCCAAGCTGCTCCTTACTAATTCATACAACTCGAAGACATCCACTAAAAATAATACCTTTTGGGTCATATACCATTTTTATGAAGATCATTAATATTTCTCCATAATAGAGCAGTTACCAGCCCCATTATTTCCCTTGATCACCTTCATGCTGCTGACCCAAAACACCAGCTCATGCACAATCCCCGCTTGTGTTAAAATTGGCCCTCAGGTCCCGTTAGCCTCCTTTTCCTTGAGCGACAGTCACCTCTATGCACCCCCCTGAGACCTCAGCCAGAAAGCTGTCCTCCTCTTCTCTCTCCTTCTCTCTGTCCAATTTACAGAGCACACCCTGGAAGGGATGAGGGTGAAAGGGAGAAGTCTTGAAAACTGCATGAAGGCTGGCCTTCAAAGCCTTATCTCATTCATTCATTTGCTCTCTCCCTCATTCTTGCACCAACATTGTTGAGTGCCTGCTCGGTGCCGGGCACGAGGCAAGATGCCCAGCATACAGAGAAGAATAACACCTGACCCCTGCAGGGAAGCAGCCAGATAAACAGATGACCCAAGAAGGCAAGTGTAGGGCCCAATAGGAAGGGGGAGGAGGGCACCTAGCTCACCAGGAGAGAGACAGAAAGGAAGCTGCTGTGAGCTGGGACTTGGCCTGGGAGATGAAAAGGGGGAGGGCAATTTCATACTAAGGAACTAACTCTGTTTTGCTCTACCCCCAGGAATAGCACAGAACCTGGAAGGCAACAGGTATTTCATGCACAGTAAGTGATTGGATTAATGGCACAGAGGGATTCCCAGGAGAATCTAATCACTCATTGCTCATCCGTTCCTTAGCAAGTTAGACGGTGATCCATTTCTCGTCCCTTTGTGGCCCCTTTACACAGAAGCTGCTTCATGCTCTCCACTCTAAGGTGTTTCTGATTCCATTTCTTATGTCCTATGACACCTCATCTCTGCTCCCAGCTGCCTATCACGAAAAGACAGAAGAGAATAGCAAGAAAGGGCTCCTAAATAACATGGTTTTATGCGTCTCGGATAACCGAGACGCCTAGTAAAATAACTGTGGATGGGGGTGTCCTTGCATGTGCAATTGTGGCTCAGCCCCCATGTTCTGCAAACACAAGGTAAGCACTGAGCAAAGATTTCTCAACCTCAGTACTGTTAACACTTGGGCCAGATCATTCTTTGTGGCGGAAGTCTGTCCCACAATGGTTAGATGCTTAGTAAAATCTCTGGCCTCTGTCCACTAGAGGCCAGTTGCTGGTTGCACCCCCCCCCCCAGGTATGACAATTAAAAATGTCTTTAGACGTGGCCAAATGTCCCTAGGTGGGGAGGCTGTCAAAATCGCCCCCAGCTGGGAACCACCACATGTGATAGGTCCCTTGGAAACCCACCCTTCTGAGGGTTTCCAATGGTCAGATGTGCAATCTCAGAAGACCAGCCCAGAATCCCCGTATGAAAAATGATGTTGGAATTCATCCAGCCCAACTCAGATGTTGCCTGTGAGGAAAGTAAAGCTCAGAGAGAGGAGATGGCTGTTCAAAAATCACCAAGCCAAGAGTGGTAGAATAAGCCCCCAGTCAAGATCCTTCCTGTCAGTCAAACAAGAGTCTTTCCACCACACCACGATTCTATGACATTCTTTCTGAGGCATCCAAAAAGAAAGGAAATTAACATTGACACAGCAGCAATCTAATGGTTTCTTGCAATAACAAAGTTATAATAATAATAATAATAATAAATAACAATATGAATAAAAACTAACATTCACTAAGCAATTGCAATGCACCAGATACTAACAACCTTTCAGCATTTTCTGGTAAGCTTTTGACATGACAGTCACAGAACTCTGCAAGGTACATATTACCAGCTCCATTCTTATAAATGAGAGACAGGGGCTAAAGGCTAAAAAAACTTTAAAGGCTAAAAACCTTGTCCGTGGTCCCAGAGCAGGCTGGTAGCAGAGACAGAGCTCACATGGGGACCCCCAGCTGAGGATGCCTCTTGTCTTTCCACTCTGTCATGTGTCTGCAAAGCTCACCCAGCTTCTGGGGATGGGTGGGGGGGAGGCAGCTCCCAGCTGACCACCACCCTACTACTCTTTCTGACTGGAGTTAGCTTCATGCAGCTCCTCGGAGCCAGCCCTCCACCCTTTCAGCTCACACTGTCATCTGACCTTGGCATTTTTAAGCCACATTCGGTGACAGTCTTCAGCCACTGAATCAGCCCATCTAATCTAACAAGGACTTGCAGAGTTTCTCCTACCGGCCAAGCTCAAAGTCAGCATATCTAGGGAAGCTAGGAGTCATTTATTCCTTTTTCAGCACTGGTCGAGATTGGTCATTGTTGATTTGGTCCACCTCTCCCACTGGACAGGAAGCTCCAAGAGGGTACAGATCTTGTTTCTTCTGGCCATTCTTGTATCCTCTGTGCTTTGCACAGAACACCTGCTCAACTAAATATGGTGGAACCGAATCAAAGGGATGGAACATCTGCTCTGGGAGAGCACACTTAGGTATTTAATATCGTCTTATTTGATCTCACAAAACACATCCTTGTCACCTTCCATGAGGTATATCTCCATTTTAATGACAAAAACCTTGGAGCAGAGATCTCGAAGGGATTTGCTTGAAGTCACATAGCTGTTATGTAAAGTTGCCCCAGTAACAGCGCAGAAGGAGCATATGATCCAAAGTGAATATATCTAAACACTCCAAAGAGGCTGAACAGCGCAGTAATTAAACACACAGGCACAGGAGCCGGACTTCCTGGGGTGACATCCCTGCTCCACAACCTACTGTCTGTGGGGTCCAGGCGGTAACTTCTCTCTCTGCCTCAGCTTCTTCATCTGAAGAATGAGTACAATTAGAATACCAACCTCAGAGAGCTATCGTGAGAAACGAATGAGTCAATATGCACAAAGTACTTGAAACATCGCTGGACACATAATAGCTAATACTTGGATAGCACTTACTGTTTTCATAGTAAAGGAGAGAGAAGGAATAAATAGATGTACACATACACACACATACACACACACACTTTCCTATTAGAAAATAGTGTAAGCGTGAATCCAGGTGGTATAGAGAAGAAGTGTCACAGGGGGAAGTAATCTTTCCCTGCCCCACAGAAAATAAAACCTTGCATTCAGGCTTTTGCTATTCCATTTAAAATTTAAAGAACACATCCTCATCTCCAGCATAAGCCATCTTTTTTACTAGCATTAAATTCAATTTAGCTTTATATGCTGTTAAGAAAGAAAGAAAGAAAGAAAGAAAGAAAGAAAGAAAGAAAGAAAGAAAGAAAGAAAGAAAAAGAAGGAAAGGAAAGGAAAGGAAAAGAGGAAGGAAGGAAGGAAGGAAGGAAGGAAGGAAGGAAGGAAGGAAGGAGGGAAGGAATTCCAAAATGCCTTGCCGTGGATGACAGAGGGGAAAGGCACCTGCACAGACCGACAGAAGCAGTGCTTCCCGGGGCCTGCTGCTACCCTGTGTGAAACTGACTAGGCAGAGCCCTGCAGAAGTAGCTTCAGATGGCTGCCAGAGAGGGGGGCTGTGTGGAGCCGGTTGAGGGGATACTTAACTCCAACTCATATTCATTTACTGCTACATTTAAGCTACTTTCAAGTTGATTTTCTCTCAAAAATACCATTCATATCAAAATGGCAAAGTTCCTGGCTCTGATGCCGGAAGATGCTGAGTGATCCATTTTGCCTTCATCTTCCTAAACACGTGGGTGAGTAGAGCCATAGACAGGCTAACACCATCAATAAATAATTATGCGGCTATCTGCCGGACATGCAAAAATACATATTTCTAAACAAATAGAGAAGCCTCATTATGCTCTCAGTGACTAACTCAGAAGTCGGTCCGAAGGTCTTCTTCTTTCAAAATATTTAAGGTGGAGAGAAAAGAAACGTTTACATCCACATTCCATTTTGTTACCCTGAACTCAAACGTTGGAAGTGATCGGTCTTCAGTAAATAAGTTGTGTGGTAAAACAAAAGCGATGGGGAGGGTCTACAGAGTCAATGAAGCTTAAGAGACCAGTAGCAACATGTGGATCTTATTTAAGTCCTTACTCAAATAAATTGTTCAAACATAAGACATTTATCAAATAACTGGAAGTTTTAACACTGACTGTATATTTGATAATAATAAAAATTATTGTTAACCTTTTTGATGTGCTAATGGTATAATGATTGCTTTTCCTTACATGACAAAATGTTTACAGGAGAGACAATAACTTGGATTTGCTTCAAAGTAATGTGGTAGGAGGAAGTGGATAAAGGTATTAAAGAAATCAGACTGGCCACGAACTGCTAATTGTTGAAGCTGGTAACAGGTATATAGTGGTTCATTATACTACTATACTACATTATTAAGTGCTATTTACTGCTTACTTTTCTTTATATGTTTGATGACAAAAAAGGAAATAGATTCGGGGCACTTGGGTGACTCAGTTGGTTAAGTGTCCGACTCTTGATTTTGGCTCAGGTCATGACCTCAGGGTTGTGAGCTCAAGCCCTGTGTCAGCCTCCCAGCCTGGGACTCTCTCTCTCTCCCTTTCCCACTGCCCCTCCCCCTGCCTCTTCCTTCCCTAAATAAATGAATAAATAAAATAGATTCATTTTTAAAGGAGCAAGAAAAAATATTTTGAAAGGAAGCGATTGAGGATGAAGACAGAATGGCTTTTTCTCTCTCCCATCTAAAAGTGGCACAAATCAGCTGCTGTCTCCAAGGCGTGTCGGGAAGCAGCCGGATTAAGGACAGTGGCAGGGAGAGCTCCGAGCAGCCCCGGAGCAGGTGACACGTTCTGACTTCCGCTACTGCAACTTGGCGTCGTACTGAATTTATCCCCCGCTTCCCCCATTAGATTATAATCTCCATGACAATGACTGGGTCTTGCTTATCTCTCTGTTCTAGAGAGCCAGGCATAGCATCTGGAACATAAGAAACGTGTGAGAAAACACTTGTTGAAACTATTGAGGCAGTGTCTATATCTCTATTCAATATTAATGTTTTCACAATTATGGATAACAACAAAATTTTTAAAAACTTCTGAGAGCTGGGTGATTTGGGCAGGCAGACCCATGCATAGCTTAAATCACTGCTTTCCAAAGCATGAGTACCACTGTGACAGGTATGCAGAGGGATTTTACATAGCTCACAGACAACTTTTCCTTAGGAGTTACATATTTACTTTTAATATTTACTAAGATGAAAGTAATTGGTATTTACATAGATGCAATGGTTTAGGAAGAGGCCACAATGGTTTGTATTTTAAATAAAATAGGTAAATATTTGTACTACTGGTAAAGAGCTGTGGCAAAAATGTTAGAGGGTACTATTCACAGAGATTTAAATGGCAGAATCCCAGAGAACCTGTTTCCTTCTCATAGCGCCCCACTGGGGAGCAAAGTGTTTTAGAACGTGGGCTCTGGAACAAGACCCCCTGTGTTCGAATACTGGCTTTGCCACTGACTAGCTGCGTGACCTTAGGCAAGTTACTTAACCACTCTGTGTCCCAGTCTTCTCATTGTGAAATGGGGATAAGGATAGCGCCTATCTCCATGGGTTATTTTGTTAACCGTAAGGCATTTAGAAGAAAAAAAAAGAGAGAGAGCTACTACCATATCATCCACCAGAATGGCTAAAACTTAAAAGACGACAATACCAAGTGTTAACACAAAAGTGAAGTGACTAGAAATCTCATCTATTGCTGGTTAGAGTGCAAATAAGTTCAACCACTTGGAAACTATTTGGTCATATCTACTAGAGTTAAACACATTCCTACTCTAGGGCCTTGAAACTCTGCTCCTAGGTTTATATCCAAGAGGACTAAGTAGGTATGTCCACAAAAATCATGTATAAAAATGTTTCTAGTACTTATATTGTATCAGCCCCAAACTGGAAAGAACTCAAAAAGCCCATCGGTGGGGGAAGTACTAAATAAATTGTGGTAAATTAATAAAACAAAATTGTATACAACAGTAAAAATAAAGAATTACTAATACGTGCAACAACATGGGTAAATCTTACAGGCATTTTGTTGAGCAAAAGAAGATAGACATGGAAGAATAAATAATGTATGATTCCATTTATATGAAGTACGAGAACAGACATAACAAATTGATCATGATGGACATAACCTCTGAGAACAGTAACCTCTTGGGTAGGGAATTGACTTGAAAAGGGCACTAGGGAAGCTTCTGGAGTGTTTGAAATATTGTTTACACATATAAAGATCCATTGGGTTGTGCATTTCAGATTAAAGCGCTTTACACGCTTTACTGTGTTCTTTATACATCCATCAAAAACAAATTTGGAAGGAAAAAGTATTTAGAATAATGTCAAGTACATAATAAGTACTCTGGAAGTGTTTGCTATTATTATTTACTCTTATCTTCTAGTTCTCTATCCATTGCCAAGAATCTACAAGTGTTCCTTGGGAGCCCAAATGTGCCAGGATGGTACAAAAGTTATCAAATACAGTAACACGTGGACAAATTATTTGAGGAGACTTGTTAACCAGTTCTAGTAACTACTAGTTACTACTCTGGACTCATCACTATGGCTTAACAATTAAGCATGCAGCCTCTGAAGTCAGAAAAACCTATTGGTTCTGCCCTTACCAGCCTTTGTAATGTTACTCAGCATCTTGGAGTCTCCGCTTTTTGATCTTGAATACACAGCTGATGACAGAAGCTACTTCATAAGATGTTCTGAGATGCTCACAATAAAATTTCACTACTATTACTATTACTAGATTGATTTAATTTTATTTTTTGGAGAAAAACGATCAGAGCCAAAGCTGAATATCTTAGAGGCATTAATTACGATTGAGTTAGCTATGCTCCCAGGTTCACCTTTGTCTGAGTCATTTCAGAATGTTTATGTAGACAGCACCCAAGAAAAGCCAAATGATCTTTCAGGATCACAGGGGAGTATCAACTCCAATTTATTTACAGACGTGCTTGTGAATACCTGTCAATATGGCAGTCAACTATGATTTTATTTTTACGTTTTATCCCTATTACCAGCAGAGAAAGCAGGGCATCCCTAGCTGTACATTTGCATTTGTCTCTTGATTACTGACAGATTTTACAATGACCTAACAACAAAAATGAAAACAAAACAAAAAACAACAGAAAAACGCATAGGCTTCCCCCGCACATGAATGCATAATGCATGAACCAGGATCTGTGCATGGACCTTTCGCAATCTTGCCACAGTGCCTAGGCGTCCTCCCTCTTTGTATTGATGGCATGCTGTGCATATGTACTTTTATCACTGCATACATTGCATGATAGCCCCTTTATCCATTTAACTACCGCCATCCCCACTAGACCACAAAGCTACTAAAAAGCAAAAGCCATGGTTTGCTCATCTCATACCTACCAGAGCTGTGCATGGTGCCTGGTACAAAGTAGGTACTGAACAATTCTGTGTTGACCTAAATGTCTAGAATGATCCAAGCTACTGCTAGCCTAAATGGCAGCTTTTTAAAAATCAAAGAGACTCCTTTCCCCCAGCTCAATCAGTCACTCACCAGGACACACAGCTTAGCAAGCTGAGAAGGGACTGGATTTCAGCCCTCCTCCTTCCCTCTCAAACCCAGTCCTCTATGTAGTAAACAACCTACCCAAGGATAAGTGGATGACCAAGAGAACACTATGACCTTGCATAGCAAAACAACCCAGAATGTCCATGGCCTCACCGCACATCACTCTCTCGCTCCAGGTTACCAGCAGTCCCTTCTATGAACTTAATCTGGATGTCCTTGTCACTTCTAGAGAGCTTACTGTAACTCGAAGGGTGCCCAACTATTATAGGGGCTAATCAGGGTGCAGTAGTGGCTGCCAAATTCTCCTTCAGTGGGACAATCTGTAGCACCTATGCTCCATAACTCCCATACCTGCTGAGCCAATGCAATTAACTCAAGGTTGGACTAAAAGTCTATAAATGATACCAATAATTCAGGGACCAGAGTAAATGCTTCTCCCAATTCTGACCCTCCAAGGTTATTTGGGTCCAGCCTGTTCTTCTAATTCTCTCTCCCAGTGAGTCCATAGTAAGAGTTCTAAACTCATCCCAATTGCCCTCCCTGAGGGGGATATTCCCTCTGGGATCCTCAAAGTAGGAAAGTCTTTCTACATGGGCTGTTGGCTTGGGTTTTTCCTTTTGGTTCTTTTTTTTTTTTTCCTCTCTCTCTCTCTCCCTGTAGTTGTGCTTATGAAAGCAAATGGTTACATTCAGCAATGGACCCAACTCCAGTTTAATTTCTATTTAAACCTTGTAAGTGCACCCCAGACACTGCACTGAGATGGGCATTCCAGAATCTAAATAGAGCAAGTGATAGATGGCCGAAGCTAGCAAATCCTCCCTCTTAACTCCTCAGCTTGGTAATTCCCCACAGAACACTGACAGGCTCACCTCACGTCGCCACAGAGATTTAATAGCTAAGAGCCACGGTGAGGCCTTGTCTTACACAATTTAATTACACTCACGAAATAGACAACAGTGCATTTACTGGCCCACCATTAAATATTATCATAAGTAATTTAAACTCAACTTCACTTGTCCAAATATATGGACAAAATACATTCTGTCATCCCAAAGCTTTAATGTTCCCTCCATAACTGTGAATCATCGACAAATCCTCAGTAATTTATTCTGCTTTCCAACTGGAAGCATATCTTAAAGGAAGAAAAGTCAGAATGTGCAACACTTCTGATAGTAAACTTGTCCACCTGCTATCCAACATAAATTAAGGAGCCATACTTTAGTGATTCAATTACACCACTGAGTAATTGAAAATACGCAATTACAAGGAGTTGAGGTTCTTATGAGAAATATAATGTCTGCATTCCAGATTCCCTAGTATTTGATTTATAATTGGAATATTGGCATAATATTCTACATTTAAGAGGAATTGCTCCCTTCTGGATAGTTCTAGAATCTGAATATTTAGGGCTACAAAGACCCTTAGAGCTCTTCTGGCTTAACCCCTTGTTTTATGTAGAAGGAAACAGAGGCTCAAAGACCAGTCAGCTTATAAATTGTTAAGAGGAAGCCCCAAAAAGAGGTTTTCTGACTCCAATTCAGAAAATGTAGCATCGGGGTCAAAGTCACAATCTCTGGAGTTGGATAAAATTCAATTTTAATGATATACAAGCCACTTAATTCTTCTATGCCTTTCTTCTGAAAGATGGTAACTCTAGAACAACTAGAGAGTATTATCCAGTTAAATAAAGACATCTGCTTCTTCCTCTGTTAAATAGAGATGATCATTCCTAAAGCAACCAGCAACAAATAGAGAGCAACTCCTGGAGTTCCGGACAGAGTATATTTTCCAAAACACTTATCATCGTATTGAGCACGTAGGTACTCAATAAAAAATTAGTTGCTGCCACCACCACTACCACCACCACATGTCCAGTGCTAGTCACTGTATCCTTTTATAGTCTTTTATTTAAGTCCTATTGACACGCTCAATATCTAGCCAACAATTTGGTTACAACACAGCACGATTACTATTCCACAGTAGCCTTCACATCCCAAAGGTGGTACATCTCACAGCACGCTTCCCCAGTTTGAAAACCTGGATCCCTGTTCATTTGAGAATAATATACTAAACACCTAACCCCTGATTCATGTCCTGGGTTACATGCTGACTACGTATGTTTGCAGCAGGGGCAACACTGGATCAGATCAGCTTCCCTTCGCTAGCTGTCCCAGCGCAGACACACACAGATCTACCATTCCAGCTCTGTAACTAACAGTTGTGGACTCCGCATCCTAGTATGCAAATATTTTTAGAAATCACAAATGATTATTCCCAGCATTGACCTCTGTTCTCTTTGTTTCTTTGTCTCTTGACAAAGAAAACCGTAGCTTCTTTGAAACCCAAAATAAGCACACGTGATCAAATGCTAATTTAGCAATAAACAGAAAATTGACTTCAAATCATCTCTCTGTCACTCTAATTGATTAACAGTCACATGAAAATTGGTAACGTGATTTTCAGCAACAGAGCGTGTGGCACAAGCTCGTCGGTTCTATTGGCTTTGGATATTGACTTCCTTCCAAATAAAGCTTTTTAAGAGTACATTAGTGAGTCCGCTAATAATCTTAAAAAGCAGTCTAATTACAATAATGAACTCCGTACAATGAGTTAATGCAATACTGGAGCTTACAGATCTGAGTCTCTCACTGAAATAAAAACAAAGTACAAATTCTGTTGAATATAGTACAATCATAGTTTTGTTTCACTAGCTGTGAATAAATGACTATTGTCCTCTTTGCTTCTCTAGCATTCTAGCAAAATACGCTCACATGATATCTACCTGCCTTAAAATCTTCCCAACCTCCATAATACTTCTCTTAACATAAAATTAATTTTAAGCTGCTGATCCTCTAGGATTCACACGGCTCAATTAGAAGCCATCCTTAAGATGTAGACGATTGGGAAAAAAAAAAGTAACCAAACATAAAACTGCATTGGTCTAGATCGTGAATATTTCTAAACTGAGAAAGTTATAAAAGCAGGACTTGGATTCAGTTCACACTGGCAGTAGAAAAACAGACATCAGGATTATAATAAAGCATGCTAGCTAAGTCTCACTACGCACTTCTCTGATTGCTCCTCCAGACCTACACTTCATCCTTCTCTGCTAGCTGTGCCCCAGAAGCTGACATTTGGAGATCGTGTCCATGGGCTTCCCTGCCTTCCACTCCTAATGAGACCGAGATACTAAGAGGCACTGAGGCCAGGGGGAAATGGCCTGGCCATAGGTTGAAAGGGACTGCGTTCCCCCACCCCCATCAAAGGCTGCACTCCTGAGATGGGCCATATCCACCAGCTACAGCTGTCTGGTTCCCTGACAAGTTCCCTCCCCTGGCAACTTCGGGTCAGCGGTGGTCCTGGCCTTCAGCTGTTGCTAGCCCTGGGGATTCGTCACTTGTTGGTTTCCTTTAACCCTTCCCACACCCTTGAAAATAGTCTTTTTATGAAACTCTAATCCCATATGAGTTTGCCATCTGTCACCTGTCAGAATCCTGACTGATATGTCTACCTTCCATTAACCAAACTGGTTCTCTACCTGTTGGGGGTTACGTACCCTGTTAAGAACCTAAATTAAAAAAAAAAAAATTATAGAGACTTCTGTCTGCCAAAATGTACATAGTCACATCATGTGAATTTTCTGATATAATTTTAAAGAGCTGACAGATACCCTGAAGTACAGCCATGGTTCCCAAAGCATGAACCCCTACCACAGCAAGATAATTTTTAAGAAAACAGCTTGAATTTTCAGAAGTGAATTATGTGGGTACCATGTTGTTCTTTAAAGAGTCCAACTTTGATTATCAGATTGTAGAGTATGAAGTAACAAAAAAACACCCCATTCCTTAAAAAAAAATCTCCCAAACAAGGGTACATATAAAATATTTTCTATTACATATTTAATTTTACCTCTTTGCTTGTTTTTCATATCATGTAAGTATTTACCACTTACACCCTTAGAATGTTTTTCCATCAGCCAGTGTTTTACTTACTTGTAAAGTTTATTATTCGTCATTTTGAGTGCCATCTGGACTACTGATAAGTAAATGTCTTTCAAAATCTCTGAAAGAGATTTCTTAAACTTTTACCATCTATCAGACCCACTCAGCATTCCAAAGCCTGATCTCCAAGGATGCTGGTATGTATTCAGCTGTTTTTTTATTAACACTGGTGGCTTCATAATATTAAAAATGTATACACCAAGTTACCCCAATAGAAAACATGCATGGATTGTGATGAAAAATAAATTCTACTTCAAATAGTCACCCTCTCTGCCTAGATGTCTTCTCCATGGTCCAGAAGGAGCATCTTTCTATAGAAGACCAAAAAAAAAAAAAAAAAAAAGATGCTCAAGTCCAACCCTCCAGTGTGTTTGAATCTCTCAAGGTCTCTATCAGTGGCTATTAAAATTTAAAGTTCACTGCATAATCCTTGACTGCAGAAAACACATGCCACTTACACCATATTCCTTAAGCTACCAGAAGCTTAAGTTATTCTGTGTGGTTCAGCAGGGGACAAAAGAACCAATCCAATAAATGTGGGACCATATAAATGTCAACCAAGGACCATGTGGAAAACAAACAAACAACTTAGCTGTTTTCTTTCTAATTTCAGTCATCTTAACGACCCTGTATTTAAAGGCATCCTTTTTTTTAATAAACTTGTTTAAATACCGTGATATAGTGTATATAAACTTGTATGTGTCTTATGGGTATATAAATTATTCTTTTTTAGCCACAAAAATAAGATTAGCATAAAAGATACCTTTGGTATTCATAATCTGAAAGAATACATGAATATAGAAACTCTGTAGTTTATTAGCAGTGGAGTGCCTCTCTATTGTCCTACATTGTTTTCTTTATTCACAGAGACCTTCCTTTAACTAGCCTCAGTGACTATCTTTAACATCCATCAACAGCAGTCCTGAGACAGTGGTCCATCCCAAAATGCTATTTTTGTCCCTCATGATTTCCTAATCTGTCAATCTTGTAGGCAGCTATCTGGGGTCAGCAAACTGTGATGTCTTCCCTTCATCCTTTCCCCACACTGTTTCTCTCCTACCGAATCCAGAGATGACTTCTGTTTAATCTTAAAAGCATAAACATGCAACCGAATTCAGAAGTCTAAGCTCTCTCCTTGCTGTCTTCAGCTCACCTAGGGGAGCCTATCCCTGACTCCATCAAACATGCTGCTGCCAAATTAATCTTTCTAAAAGCACAGCCCTGTGAGTGTGCCCCCTCCCCCAACACATCCCGTTAAAAAACCTTCAAGGGCTCTTCTTGTCCTATGAAAGGAGAAATTGTTTGAACTCTACAGCCTGGGATTCAGAGCCCTCAGTCATCTGGTACTGGCTTTACTCTGATGGCCACTTTCTTGCTTGGTGTTACTGGGGGGGTTCCAGATGGATTACATCACCATTCGCTAGAGGCGCCATATTTTTTTATGACCATGACTTTGCTCATCTTTCCCATCTGCCAGTACAGAATGCTTTTTCTAAGGCAGTTCAAATATTACCCCATCTAAATCATGTTATGACACAGTTGGGCCCTCCCACTCAACCTCCAGTGATTTATCTGGTAGTAGTTCTTTCCTATTTGTAAACTACTAAATCCAGTTTATCCACTTGTAGTTATGGATAATGAGAGTTAATAAGAAGTAATTTTGAGGATTAAATATGTGAAATACTTCAAGCACAGATATGGTTTTTCTGTTGGTTGTTGTAGTTGCTGCTTTTATCTTAAACCAGTCCCTATACAGTAAGGAACTCGAACATCGAATGGGATTTTGATTTTTTTTATATTTCCACCTGCTCTACCCCAGTACGAATAACTTACAAAGGAATAGAGGAAGGACGTATGAAAGAAACTACATGTCCTCAATTCTGGGGCAAAGAAAGAACCACAGTTTCCGATTCCGACTATGTCATCTATGTAGATCAATTTGGCCTGGAAATGCCGTATGTGTACACTGGCTTTCACTTAACAAAGAGTGTTAAATTGGGTCACTGCACGATCACTAATTGAATTCTAAGAGATGTCAACCATAACGCCTAGGCTGAAGCTCTTTTGAGCAAGACGGCAGTTGAGTGTAACAAGGGTCCCTGCTGCTTTCACCAGAGGAACTGAGTCTTTGAGTAGGACCCACTTCCTCCCTTTCAGCTTTCCTGAGCACTCACTTATATAGAAAGCAAATGTGATGCCACTTTGTCATCTTGGTCGCAGTTTCTCACAAAGCCTTCCTTTTTTACAAGACCTTGAGGGTCAGATTCTAATCTGAGTTGTACTGTGATGAGTGTCTTAAAAGGACCACTCTGATGCCTGTGAGCCCAGCAGAACCTCTTAGGAAATACAACCTCATTAGTCAAAATCATGGCTGCCTCACAGAAACCTCACATAGGATCAGAGCAGCCATTTTGTTTTAGTAAGGAATACACACCTCATAACTATCTACCAAGCATTAACGGGTTTTGTTCTGTCAAAAGCTGGCTTCCTTAATCTAGAGCTTGGAGTGAAAAATCTGAGCTGACGCACATTCAACTGCTCTGAGACATTTTAGGCATTGCATACTCTCAGCTTGTAGAACCTCTGAGCCCAGAGAGCACTGGGTCCATCTCAAAATGACGTACGGTGACATAGAGTTCCACCAGAGCACAGGGCACCCAGTTAATTAGCAAGGCTGGTCACCAGAAAGCACACTTCACTCTCCAGCAGCTGGAAGGCCACTTGGGCAACACCCAAAGAAACATTTGAAGTGCACGCGAATTGCAAAACTCCCTGCGTACAGCTCCCATGACAACCAAGAACAACTCCTTATTTGCGCTTGTCTTCTGCACTTGCAGGCAGTGCTCATGGAGCAGGAAAGGTAAGTCTTTCTGCGCAGCCAAGTATTTTAAGCCCTACTGAGCACAGAAGTTCTCCAGGGAACTACCCACAGCCTGCAGGGTCACTGCTTCCTAATTTCCCTGGGTGGAACCTAATGACTCAGCAAGAGACTACATCCTAATTCTTGCATGGATTGGATCACCCGGTTCCAGGAATGAGTATTAAAGCCAGAGGACCTCAATACACTCACTAGCTATGTGAACTGGGGCAAGTTCCTTAACTCACTAAGACTTGGTTTCTTTTTCTCTACAGTAGGAATTGTTATGAGAATGAGACTACATATAAAAATATTTCTATAATTTGGTGATATAAAAATATTTTTAAATTAATGATTAGTTTAGATGCTAACCAGAGATATACCACCCCTCTCTGTCAGAATGCCTCTTTCTGCTTGGTGCATTAGACACCACACTGTGTATGAGTTCCTGGGGCTGCCTTAACAAAGTGCCACAAACTGGGTGGCTTAAAACAATAGAAATTCATTCTGTCACAGTTACGGAGGCTGGATGTCCAAAAGCAAGGCATCAGCAGGGCCATACCTTCTCCTTATGCTTGAGAAGAATTCTTCTGTGATGGTTAATTTTATGAGACGAAGTGGCAGGGCCACGAAGAATCTGGATATTTGGTTAAACATCATTTCTGGGTATGTCTTTGAGGGATTTCTAGATGACATTTGAATTGATGGATTGAATAAAGCAGATTGCTCTCCCATTGTGAGTGGGCATCATTCAACCCACTAAGGGCCTGGGTAGGAAAAAGAAAAAGAAGAAGAAGGAGGAGGAGGAGGAGGAGGAGGAGGAGGAAGAGGAGGAGGAAGAGGAGGAGGAGGAGGAGGGGGAGGAGGAGGAGGAGGAAGAAGAAGAAGAAGAAGAAGAAGAAGAAGAAGAAGAAGAAGAAGAAGGAGAGAGAATTTGACTGGTTGAAGGGGGAATTTAGCCTTCTCCTTTAGCCCTTGGATTAGGATTTAGACCATCAGCTCTCCTGGTCTTTGGGCCTTCAGGTTTGGACTAAAACTTACACTAGTGATTCTTCTGGTTCCCGGGCCTTTGGACTCAGATTGGAACTACACCAGCAGCTTTCCTGGGTCTGTAGCTTACAGAGGGCAAATTACAGGACTTCTTGGCATCCATAATTGCAAGAGCCAATTTCTTATAATAAATCTCTCTATAAATAAATACATACATATATGCACACATACATTATTTATGGATTTATTATTTATAGAAGTATTATATATGCATGTATTATATTACACAGGTATATATCTTCTATTGGTTCTGTTTCTCTGGAGAACCTTTCATACCCTTCTTGTCTTTTCTAGCTTCTGTTTGTTTGTTTTTTTAAGATTTTCTTTATTTATTTGACACAGAGAAAGAGACAGCGAGAGAGGGAACACAAGCAGGGGGAGCGGGAGAGGGAGAAACAGGCTTCCCGCTGAGCAGGGAGCCCAATGTGGGGCTCAATCCCAGAATGCTGGGATCATGACCTGAGCCAAAGGCAGATTCTTAACGACTGAGCCACCCAGGCGCCCCTCTTTTCTAGCTTCTGATGGGTTACCAGCAATCCTCAGCATTCCTTGGTTTGTAGATGCATCCCTCTAATCTGTGCCTCTGTTTCCACATGGCATTCTTTCCTGTGCATCTGTGTCCAAATTTCCCTCCCCTTGTAGGGACACCAGTAATTGAATTAGGGTCCACCCTGATCCAGTATGACCTCATCTTACCTTGATTAAATTTGCAAAGGCTTTTTTTTTTAACAGCCTTCTTCATTACTTTGTTTAATGTTTTATTTATTTTTTTAATAATATTTATTTTGTTATATTAGTCACCATACAGCACATCCCCAGTTCTTGATGCAATGTTCCATGATTCATTACTTGCATATAACACCCAGTGCACCGTGCAATATGTATCCTCCTTAATACCCATCACCGGCCTATCCCAATCCCCCACCCCCCTCCCCTCTGAAGCCCTCAGTTTGTTTCCCAGAGTCCACAGTCTCTCATGGTTCATTCCCCCTTCTGTTTACCCCCCTTCATTCCTCCCCTCCCTCTCCCACCAATCCTCCTATCTCTCATGTTCCATATATGAGTGTAACCATATGATAATTGTCTTTCTCTGCTTTCTCTGTCTGTCTTAGCATAATCTCTCCAGTCCCGTCCATGTTGCTGCAAATGTTGAGAAATCGTTCTTTCTGATGGCTGAGTAATATTCCATATGGACCACAGTTTCTTAATCCAGTCATCTGTTGAAGGGCATCTCGGCTCCTTCCACAATTTAGCTATTGTGGACAGAGCTGCTATGAACATTGGGGTGCATATGGTCTTTCTCTTCACTACGTCTGTATCTTTGGGGTAAATACCCAGTAGTGCAATTGCTGGATCATAGGGTAGCTCTATTTTTAACTTCTTGAGGAACCTCCATACTGTTTTCCAGAGTGGCTGCACCAACTTGCATTCCCATCAACAGTGTAAGAGGGATCCCCTTTCTCCACATCCTCTCCAACATTTGTTGTTTCCTGTCTTGTCCATTTTTGCCATCCTAACTGGCGTAAGGTGGTATCTCAATGTGGTTTTGATTTGAATTTCCCTGATGACTAATGATTTTGAACACTTTTTCATGTGTCTGTTAGCCATTTGTATGTCTTCATTGGAAAAGTGTCTGTTCATATCTTCTGCCTATTTATTGATTTGATTATTTGTTTCACGTGTATTGAGTTTGAGAAGTTCTTTGTACATCTCGGATACAAGTCTTTTATCTGTAGTGTCATTTGAAGTTTGCAAAGGTTCTATTTCCAAATTAGGTCACATTCACAGGTTCTGAGGATTAAAACTTGATATCCTTTGGGGAACATAATTCAATTCTTAAAAAGCACATTAGGCATCCCCTGACTGCACAATTTAAAAACAACACAACTACCAATATATTGGCTACATCACATAGCCCAATCAACGAAAAGACTCCTATTCTTAACATCAATCACCAAGCATTGCAATTATTTGTTTCTGGCTGATTCACAGAGCGACTGGGGCCATGGTTTAGCTGCAGGTGCCAAGCATTATTCTTGACACATATTAAGATCTCAATAAATGTCAAATGAATAAGTATTGTGAACGAATGAGCATATGGACTCTGGAGAACAGTAGATACAGAGTAATAGCACGCCCTGGATATTCCAAGATAATTCTGACTGTAAATATGCTGGCCCCACCACTTCACCTGTACATGTCAGAACATTCGTTCTAATACTGGTTTAGAAAACAGACTCACTAAAATATAGGAGTCAGAAGAAAAGACAGTGGGGTGTTTTGTTCTTCAAACTCTCCATTTCCCCTCACGGATTTCTTCTCCTATGTTTCTTCTTCCAGCAAATGACAGTTGGGAGTTCTCCATCTTTCTACATCAATTTTTGTCCTCTTTGCCCTTTTTACTCCCATCCACTGAATCCCGTATGCTCGAACTCTTCCACATGCTTCTATCAGCCTCCTCTTCCCCATCCCCACACCATTTCTTTGGTTGAAGACTTACTGTGTCTCAGGTTATTCACTTTGTTAACGTGAAGTTTTGGCCTCACCAATTCTTCTCGTACCAGACCGATCTTCATATAATGCAAACTTGATCATTCACTAGCTAATTTAATGAGCCACCTCAGTGACTGTACTGCCTTCAGGATTAAACCCAAGATTGTTAACATGCCATATGGGGCTGATACTGTCGGCTCACTGCTGGCTATATGTTCATCGAAACTCATTTTTTCTTCTCCTGGGCACACAGCTGGTTCACTCTCTAGCCTTCCTTGCAGTTAGTTGTGACCATGTGAATGCATCCCTGGTCAATTGCACATGAAAGAAAATGACATGTGCTATACCCAACCTAATCCATAAAAATCTCCCATGCTGTCCCCCATGCTCTCTCCCCTAGTCTGCCATTAGATGCAGAGGGTCCGGTACAGGGCCCTGGGCCCTAGGAAAAGATAGAGCCACAAAATAGAAGAAATCTGGGTTCCTGTTGAAAGCTACCTGCTACATGAGTGAGAAATTCATTTCTGCTGTATTAAGTCGCTGAGTTGTAGCAGTTGTTTATGAGAGCAGTGAGCCTACTCTGTCCGATGTACCATTTGAGGCTCTCATTTTTCTGGTCTCTACCTACCTCTCCCGTCTCATCATTCATTCGTTACTCCTTTTTATCTCATACTGTCTTTCTGCCTCAGTGAAGTCCTGTGGTTCTCCAAACTCATTATTTCCCTCTTGACTTTGATTCCAGTAGAATAATGCTCTCTGTACTTCAGAGAGTTCACTGCCCCATCTCTTTGCCTGATTTATTGGTCTCCATCATACTTATCACTACTTGATATATTATGTATTTATTTCCTTATTCTCTCTTTCCCACTAGAAATTAAGCCCCCTGAACGTAAACTTTAACCACTGCATTCTTTTTTTTTTAAGATTTTATTTATTTATTCGACAGAGATAGATAGCCAGCGAGAGAAGGAACACAAGCAGGGGGAGTTGGAGAGGAAGAAGCAGGCTCATAGCGGAGGAGCCCGATGTGGGGCTCGATCCCACAACGCCGGGATCACGCCCTGAGCTGAAGGCAGACGCCCAACGGCTGTACCACCCAGGTGCCCCAAACCACTGCATTCTTATACGCCCAGCACTCTGATTAGCAGGGTCTTCGGTAGACTCTTCAATGTGTCTTGAGTCAATGAATTAATGACAACTAATAATTTCAGGTGTTTACAATGTGCCTGGCATATGCTAAGATATATACCTTTTTATCCTCATGAGAACCCCATGAGATTGACTATTCTTTATTCTCATTTTCCATCTGAGGAAACATAAGTCTTAGAGAGGGTAAGTTCCTTGCCAGAGTCAGGACTTGAACCCAAGCACTTAACCTGTAGTTCATGAATCAATAAATGCTTTATAATTAGTCCTTTTCAGCCAACAGCAGAAAAGTACTCAGGGTCGAGCCATCCCTAGACCTGTTCCAGACCACTTTGAAGGCTCAGATGCCATGCAGAGATTCTATTCATGAACACACACAGGCAAGCTGTACAATCTCCTATGCTTAATGTCACTCTTAATCTTACAGAGCAGAACGTTAATAATATCATTCCTTGAAGGTAACATAAACACTTAAAATGTTTTCTTTCCAACTCTTCAGACTTTACACTTCACTTCCTGCCTTTTCTGGTTCAGTGCCATTGAACTTAGTGGGTAAATGGGCAAATATATATATCTCCAGACCATACTAAGCATGTCTTTTGATGTGCTCAAGTTTGAAAATGAATGTCACTCATGTTACAACCTCTCAGGTGCTTAGAAGTATTAGCAATTTCCCTTTTCCCTTGCTATTTTTTTCTCTAGGCTATCTATGCTATATTACTTCAATCTCTCTTCATACAGGAAGTCATGCCCTCTAATCCATTTATCATTCTCGTCATCCTTGCTTGCAGTATTTCCTTTTCATCTTTTTTTAAAAGCAAAATGGTGCTCCAGCAAACACACATATACAGACACACACTTCACAGTCTCGGTTGCTCCAAAGCCAGTCTTCCCATCAGAATCCTTTCTCAACAACAGTTGACATAATTTTTGGCTCGTCTCTTCCTCAGCTCTGCTCCTTGGTCAACACTTTACTTCTTGACCTAGATCTGTCTTTCTCATTGTTGTCCAATTATCTTCAATAGTCACAACTGGCTCTTTGATTTGCTATAATACACATAAGTAAACACATCTTATAGTTGAATTTTTTAAAACTCAAGAATCTCAAAGACTGATGAGCATAAGCAACTATAAATGGACCTTTGCACCACCCTGTGAAAATCAGGGTTCCAAATCTGGTATCCCAAAGAGTGCCTGCGAGAATGTTGTCTACACCAACCTTAGCCTAGAGAATTTATAAGGAGAAATAATTTTGCATTGCTATTCTCATGCCTTTTTATAATTTCCCCCAAACTGTCCACAGATCTTATTTTTCCCCTGATCATTCACTGCTCACACTCTGATCTTAGACACCAACCTCTTCTAAGCTATTGGTCAATTAATTTGATAGATTAATTGTAACTAATGGAAATTAAGGAAAAATTTTCCTATCTTTAGTCAAGTTATAGCATCTCTGAACCTCAGCTTCTTTATGTGTAAAATGGAGGTAGTATTCTGCGTTGTGTATTTATTTACATAGGGAATTCTCAATCATCCACATGCTATTGCAGTGACAACACACATTAAGTTTCACAGGTTCTTCCCTTCACTCTCCCCCTCCAACAAAATAATTCTAGTATAGATATGTTCTCCTCCTTTGAGCTCCTGGACCATTACATACGTCTCGTGTGTATAATGCATTATATATATATATATATATATATATATATATATATATATATATATATCCTGATATATATCAGGATAATCAGGGAAGGGGAAACCTGAAAAGGTCTAAAGACAGGATTTATTCTGAAAAAGGTAAAAAAATAATAGGTTCAGGAATGGGGTAGAAGATAAGTCAGTAGCTTTCTGGAATGGATTTGGGAAAAATTCTGGGGGAGAATGGAAAAAAGCATGAGGACTGTTCTCTGCGTGAAGACAAAATAGGAACAGAAGGAAAATGTTATGGGTCTTATACATGTCCTACTTGCTGAGCGTTTGTCAGAGAAATAACAATGAAAACTTAAATTAATGGTGGTGACTCTTTTCCTTTGACTTGATCCTTGACGAAACTATTCTAGGAGAGTTTTTGGCTTTATAAAGTTTGCATGCAGATTATTCGTTTTTCCATTATCCCAGGTCATGTTTGGTTCCACCTTCCGAATTCCAGAATGGTCCACTCCTACCTTTGCCCTTTTGAACCAGGGCTCCCAACCTTAGTCAATGTCCATCAAGGGACTTCAGAATGACCTTAGCAAATACAGTTAGAAGGTTCATCATCCTGATGTGAAGGGGACAAGTACTGAAGCACTTTAAAACCAAACCAATGGGTTGAAGATTATCCACAAATTTGATTTACCTGAATTCTTCTCCATTAGTGTGCTTAATCAAGGGCTGACTGTGTGGTGAATCACATATTTCCATGGTTTCTAACGTTCATCCTACGACTTCTCTGAAGCTTTTTTTCATGAATTACTTCCTTGTTAGCCCTTTAAGAACCCTGAATAGATGTTATAATCTTGCTGATTTGTATGGTATAATTTGGTAGCTAGATTATTCTTTTATTTAGCCTCTTCTATAGTTTTTTGACCCTCCCATCAAAAATCTCCTCAACTTGAGCTCTTCTAAGCTTCCTGTCTCTGTAATTTAAAAAGGTAGGCCAAGTAATTGCTAATTAATTCCCTCACATCATAGTTCTCTAGTCTGGCTTCCCTCTTCACGTGAAGTGACCTGTCTGGTCCCTTGTTCTCCTTCACTTTCTAATTCCATTGCTTAGAAGGAACATTTTAGTTGTGGTTGTTTTTGGCATTGTGGAATCTATTTCTACAAAATGCAAATTGTCCAGGGCAAGTCTGATCCTTAAATACTCATTGACAACTAGCTTATTTCAAAAGCAATTTTATCAGCCTTGCTACCAAATCCAATGAACATTTTCTTTAGAATCTAGTCTATTCATATAACTCTATCCATTCATTCCAATATTTTGTTGAATGGCAGGTAGTGTACTAAGAGCAGGGAATCCGCTAAAAGATATGTTTCCTGCCTTCCAGAAAGGGGTTTCAAAAGAAATATCTTCATATTTGAGAGAAATGGAACACATTTTTTAAAAGACTATATTCTATCATAAGTGATATCAATAATAATGACAACTATTTATTGTGCACTAATTCTGTGCAGGCTCGCTATACTAAGGGCTTTACATTCGTTCTCTTTTTTGATACTCGCCACAGACCTATGAGTTAGGTGCAATTGTTATCCCCATCTTACAGGTAAGAGAATGGAAGTTTAAGGAAATTAAGGCACTAGCCCAAATCATACAGCTCACCAGTGGCAGAGCTAGAATTCTTATCTACAGTGTCTACATTTTAAAGTTCTTAAATGTAGACCCAGCATGAGTGTATCTGGCAGGTAGTAGGCACAGAGTCAACGCTTGGTTAACTGTTAGTAAGAAGAGGGACACAACAGTGTGCTTAAATAACAAGTCTGAAACAGATAACGCTTGGTTAACTGTTAGTAAGAAGAGGGACACAACAGTGTGCTTAAATAACAAGTTTGAATCAGGAAGCAATGGAAGCAAGGAGTGGACATGTGGGTCAAGGGAGTGGCCTTGGCCTCCTCTGGGAAGCCAAGTTGTCAAGTGAAAACTGAAACCTGCAGAGTAGGGGGAGGGCACTGAAGGCTTCCGAGCAGGGAATGAACTTGGTGAATGTGTCACTTTGGGACAACTATTCTCACCGGTGATTGCACAAAGAACCAAAAATTGGAGGCCTTGAGACCAAGGCCTGTGGGTGGGGCAACCATGAATTAAATGAAGAGGATGGGCATCATAAAAAAACAGTGGGCAAGATTTGGATATTGGACTTTTCAGGAGGGTATAAACCATGATTCCGAGGCTCTGAAGCAGATAACTGTTACTGCCATTATTGAAAACCATATAAATCAAAAAAAGACATCAGTTTGAGCTTGACAAAAAATAGTTGGTATATAGTAGACTCTCAGATGTTCCTACAATGAATAAAAGGATGGACGGACCAGATGAGTGGGTGGATGAGGTGCCTTAGAAAAGCTGACTATGAAGGAATGGCAGAGATTCCCTAGTAGAATCAGAACCCATAGAATTGCCCTTGGAACCAATCTGCATGCCTTGTACTCTTTCATGTGTTTTTAATTTGCCCCTGTCGTAGGCAAGCAGACTGGTTGTTCTTCCCTTTCTCCATATTCTTTTTAAAACTCTTTTTCTGAGTTATTTTAGAAGATGTAAATAAACATTCAGATTTACAGAATTTGAAAAAACTTCTATTATATAACCAGATTTTTTTTTAATCCAGCAGGATTTCTCATTCCCCAAGTTCCCCAAGAACAAGAACACCCAACCAATACCTCTATCCAGTTAATACAAGGTTTTTGGTTTTTTTTTTTTTTTTTACACTCTCCTTCAGAATGTAAGTCAAATCAGAGGACCCAAAGGGTTACCCAAATAACCTAAGGAATTATTCTGATGTCCTGCACTGGATATACGACATGTATGAAAAGGGAAAACAGAAGACGATACAGAATGATATGGGTGAAAATTCATATTCACGGAAGTCTAGGCACCAGCTTGGTCACCACCACCACTGTGCCTCGGGAGTAGCTTAAGTAAAAGAGAAAAGATGAGGAGCAATAAGAAAACAAAGAAGTGATTCAGAGTTCATCAATCCTAAATCCCTGAGACCATGAAAAATGGCATTTTTTGATGGATCCATCCATCCATCCAGATGCTACATGGTGAATAAGAACGAAGGTTTCGAAGTCAGACAGATCTGGGTTTGAATCTTAGCCACTGTTGACATTAACTGAGTGACATGGCTGCAAGAGGCTTTGCTTCTCAGTTCCCCAGTCTCCTCATTTGTAATATGGAGATAAAGCCTCAGGTTAGTGGTGAGGATTAAATGCAGTAATGTGCCTAAACTCTTAGCATCTGGCTGGTGCACAGTAAATCGCTCAATAAACTG
Organism: Ursus arctos; assembly: GCF_023065955.2. NCBI lineage: Eukaryota > Metazoa > Chordata > Mammalia > Carnivora > Ursidae > Ursus > Ursus arctos. The sequence goes on from NW_026623111.1 coordinate 18,480,446, forward strand.
CAGCTATTACTCAAAATGTGATCAGACTGTGCTAGGTACCGAGGTGAGTCAAAGGAAATCTAAGCGTCGCTCCCTCCCTCACGTACGTCCCACCAGTCTCAGCCAACACAGCTCTGCACATAACACTGCTTCAGTCATCGGCACACCACGAAGACATGAAGGGACCAAGAACATGTGTGGAGTCAATTAGAAAAATACACACTAGTTACCGGTCTAGCATTGCAGCTGCCTGGATTAAGAAGATCTGGGTCATCAGCTCACAACTGTTGCTCAAAGTCAGGCTGAATTCTCTAATGGAGAAAGGATTAGAGGACAGAACCAGCTGTTGGAGGTATTGGCGTTATAAGAATCTGAGTGTGATTTTAAGAAGAGATAGCCTAAGGAGAAAAAAAGTGCTGATTTTTCTATGTACAGTATTATTGGCTACTGAGGATAGGTGATATCTGGGAGGGGAGGAAACACACTCCCTCCTTATAGTCTCTTAAAAACACACACATACATACTATATGGGCACCTGGAACACATGTTTTTGGAGGAAGTAACCCATCTGAGATCACAGCCTATTACTGATGTCTTGTGAGAAAGGAGAGTTTTTTGGAGATATTTATTCCACTTGAGTTTTCAACTTTATGTTTTGCATATGTGTGTTTAGAGTTTTTAAATACGACTCTTCTCTCTGTCACTAATCTTATTTGTGCTCTGGAAAAAGTTACTCTGTGGTGTGGTGGATGCTTGAAGATATCTTTTCAATTGAGTAAGTTTTTTACATAATTTACATTTTTTACATACATATTTAACTCTCATGGTAAAAACATAATCTCACTCAACTGGCAAATGAGTTGGTATTAACATACTTTATTAATAATAGGAGGAATCCTATTTAAATAAAGAGAGGTAATCCCTTTAGAACTTGAAGTCAGTACATAACACCTAGCAATTGTGCTTTAAGGCATATTTCATGAGCTATATCTGATTCCCAGAAATGGTCACGAAGTGAGGAATGCTCTTAAGCAGGCAGATGACTCCATCATCACAGTAGTCGTGACTACAGAAGTATAATACCAATTGTGGTAGCAGCGGTGGTAGTAATAGGGATACTATTACAAATTACACCAGGCATTTTTCAATGTGTGTCTTATGTGTTACCACATTTAATCTTCCCAACCCTTTGCATTAAGTTCTTTATTATCCTTTTTCACAGATGAGCAAGTTGAGATGCAACAAGGAGGCTAAGTATTGCCCCAGATCATGCAGCTATTAACTAGCAGAGCTTGAATTTAACCAAGAAAGACAGGAGAACCTGAGGCTTTTTAATGCTTCTCTAGAACACACATCATTTGCATGACTACAAGGAAGGTGGGCTTGAACTCCAGCCCACATCTGTGTGATTCTGGCACGCACTCCCTGATTCTGAGACCGCAATTTGTTTTCTGGAGGCTCCCATGTCTTTCAGGCAAATGTTATCTTGAGGGACCCATGAGTTCAGAGTATATGACCCACCCTCTTCATCCAACAAGTACCTATGAATTAGGTCTGGGCAGTGATGGGGAAGAAAAAAAGAAAAAAGGTGAGTGTGCATCAGGGACGTGGTTCCATCAGGGATGTGGTTCCAAGTTGAGAACCTTGCTCATTTCTGGAGTGTCAGTAGGAGGGATGGAAGAGAGGAAGGGGAGAGAAGAGAAAAGAAAGAGAAAAACTTTAATGAACAATTACTAAGTGCCAAGAAAAGTACTAAGAACCTTGTATATAAGAACTCGTTTCATCGGAGCACAGAGTTCAGAAAAAGAGCCACAAATGTGATCAAAAGACAGAATTATATTAACTTCCAGAAAATTAAGAAAACCAGATTCTTTAGGAAAAGTCAGCTACTCCTTTTGCAGATGAAAGAACTCAGCTGGGAGATGCAATGGCAGGCCCCAAGTCACACATTAAGTTAATGCTAAAACCAACAATAGATCAGTCCGCTGGATTTCCCTCTGCCCAGTCCCCGTGTTTGCATCCAACTCGAGAGAAGACATCGTTGTTGGGCCTTCCTGCTTCCCACTGGTGGCTGGCACAGATCCCATCTCAGCTAAGACATTCTATCTTAGTGACAAAGTCATCAGTCTGAATCAGGGATGCCCCTTGTCAGCTAAACCAAAGAGAGCGGTGGTGGGTACCAAGCTTGACTTTCCAGTGTACCTAAGACGTTTTGTTTGTTCTCACTCTTTCTTTGGAGAAGAGAGGATAGATATTATGAGCTAGATGTTTCAACTCCCATTTTATAGATGACAAAACTGAGATTCAAAGAAGTGAATAAATTCACCTAAGGTTACTGAGCTATGAAGTGACAGATTTAGGGCTCCACTATAGGATTGCTGGACACAAATTTCAGCAGTGTCAATGAAATGAATACATTTACATGTCTATGCCTTTCACTTTGGATCTAAGATAATACCTTTTGTACTACCAATTCTTCTTTACAAAGGCATATGCTTAGGCTGACAGAAAATAGCCATACTCCTTCCAGCCCTAGGAGGAGTCACTAGGTTGGTTCTTACTTGCCCAATTAGGAAAATTATTATGGCATAGAGAATAAATTGCCCCATTGTTGTTTAGCTTATTTTTCCTTTGCTTTTCTTAGAATAATAAAGGAATAATGTCTTTTTTTATGCTCATAGGCAAGGTGCAGAGCTCTGTCTCCCTGAGAAGGTGTATGGCAATGTTAGCCCTTAAATGGAAAAGGAAAAGCTTCCAATTCTTTGTTGCTCTGCTGTCAATACAGCCAGCACAAGAGACCTTATAGAACAGGAATTTTATTTTTCTAGAAGGGCTCTAGAAACAGCTAAATTTGAGTATTACCAGTTGTGTAGCCTTGAACAATTTATTTGACATCCCCAAGCCTCAATTTCCTGATCTTTTTTCCCCAGCTTTACTGAGGTATAACTGAATAAAATTATCAGATATTTAAAGTGAACAATGTGATGATTTGATATATGTTTACATTGTGAAAGGACTCCCCCCCCCATTGAGCTAATTAACACACCCGTCACCTCACAGATTTACCTTTTTTTTTTTAAAGAGAACATTTAAGTTCAATTTCCTGATCTTTGAAATGAGGAAAATAATAGCATCTACAGCATAGGGTCGTTGTGAGACATATAAAGTACTTAGGATGCCCCCTTGAACCCATTGGGATGGCTACTATGAGAAAAGCAGAGAATGACAAGTGTTGGTCAGGCTGTAGAGAAACTGGAACACTTATGATCTATGGGTGGGAATTGTGCCACTACTATGGAATACAGTATGGTGGTTCCTAAAATAATTAAAAAGAGAATGACCACATAATCCAATAGTTCCACTTCAGAATACATACCCCAAAAAATTGAAAGCAGAACCTCAAAGAGATATTTCATATCCATGTTCATAGCAGTGTTATTCACAACAACCAGAAGGCTGAAGCAACTCAAGCATCCATTGGAAGGATAAGCAACATGTGGTATACAGATACAATGGGATATTATTTGGCCTTAAAAAGGAAGGAAATTCTGACATATGTTACATGCATGAACCTCAAGGACACGATACTAAATAAAACCGTTAGGCCAGTAACCAAAGACAAATACTATGTGATTCCATGTACGTGAGCAACCTAGCAGAGGCAAATTCATAGAAACAGAAAGTGGAATGGTGGTGGCCAGGGCTAGAGGAAGGGGAGAATGGAGAATTATCGTTTAATGGATATAGAGCTTCAGTTTTGTAAGATGAAAGAGTTCCGGAGATGGATAGTGCTGACGGTTACCCAACACTGTGAATGTACTTAAATCCACCTGCAAATACATTTAAAAATGGCTAAGATAGTTTAAAAGAGAAAGTCAGAGGAACAGCCATCTTGGGGGTGGGGGAGAACAGTGACATAAATCAAAATACCTGAAATGAAAAGAAACGAAGACCTTAGCGTGGTGCTGGCCCATGGCAATTGTTCAATGAATGTTGAGCTGTTGGTAAAGATGGTGAAAGGTGGTGGCTGTGAGGCGGTGGCGGAGGTGGGGGAGGTGGTAATGTGATACTAACATAGCGTGTATACCTCACTCCTCTTTAGAGAACGTCGGCTTCCGGAGAGAAAGATGCATGTTTTAAATCTCAGAATGCACAGCAACCCTGAATGGATTGACTTCTTTTATGCAAGATGAGCCTCTATGGCCGCCGAATACAGGTAGCAAACTGAGAGGCCCAGCGTGGCGGTGGCAAGGCATAGCATTTGGGGAACTGCTCCAGCAATCGGAAAAACATGTTTTAATTAGGTTGGTTGGTTGGTGACTCCCAAAGCAAAGGGCTCTGAGGGGAAGGCAAGGGTGTGCATGTATGTGCTTGAGTACACACATGCATGAGAGAGAGAGAGAGAGAGAGAGAGGGTTGGGGGGAGTGATTGGAGGCAAGAGAAGCAACCTGCTATAAACAGCCCATTAGGCTCTGAACAGGTGATACAACACAGAGAGTGAACTCCTGCACTTTGGGCTCCTGGGGGCCAGTGGCAACTTCCTGTGGCACCCAGTGCAGAGTCTTGTCCCAGAGGGATGGCGAGGGGGGGAGGGGGGAGGGTTGGGGGCCCATTGCTGCCACACATCCGCAGCTCACTCTGCCTGTGTTGTGTCTTCTAGGAAGGCGAGTGAGGTGAGCATCTCATGGTCCAAGGCTGATAACAACAATGAACCCCCGGGAACAAAATTGACTGAAAAGAATAAAATTTTTAAAGTGAGCCAGTTCTCTATCACTTCTCTCGCAGGCTATGTTGGGGAAGGTTGAACACAATTTTATTGAGAAATCAATTGTAATTGGCACTCTGCATGACCCCTGGCAGAGGACACTGATCACGGGCTCTCCTGAAATCTGCAAGCTAATTCACTGCTGCGGCCCGAATCAGGTGCTCCACTTCCTATCACATACCCAGGCCACCATCGATTTCGCAGCCCCCTCCTTCTGTTTCTGAGATAAACAATACCTTTGGAAAAGGAAACAGAAGGGGATGAGTTCAGGGTAAGCAGTGAAAAGTATGGCTGAGCGGACAAAGCTAAAAGTGCAGATTCAAGTGCACGCTAAGGACTGGCAATTTCTGGGACACAGTCACCCAGAGAAAAGAAGGAAAAATAACTGTAGGAGAGCGGCATCGGAAGTGCTTTCTTTACTGTGATTCACCAATAAAACCCATCAAAAGATGTCTCCCTAAGTCCTTTTCCGTGTTTCTTTCCATCAGGCTGCACCATCTTAACCAAAGAGAGCATGCCAATACTGTGGCTGGGGGGGGGGGGGGGGGGGCATCTGAACAAAATCCATAATGAGCTACCAGGAGCAAAAAATAAAAATGTGCTTTTTTAATGCAATGCTCTCCTGACCTTTTCAAGGGGAGCAGCAGCTGGCCTCACCAGACTCATGGATTATAGGACTTTTCTCAGAATTTATCCAATGTATTGATGCAAATCCACCCAAAGTATCATTTATTTAGGTGAGAATTGTCACGTTGGAGGCTTAAGGCTCGCCCAAGTGCGCCTTGGAATGTATTGTCCCCATGACAAGGCCGAGCAAACGGCTTTCGCACAGTACTCTGAACAGGCAGCAAACTTCATACTTAGCAATTCATCTCACTGACACGCACCCCGAGCCTCTCATGAGGTGCTCTTTGGTGTGGCGGAGATAAAAGGAAGAAGAGCCAGTCATTTTCCCTTTTCCGAAGAGCCAGTTGCCTTTGACTCTGTACCCACGCTCATCTCGCCGCAGTCCCCAGTCCCCTGTCCTGGGCACAGCCGTGGCTGTCACACACTCCGGACAGGGGTTGCTTCTCCAAAAAGGAGAACAGCGTCTTTGAGACAAGCCCCAATGCAGAACAACAGCCAAAGGCCAGCAGTCTTCCAAGTGCACGCACAATCTGGGTTTGGAACCCCAGGCGAGGACCAGCCTCCCTTCCTCCCCTGGCATTGCCAGCTTTTCTCAACCCTCTAACAAGGATCCCTTTTCTCCATGGTGTATTCCCAGCAGCCACCAAAATCTAGGGCACCATAGCCTAAAATAATCGTTTCCTTCCAAGCCACAGAAATCCCAAAGCTACTTGGGTCCCCATCTCTTAGGACCCTCCTCAAGAAGGAGTCCATCTGGGAGTGGCCTCTCTGCACCTCCACCCCCGCCTCACACAAGCGAGCGTGCGGCACCTGCCTTCTAGAAAGGTTCACCACGAAGCCATTTTTTCCAGGCTCTTGAGGTGACCGGCAGCACATGGTTCTAAGCTCTGAAGACCCAAATCAAGGAGGAATGAACGTCATGTGAAAAAAGCCCAGAAAGTTCAAAATTCAGAACAAACAAACAAAAAAGGACACAATACAGGAACCCCAAGCCGGAAGCAGGTGCTGGTTATGCACAGCACCACACAAGCAGACCTTGGAATCCAGCTTTTTTCCATTTTGCAAGCAAACCAGTACGGAGCACAATTTCAGGAAATATATGCCGTTAAAGAATATTACAAGCAGCTTACTGCAGTAATACCTATAATTTTTCATTCATTTTAATATGCCTGTTTTTCACGTTTAGAATTTCTAGTAACTCTACCTTATTATGTTCTCTTGGTTGATGTCCCCATATAACCGGGTAAACATTTGTCTAATACCGGCTGTGCTATTTTTAAAAGTACTTTTGTGGAACAACAAAAACACAAGAAAAAAAATCACTATAAAAACAAAAGCACCCAAGCACTGCATTTTAATATTTAAGCCTTTCTAAGGTTGAGGAAAGACGTTATTTTTAAAAAGGGATTTTTACCGAAATGCTTTCAGATTGTCAGTTGATTACAATGCCCTGGCCACTTGGATTTTTCAAATCAAGTCTTTCTTTTTGCCAGGCAGGGGGGAGAGGGCAGTGTTTTATGAGGTCTTCCTTGGAAATGTTTATAAATCTACAAACATAATAGCAGTAAGCATATATTAGATAAAAAAAAATTTAATGAGTGATCACTACATGTCAGCATTTTACATGAATTAACCCATTTAACCCTAACAAAAATCCTGTGAGGTCTGTATGATACTTCACCCCATTTTACATATGAGCACATGAAGTCACCTACAAGACACCAGGCACAGTGTTAAATATTTTATATAATATTATTACTTTAATCTCTACAACTCTCATTATTATCCTCATGGCACAAACATCTTTATTTTTTCAAAAAAAAAATGAAGAAAAAGAGGATTAAGAGTTACAGGATAGAGCAAACATCACACAAGGATTCAACCCAGAGCTACCTCCTTCTAGAATCCACACTCTCAACGACTATGCTAACAGGGTGCTGATAAACTCAGTCAACAAACCGACCCAATTTTCACTGTTCCAGCCTTAAATGGGTGAAGGTGGTTGGGTTCACAGTGCTGAAAAACAGTCGCCTTTGTTGGGATCCAGGTTTGGCCCGATGACTGGAACTTGGGAGAGGCTGTGCGTGCTGAACTAAGCAACTTTGGCCAAAGGGAATGCTGGACAAGCGTCTTCATAACTGCATACAATTTATGACAACAGCCTTCTCATTTCTATTTCCTTCGGGCTCACACAAGCACAAGAGGAAGAGGAAGACCCTCCATCCCTACAACCACCAAACCTGTCTTCGACACAATAAATTGTTACACATCAACGCGCTTGCTTCTCCTCCTGATGGGAGTCAGGACTGGGAGAAAAAGCCATGTACTAAGCCATGGTACTGTGGGAGGGAATGGTGAAGGGAGAGACTTCAAGCTGTTGAGTCAGCTTGCTGTGGTCTCTTTGGATCCAGGTTCTTGGGCATCCTGGTCTCTCTGGCTTTTCTCTCAGGACTGTCGCTCTAAATTCATGCTCACATATGGCATCGAGGACAGGCTTAGAGCTGAAATAGAAACCAAGTGAAAGGAGGCCATTTGGGTCTCCCCAGTGTGAGTACAGGTGTCCTCAACCAACTGCTCTCAACCTAGCCAGCTGACCAGAGCTTGGGTTCTGAAGAGTTTGGCGGGGGGGGGGGGGGGGGCACAGTCTCAATGATGGATTTAATATGATTTACTTTCCTTTGTCATCTATATAATCTTCTTCAGGCACCTTATGGGAAGAAGCAATCAGAGCTATAGCAGGTCTGGTCAAGGCGTTGACACACAGAAACCTGAACCCTTACCAAACAATGCACCACACCTAAAAATCTATCCTACTATCTATTTCTACTCCAAGCAATAAACACAGCCCTTTGCAAACTCAATTCTGAGATTTTTTTCTAATATTACTGAGAAAAACCTGAGAAGTGAGAAAACAGCATGAGTTGGCCCTAACAGAGCAATGTTGATGTCTTTCCCTACAATGGTACCCAAGATGGGCTACAGGTGACAATGACACTCTTCCCAGGCCTGCAGGAGGCTCTTGACACCTCCTAAAATTCCATAGGACGGGACTATAACATTCAACTAGATCAAGTGTTTCAGAACAGCTTTTGTTTACCCATAAAATGAACCAGGTGGTCACCATCCAATTCCTAATAGGTAAAATGTGCCAGCCTCATCAAAGCCAGTTTGGGAAGAACATAATTGCAAGTCGAATCTCTCTGACATGAATCACCTCTTCCTCCACGCTCCCACAGCACAATGTACCAATCTCTGCAGCAGCTCATCTCACAACTCCATAATTATTCATTTGCATGTCTGCCTCCCCCAACTAGCCTGGGGCCCCCATTGGCCAGGCAGAAGCTCTATTCTATGCAGTGACATATCCTTGGTGCCACACAGTCTATGGCCCATCGTCAGAGCTTGACAAATGCTTAGCGAACGCTTAGTAAAGCACCATTCCACCCTCTATCCCAGTTTTCTTCTGTAGCCAGACACTAATTGCTGGAAGCTAAAACTGCAGCACTGTCTCCTTCAAAGAGTCAGATATGTGCCTTCAAAATGGATGCTTCATCTATAAATGTCTCTAAGCCACTTTTAAAATGTATGTGTTTTTCCAGAGACAGAAGTTCCCACACTTACACAGGAAAATGCAAAACTTCCCTTTATTCCTCGTGAACAACTTCAAGGTAAAGAAAAAAATACGCCCATAGTTCTAGAATCCTGGACCTCTGTTCTACCTTTCCCAAAAACTCTCAAGACTCCATCAAATTAGGTGATATTCTCTTCCCAACCTTCATCCTTCTAGACCGAAAGCATTTATGTTGCCTTTCTGTCTCAAGTCCCCTTTCTTCTTGACCAATTTTAGACATCCTTCCAGCAAGTGGACCCTTCCATACTTCCTGAAAGTTCTATAACTGAAACTGTCCACTCCGCCCCAGCCACAGATTCTGAGCTGGCAGATTTAATTGGCAAGGTTAGCAGAGAAGTAAAAAAGTAAACGGGCCATCATAGCCAACTCCCTCAAGCCTGACAAGAGGGGAACCAAAGTCAGAGAGAGGCGATGAGACCGCTTGTCCTGCCTTCCTCCAGCTTGCTCAGGGCACACTCTGTTTTCTTCCGCTTAAACAAAGGGCATTCTCCCATTCTGCCAAGGGCTCCGAATACTTTTCTGGGATCTGGCCCAGGGCAGGGCCCCACCACTCAGTAGGTAGGGAGTGACTTCTGCCAAGTCACTTAACCGCCCAATCTCAAGTTCCTCATCTGTAAAATTGGGATAATATTTCTCAACCGACATCCCAGGTTCCTAGCGATAAATATTAATGTCCGTAGAGGGCTTTGAGATCCCGGGGTGAAGGATGCAGCAGAGTGTTATTTTTATGACGTTGCAGCTTCCATAAAGCATCAAATTCAATGAGAAAGAGGAGAGAGGGGGCACTGGGCTGGAACCAAGAATAATGCAGGCAGATGCTGTTCGAGCTTCCCCCTACTGCTAATGCATCTCGACAGTCACCTGCAAGTCTGCTGCTATTCCAGTCCCGGGGCTTTCATTTTTACTGGTGACCTCGTTCAGTGCTTCCCATCCCCCTCTGGCCAGCATCGGAATCCCTATTTAGCATCATATTAATATGGAACTTCATAACGCTGATATGGATCTGTGTATTACAAACATCAGGGGGCCCGCCTGGCAGTCTGCTGGCATCAACATGCGACTCAGCAGGGAATCTGTGTTCGAGACTCTGGAGTGGGCCAGCCTTCCGGAGCTGGCCAGACGCCCACATCCGAACTGCCCAAGCAGCACCCTCCTCCCTCCTTCCCCTCCCAGGAGAGACTTTCCAGGCGCCCAGGCACCAAAAAGTAGCAAAGACAGCTCTGCACAGACCTCCGTGACCAGAAAAAAAGCTGATTTTATTTTGGGATAAAAACTTAGAAAAGGAATCCAATAAGAACAAAAAACTGAGACGATAATTCAATGGAAATAAGAAAGGAAGGGAGGAGGTGGTTACAATGTACCGCCCAGGCTCTATAACAAGTCAGTGACCACTCATTCTTGAGATGTCTGGAGGTCTTTGGAGAATGGCTGAGGGGAGGGGAGCAGTGGGGACCTCTGCAGTGCAGGGCCGAGGGGCGACGAGTCCATTGCTGGTTGCAGTAGTTCCCTTGCCTGGGCTGGGGACCACAGGCAAGAGAGAAAGAGTCAAGGAAGGGAGGGATTGGAAGTGACTTTCCCCTCATTCTCTGGGCCCAGGAGTCAGAGCTATCCCAAGGGTTGGCAAGCCAGGACAATCAGGCCCCGTTAGAGCTATCAGGGAACAGAGGGCAGAAGCCAAGATTTGGAGAAGATGTGGGGGGAGAGTCTCTACCAGCAAAGGTGATGACAAGACCACTCGGGACATTCATATCCATGCACACGAGGCAGCTGTCCTCTCTCATGTGCCCTGCACCCCCACCCTCACCCCCATCACTCATCCTTTTATAACACCCTCTGTACCTTCCTTGTTTTCAGCTCTCATCTATATAAAACACTGCCTTTCCTGGACTTTAAAGTGCCAACACATACTTCTTGCTCACTATAAAATCATTGCCCATTCTACCTTTCCCTTTCACAACTGCCCCTCGTGGGCCTCACACACTATTCAGATTAGTGGATGTTGGGGCTCAAAAAAATAGGGAAAAATAAAGATTATCACTCAAGAACATACAGATTTGGGGGAGCTTTGCCCTAACACATCATTAAGAAATTTGTGCATCAAACACTTTAAAGAATGAATTCACTCAACACCTTGCAACCTATTTAAGGGAAACATGTATTCCCCACTTGTCTTGTTTCTATGGGGGAAGATGAAATTTAGTGCAACAACACTGGCTTCCCTCTACTCCATGCCTCTCTCTTCTCCAGGGTGGGAGAAGGGACTTTTACTTGATTGACAGTTTGGAAGAAGGAACCCAATTTCGGTAGCTTCTGGGTCTTCTCATTAGGACTCGCCTACCTGCCTCTGCTCCCCCATGCAGGAGTCTTGCTCTGCCGGTGCCAGGGCAGGCAGTTAATTTGGATGTGCAGACATTAGAAAGACCCCACAGAGCTACGCCATGTCCTTCATTCAAACCTTGATCAATAACAGCCCCGATAGTCTGATCTTCAGCTGATCGCCTCTCATGCCTACCTAACACAGGTGAAGTGATCTCCCCAAACCCCAATGCAGCCCAGCCTTTTCTGTTTTGCCATGCCTTCTGTGTGGCTAAAAAAAGAAATACATTTCATAGAATCTGTACTTTGTTTCTGTTGGACTGCTGGTAGGTCATTTTAGTGCTAGTTGGTCCCTGTTGAGAATGGCCCTCCGTCTGAAGAAGAAATATGGAAGGGAAGAACCGCTCCAACAAGAAACACCTATTGCGTACTAACTCTAGGTTACTCCTTGAGCTACAGCCTTCTGTGATTTAACTCCTTGACTCCTCAGGAAGACACTATGAGGTCAAGCAGATTGCCTTCCCTAAGTTCCAGGTGAGGGAGCTGAGACCTGAGAAGGTTATAAAGCCAGTCAAAGAAAAGGATAAAAGCCAACATCACGCTTACAGGTCCGTTCCTACCTCTGTTGGTTCATCACGTATTTACTGAGAAGCCACCATGTGCCATGCCTGCGGCGCCATGATGGAAACCCAGCTTAGAAACACATGCCCTCTGTTCCTTCTCACAAGCTTTGGGGGGAGTCTTGCCTGCGGGACACTAGATGCTTACCAACCCTGGGAATCAGAAATCTGATTTCCAGTGCAAGTGGGCTTCAGCCTCCAAGCTCCACAAAATCTCAAGCAACTCCTCTCTTTGCTGTTGGTCTCCTCAGGTGCTTAACCGAAGCTCTCGGCGGCACGCCTCCCTCATGGGGTTCCTCTAAGGCTCATTACTGACAGAGCCGCTGATTGAAGCTGAGCCCTGAGCTCCGGGCAACTCAGGTGGAAGGAGAACATAGTGGAGTGAAAATCGCCCTCCACAAACTAATGCCGAGCAAGTTAAAGAGCCATTTATTTTTGTGTGTGGTGGTGGGAGTGGGTGATTGTTAGTTTGCAGGGGAAAAAAAAGAGTATTAATATTTTAAAATTTGTTTCAGTCAAAAGAGAGTTTTAAAAGTAGAATTATGACCCTCTAAAAAGGAGCTGACACAAATCTCTATTAGCATAATGGCGCCTCAACGCTATCAAAGCCCTCTTAATGCAGCCCTCGGTCCGACTCCGAACACCAGATAAATGGAGCAAGAATATTATTCAGGGGTCTGTTCCTCCATCAGTGAGAGGACTGTTTGTATGCGGGGAGCACCCATTAGTGCTAATGGGAGCTACAGATGTAAATCCCCAGGCACTGGGAGAGGAAAAGGTCCCCTGGGATTTTCCGCCAAGAACCCATCCACTGTGATAGGTACTTGGAAGCCAGAAAGTCCTTCCTCATTAGCACAGCTCCACTCTGCGAGTGATTTGCAACCTCACCCTGAGAATGAGAGATTGAACTAGTCTTTCTTTGCCATGACATCTATAGCCTCTCATGTTTTTTGCCTCTAGATATTGTGCCACCAAAACCTAGTCTAAGACAAATGCCATTTTAATTTGCTTTAGGCAGTGAAGGCCAACACGCATTTCAGTGGAGAAAGTTATGTGTTTTAATTGCTTTATGAAGACATAGCATATGCCCTGACACAGTTAAATGATTAACAGATTACTCCAAATGCCTTTGGCATAGAATATCTATACATTCATTAGCCAGAACAATTTATCTTCTTGATAAAACTAAAATTACTTATACAGCAGGTTTATTTTCCATGATTAATAAATGATAAAAATCTAAATTATCCATCTGAAATGTCCCTTTTTGGCCATTAATCTCACATTTATCAGCTTTCATAATACATACTATTAATGCAAAAATTCAATTTTCCAAGTATTTTAATTTGCTAAGAAAAAACAAAACACATTTAATGCAAAGGAGCATCTCAATTACTAGGAAATTCTACAGTGATTCCTAAATAGTCCAGGAGTAAAAAGACAGTTAGCTTTCAACATGCTTTATGAAAACAGATAAACGAAATCTGTGGCATACGCAGGCATCGAAATGCCCCCAAAGAGATCCCCCTCTCAAATATATTTCCAGCAGCAAGACCTCAGAATGAACGGCGAATCTGGACATCAGTCCGTAGGTGCTCTAAAGGACAAAATAAAGATCATGCTCAGAAACAGAGCCGGGAACACAGCGATCTCGAATCCACTAAAGGTCAAAATGCAGGCCTTGCACGTGTCCAAGAAAGTGAGCTTCGGAAGCACACGTTTAGCTAGAGGGAAAGCCTTGGGAATTCGATCCTTCTGTCAGCTTTTTAAAATGTTTAAGACCGTCTGTCCTCCAATTAAACTGATCAAGGGAGTCCAGGATGGTTTGTTAGCGACTCTGCTCTGGAGAACACTCATTAAAAGTCCCAAGGCTGATTACGGACTTCCAGGCTCAGGCTCCTCGCTTCTGCTGTCAGCTGCTCATTTCTCTGAATTCCGACTGCCAGGGTGACTGTGGAGGCTGAGCCGTGCTTCCCCCGCTGCCAGAAAAGGAGGAGAGAGACATCTGCCACTGTCCTGAGTCACCTGGTACGTACCTCGGTGACTCACTCTCCCGGAGGGGCCAGAACAGAACAGCTCCTGGGAGGACGTGGGTGCGCGCGCACGTGGCGTGCACACTCACTTGTGTTCACAGACAGGTTCTGGGCCCTCCTGAGGGTCTGACACTTGGCGAGGCACCGGGTGTGAGGTGCTGAGTGAGACAACCTCTGCCTTGCCCTCCTGGCAGCTAGAGTTTAATGACGTGGACAGACTAACAAAGAAGGAATCGCAGGGCAATGTGATAAATGCCAAGGAAGGATTAACTAGGGGGAAAGAAGCAGGACATGCCTTCTGGAAGCGGTGACGAACAAAACTAACAAGCAACCAGAAGGTGGAAAAACTGTTTCAGTCAGAGGGAACGGTATATGCCAAAGTCCAGAGGTGCAGAAGGACCTCACATGTCTTCACTTCTTCACCATTCATTGAGCCCCTACTAGGTACTAGGCACCAGCCCAGATGGTAGGGTGACAGTGGGGTGGGATGGCCGTGGTCCTGCCTTCCCAAGGCCTACACTCCAGTGGGCTTTGGGGAATTGCAAATTAATTCTCTATGACCGGAGCCAAGTGAGGGGACAAGAGCCCAGACGAGAGAGGTATGCGTGGCTTAGTGGCTTAGCCTCTGTGACATTTAGGGCTTGGACTTTATGCTCAGCACCTTGGGGTGTACAGGTGCACACGTCTGTATACGGTGGGAGGAACAGGGTATCAGAACAGGACACACAGACCTGGCCCGAACTGAAATCAAGAAAAAGGTATGCCGTAACATTTACCTAGTGATAGCTCGGCCAAAGTGCTTAAGTGAGCAGTGTATCTTGCCCTGAATGGTTACACTAGTACTTCGCCCTACAACTTGCCCTCATGCCACTCACCACCCCAAATCCTCTACATCATGACGCTCTCCCCACGGACCATTATGGTACCTTCACCGTACCTCATTCGGCACTCCAGCCTTCTGCTGGCGCTGGATCCCCCATGACCCTTTCCACCACTGGGCAGTACAGAAGCGAGTGCACACTTAGGATCAGATCTATATTCTGATCTCAGCCTCGCTACTGGGCAAGGTGCTTGGCGACAATAGTAATAACCACACCTGGGCTCTACTGAGCATTTAGTATGTGCCGGCACTTGACATGAATTAACCCATTCAAACTTCATAGGAACACTACAGGCAAGTACTGTTATGATCTTTTTTTTTTTCCCCAAAGAAGGCAGGACTTTGGAAGCTTATTTGGAGGGTCTAGCAAGGGAGCACAGCTCCTCATCTACGCCTGACTGAAGAGCAGTCCTCCTCTACCAGCGAAAGGCATACTCTCCAGCTGAGCACACGGCTTTGGGAGGGACACACACGGAACGGTGAGGGAGGAAAGGGACACCGCCTAGCCAGCCAGATCGTCCAAACCAGCCCTGGCAACCAAAGAGGAGAAGACGTAGCAGTCAGGTAGCCCTCCTATCCTCTGATCTCCATTTTTCAAAGAAAGAAACTAAGGAAAAGAAAGGTTCAGTGTCTTGCATGTGATCACATGGCTAGTTAACAGTCAGGCCTAGAACCAACACCAGGAAATCTTAACCACTGAGCTATGCTACTTCTCTTGGGTGCCTTGGTTTCCTCAATTTCAGAGTGGATATAGTAATACTGATGTTTGGTAAAGATTAAATGACTAACTTCAGTGCCCAGCACAATACACACTCAAAAAATACTGATTTCCTCTGTCTATTCCAATCCTACCCATTCCTGGGGCTTATGTCGAATCTGTGCTTTTTCATGAAGTCTTTTCCAGACATGGAGTCTACATGGACCTGTTCCTTCTTTGAAATCCCTTCCAACTTAACGTATCTACCTTTCTTGTTGGCACTGGTCATATAGCTTTGTATTATAATTGAATTTTTCCAAGCTCTCTTGTTTTTTCCAACAACCTTGCATGTTTCTTAGGCCAATAATCAGATCTTGTCTTCCCCAGTAATTTGCCAGGGCATTTCTAAGGGCATGGGTTTTCCAAACATTTTGGCAAAATAAAGAAGAAGGAAATACTACTGGCCTCTACCTGTGGAATGAATACATGTTTGGAAGGAAATCAAGTAATTTATAAGTCAGCTCGGGTAGCAGGAATTTGTACATATCTCTATTCGTCCTAGAGATTCTGAGGAACTTAATTTTCAAGTTATGTTCTAATCTCTTATTTAAATTCTCTTGTTTCTTTAAGTATCTATTTTCTTCAATGTCCAAAGGCAAAAATTCCCAGGTCAACAGAAGAAAAGGAGCTAATTGCTCAACAAATTTGAATGTGGGTATTCATTTTTCACTCTCTAAGGCATGAGATGCCCTCCTACACTCAAGTCAATGACTTTTGCTTAGGAGGAAGCAAACACATTAATAAAATGCATAAACACTCTCCACTGGCAATAAATTTTAAGAATAATTGACCTCATCAAATGAAAGTTTACAAGTGGCTTTAGATCCCAAGCCCTATAAACTCTAAACCAGAGGCAAGCTGCATGGCTGAACAGAAGGAGCTATGCATCTGGAGTCCAGTTTGTCTCTGAGCCATAATTCCACCACTTTCTACCTGCGTGACTTCCCTGAGTTCACTTTGCCATCCGAACCAGAGTTTTATAAGGAAGAAACTTGTCCCCTTGAAGGCACACCATTAGTATATGGTATTACTCTCACAAACAGGGCCAGGAATCAATCAAAAGTATAGGGATTGGAAATGTGAATTAGACTAAGTACAAAGGAGGGATGTCAGTGACCAGTGAGGGATGTAGCCGACATTCCTCACTGAGTGCACTTCTGGGGTTTACTGGCAAAGTAGAGCCCCTCTGACATATGGGAGGAAGTTAGAACCCAGAGTACAAGGAGGCAAGGCTTCCCCACCAGTGAGCACCCTACACAGAGCTATCGGAATGCAGAATGCACTTCAGAACAGCAAAAATCTTTAGAAGTGCTATACCTTTGGCATGATGGCAAACCTGTTCAGCAAATGGTCCGTACAATGCAGTAAAGAACCCTCTTTGTTTTATCCACTGGAGTGCTTTGTGGATCAGGAAATGGGCTATTAGAGTGAAAAGATCACACACAGACCTTACTCTGTCTTCTGTCAAGACTGCTGGTCTATGGAAAACAAAGCAAAACAGAGAGTACTTAGATTCCGGAAACCACAAAATTAGGGAGAAAGAAAAGTGGCAGTTCCCTTCTACTTGTTTGCTGGGACAGCAGAATCATTTCTTAAGTAATAGACCCTAACCCTTTGTTTGGCTAGCCCAGTGGTGAGCAAACTACGACCCGTGGGCCAAATCCAGCCACCCGTCTGGTTCTGGGCATCCCATGTGTGAAGCATGGTTTTCCTATTTTTAAGTGGTTGAAAACGATATTAAAAGAAGAATAATTTTCTGTGACATATGAAAAGAACATAAAATTCAAGTTTCTGTGACCATAAGTAAAGTTTCCTTAGACCACAGCAATGAGCACTTGTTTACATGTTGTCTGTGGTCACTTCTGTGCTCCCACAGCAGAGTTGAATAATTGCAACAGAGACCTTATGGCCAGCAGAGCCCAAAATATTTACCCTCTGGTCCTTTACAGGAATAATTTTGCCAACCCCATGTGTCTAGGCCAATTATGTTTTCTTTCTGTTTGTGAAACTGACCTAACTGGCCTCGCTGCTCCCTGGTCAAACTCTTTCTGAACTTAAGACTAGATTTCAAATGTGTCAGCCTCTGTTAAAGATGCTTCGTAGAATTCCAGAACACTCTTGCCTCTGATTTACCATCATCACCTCCATGTACATACATAGCTTCCCCCACACATACACACACACACACCAAATTCCAGTTTTTATTTCCTCAATCATTATATTCTCAGAGTCCTGCAGTCTGGCTATTACATTATCTTCCATAATTCCTCAACCACCAATACTCTGTTTCCACACCTAATGACAAACTGAAGGAACCATCAAGTATGGAAAGACATTACTAGAACTCACTATTAACATTGGAAAGCTCCTACCAATTATACTTCCTAATGTTACATAGTTCTTTGTATCAATGATGCTTTATTTTTCCTGTTCTGATTTACCTATTTCTTTTTTTCCTGCCAAACTGGGTCAATTTTACAGGTACATTATGATTTTTTACAGGTACGTTATAATCTGGAGGAGTCTCTAAGTGACAAATGCATCATTGCCATTGCATTCATGTTAACTAGCATTTAAAAATCATTGATCTGTCTAAAGAAGAGACCTAGTTTATCACAGCCCTGTTCAGGATGTGCCTGAATTGTGTCAAAACTCATCCCGAGCAGCAGGATGGTAGAGGGGAAAGGGCATCAGACCCGGGTTGGGTTTTTTTTAGAGTTTTTGTAGAGTGTCATAAACTAACTGTTTGACCTTGGACAAGTCACAGCACCTCTCTCGACTTTCTTCATTTAAAATTATATTGAGCTGGTTCAGATCACGAGGAGCGTTTCCATCCTCATATACCCTAATTCTCTGAAGATAGCTCACTCATTGATTCTAATTAGTTATTTTGAATCATATGACAACTGGAAGAATTAAACAGCAGTATTTGGTCATAATATTTAAGTTTGTGTTTTGTTTTGTTCTGGCCTGGGAATCAGCAAGGGGTAATGGTATCTGCCCCAAGGAATAGGGCTCAAAGTGGGCCAATTGGTTTTCATTAAAAGTCCCTTTGAACCATTTGACTTTTTAAAGAAACTATCGTAAGCACATATCATTTTGATTTTTAAAATTTTTAATTGAAGCTAGAGGGGGCTTTAGATTACTTCTGATTGATAGCTTGATTGACAGGGCTAGATCTAGCATTGGATTCTAGACATGCTCATTGATTTTATATGCATTTCCCAAGGGTCACTGAGACGACCACGTGGGGCTGAGTGACCCTGAAGTCTCATCCAATGCCAGATTCCATACCTCCATCTCCTCTCTATTCTCTCATTTTCTCTCTGAACAATTCTCAGCTCGTGAGCAGTCTCCTCACTGGGAACCAGGCAGGTGGAAAGTTTCAACTTTCAAAGTTCATTTATGTTTGAGTCCTCCCAGAAAAAAAAAAAAATTAATGAGATTAAAATAAAAATCTTTTATTTCTCCAAAACCTCAAAAAAGCATTTAAAACAGATCTTGTATGAGATTTATCCCTCTAGGCTAAAATAAAGCATTAGAGGTTTTTGTTAAGGGAAACATTTCCTCCAGCTGAAAGGAAACAGAGCTGTAACGGAAATAGGAATGCAGGCTTTGCAATTCCCACCGTCTAATATAACATTAGAATTCTGCATTTGCGAATCGCTCCAGTTTTATGTACATATATTATTCAACGACAATAGTGTTTCTTTAGTTTTATAGATTTTTTTCCACTGATTTAATTGGTGATATAATCACTGGCTCTTCTATATCTGAAAATGAGGAATTCAAAGGCACGCACACACAGAGAGAAACTTGATTCTCACCGGCTTAGCCATTTTCCCCCAGGACACTAACACCCCTTCAGTGGTGACTCCAGGCCCTGTGCACCCGTGATCAAAGATTTCTAACAACCCTTCTCGAAACGCACATGAAGACTTCTTCAGGCACCCTCAAGCAGCCTGAACGTTTCACCCCATGACTGCCTGAAAGACCCTGGTATTTTAAAAGGCTGAGGGTGACTCGGCCTGGCTCAGAGACACTGGAAAAATTCAGTGACTCCTGGAAGGTCCTATTGGTACCAGGGGGACAAAACCAGGTAGAAATGTCGGCACCGCGTAGCCACACAGGGTATCACATGTCCCAGGGAGAATTGTTAAAGGAAAGTCACGGGGTGGAAGTTCCTTAAAGCACTCAGAGTCCCAATGACTGATTTGTACTAAGTCACAAATTTAAGTCCAGCTATAGATACCCATTAGAGATGTATGAAAAAAGCTGCAAGGACACCAGGGAGGCCCAGGCATCTTTTAAAAATGTTCCCCAATGTCTTCTTTCATTCAGTACAGAAAGCGATCCACAAAGCTTTCAGCTTTTTGGAGAAACAGATTTCAGACTTTGTAGACTTTATGCATAAAAAAAATGGAGAGACACTTGTATGTGTGTGTACGTGTGTGTCTTAATGTGTGAGCGAGGTTGGTGGAATGCTTTCAGGAGTCAAACATCAAGCCTGGAGGGAGCTTAGGCTCACAAGGATTGTTCTTATTTCTGCCTTTCCTTCTCTCAAACTCTGACCCCTCCCTTCCATCACCCCCATTCCTGCAAATCCAAACTTCCAGCAGGTGAAACCAATCGCAGGAGAAAAGAGCCAACATGCCCTGAGCACCTACTATGTGCACACTCTTTGGAGGTGGCAGTGACAGAATGATGATGCCGGCGATGATGTGATTTTCTTATTCCACACAAAAGCCCTGTGAGGCAGCTGCTGTTACTGTCAGCATCTTACAGATTGGGAAACAGAGGGCAGCACAGAGAGGTTGAGTCATTGTCAAGTTTTCACAGCTTCTAAGAGGTAGAGCCAGGATTTGGACTCTTTGGTGTACTGCTTAGCATTCAACTGGCCTCTCTTTACAAGCAATCCTGACCAATCGTGGGTCTCGATTTGGAGATTGTGACTCTGTGGAGTGCAGGAGAAAGGGCAGGGAAGAGCTGTGATGCCTTCAGACCCCTTGATGGCTCCTGTGGGTACCCAGCAGCACACCCAAAGAGAGATATGGAGGATGCCCAGATTTTCCTCCTTGCCTGCATGGAAGCTTCCCTAGAAGCAGATCATTACCGGAAGGAAAAAGGGATCGGCCCAGTGAACACTGGGAAGGGAGAACGCCAGTATAGAGGATTTCTAGTAATGGGGAGATATCTGGAAGAGAAAGGAATTTACTTTTTTCTCCCATGGAGGAAGGAAGACAATAGCCTCTGGGGCCAGAGAGCCCTGAGAAGACACTGCCTGCTGCTACCTGCGGGAGCGTGGGCATCCCACAGAGAACCCCCCTCTCCCTCCTTCCATTCCCTCATCTGTGAATGGCAGCAATGACAGATTTATAGCTGCAGGTTGGCGGTGAGAATGAAATGGAAGCTATAACATGGGCAGCATATTAGCTAAGCTGCCTTCTCCCTCGAATTTCCTTCTTTCTCCCACCTTTCTCCATGGACACCACATCTTCCGCATGACCCTTTTCCCTCCTTACGTCCCCGAATCTTCCTCCTATGAGATCCGCCTTTCATTCCTTCACAGAATTCTCTGGACCTTGGATGAAGTGTTCTCCCTGGGTAACTCCCACTGACTGAAAATATTTGCCCAGGGCCCAAATAGTTGCCCAAATACGTGAATCGTAAGCATGAGCAGAGTACTATGAATGCGAAGAGTCCACCTTCCCTAAGGGGCTGAGACTGTTTCCCCTGAGAGCAGAAGGAAGGCAGATCCTCCTGGCACCCCCATACATTCCAGCTCTTTGTTCCAGAGATACCAAGGCATGCCCTCTCTTCCCTTCAAGTCCCAGAAGCCAGGCGGCTCAATGAGAGAGAAACGCAACATTTCCGTAGAGAGGAAGACGAACACTCCCCGGTCCGCAGAAACCTTCAAGTTTACAGGAGCCCATCTCTACCTCATATATCAGAGAACGGAGCCTATCATCGAACAATAAATACATGATGTTTTGAAAATCCCCTGTACCACAACTGGTGTGTTTCTTAAAAACAAGAAAATTGCTGCACGGGCTTCACACTGTAGACCAAGCAACCTAGCGGTCCATTCTGCTTCCTTGTAAAAATGTGTGATTCCCAGTCGTCTCGATCAGGGCCACCTCTAAGGGCAGGGATTAAGGCCAAGCATCCCACTTTTGCTTAACGACTTCTCAGAACTGACACCTATGGAATTTTTCAATAATTCTTGCACCTACTTTTGTATTCTGAGACGTCTCATGAAATACTCTGTGGATAACTGGGAAAGATAACAAACCTCGTAATATATTTCTATTACTACTACAACTAGCACAACTACTAGTTCTGAATGCTTCAGTTGTTAAATACCACTGTCAGAGGCAGGGCCAGGTTTAACCCACACTAGTGTTTACTGAGGCATCTAATAGACCTAAAATTAGCACCACACCATCTTGACTAGTTTCCCTATATATCTCCATGGTCCTCTCACATTGTTATGTCATTGCTCCCAACAGCCATGTAATGTAATGTTAACATTACAATTATGTTCCAAAGGTACAATATTTGTGGTGGGTTATGGGGTTCAACTGCTCCCCCTGCTCTCTACCCCACAACCATGCTTCCGCTGCTACCACAACCATTAACGTGTCTTAAGCTCGTCCGTGAGCAAAGCACTATATACATCCCTTCAAATTCATCGTCTGCTTTAATCCCATGAGATGCCTACTATTTTTATACCCATTTTGCAGATAAGAAGACCAAAGCTTGGACAGGTGAAGCAGTTCACCCAAGATCAGACAACTCGTCAGTGGATGAGTCAGCCCTCAAACCCAGGCCCAGAGTAACAACAAAGCCAGCCCACTTGAATCACCGTTTATATACAAACTCTGCCTCTTCTTACAAAATAGTTTCCTCAACAGCACAATTCCTGCCTCTTAGAATGAAACACACATGGGACACATAATAAAAAAATCACTGGTTACCTATTTTAATTCAATACTCGTTTACAGAGAGAGAAACTTGTATTGAATCATCCAACTTGGAAGTGTAGGAAAAGCCAAGAAAAGCAGAGCATATTTTTTTGACAGACCTTTCTGCCATAGTTCAGTACCAATCCTGGGTGATCAGACTACTAGATTCTAGTTCCTGCTCTACCATGAGCTTGCCGTGAAACCTTGACCAAATCATCCAACACCTGGATTCACTTCCCTTCCTGTAAATCACAATTGTCCATCTAACCACATTGTTGCATCAGATCTTATCTACTGAATTGCAGGTATGGAAGGCAAGGATGAGGTCTTACACCACGCCTACTCTGTCACATGCATGTCCTCGCCCTTCATTCTTCCAAATAGAGTAATTTCATAGTTTTTGTTAAATAATGTTTTGGTTATTATAATCATTTAAGTTTTGTTCACTGCAGAGCTACATAGTGTCTCATAATTAAATTTTAAATTTACTTTCTTACATATTTTCTTGTTTTCCCTGGAACTTAAAAAGTTGCCTTAATCTTTTATTTACTTTATTTTTGATTCAATGACAAACTCTATGTCAGAGCTGAAAAATACCTCTCAGTATGTTCGGATTAGACAACTGTTCAGTTCCATTTTTCTAAGAGGCATCCCTCCGGGAGTGCTTAATTTTCCTGCTGTGATTTGGACTTGCTTCTCTCCAGGCATTCAGCATAGCTGACTTCCTAGAGCTCTCTCTTGCCATTATGCCAGACTATGTGTTGCTTCTCTTTGGGTTTGGACCTCTTATTTCCCGGAACCCTTATCTTCTTTCTTGGTTTACTCTTTTATTTCTCTGGAGCACATTCATTAGTAACTTTCTGAGAATTTGTAAAGACCTCGTAATCTGAGAATATATGATCCTACTCCAAAATTTGATCAACTTTACATTTATCATCCTAGTTGATCTTATAAATACCTATTATTTGTATTCTCATGTTAGTAAGACGCGGTCACAGGATATTGACTTCTAGATTGAGACTCAGTTAACGTTTTGAAGATAATATCCAATCTCTTCTAGTTTAAGTGGTGTTTTCCAATTTGATTCTCAATCCTTTGTGCATGGACTTCTTTCCCCCTGGAATCATTCAATAAGTTTATTACAACTGTTCTGAAATATTTCAGTGATATATCCAAGTGTGTGTGTATCTGTGCCTGTGTGTGTCTGCGTGTGTTTCACTCATTCTGGCATTAAGTGAATAGACCCTTCTATCTGTAAACTTATGTCTTTCATTTTATCTGGTATTTCTTTTTGAAATTCCTATTATTTGAATGTTGGACTTCCTAGGTTGCTCCTCGAATTTTCTTGTTTTGTTTTTTTTTTTTTCTTTCCTATTTTCTATCTGTCTTTTTTACCTAATTCCTCAGGGATTTTTCTCAAATGTATTTTCCAACTCTTCAGTTTAATTTCAGCTTTTATTTTTAATTTCCAAGAGCCCATTCTGGTTTTCTGAATGTTTCTTCCACAGTGGTCCATTGTTGTATCATGAATGTAATATATTGTCTTACTTCCCAAAATTAATTAGGGTTTTATTTAATGGGATTTTTTTTTCTGTTCTGCATTGCCTTAATTTGTTCCAAGTATTTTTTATTTCTGTTTTAGTCTCTCTCTCTTTCATATTAGAGGTATTTCATATTGCTTCCAGTAATATCTAGTCATCTGCTCCATTTAAGAGTAAACCATCCAAGGCTGACTGGAAGTTCCAGGACTATGGGAAGGAGGTACAAGTGGTGGGCTTTACTGCAGTGTGACATGGAGAAGAGCTGACCTTTTCATAGGAGGCCTTTTCTATTGGGCTGGCCCCTGGACTTTGCTCATTCCCCAGAGAGGACTCCTTTGCTCTCCTCCCTGGCAAACAATATGGTAAGTTGCCAACACTTTGGAGAAGATGAGAGTACCGGGGTCTCACTGTTCCCTATGCAAATTTTCACTTAAAATCTCCTTATTTTCATTATTGTATATTACCAGTTCCTTCATGGTGCTTGATTGTCCCCAGATCCAGATCTTTTCTGGCTCAACTTTTTTAGGTATTAACTGTTTCTGCCTTGGTCCACTGGGAGAAGGGAGCTGGTCTCTCTGCTTTTTTCAGTATACTTTCCATTTGCTTACCTATTCTTTATTCCATCCCACACCCTCACCGTCTAAGATAGCTGGCACATCCAGTTCCTGAGCATTTCCTGAATCTGGCAGTGCAAAACAACCTGCTTTTTGTTGATTCCTACCCTTACAAGCTTCACTATTATTTTAATGTTGTGCCAAGTCAGTCACCATTTGTTTATTCTTTGAGCTTTCACAGTGTAGTTGACATTTCTTCACCAATGTCATCTCCTCTGTCATTCTTTTTGTTCTACAGGTTTTAAACTTTTTAAAACTTTTTTGATGTCTTACCTGCCTTTTGTTGGTTTTCAGGCACCCTATTTAATCTAAAGTATATTTTCCATTATTTTCACTTAATACTGTATCAAAAGCACTCTCTCTTACATTAAATATTGAAAACACCATTTTTGCTGATTGTAGCATAGTACGTCTAACCATTAACCTATAATTGGAAATTTATGATGAGTTAAACTTTATTACAAACATCAAAATAAAAATCTTTTTACAAGAAGCTTTATATTTGTCTCTGATAACTTCCTGAAGACCTAATTCTAAAATCATATTAAATCAAGTTTTAAATTTTTAAGCTGTTAATACATGTTATACAGTTAATTTCCAGAAAATTAGTAACAATTTATACTTTCTCCTAAAAAGCCAGAGGCAATAGCTGCATAGGATTCATTCCATCATCACCAACATCATCACCAACATGACTACTTCTCAAAATCATCACCCCTTGTGTTTCATTATTGTTTTGATCTGGATTTCTATGCTGACAAAACTACAGTTTTTTCATGTATTTATTGATAACATATATCTCTGATTAATCATTTATGGACCAAATTCACTTTTTTCTAGTGGAATATTAAGTTATTTCTTATTTTACAAACTCTCAATTTGTTAAGATATCAAGCTTTTTAGATCAGATATGTTGATTTTTTTTTTACTTTATTTGTTGGGTTTTGTTTATTACATTTCTGACAGAGAATTTTTAAATTTTTACACAATCAAAATTATCACCTTTTTCCTTTATGCTTAGAAAGCCTTCCCATTCCAAGATTAGGTAAATATTATCCTATATTTTCTTCTTTCATTTATATGTTTTTGATTTTTTACATTTTACTCTTTCTCTCTGGAATTTAATTTGTAATATGTTCTCCCAATCAGGTGACTCAATACCATTTACTGCATTATTGTTAGGTCCTCAACTAATAGATAATGTAACCTTGACCACATCCACATCCTAAACTCTTACTTTTACTAGAGTCTGTTTCTGGTTTATTTTAAACCCATTCGTCTGTTGGTTCTTCCTCCAGAACATGCTGTTTTAATTACCATAACTATACAGTACATTACAGTATCTTCTAGAGAAAAGCCTGCTTTGTCTTCCTAAATAGTTTTTGACTTTCATTCTACTTATTGTTCAAGATGAACTTTAGAACACTTGGTAAAGTTTCCAGAAAACAATAGCAGCAATATCATTTTAATTAAAATTACATTGAACATGTACATTCACCTGAGCAAATTGAAGTGTTGACAGTATTGATTCCTCCTCTCGAGGAAGATGACACCTTTTTTGCATACATCCAAGTTCTCTTTTATGTCCCCTGTTGGTTTTATTGTTTTCTTCATACAGAATGTGCGTTATCACTTGATAAATTTATTATTAGATTGTTTATATTTTAATACTATATTGAATGATTTTTATCTTCATATTTTCTAACTGGTTATCACCACTATGCCAGAAAATTGTTAATTTTTGTATATTTGTTTTATATTGAATCAACTAACTCAACTCTCCTTTTTTCTAATAGTTTTTTAGTTTTTCTAAATATCTTTGCTTTACTACGTAAACAATAATTTTAACTGATAATAATTTTTTATCTTCTCTTTCTATATTTTACTCCTTAGTAAGTTGGCATGAATGGGATCATGAATAGCATTGTCATGATTCTGGTCTCAATAGAAATACCTTTATAACAAGAATAATAATTGCTAAGTTTGACAGAGTGCTTTTGATATGGTAGCCACTTTGCCAAGGGATTTGGGTAGATTATTTCCTTTAACTTTCATAATTATTGTAGAAAAAAAGTTACTATTGCAATCCCATTTTAAGGGTGATGAAATGGAGGCTCTACAGCAGAAATATATCTGAGCTTATCCAGCTGGTCAATACCAAAGCAGGATTCAACCTTATATTGGTCTGACTTCAGAGCTCAAGCTTAGAAATAATATAACTAATATTACATTCTAGAATGTTAAGTAAGCGTGAGTTGATAAGCATTTTAAAACATTTTTTATTATATTTTTGGTTGAGAAAGGAGATGGGAGAGAGGAGTAGGCTGACTCTAGGCAGATGAAACACAGCCATGAAGAGTACATTTGATGCAAGAAAAGTACAGCATAAGATGCCTCTCCATACTTCCTCAAGCAATGTGTGAACACTAAGATCAATTACTAAGGAAAAGAACGTGTTTCAAAGACTGAGGCATCTAAGAGGTTATTATTATTCCCACACAAATAACAAAGCTGTGTCATGTGACCTCTTGGTCATTTCAATTTTCAAAAATTTCTCAAGAAAATATTTTGGTCTCATTAATTCAGATCTTTGATTCACTGAAACTTTGATTCAGCCAAAAGGTGGGGTGGAGGTGATTCATGCTATTTAAGTCACATCTTGGCAAGAAGCTGAGTTGCGGGAGATGGTGTGCCTCCTTTTTCAGTGTGAAAAAAAGAAATTCAGCAATGCTGAAAATAAAGTCTCTTAGAGTGTTACGCAAAATTATATATTTCTGCAGCATACCCTGGATTACCGACTGTGTAAGAGCCCTGCTGGACTCCCCACGCTGCACGAAGCCCATGCCTGAAGCATCACGATCAGCATGGAGAAACATGAACATCTTGCTTTTTCACCAGACAATTTCATTGTTGGTGTTAGGGAGTGAAGCTCTTCCTCAGAAACAGCTACATAAAAGGTTTTAGCTTTATTTTTTTTTTTAAGATTTTATTTATTTATTTGACAGAGAGAGACAGCCAGCGAGACAGGGAACACAAGCAGGGGGAGTGGGAGAGGGAGAAGCAGGCTCCTAACAGAGGAGCCTGATGTGGGACTCGATCCCATAATGCCGGGATCACGCCCTGGGCCGAAGGCAGACGCCTAACCGCTGTGCCACCCAGGCGCCCCAAGTTTTTAGCTTTAAATGTCACACTTTTTTAGGAAGGGGACATCTGATGGGGGCTGATTGGGTATTAATTTAAGGTTGCAATTTTTTACAAGCCTCAGGAAAGCATACCCTTAACCGGTGAACAGATTGAACCGCTCAATCTGAGTGAACAAGCACAGGATTGCACTTCATACTCAGGTTCTAGTCCTGGTCCTGTTGGGCAAGGCTCTTAACCTATCAGCCCTCAGTTTATTCATTTGACAGTTTGTAATAATAACATTGCTGCCATTTCCCTCATAGGGTTTCTAGGAGATTGAAAAAGGAATATAAATGGAAAAGTGCCTTTGAACACTGAAATACAATTGACATGTGTAAGGAAAGATCCAACAGTTTCTAGGACGCTCTCCCTAAAGAGCAGTCATATTTATTGCTCACCCAAACTCCTCTGAAAAAGACAAAGAGTCATCAACAGTAATAGAGTTCTGCGGAGCCAGCCTGTTTCCATTTCAATTCAAAGCCCTTGAGGCAGCAAACTTTCAATCCAGGCACTGCCCCCGAGTCTCCAGTAAATGTGTCTGTTTCCCCGATACATGTGGTGAGCACTTGAAGAGAAGCCTGATCATATTATCCTATCAGGCAGTGATAATCACAATTGAAAGGCAAAAGGAGAAATGACCTATTTTACATGGACTTTCTGCGAGGCCTTGGAGACAGATATCATGTGACCCCAGGACCACTCGGTAACTCAAGCTCTGGGTCACCACATGGCTCCTTCTTCCCCTCAGTCCCTTCAGCCAGTCATTTCTTTATACACTGTACAGTGGCTCTGTGTACTGGGGACGGAGCTTAAATTGAGCTTGAGACAGGGGCCATGGAATGATTGAGTAGTGAATTAGATAGAAAATTGTGGCTTTTGCGCCCTAAGTGAGAGAATCGCTGCATTCAACCAGCTGCTACAACTTGAGTATTTCTCACTTCTTTTGACATTTTTTCAACAAGGGAACTTGATGTAAAACATATTTGTCTCTTTAGATGCTCAAGAGCTGCCTTTTTCCCTCAACCTTCTTTTAAAATCTCCCCTCCACATTATGAATGTTCTTTAGCCATTGTCAGCGTGCACTGTGACCTATGTAAGTCATTGCTCAAGAAGGAGTTCAACAAGGGAGAAATATAAATCTTAAATTCACCCCAGGTTCATTGGGCCCCAATCAGAATAATCAGCCAGGAACGTGACATACAGGAGTACAAGAAGCTGAATGTAAAAGGCAAAGACACCACAGGGAGAATTGTTCCTCATATTGGTTTTGGGGGTTTCACACAAAACTATTCCCTTCCCAAGAGGTGCTCGAAATTGAGTCAAATTTGAAAACTGTAAAATCCCTGGATTCATTTATTTGCATTTGTTCATTCATACGTAAGCACGATTGGCTGTCCTAGACCAGGCAGAGGAGGGCAGTGGTCATACACAGCAAACTTTATTTCAACACACATGACTTAAGCCTGCTCCATGCCTGGTACTATGCTAGGCCCTGAGAGAAAAAAGGAAATGAGTAAGATTCAGATTCTGGCCTCCAGAGATTGACACATAACTCTGATCCAAGACAAAGTAAGACAACTACTAGAAGAGAAACATGAAATGCTTTGGCAACCTCCCTAACTGATCTACAGCTTTTTAAAATAAAGCTTCATGAGCTTGGGTTAGGTTAACGATAAGATAGCAAAGGCCTCCAACCCCATTCACAATCTGATGTCACCCAGATGGAAGACCCTCTTCCCAGCTTCATAACCCACCATGCCCATGACACACCGAGTCACTCACCGTTTTTCAAACATGTGCCAACATTTACTCTTTCAGTTCTTTGTTCACAAGGCTCTGTCTGACTATATGCCTTTTCACCCTCTTCACCACCTAGAAATCCCTTACTCTTCCCCTAAGATCCAACTCAGTGATCTGCAAGGTGAAAATGAACAATGAGATGTCATCCCAAGGTCTCTCCTAGCCTATAAGTCAATGATATGTGAATTTAAGGAGTATATCAAAGAGTTTACCTTCCTTGAACCATGAAGCCATTCCTGGTGCCCTGAGACATAATTCCTCTTGGTCTCTGAACTTCTGTCCCACAGGCTGCTAAAGTACCTTACATACCACATTGTAATTAGATGCTTATTTATCAGTTTATCCTTCCAACTAGAGTGGGTACAGCTCGAGGGCAGGGTCTGCATCTTATTTAAATTTTGTTTTATATAACCAACAGTCACATGGCCATAACCATGTGCCAACCACTATTCCAAGTGCATTGCATGTATTTATCTATTTAATCCTCACAACAACCCTATGAGATAGATACCTCCATTATCTCATCTTGCCCATGAGGGAACTGAGACATAGAGTTTAAACAACATGCCCAGGGTCATACAGCTGGTAAGCGGTGATCCATGGTATGAACCTGGCTCTTAAGTGCTACATTATGCTGTTTTTTCTTATCTTTGTACCCTCAGTGCTTTGCCCAGAGGTCTAGTATTTAAAATGTGGAGCTCAATAAATGTGTCTTAGCTGACTAAATGAATGAGCAGATGATCACTACTGGTTAGCCCTCGCTGGTTTCTCTCGAAAATTTCTAGGCTATAGAAGCTAAGGGTAATGAGCAGATTTGGAGAAGGTTCAGAGAAACTCAAGAAGATGGAAATGAAGAATTATACCTAAGGATTTAGGTTGCTTAGCCTTGAGAAGCAAAAGCTGAGGGCTGCTTTCATAATTATCTTCAAGGCCAGGAAGGCTGATTCCTGAGGACAGTGACTGAGCTGTTTTTCTCCACCTCCAGGGAGGATGAAGAAGCAGAACTGGTCCTAAGCTGCAAAGGATGCCATTTAAATCCACCACAAGGAAGAATTTCCTTAGCCTAAGAATTGTTTGTTAGACCTAAGAATGAGCTATGGAGAGAAGCTATGGAAGGTCGTCTATCTTCAGCCTCTGGACTTGCTTCTGCTCAGACTGAAGAGCATGCAGGGTGAAAATAAACAATGACAGGTTACCCCAAGCTCTCTTGTACCTTTATGAAGCTATGATATTTGAATCTAAGAAATACATCAAACACTTTACTTTCCTGAACCAAATGAATGAATGAATGAATGAATGAGTCCCACATAATTTAAAAGGCAACAACAAAAAAATTGTAACCAGCAAGGAAAGAAGTCTTCTTAAACATACCATTGTGTCAGAAATGTAACGATGAAGAAGAAAAAGATCTTGTTTTCTAACTAACCTAAACTCTTATATGTTCTACATTCAAGTGTTTCTTGCTAGGTCCATTGCACTTTGGACATAAAGTTAGAACCGGTCAGCCTCCCTCCTCACCTGCCAACTTTGACCCAACACCATTTAATCACCTGCTAGATTACTTTGGTATCTTAAAGCAGATTTCTCTAAATATGAAGTAAACTCAAAATGTGAGTCACTCTTCCATTGATCCCAATGTAAGGTGCTTCAAATATTAAAAAAAAAACGAATCTTTTCCTGAGAACAGAAAACACCATCAAACCTACTTATTTTCTTTCCTACATGGAAACCAAAACACAAATAGTAATAGAATTGGAAGGGAATTGGAAAAGGGAGAAAGTACACAAAATTATTTCTATGTTTGGCATTATTTCAATGACATGATTCTGCTTTATTTTCAGTTAATAGAAAAAAAATCTTACACTTGTGTGGTGCTTTACAGCAGACAAAGTTCTTTCAAACACACAGCATTTCACTGAATTTTTACCTGGGAGGTAGATATATTGCTTCCCAGAGAAGAAAACAGCTCAGAGAGGTGAGGGACTTGCCTGAGGCCACACATCTAGGACCAGTAGACTTTCCCAAGTTAGACTTCCAGTTTCTAGGCCTACCATTTCTTATACATCATAGCTTATTGGGCACAGACCTGCTGAGTACTGGGCGACACTTGCTAGAAGCCTCCTTCACCATGTGCAACCTTTTTGGGAGCAATGGAGTTGGCCTGTGCCACCTTGAGAAACTCAGCTAGTCCAATAACCGCAGGAGACCTTTTGAACTCAGAGAGAGACAATACAAGAGACTATTTTATCTGCCTCATGTAGAACATATCTACCATCAGTGAGGTAGGAGAGCCTGGATTCTGATTCGAACTCAGGCTTTGAGTGCTCAAAAATTATGTTCCTCCTTGGACTTCAAGCTGTATTAAAAAGCTATAATCATCAAGACAGTACAGTACTGGCACGAAGACAGAAACATACATCAATGGAACAGAATACAGAACCCAGAAATGGACCCTCAACTAATCTTCAACATGGCAGGAAGAATATCCAATGGAAAAAGACAGTCTCTTCAAAATATGTTGTTGGGAAAATTGGGCAGCCACATGCAGAAGAATGAAACTGGACCACTTTCTTACACCATACACAAAAATAAACTCAAAATGGTAAAAGACCTAGATGTGAGTCGGGAATCCATCAAAATCCTAGAGGAGAAAACAGGCAGCAACTTCTTTGACCTCAGCCACAGCAACTTCTTGCTAGACACATCTCCAAAGGCAAAGGAAACAAAAGCAAAAATGAACTATTGGGACTTCATCAGGACAAATGCTTTTGCACAGCAAAGGAAACAGTTAACAAAATAAAGGGCAACCTATGGAATGAGAGAAGATATTTGCAAATGACTTATCAGATAAAGGGCTAGTATCCAAAATCTATAAAGTACATAGCAAACTTAACACCCAAAAACAAAAAATCCAGTCAAGAAATGGGCAGAAGATATAAACAAACATTTCTCCAAAGAGGACATACAAATGGCCAACAAACACATGAAAAAATGCTTAACATCACTCGGCATCAGGGAAATACAAATCAAAACCACAATGAGATGTCACCTCACACCAGTCAGAATGACTAAAATTAACAACATAGGAAACAACAGATGTTGGCGAGGATGTAAAGAAAGGGGAACCCTCTTACAGTGTTGGTGGGAATGCAAACTGGTGCAGCCACTCTGGAAAACAGTATGAAGCTTCCTCAAAAAGTTAAAAATAGAACTACCCTACAACCCAGTAATTGCACTATTAGGTATTTATCCAAAGAATACAAACATAGTGATCTGAAGGGACACCTGCACCCCAATGTTTATAGCAGCAATGTCCACAATGGCCAAAATATGGAAAGAGTCCAGATGTCCATTGGCAGATGAATAGATAAAGAAGTAATGTGTGTGTGTGTGTGTGTGTGTGTGTGTGTGTGTGTGTGTGTGTGTGGTATCTTAAATCTGAATATTGCTCAGCCATCAAAAAGAATGAAATCTTGCCATTTGCAATGATGTGGATGGAACTAGAAGGTATTATGCTAAGCAAAATAAGTCAGTCAGAGAAAGACAAATGCCATATGATTTCACTCGTGTGGAATTTAAGAAACAAAACATATGAACATAGGGGAAGGGAAGGAAAAATAAAATAAGATGAAAGCAGAGAGGGAGGCAAACCATAAGAGACTCTTAACTATAAGAAACAAACTGAGGGTTGCTGGAGGGGAGGTGGGTGGGAAGATGTGGTGATTGGGTGATGGGCATTAAGGAGGGCACTTGATATAAAGAGCGCTGGGTGTTACATGCTACTAAATTCTACCCCTGAAACTGATAATACAGTATATGTTAACTAAATTGAATTTAAATAAGTTTTTAAAAAAATTATGCTCTTCCTTAAAAACCTGGCTCAAATGCCATCTACTCTGTTAAATCATCCCTGTCCCCTAGCACCATGTGGATAGACATAATCCTACGGTGCTTACAAACTCTGGGTGCAGTCTGCTTTGACCCAGGCCGGAAATACTAATTAAGTGCTCCTAACCTCTCTGAAACTTCCTCATCTATAAAATGAAGATACTACTCATCTCTCCCTCATGCCACAATGATAAGGATTCTATGAGTTAATATAAGGAAAATGCTTAAAACAGCTCTTGACACAAAGCAAGCTCTTGACCAGTATATTCCTGATATTATTACCTTCTGTGGGATTTCTGAGCCCTCACACGGTTTTACTTATCCTCCTAGTATAAAATACTATATTACTCATATTTATTATAACTCTGCTCCACTATTTTGTTAGTTATTATCCACTATTTTGTTAGTTATTAGCCCAGAGACCATCTTCTCTCTGATAATCTCTTTTCAGATAATGCCACCCATATGCACCTAGACACACTAAAGAAAAACCTGGGGGCCATTTGACTCTTCCCATATTCTCACACCCCGCATCAATCAATCACCAAATCCTGAGGTTGGTATCTTCTAGATATTTCCAGATCCCTCCTCCATCTCCATCTTGTTTCTATGATCCAACCGGCCCTCACTTAAAATAGTGAAGCAGCTTCTTAACTGGGGTTTCTGGCCTATACTTGTACCCCAATTTATCATCCACACTGAAATCAGAAAGATCTCTCTTAAAAAAAAAAAAAATCGATCCTTATGTCATATGTCTGCTTAAAACTTATCCATGGCTCCTGACTGCCGTTTGAAGCTGTTTGGTCTGGACACACAGGGCCTTTCTACTCTCTCTCTCTCTCTCTCTTTCAACTCCTCTCCTACCACTCCCGCCTCACCCTGAAAGGCTAGAACCCAGGACAAGTGGCCGCTCAACACATACCTTGGACTCTCTCCCCTTCTTGTCTCTGACCTGTTCTCTCTCTTAGCCTGAATGCTCTCCCTGGTACTTTGTCTGGCTTAAAGCCTTCTCTTTGTTTAATGAGCTCCAGTATTACCTCCTCCATGAGGCTACTCCTCAGTGTTTCCAGGACACAGAGCATTTTATGGCTATTCTATAATTATAATGACCTGCTGCACTTGCTCCACCATGACCTCAAGTTCAAGGGCATTGCCTCTAGCTACTTTCTCATCCACTTAACTGTGGATAGGCTTTGGACATAGTAGGTATTCAAAGAAATATTGAATAGCTGAATGCATCACACAGACAATAGGTAGACAGTAGCCGACACATATAGTGTGCACTGTGGGTCACTTAACAGTACTTTCTGAAGTGCTCTTCAAGCACATTCCATAAATTAACACATTTACTCCTCACAACAACCCTATATGGTAGCTAGGATAATTATTTCCATTTTACAGGTGAATAGAGGATGAAACTGAAGCACAGACAGGTTAAAAACTTTACCAATGTTACATAGTTAGAAATCGATGACACCACGTTAAGAATCCAGAAGACTGGCTCTGGATCCCATGTTCTTGACACTTACTCTGTAGCACCTGTCCAGATAGCGATACCATGATAAATAAAGATACCTAAACGGACACAGACAGTATGGTCTACTCCAGTTTTACGGATGAGAAAGTTGAGGCATAGGAAGTTCGTGGAGAAGTGGTCCAGAGAAAAGAAAGCCAAAGCTAGAATAGTAATCCCTGCCCTTCACTAACAGCCATGCAGCTTGGCGCAGTCGCTCAGCCTCCCTGGGCCTTGGTTCTTCAAGTGCAAAATCAGGGCCAGATCATGTCTCTGCTTTCTTCCAGCTCACATTTGCAATTCCCTCAGCTCGGCAGGCTTCATCAGGGGTGAGTGTGTGCCAGGCTCAGTGCTAAGTGCAGAGACCCAGAGGCAAACAAGATATATCTCTGTCCTGAGAAATTTCTCTTCTTGTGGGGGAGACAGGCACAGACAGACAGTATCGACAGACGAGTTCAAAATGGCCACATTGCAATTACATAGGTTATTTTAAAGGGAATGACCCCAAGATACAGTGTTATCCAGAAACAAGTCATGTGCCCCTGCATAAGGTCTTTCAACTGACAATTGCCCAGAACAAGAAAGTTGCACCATGTCCCCTCCCACCTTTCTTTCAAGGCTTCACTTAAGCACATTCCCCTTGTTTTATAAGGTAAGAAGCAAAGTCGCTGCCTTTAGTACGTTTGCCAGTGGTCAGATGGTTGCCTGGTGGCATAAGTCACTGCCACCTCTGTTCCCGAGATTCTCCCATAGCTGGGCTATGAGAGACAGGAGCGTCAACTTTGACACAGCCGCTGTTGGTTTTCCAGTATGGGTTATATGCTTAAATGGATTTTCAGATTTACAATTGATTCTAGAAATTGCATCTACTTCATTTCCAACTCCATGGGTAAGCTGCTTCATTTAAGGCAAACACCATCCAATTAAAATATATTCTGAAGAAGTAAGTGAGCAAGCCATTTTTGCTCAACTCTTAAACACAAACACAAAAACAAAAGTAAAAAACTATCAGGGGGACTTCTCAAAGACCAAATCCCATCACATCACTGGGAGATGAGATAGTTAACATATGTATGATCAAAATATAATTTGAAAATACACTCGGAGAGGTGGCCTTGTGTAAGAGCAGGGGCCTCACGGCCAGTCTCAGTGGGTCCACATCTCTTTTCAGCATCTTAGCAGCTGTGTGACCTTGGGCATGTTCCCTAACACCACTGAGTCTCCGTCTCTCCACCTGTGCAGTAGGATCAAATAATATCTGTCTGTCAGAGTACTTGTAAGAATCAGAAATGTGAATTCTGTGTCTGGTATAGAATAAGGGTTAAAAAAATAAACTATTAAAAAACATTTTATTAAAGTCTTAATGATTCAGAGATTGATTATTCTATTAGAAGATTGTCATGCTTTCTCCCTTTCTTCCTTTTGCTTCCTGCCTGCCCACATCACAGCTGCTCACAAACTATTACTCCGTGAGATAAAAAATGAGATAAAATTCAATTCAGATCACACAGCAACAAAAGTGGATTTGGCATTGGAGTCAAACAGGCCTGAACTTGAGCACTGGATGGCTTTTGACAGTTTATATAACCTCCTCAAGTCTTCATTTTTTCATCCATAAAATGGAGGCAATCATATAAACCTTCTAGGCTTCTTACAAAGATGTGAACAACCACATGCATACACACACACACACACACACACACACACACACAACCCCTAGCACTGTGACTGGTAAATAGTAGGTAGATAGGAAAGTATTGGATCATTTTCAGTAAGAAATGTAGTATTTAGCTAAACTAAATCTTCAACATCACTCACAACTTGTTTTAAAAACCCAACTTCACCACTACCATGGATGGCTAAAGGAAGTGATTCTCACAATTCTCTTCCATCTGGTGTCATCAGATTTCATTTCCTCCCTTGGGGACAGCTTGACTGTCAGCGGAAGTGGGGCAACTTTGTGCATATGCAGACCTGGCATGGCCATACTGATGCCCAGAGGGTGGGAGGCAGGTGAAGTAGGAGCTGACACACTTGATATCTTCTCCAACCACTGCCATGCACTACCAAGAGTCAGGGAGACCGAACCAGAGATTAGGATGTCCTTTTCATAAGCACTACTTCCACTACTGAAGAGCTTTGATTATCGAATGGCAGGGGTTGACCAGCTATACAGGATCACATCTTTGGAAGCAAGTAACAAAGAGAGCATGCCCATTATTTGCCTTTGGGAAATCACTAAGCTCAAGGTTCATGGGATGCTGACATTATAGGGCATGTGCTTTTTTACATAAACATTTGGATTTCTTGTTTCTAATTTAAATATTTTGTCTACAGAGATCTCTGAGTCATCTGCTCACATCCTTCCTCCTTTAATCCTCCCTTGAGGTGAAGACTATATATAAAATGCTAACTTTCTAAAGGAAAACACATAAACAAAAGACAAAAATCCTAAAGTCACAACTAGCTACCATAAAATATCTGAATATTTGTTTAGACCCCCTGGAGACCTACCACATGACATTCTCAATGTAGCATGCAGAGATTCATTCTGTATCCCTTCCTACTTCCTAAATAATGCTCCCACTCAAAGTGGAAGGATGCCAATTTCATGGCAGGCTGGAGGATTTTTTTTCAGAAGCTCCTTACTTAACATCACATTGCCTAGACCAGAACACACCGATCAACATCAGTGCCACAATTCTCTAAAATTTTCCCTGCAGAGGAGAAATTTTATGAAAAGTTTCATAAATTCAAAATTCTTTTTCTAAAAAGAGAGAATTATTTTTTATAATTGATGCTGAAAATCAACTAATTCCTGAATCACCATTTTTTTTCTGTGAAACTTTCTGCTATAGACAAAATGGAAAATCACAGTTTCACTTTATCTAACACCACCCAAAAGAAATGTTTCATGCATGGAAGTGTTCTTTTTCCATAAGACAGCAGCATTTAAGGAAAAAAAAAAAAAAAAGCTCTGGCATCGCTCTTCAATATTGTTGTCTAATTAAATAGCAATGCAGTGGATGCGTAAAAATATGCATTAGAGGTGTGTAATGTGTAATGTGAAGAAGAGTAATCAAAGCCATTCAACAGGATTTAGGAAGGGATTTCAGTTGGCAGCTTACGAGACAGGAGCATATAATTTTGCTAATTTGAAATAGGTATTGTAACGTATAAACATTACTGCTTTGCATATTTTAATGAAAACTGCCTCTACACCAAAATGAATCCTTTAGCTTGAACTCTCTGTACACCACAGAGCTTCTACCTATTATGAGTTCGGCATAAATAAGAAAGGCACGCAAGCTGCATTAAAAGAATGGTCACCTCATTAAAATAGGTTAAAACCAAGCCCCTTATTCCAAGCTACTATAACACCATAAAGTAAGTCTGATGACAGGTGTTGTATTAAATTTTTATATTACAATGAACTTGTACTCACACAAACCAAATCTGCATGTTTCCTTGATATACACCTGCAACTTGTTAATTCAAGGGCCTTTATTAAGAAAGTATAAATTTAGCAACATCTCTAGATTTGCAAAACTCTATTAGCTTGCTTGAGAATATAGAGTAAATTCATTTGGAGTCTTATTTGCATGGTTTACAAAGAAATGGAAATTAATGAGGCCTTTTCCCAAATGGATGCGCCTGCAGATAATGCTGTTCTGCAAAGAGACTGATGTGAATTACCTACACTTGGGCTAAAGGGTGGAGAGAGAGATCTGGATCGGTCCGGAGCTGAGGGCATCACTTACCTGCCAGCTCGCTTCTCGCTGAAGGCCTTTTTTCCAGTCTTCTTCCAGCCTGGGGGAGGTCTCATCCATTGCTGATGGTGCTTTCACAAACTGGATCCGCCAATGGCTGTTACTCCCTTTCGTTGCAAGCCTTTACCAAAGCGGCAGCGAGGGCAGTTCAGGGGCAGACTGTCATGGAGAAAATGCCAGGCCAGAGGATGAGGGATCGGGCAGGAAGAAGCCACACGGGAATACATTTGGGATACACGGGGCTACCCTGACAGCTGCCAACTGGCCAGGCGGGAGGCCAGCTCAGCCATTGAGTGTCCAGAGATTAGGAACAACTAAGCTCCAAGGCCAGCGGACAATGGGTCATTCTTATGCTTCTGGCATAAAGGTCAGAGGAGGGAAGTGTGAAGGCATGCTCTATGCCCTGGAAATATGCA
The DNA here is from genome assembly GCF_023065955.2 of Ursus arctos. Classification (NCBI taxonomy): domain Eukaryota; kingdom Metazoa; phylum Chordata; class Mammalia; order Carnivora; family Ursidae; genus Ursus; species Ursus arctos. The sequence continues at coordinate 18,519,745 of NW_026623111.1, forward strand.
TTCCTGCATGTGCTCCCATCTTTTCCTCACCCCAACACACACACACGCGCACACACACACACAGATTTGCATTGTTCTGCAGAGTTGTATCAATAGGCTGGAATATCCTGGAAGTAATAAGCTACTTTACATAGAAGCAACACTTTTCATTTGAACACATCTCCCCCAGCACCATATGAATCACTCAGCAGCCAGTAAACATGAAAAGTAGCAAGCGCCCTTGGGTGAAAAATAGACTGTTCTCTGTAGTTGAATCCTGAGCGTCAACAGTCACTGGTTTCACCCCATGGGATGTTTTGTCACAGACACTCAACTTTGACCATGCACCTCAACCCTTTTCCCAAATGATTATCCAAAATGATCAGAGGCTTCAGTTTGGACAGACTCCTCAAAATGTGGGCCTAACCCAAGCCAAATCCAACCAAACCCTGTCCTGCTTCAGCGGTTCCTCACACAGAATGACCCTCTCTCGCTGTTCAGAATTGCTTACCTATAGTTGTAAGACATGTAGCTGACACTACTGTCCACAGCACCTACTTCTTTTCAGTTTGAACAGCGGTTCTCCAACTTGACTGCACAACAGAGTCAACCGGGAAGCTTTGTAAAAATATTGTCACCAAGGCTTCATCCCCTTGAGAACCCAGGATTACAATCGCAGAACTCAGTTTTGAGGATCGTTTGAGGTTTCTCTAATTTAATCACTCTTCCAATGCTTGAATCCCCACAATCCTGACAATACCCCTCCAAGCAATGCATATACCACCATAGATGGTAAGCTCACCACCTCCTGAGACAGTCTTGCTCCACGGTTGATAGCTTTGTCCTCAGATGAATCAATATCCTTCCCCTTGTCATTTCCATAGCTGCACTGTTGTGGGTTTTTTTTTTAATTCCATAAGGAATAAGACTAAAACCTATTCTGTAGGACAACCCTTCAAAGATCCAAGGACAACGGTGGTCCCTGCCTCAAGTCTCTGCTGAAGTGTCTCTTTTCTGGGTGAGATCTTGCTAGTTCCTACAGCAGACCATATGAGAGGCTTTTGGGTAATTTCTCCATCCTGGTTCCTGGCCTCAAAATACATTCCACTACCTCCAGTGATGGTAATTGTAATATTCCAGAATCTAGTGCAGTATTTCTGCTACGATCTACCATTGCACACAGAGCTTAATTATCACACACCTTACTTGGAAAATCCTCCCAATAACAACCACCATAATAATAATAAAAGCAGCCAGCATTTACTGAGCTTGGACCTAGGTACCCAGCACTGTTTTAAGTGCTACATTAGCCTTACATCATTTATTCTTTACACAGATTCTATGAAGTCATCATTATGCTCCTGACTTATAGATGAAGAACTCGAGAGGCAAAGACATCTGCCCAGGTGATGGGCCAGGAGTTAGCTCAGATCTGACTGCAGTGTTCTAGAGCCCTCCTTCGTGCCAGTCAATGACTTCAACTTGTGCAGTCCCGGATTGCATTGCCTCTCTTGACGATCACACCTTACTGATATGATGTCGCTGCCAATTAGTACACATAGCGTTGCTCACACCTTCAGATTATAGATGAACATGTTTTGTAGACTAGAAATTGCCATACAAGTCTAACTTTTCATTGCTATCCTTTCAATAATCACAAGACCATACATTGCACCTCACCTCTAGCAAAGCAGATAAATGCAAAATCCTTCCTTTACTTTTTTTGGCTTCTCTCTTTTACTGAGAATATTCAGGTGCTTCTTCAGAGGTTATACTGAGGCATAAAAGGAGACAGGCCAGAGGAACAAGGGTCCAGAATATTTTCCCAGACCATAGACTCAATGGCAGCCTCACCAATCATCAGTTCTTCCCCATCTCCTATAAACACTTAGCAACAGGACCCCATAAGGAGATCTGGGAGCAATCAGTTTTACCACTTGAATCACGCTATCTGCAAGGCATCAATCAGTTGTTACAGAAGATAGGACACAAAGTGGTTGACTATCATCTTTGAAGTCAAACAGACCTAAGGTTGATTAGCAGCCCCATTATTATGTAGCTCTATATCCCTGGCCAGGTCACCCAACCTCTCTGAACCCTAGTTTCCACACCTGCAAAAGGGAGGCATTATCATCTCAGTTATCAATATCTGGTTCTCTTCTGTTCCAGTCACACAACAAGATTGCATTGTCTTAAAGCCCTTAAAATTAACCATAACCACATGACTTGTTTTGGTTACTGAAATATGAAAAGAAGGGTGGGTATCACTTCCCACGGGGAGGCCTTGATCACCGGCATTTGACTGTCAGCCCACCCTTCCCCACAAAGCAGTGATCATGAGGCACGTGGTGATAAGGCGTGCCTTAATACCAAAGCAGACCGGACTGCTGCCACGACTCATGGAGAACGGTTGCCTTGGAGAGTAACCTGGACCAACAACAGACACTATGGGAACAAGAAATAAACTTCTAGGGTTGTTTGTTCCCTCAGCATAACGTAGCCCACCCTGGCCAATACACCAGTCTTGCTATCAGAATTGTAAGAATAACATGAAACAATGCAACTAGAGCATTTATAGCAAGCCTTGAGTAAGTCTGCAATAGTATTTTAAATAGATTCCATGACAAGCCCAGTCTGCTTTATACATGTCCCTCACATTTCAGTATTTCCCCTTCTTTTACAGCCTGCATTTCTCATGCTCATAACTTAGTAGCATTAAGCATGGCAATTTCCACAGATGATGTAGAAATATGAATTTTAAAAAGAAAGGGTCAAAGCGTTCAATAATGCAGTGCCACCCTGTCTCAGAATGCAAACTCAGAATAGCATGACTTTAATGCCACTTATCATTTAGCAAGGAAATTAATGAAAGCAAAATGAAGTATCAAATAATAAATGTAGCTTAGTATAAATTCGCTACTGATAAAGTACATGTCTCCAAAATGTAAACATAATGAGAACATACATGAAAAGAGGAGCTTATTAAATAACAGAGCTTTTATTCACTATTCTTAAATCAAGCAACCAAAAAAGAATCCGTTTTGTTTCTGTCTTTGTAAAATGTTTTCATTAGAGGAAGTTTTGCCTATGAAAATGAAGTATAAGGCAAGTACAGATAACACTGTGGCCAGATCACAGCACTGACATTTCAAGACACAAACTGTAACCTGCCCTGGGACACAACTGGGAGAGTCTTTTTTTTTTTTAGTGGTTTTTGAAGGCAAGTGCTAATAACTATGACCCATGTTAAATGTTGTATTGTGTCCTCGCACAGAGATATGTTGGAGTTCCAACTCTTAGTACCGCAGAATGTGACCTTACTTGGACATAGGGTTTCTACAAAGGTGATCAAGCTGAAACGAAGCCATTAGGGTGGACCTTGATCCAACATGACCAGCATCTTTATTAAAAAGGTTGAAATGTAGGCACAAAGACACACCCGGGGAGAAGCTACGTGACAATGCAGGCAGAGATAGGGCAATACACCTACAAGCCGAGTAACACCAAGGATGGCAGCAAGCCCAAATCACTGTTTTTCCCTCAAGATAAGCACCTTATTAAGAATATGCTGACTGGGGGCGCCTGGGTGGCACAGTCGGTTAAGTGCCCAACTCTTGGTTTCAGCCCAGGTCGTGATCTCAGGGACGTGAAGTGGAGCCCCATGTTGGGCTCTGTGCCCAGTGTGGAGCCTGCTCGGAAGACTCTCCCTCTCCCTCCCCCCTCCCTGCTATGCTCACTTGCATTCTCTCTCTCAAATAAACAGATAAATCTTTTTGAAAAAAGAATATGCTGACTAATAAGAAATCGAAAAAGTTTTAGAATTTGTAACCTTTCCTTATGGAAAAGTTATATAAAAAAATTTAAAAAGGAAAAATCTATACAAAATGCATCATCAGTCCTCCCTTGATTCTAAGGAAATTTCTTTTAGCTTATACAATAAAAATGGGTTAATCCTTCATTTTAAGAATCAAAAGCCTAGAAAATAAAGTTTTCCAGGTGACTTAAACCATGCATTCCACAGTGTCCAATGAGGGTATGATATGGCCAAAAATGTGTTCAAGTAGATACAGATACTGTCTAGAAGAGAAAATGAAAGGGGGTATGGGCCAGGGGAGCAGGGACACATTGATGGAAGTAAGTAGGGAGCCAAGGAGTCTCCCGGCATGGAAGAAATGGACGGTCTTTTACCCACGGATAGGATTTTGCACACGCTTTCACTTAACAGCTGGGCTAGAACATTTACGAGTTCTTACCACCCACTTTATTATACATTCTTCCTTCACTTCCATTCTCACTAAAATTTTCAAGACATTTCCTTATAAACATTTACTTCTGTTTTTGTTTTTTTTAATTGGAAGCTAATAGTAAAGTATTAATCTTCAGAAATTTGCTTTCCAAAAAAAAACCATAATAATGTATCAAACCCACAACACCAGAGATGTCTGTATATTAACTCTAACAAAACAAAACAAAAACAGATTAACAAACAAAAACAGCTATCATAAGAATGATAAATCTGAAATGGATAAACTCTGGTCCTATAGTCATATTTTGAAAAGGAAGAAAAAATAGAGTATTGGTCTCAAATTCATTGTTTCACTGGAATAATTAATGTTCACCATTCCTTGCATAAAATATCTAAACTTAACTATAGTGATTCCCATAGGATTGTAGCCAGTGGAACACTGTAGCTGGCAAAATAGTCTCTTGTATACCATGTACTTTGGGTTGTACTCTTACCAAGATTCACTTGTGTTTGTTCCCAGCCCTATTTATGCCAGTTGTGCCTGTAAATGTAATTACATAATTTAATTAAATAATATTCCTATAAAATGTGAGTTGCAATGTAAAGGGAGTTGCTGCTTTCCTGAAACTAGTCAAATGCTTTGGAAAGACTCAATAAAGAAAAAATGCTTTTTTAAAAAAATTGCCATTGTAGGGGCAGGGATCATAAAAATCTATACAGACCTCTCTTCTTGGGTTACTGGTCACTGTCATTACATTCTTAATTAACGTTGAAGAAATTGGAACTGGAATTTTTGAGGTTCCTTTAGGAATATAGCTTATACCAAAAAAAAGACACCCCTCCAATTTACAGCAAAGGCCTTGGCTCCACAGCAAAATAATGGTGCATAAATGTGCATTTATGGATTTTAAGCAAAAGTCAGATGTTTTGTGTATGTATATGATTTATGATTCCCCAAGTTAATCAACTTATGTGATCAATCAGTCAACAACCATTTTCAATTGTGTGGAATAAGAAGTCTTCTATGATAAAAAAGAAAATGGTAAACCAGGAAGGACTTTTTCTTCACCTGCATATAATGTACAGGGATAAAAAGCAATAGACTCAAATATTCAAACCAAGAAACAGAATCCATTTCAATACCCAAGTCTACTTATATCACTTAAGTGAGAATCAGCCTAGCTGTAACTATAAGCATTAAATGTTGTATAAATCTGAGCCACATAGACTCCAATTAATTACTGCGTGATATTACCGTGTCTTCCTGTAACTATGTAATAATACCAACTGCCTATAATCGGAAGGATTTAGTAGACATTTATTGATGGAAATCAGATGATTTCATCCACAGTGTCTGAATTACTTTGATATGCTTGAGCCTGAAGCAAAATAATGTAATAAAAAACAACATACAGATGAGAACCTCAATTTTTCTCTACATATGAATCTGTCACTGATTTGAGAAGAATCAAATCTAAGTCCAACCAGGTGAAGATGTTCCATACATTATTCTTCCCAATTCAATATAAAAATAATATTTCCCTTTCCAGTATGTTTATATACTGTTCCTGACTTTGTGGTATCCTGGACATCAAGGGAGCCCAGAGATGCAGAGTATTGCCTTAGCAAATGTTAAACAAAGCAGAGATGAATTACAGAATACTTTCTTCAAAGAGTTTACTTGAAAGACCATCTGAAGTCATAAGCCTTCAAAACAATAACCAATAGACTAATGAGTAGAGCGGGAAGGCAGATCTTATGAGTAAGATGAATGAGAAATAGGCTATGTGGCAGGCTGGAAATTTCTTTCTCTCTTCCTCACCCCCCTGCCCCCTCTTCCCCCCTCCCTCCAAAAAGTCCCTCAGTAGTTTGTCATGCAGCTAAAAAAAATTCTACCAGTCATACCTTTTTGTTTTAAAATCTTTCCTATCACTATCTATGAAACAGCAAATACTCCTAGGAAGGGTAGCCTAAAGCTTTATCTCCTAACGCTTTGTCTCAAGTTATTTTCCAATGTGGCTTAAAGAGTAAGACTTTGCAACCAGGTAAGGAATGAGGATGGGGACAAAGGGAACTTCAGAACAGGAGAAAGGCTTGGAGCAGAGAAGGTGAAGGACTGCCAAAGTCCCTCAGGCACAAATAAATTTCTGAAATAGGAATTCAAAGACTCATGAAAATTGACTTTATCAACCACCAAGTTCTTTTGATTGAAGATTATTAAAAACAATCCAACTGGTTTACATACTTACACACATACTTAGGTTCTCATTGCTGTTATGAAATGTCAGTTGGCATGGGCAGGAGGGTGGGAGGGGGTGTCAGGATCTCTTCCTTCTTCATTTACTCTTAATAGTAACATCGCAACACAAGGGGAACCTCAGATACTGTTTGAGAATTTCAAAATAGGGGTGAAGTAGGATGTGAATTGGGTTGCAAGGTAGGCTTGTTCCTCCAACTATACAGACCAGCATCACCTAGGAGCTTGTCAGAAACATAGAATCCTGGGCCTCACTCCAAATCTACAGAAGTTCATTTGCATTTTAACAAGGCTAATTCACTAAGTTTAAGAAACAATGGGCTAGGAAGACATACATTGAAGGCCTATTTGCACAACAAGCTTTATTTTTATTATATTATTATTATTATTATTACTTTTAGGAGCATAGGTTTAGAATAGCTTAGGAATAGAATGACTGATAAATGTCATAGGTTGGGGCACCTGGGTGGCTCAGTCGGGTAAGCATCTGACTCTTGATTTCAGCTCAGATTATGATCCCAGGGGTCATGAAATTGAGGCTTACATTGGGCTCCATGCTCAGTGCAGAGTCGGCTTGAGATTCTCTCTCTCTCCTCTGCCCCTCCCCCTGCTCATGTGCGCGCGCACGTGCACACACAAATGTGCACTCTCTCGCTCTCGCTCTCTCTAAAATAAATAAATAAATAAATAAACTCTACAAAAATGTTACAGGAAAGAGTTTAGTCCCCAACCAAGAAACTGGTGCTACCTTAGGAGAACCTTCTCAGTGATTTCACTTTCAAAATTATATAAGAATTTTTATAAGTACGATACGATTGGTGTGGAGGGCAGGACTCCTGCCCTTCAATCACTCAGCAACCTCAACATACATGACTATTCTACTTATTAGTTCAGAAAAACAGCTGATGACAAGTGAAAGACACCTCCTCTGGACATTTAGATGACTGCTTTTGTATAAATCAATTTTGAGTGCCACGAAATGTCAGAAAATACCAAATGAGGAGAAAAGAATCAATAGATAACGCTGGAATTAAATGAGTGATGAATAATCTTTACCAACTAAAATAAATTAAATCATGAAAACCAAGTCAAAGTAACATCAAGGATTTGACTAAAAACCACAAAAAACAATATACAGATCCTCTTTGACTTATGATGGGGTTATATCCTGATGTAGTAAGTTGAAAATATTGTTAAGTCAAAAACACACTTAATAATACACTAGCCTAACTTAAATATGCTCATAACACATTAACCTACGGTTGGGCAAAATCATCTAACAGAAAGCCTGTTTTATAATGTAGTGCTGAATATCTCATGTAATTTATTGAATACTATACTGAAAGTGAAAAACAGAATGGTTGTATGGGCACACGGTGGTTGTGAGTCGGTGGTTTACCCTTATGATCACATGGCTGAGTGGGAGCTCGGCTCATTGACACCACCTAGCACCATAAGAGTGTCCTATGCATATTGCTAACCCAGGAAAAGATCCAAATTCAAAATTCAAACTACAGTTTCTACTGAATGTGTATCACTTTTGCACCATTATAAAGTCAAAAAAATCTCAAATCGAACCATCGTAAATTACGTCTATAATTTAGAGGTAAGGCCACTTGCTACAAACATGGCTGTTCATTCTTTCCGGAAAAGCATTCTGACAGGAACTACAAAATAAGAGCTGAATTCGTACTTTCTAGCTTCTATCTGAACAGTCATAATTTTTAAAGGTTCTACAACAAAGAAACCAATTTGCAGATACAGACCAGGTATTAACCTAGCAACCATGAAACTAAGCGCACAGTTGTTTAGCTTTTTCAGCATTTAGAGAGTAGGAATAGGGGGACAAACTCTACAACATATTTAACTCACTTTATTTTATATTTTAAATGTGCCTATTACAGCTATCAAATAAACCAGAAATTTATAAACAGACCAAATGTCAAAATTCAAATTCAATGTTTTTCTGAGTCCCAAACTGGCATCAGAGATAAATCCAGTCCTATAACAGAAGTCAAGACAAATGTCTTTCTCCATAAGTAAACAACTGCAAAGTAGTGTCTTCATATCATTTTATTACTCATGGATGCTAAAAGCATGAATTGGACACCTACTATGTGCTAAGAATGGTGCCAGGTACTAGTGATTAAGAAACAAAGAGAACATGCCCCTGTCCTGACCGTCCTCTGGGGAAATAGCTAAGTAAGCAAATCATTTCAGCTACAAATAATATCTGAGCTATGGAGAAGGAAACATGCTTGCAATAACTACCTCAGGGATCCATACCATCCCACCCCCTTAATCCAACATAGTTCAACTGTAGAAGTCCCACTATGTCAGTGTCCTTTAAGAAGAACAACATGGTAGACCCTGCCCCAACCATCGGTACAAAATCTAGATTTAAGGGTTTGGGTGATAGTGTTTTTAAATAAAAGAGCTTCTGAAATATTTCCACAGTAATGTAGACCAGAACACCAGGACTTTATGTTACACTGACCTAGAATCATTTTTTCTTTTTAGACTCATTTCCAAATCCAATATCAATGGATACCAACAAGATACCACACAGACAAATAAACTCTCCTCTGCTGGATTCCAGTTAATGATTTGTATATGCAAAGAAATCTGGGGACAAGAGTTCTTCTGACCCAAGAGCCCTGAGGCCCCATTTCCCCAAAGATCTCCTTCAGAGGAAGAACAACTCAAGATCAGCAGAGATGGTCTTTTGAATGGCATTTAATAAAGGCATGCTCCTTTGGAAAGCTGTCATTCTTAAAGACAGAGGGATAAGAGCATGCACAGCAAAGAGATTCAAAAATGTATCCTCTTTGGGGAGGTGGAGGGAGTGGGTGGGGACCGTATTTCTTGGACTCAGGCAAAAAGAGTGCTCTCTGGGACCTTTTTATTTCCACCTCATTAGAAGAAACCATCCAATGTTTCTAGCTTCAGTTCCATCTCTCAGGAAGGGGTTAGGGGCTGCTCTTGTTTATCGAGGAACAGCAGAGGAAGCAGAGGCTGGGACGCCTCTTCTCCAAGAGGCGTCCCACAAGGAGCATAGATCTAACACTTGTAGACGCACTTCTCATCTAAAGCTGAGTCTGCCACCCTACCTAAAACAGCACTGAGAATTAAGACCGTGAACAAATATAGAAACCAAATTAAGCCAAGACCATCCTGCAGATGGTGAAGACATAGTAAATATACTAAACCAGAGGCCTGAATCACGTCCCTGGTCTAGAAAATTCCCTGGCACCACCCTTTGTTACAATGGTAGACTTGCAGGCTAAAGGCTGTGGAGTACTTCCTGCACGCTGTGCACTTTCATCTTTACTACAATTCTCTAAGGTGTTATCGTTATCTCTTCTATGGAGATGAGGGAATGGAAGCATGGAAGACTTCAATAACTTTCCAAAGTTCTCATGGCCTTTAAGGGGCGGAACCTGGACTAAGTAGTGATTGCAGAATCCATTCTGATAACCACACCTCCACCTGCTGTCCCGCTTCATCAGCCTTCACAACGACTAAAGGCCACGATGGCACCTGCTACCAGGTCAAAGACTTCCTCGGGGACTCTTCCGAGCCACATCCCAGATCCACTCATGATGAATGAAATGATGGCTCCTGAGCTGTGTGGGAAAAGCAAAGGCATGAAAGAACACACAAGACAGAGAGCAGAGCCCTCTAGCACAGATTCTCAGGCTTACGCTGCTTCAAGAAGCCCTAGTCCCTCCTGCTGGTTCGATGGGTTCTCACACAGTTGTTTGCTTTTAACATGAGTTTAATGCCTTCTTTAAAGAAAGAGGAGGAGGAGGAGAAAGGGAGAGGGGGAGGAGGAGGAGGAGGAAAGGAGGAGGAAGAAGCAGCCTCGTAAGTATATAATGAACCGGAATTAGAGCTGCTGCTCTGATGCCGTGTGTTATGTTTGGCTGAGTGTCCTACTCTTCTGGATTCCAATGGTAGGGTGCTGAAGCTTGCTCCAGTGACACGGGCTGACTGCTGTCCCCAAAGGACCCTGAGGAAAACAAGAGGAACTATCTCACAGTCTTCAGCAGACAGGCGAGGTTTAACATAAAGAAACTCCCACTTAACGTTTTCTCCAAAAAGAATCCATTCATTATCTTTATTTCCGACACCGTATTTATGAATTTCCTTCCAGCAGGGCCCATCAGGGCAAACGTCACAACTCTGTGGTAAAATACCATGTGCGTTTTCTTTTCCTCCTAGGAAGATTAAGGCCAATGAATAAAAGAAAGGGGGATGTGGCCCCTATATTTAGCTCTCCTTACAACATCATGTCTCACGGGTATTAAAAATAGACCCAAATCACTTGAAGACATTCTGAAAATCAAAGGCAGAATAGCTTTCCAAGAGAAAGTTTTAAATGTTTGCTTTCTTTCTAGTTGAGATTTTTCAGGAACAAAAGCAGTTGAGTGGACTGCCCTTAGGACGCAGGGCAGGTGGCTCCCGGGGTTTTATAACAGACCCTGCCTCCTCTTGTCATCCCCTCAGCCTCCATTCTTTGTGGTCTGGATTTTGAGAGAAATCTGGGCTGGTCCTTGGCAAAAGGTGTGAAATAACCTGTGTAGAGAAATTCTCCTCTGTTTACCACCTTTCCTCCACCTAGTGTTCTGACACTCCCAAGGTCCCTGTCAGAGCGAAGTCAGCTCAGATTCAATTCACTGAACAAATATGTGTTATTTGGGATGTGCCAGGCACAGTGCCAGGCAGGGCAAAGGATGCAGAGGGGAGCAAAGGATGGAACGTCCTTGTTAGAGAAGGTGCCAGGTAATTCCACAATTAAGTAAAGCTTCCAGAGGACCACAGGCAACACAAGTCAAAGAGAGAGGTGACATGTTGTTGGAAGGTATCAGAATGGACATGATGCTGGACATGGCATTTGAAACAGACAATGAAGAAAGGATGTGGATGGAGAACTCAAAATACCTAAGCCCAGGTATGAAAGAAGGTCAGGAGTTAGCTTAGCGTAACACCTCTTCTCAAAAATGTATGCCTGCTAAAGCCAGAAGAAAAAGCCTTTTAGAACCAAAGAAAGAAATTTCTAGTTGGAGAAATCACAGAGATTTAAGAATGCAGCCTCTTTCAAATCTTGCAGTTCCCCAGCGATGTGACTTGGGCAATTTTCTTCCCTTCCCCGAGCCTCACTTTCATCATCTGTAAATTGGGGGTCATGTTCCATAGGGCTGATGTGCTGATTACATCGTATCATAAACACTAATACTTGGCTCAGTGTGTGGCACATGGTTCATGGAAACACTCAATGAATGGATATAACTCATTCTAGTGGGAGCACCTTACATGAGATCATATTTCTAATATGCCTCCAATCACAAGCAGTACCCACTCTGCTGTCAGGATGTCTTGACTAATATTACGGACCCACAAGGGTAAGATGGCATGGCCTTTGTTTTCATAAATGTCTAATTTTCAGACTGCTTTGTGGCTCATACCACCCTACAAAGGAAGAAGTCCCCACACCCATTTCCAGGTTCCAATTACCAAAGCAAATAGGGAAACTTGAAAAAAAAATCTTTTAATGGGGCTTTATGTCAATCTATGCTAGTATAGCTCGTGACATTTTGGAATCATTCATATAGAGGTTATTGAAAAGTTGAGGAGTCTTTTCTAATGTAAGGTAAGAGGGAAAAAGGGGCCGTAGGGAGGTTAATGGTGAAAGAACAGAAATAGGAAAGGTGAATATCAATGTTTGTGGAATAATGTGGTGTTTCTTAAATTTTTGTGAGCACACGAACCCACTGGGAATCTTGTTCAAATGAAAACTGACTGGTTGATCTGGAGTGGGGACTGAAACTCATGAACTTCCAGGTGATATCTATGCCATTGGTCCATGGACCACACTTTGAATAGCAAGAGATAGTATTTCTTTAGGGCTTAGGAAAGAGCTGAGTGGGGAAATCATGAAAGCCCCAAATGAAAGAAGGTCAACCCAAACAAGATGGAAAGAGTGCTGGATGGTTTGAGAGGCAGCCAAACCGGAATGTAAGTACAGATACACAATGTCCAAGGGGAAGGGTTTCAGATGAGCGGAGGTCCCAGCTCACGAAGCTCCAATGCGTTACTCACATTGGCTGTGAGTCACTCCTAGCCTTTTAGAATTGTTGATGGCAAACATTCTGGAGAGTGCTGCGATACAGGAATGTGCTCACAGCCATTAACTATGAAGTACTAACTCATTTCAGCAGCCTGACACAAATTATGCTCCGCACTTGAAAAATAGCTATTGATCAGTCCCTTCTTTCTCATGCCTTCCAATACTCTGGATCAGCACTTCCATTCACTTCCTCCCTACAGACGCCTTCACGCACCTCGTTAGTTCCTTCCCAAACCAAAAAAAATATCCCCCAAGACTTCACTCTACTTTCTTTGAGATTTTGCCTTTCAAAAACAAACCAAGAGGCAAACCAAAAATATCTCTTCTAATTTCTCCACGTATCTGCTTCCCATGAACTTCTCAATGTCTTTTATTTTCTCTACTCATTATAGATACAAAGGCAACAAATCAACTGATCTATCATTTCCTGTGTTAGAAGATAAGAGACTAAAAGGGCATGAAAAGGACAGAATATAGAATTAGCCTTTAAAGAATTAAATTGGTTGCAGGGGCAGATTGAATGGTAATACTCTGAGCATCTTCAAGTAGCAGCATGAGTATCGAGGAGGTAAAGGAAGCTCCTGGTCTTTCAAGCTAGAGTAATGTGCATCTTCCCTGGTCCCTTTCTTAATCTTAAGAAAAACTGAATGTGCATGCACATCTTCTGTGGCAGACTGACTGCAACACTGGGCATCTCCAGTTCTCTTTCCTTCCCAGTGCTCCATATCCACACCTTATGCCATGTCTCTCTGTGGCTTCTCCCACTGAGAAGTGGGATCTATCTCACCATCCCTTGATTCTTGGCTGCCTTGTTTCATTTTAGCCAGTAAAATGTGGTGGAAGTGACTCACTGTGTGTGTGTGTGTCTGTGTGGGGGTGTGTGTGTGTGTGTGTGTGTGTGTGTGTCTGTGTGGGTGTGTGTGTGTCTGTGTGTGATCTGAGCCTAGTGGCCTTGTACTTTCCTGCTCACTCTCTTTTTCTTCTCCCATTACCAAGAGAATAGGCCTGGGCAGTCTGAGACCATTTAGAGCAGAGCCAAGGTTATCCTCCAACCCACCAGTCCCTCATTGACCCACCAACTGGCCCAGATACAAGTTTGAGCCCAGATGAGATCATCAGAGCCTGGCTTAAACCAGCACAACTACAGAGATGACCCTTAGACTCAGGACAAATAATAAATAGTGGTTACTTCAAGCCACTAAGTTGTGGAGTGCTTTGTGATGCAGCATTATTTGGTTAAATAAATACATAAATACATAAATAACTGATAGAGCTTCCTTTGGAAAAGCTGTGATAAAAAGTCCAGGTATGCAAATAATTCCAACAGGACACTGGCTTTCCTCTGACAAAATTATTAATGAACACAAATACACTGTAATAACATAATTGCATCATTTATAAAACAAAAAACACATTAGGAAATTAGATAATAAAAACACATTTCTATATTAGTTTTCATTTTTCAAGGGGTTTAATCTATTCAGTAATTGACTATATTAACTTGAGCAAATTTTTTAAGTTTGCTAGACTTCAAATTCTGTTAGTCATTCCTTCTTTTCAGCATTCATTTACTGAGGATTATGATGAACAGGGTTGTGAGTCGGGTACTGGGGGGGCTCCAAAGATGAATAACACATAGGTCCCTGATCTCAAATATCTTCCATCTAGTAGGGTTGACAAGAGCACGTACTCACTTTTCATGCGCTGCAGGGAACGTGTCATGCCCTTGCTGCCGTCTCTACCATTTTAAATCTTACTCATCTTACTAGGTTCAGATGAAGGGTCCTTCTTTTTATATCTTCAATAATCCCACCCTTATTTGTCTTTGCCCAGCCATGAGTAAACTTTCTCCACTTTAAAAACACAGTAAGGAAGGTCTAGAACAGGTTCAGGCATAAAATTTAGGCTAAAAAAAGAAGTTTTATATCAGATAGATCATGAAAGGCCTTGATTTTTGATTGCTGAGTATATACTTGATTCCACAGGAAATAGGGAGCCATGGAGGGCTTCTGAGAAAGGGAGTGACCTAATCAAAGCTATCATTATTGAGAGACCTCAGGCCCTTAATGCAGGACCCAGGGTGATAGAGTTTCAGAAATGATGAGATGGTCAATTGCATATGCTGCATAGTGGTAAAGCAGGATGAAAAATGGAGTTTGCCAGCTAGACGGCCTCTGGTGAACTTGGAAAGGAAAGGCTCAATGGAATACAAAAGAAGAAAGAGATGGAGCAGGTAGGTGAGAAACCCAAACTACCAGTTCCCACCCCAAGATTGTCTAGGGAGGAGGTAAGTTTGACCATTGTTTACAAAGAGAATTTAAGGATGCAGAGCATTTGAGGGAAGACTACAGTCAGCCTCCCTCTGATAAATTGCTTTGGTTGGTCTAAAAGATGCAAAAAACTCTAGTGTTTCTCATAAATATCTCATAGGCTGTTATTGGGAGAGAAGAGAACACTGAGGGCTCAAGGGGCACAGGCTGAGTGGGCAGGATCCAGACTTCCTGTTTGCATTTCAACAAGCTTAATCCCATTTATCTTCCTTACGTACTGAGGTTCCATGCTGGATTTCATTTGGAAAATATAGGGTTCCTTGTATTGATTTGAAAAAATAATAACAATCTGAAAACCATTAAACCAGATGATTGACAGGATAAAATACTATACTAATTATCTTCCAAAACTTATAATGAGAAAAAATTCAGGAGGTGAGCACCTAGCACATCCTGAGTATATTATACTGGGCAACCTGCGGAACACTTTCCTGAGGTTCCTCTCATTTCATTCACATCACATCTTCATCCTGCAGGTGAGGAAACTGAGGCCCAGAAAGATCAAACACCTTGCCCAAGATCTCAGTGTTGACCCCAGAGCCTGGATTCTTGACCACTATGTCACGGCTGTGCAGAGTTGTGCCCACCCAATGAAGCCTAGGGCTCCTCCGTGAGTTCTCAAGGGCCTCTGAATTTCAATTTGAATTTCTAGGAGCACGTCCAGGTATGACTTTGGCCAGAAGATGCCACTAAACTTAAGAAACAAAAGGGATATATTGAGAGGAAGAGATAGCAAGAGGAAGATTGAAAGAACTAGAAAGAAATTGAAAAAAAAAAAAAAGACTAGTGAATTAGTAGTCTGGAAGAATTGTAAAGCAGAAACCCTGACCCTGGAACTGTAAAAAAATCATACACACACATACATAGGAACAACCATAAATGCCATTCCTATTTTTTTATTTCATTTTATTTATTTGAGAGAGAGCGAGAGAGAACGCATGCACAAGTTAGAGGGAGGGGTAGAGGGAAAGGTAGAAGCAGACTCCCCACTGGTCAGGGAGCCCGACATGAGGCTTGATCCCAGAACCCTGGGATCACGACCTGAGCTAAAGGCAGACACTTAACTGACTGAGCCACCCAGGTGTCCATAAATGCCATTTCTAGAAAGGATATCTGTGTAACAGAAAATGCATTCTTTACCCTACGTTGGGATAGATTTTAATTTTGAAAATCTAAAATTCTCTGAAAGAATTAATTATTATCAGATGATAGTATATATTAAATATTATTAGATAATATTAATTATAATATCTAGTCCACCCCATTTAAAATTGCATCTCTCTTCATCTCTTTATCCCCTCTCGGCTTTATTTTTTTTCTCCATTGCATTCAGCACCATTTTGTAAAACCATATATCTTATTTATGCCTTTGCTCACTGCCTATCTCTCCCCATCAGGACATAAGTTCCTCGGGCAGAGGTGGAAAGCAGGTTTCTTGTTTCTGTGGTTGCTCACTCTGTATCTCTAGCACCTACCATAATGCCTGGCTGCTAGGAAGCACTCGATAAATATTTGTTGAACAAATGAATGTGTTACTTTGTCATGATATTTATGGAATAAGCCTTTATATCTATTCATTCCCATCCCACCTTATGGTATCTGAAACAGAAGAGTGCCCATCAATTACAAGTCTATTTAGCATTTATTTGGCACTTTATATTTAAAACACACTGTTCAGTTATTACCCCCACAATCGACCTTGAAAAGAGACGCTGAAAAGTGGGGTAGCCCACAGCTCTTTTCCTTGCTAGACCTCCACAACAGATGGGAGCCATGGGGTGGGAGGGAGGAGCACATTCAAGGATGTAGGAGAAGAGGGGAGGGATAAGGGAGAAGAGGCACATGGAGCCCCTGTTGTTGAAACTCCATTCCCTGGCCTACCTTTCCCACCTTAGAAGTGGGGGCACAGAGCCAGAGATCCTGTCCTCCAGTTGCTGCAGATGAGCTCAGCATCCCCACAGAGGAGGAGGAGAAAGATGCAGCCCCAGGAGCCTAGAGAGGAGGTGAGGCCTGAGGGGAGGAGGGTCTCCCAGCAACCATCTCCCAGCAGGGGTCTCCAATTCTGCCCACTGAGCTCTCCACCCTTTTTACAGGTGGCAACTAGACTGCATTCCCTTCCGCACCATTTCTCGGTTTGCCTGACACTCGGCTGTCTGCCACCGCAAGCCCGAGTCACTGGGCCTTTATGCCAGTGCCCTCACCTAGCCAACTGATCTACCCTACCCATCTCAACCACAGGACTTAGCCTCAAGTAGGAAGAACAATGGGCCACACTACATACGGCCCAAGAGTGATAAAAACAAAAAGAAAGACCGATTTTAACCTAAGACCTTGTATGTCCTGCTTCACTTACAAATACCTCAACCCCGTGGCCTTTAGGGAGAGGTTGGCCTGAATATGGCATCAAGCAGACACTATTACATTGCCTGAACTGAAACAAACACCTGCCTAAATCCCTGACTTTAGTGCTATGGGACTTTAAGTCTCAGCCCCAAACCCATCAACTCCTTCCCCAGCTCAGCAACAAGAATGACCAAATCATCAGGAAAATAAGCAGGAAAGAAGGTCCAGGTGTTGGTAGCCACACAGGCGTTCTTGGAAAAGGCAAGAAATACAGGTAGGAACAAGCAGATCATTTTCATAAACTTGGTAGTTAATATTGGCTGCTTCTGGAAAATTCCTAACACTCAAGATGCAAAAAAAGCTTTTCTTCATGTAAAAGTAAACGGAACTAACACTTGAGAAGCACACTGAGCTTCTCCAATGTGCCCAGCATGATGCAAGCTCCTCCCAGAAACCATCTTACTTAAACTTCTCAATTACCCTATGAGATACATGTAATATCTCTCTTCGTGAAAAGAGGGAAATTGAAAAAGGCTCATAAATGTCTAATAACTTGCTTAAGATCCCACTGTTAACAAGCAGAAGAATCAGGTGTAAAAACTAGACCTAACTTTTAAGCCCAATCACTCTGTCTGGTCATTGTATACAAAAAATTTATGCTTTTGTGTTTGTTTGTTTTTTTTTAATTTTCCACTGAATATTTGATCTTTTCGTGTTTTAGGGGCTCAAAGGAGAAAGCATTTAAGGTATTTTAATCTTTCTTTAGTGTTACTCTGACATCACACATCTTGCACTGCCCCAGGGAGATAACTGCAAACATTATTCGTTACAATACTGCTTGATCTTGGGTATTTATTGAACACCTATTGATTGTTAATAGGGATTCCTACTTGACGGGAGTAAGAGGGCCAACTTCTTTTTTTCATTGTTTCGTGTTTTGACTTCATTATTTGAGGCCTTCATCTTATCCTTCTGAACATTCTCCAGACATGTTTGAGTCAAAGACAGGTTCACTCCACTGACATTTCTAATCTTCAGTGGGTCATACATTATGTACACATCAGCTCAGCTAGTAAATACATTTAAAAAGATATGTTTGACACACATAAATTCACATTGCATGATACTTCACACAAGAAACTTCCAAGCAGCTAACTTTCTATCAGACCATTAATAAAAATGTTGTAGAAACTGTTTATAAAGGGTGGCAATTAGCTACAATGATTAGACAAAACATGGTTTCACATTAAATTAAATTGATATTTAAATGTAATTGTTTTTAGCTCTGTGGTGTCAAGGTACTACATAAATCCATTATTACTACTATTTAAAGCAATAGTAACAACCACAATAACTCAACCAAATTTTCCAAGGTTGTAATTTGCTGTGCCCCAATGAAGTTAATTGCATACTTGGGAGGGGGGTTAACTCTTTCAAGCCACTTGGGATAGTTTAATGACAGTTTTTGAAAGAGTTAATTGCCTTCCAAAATGTCTCCCAGTGGAAAGAGTTCATATACATATACAGTATAGCTCTAAAGAAACATATTAATTTACACTTAGCTAGATTAACTCTGCCCAAATAGTTTTACTCCATTTAAAACTAACTGAAATGTCAACACATTATAAAGAGGGCTATTAGCAATTCCAATATGAAGTTATTCATGACTTTAGACAAAATAAACAAAACAATAAAACCTTTAGAAGATAGTGGTAAGCTTTCTCTGAGGACTTTGAAAAATAAAAAAATAGTGATTTCTAAGTGGGTAGAGTGTATCTGTTCCGTGTTGCCTAATTCTGAACAGAAACCGTTATGTCAGGGATGCCAAATTCCAAAGTTTCTGTTCACCAGGGAAAACAAGTGACTCAAGTAGATCTGGTGTGAGGCAACAGGGAGTGGTAGGTATTGTGGCAAACTGAAGAGGTCACTCCCCATTCAAAGCAGTTGGCCAATTATTGCTGTGTGGGATGCGGACCCAGAATTTCTCTATCTTTCCATTTTTTAAAGAGAGTCCCCACATTTGAATTTTTATTTCTTGAAATTTCATGATTTTGAAACACCATGTACATCCAACAAAATACGACTGCAGGCTGGATTTGACCTACAAGCCTCAAGTTTGCCCCTCTGCTCTCAATGGTTTCTGACTTCAAGTCTAAGTTGGCAGGAAGGCCATTTGTAGATGTACACCTAGGAGCTATTTATGTCATTTTGTCTTGGAAATGTAGCCAGGTATAGGGCTGTCTGCTTCCAAAAGGGAAAAAAAAGACCACATCAATGCCATGATCATTCATCACTGTTAATGTGGTTGATGATTTCTATTTCTTCTCTTGGTTTTTTCTGTAGTGATCTTTCCCTGGATGCATTACTTGGAGTCCTTGGTGACATAATTCCAATAGCAATCTCATCAAAACCAGCCACCCAATTCATCCACGAATTCAAATGCACACATTATCAAGTGAGGCAAAAGAACGTCAAGACCCATCTCTTGCCCTATCAAGACTCCTTTCCTAACCAGAGACCACTCCGCCCCTAGATGTGCCCCTGGCAGCCGCAGGAAGCTGGGGCAAGAAAAATCTGTCAAAAAAAACTCCTGAGAGGATCATGGAATTTTTCCCCATGACAAAGCTGCGGACAGGGCTACTGTGTTTAATAGGGACGCTAGATAGGTGTAGAATGTTCCAACCTCATCTTATTCCAGAAAGTTTCCCTGATTCTCCCACCTCTGAACTTCCAGTTTAAGTCATACTTTCTATCTTGAATTATAATTACTTGGGCATGTAATTTCCAAAATATGTCTTATTTCCAAACTATATTAAGGTTGCTTTTAGAGCAGAATCTCTGTCTGGTTTATCTCTGCATCCCACAAAGCAGTTAACACATTCCTGGTAAACGGCAGCTATTCTTCAAATATTTGGTAGGCGGATAAACAGATGGATGGATGAATGATGGGTATGTGGATGGATGGATGGATGGGTGGAAGAAAAGAGAAGGGTAGATGAGAAAAATCTTCTCTGTCGGAGAGCATGATCATGAGTGTGGACTAGGAAAAATGTTTACTGTGCAAAAAAAAATCTTATAAAGTGCATTGTGTCAGACAACAAATATTGGTAGCCATAACCCCACTTTCTCCTTGCAGAGAAAAGCCTTGATCTTAGGGAACAGGGATCCCTCTCCATGCCCTAGTCCAATCCCGATAATTTTATTGCTCTGTAGTAATTTGATTGGGGGAAGAGGGGGTCAGATGGACAAGCCCTGGCCCATGAAACTCAAGGAGAAGCCTGCAGAGTTTCAGGGAGGAGCTTCTTTTCTATAGAAACAAACAAACAAAATTACAAGACTTTGCACCTTCCCTGTCTGTTTGCAACACTTAGTGTGAGGATGTGATACTTGGAGCTGTGGCAGCTATCTTGAAACCACGTGGCAATAAGTATGGAGAGAAAAAGCTAAGAATGATAGAGAAGAGGGATGGAAAGAACCTGGATTCTTAATGACAGAGCCGAGTGAACAAACTCTGAGACCACCTATCTCTCCTGCCAAGTAAATACTTAATGAACTTATATCATAAACACTGGTTAGTTTCTTTCATCTCTCAGCAGAAATTATTCCTTACTGACATAGCCTTCCACCCAAAGACAGATGACAATAAACAACCACAGTCAGGATGAAGATGGGGCCAGGAAATTAGTGGCCAGGTCTGAACGACTTCCTGCAGCAAAGCAAAGTCAGGGAAAGAGCAGAATTTTAATTGCAATACTCTGGCGTCTCCTTGCTCCCTCTCATTAGGCAACCACACACTCCAAATGAGTTCCATTCCTACGACAGACAACTAAGGGACTCATTTTTTTGTTTCCATTTGCCTCAAATCACAGTCCTCCGGCATGCCTCCCGGACAGTATTTATGCAGGGTAGAATATATGGCTCACATTAGAACAAATAGAACTTCCTAAATTGGGCAATTTGTGACTTTCCACCTCAGGTTTCACTCATCCCTGATTTGAAATGCACTAAAAGCACATTATTACTGTTTAAGATGCAAACTACTGCCCTGAAAAATATTGCTTTTTACCTGAGGTGAAACAAGTTATAGATTAATGGTTGGTCGAGGGTAAGGTGTGTGGGTAAATAGAAATTCCTTAGAACCATGCGGAGGCCATTCTGCTAATACGATGAGGCTATACTTGCGAGTGGATTAATTACTCTTTTCTTCTAACTTAATTTATTTCATACTTTAAGAAACCAAAATGTCCAGTAGCCACTATGCTTGTGACAAAGAAACACAATAAAAGCAATTTCTCCAGTACAAAAAATAAAGCGTTCCCGGTAATGCATTTTTGAATCCAGCATACCTTCCCCTAATGAGGTTTCGGCATGCTATAAATAACACTAATGAGACTTTGTCTTACCCATGTAATATATTTCCTTGATATAGCCTTAGATTCTCCGTGTTGCGTGGAAAACTAACAGCCTCAGAAAGAAATGTCGTCCAATGGCACATTAAACCAAAAGCACAATTAAATATAAATGAATTCAGTAATTTAATTGCACAATTGTCGCTTTAAAAAATTCAGAAGAAAAGTAATGATGTCATTTTTTTTAAATCGGTAAATAATAAAAGTGCTTGTGGGGATGGAGCAATATTTAAATAAACATTTTTCTGGTAAGGCTAGGTAGCAAAGGCAGTCATACATGCTTAGGAAAATCCTGTGGCTTGCAAAAAATCGAGGATCTTGGCATACATCATTCCGCACATGTGACGTGGAGAAACACACAGCTCGGTTTCAGTCTTTATTGAAAGCGTAGCCCATGGGCAGAGGGTTTTCTGATTCTGAACAGTACCAACCAGGATTCACATTAATCCAATTAAAATAGGACGCAAAATGGCAGCGTGCCTCAGAGATTCTCCAACCAGTTCCCGGTGAGATGAGAAGCCTGTGTGGCTACCAGAAATGCGATGGTTTTCATATACCAATGAGGTGGCGTTTTAATGCTGACCAAGTATTAGAAAAATCATTAATGGCTATTCTTGAGTTCCCTTTTATCCAAAGACTGACCCAACACATCCTCCCTCTGATTGTCCTCCCTGATAAGATCAGAGACCTGAAACTTCGTCTGAAAGAAGATCTAAAGGAAGGATTTGGGTTTCACTTTACATTGATTTTTATTCAATTCCAATCAAGAACACATCCAAGAAATTTACTTACTTGGTTCCAGCATTATGATAAGGAGAGTGGGGGGAAGAGGCTTTTTAATTTTAAGTTAGCTATTATCTTACATCCCAGTTATTGGAACAGTAACAAGCAGACGAGAGAAACGTCCTTATGCGGCCACCTAGGCAAGTTTTCTGGTAGAGGCCGTGGCTGTGTCGAAATATCCTGAGCAGATCTGCCCCCTTGTTTTCATTGTATTTGTGCCTGATGTTTACAACCATTTGTATGTATGATTTCCATTTACTGCATCTTGAACAACGCTCCGACTACACCACTCCTTTACTCATTTTCTCATTCATTCTTTCAACAAAATTTATTGAGCACCCTCTCTGCCCCAGGCACAATTCTGGACACTGGAATTATGTAGTTGACACCGTCCCTGCTTTCAGGAGCTGACACTCTAGTGCATTTGAGGTCACAGATGATCAAATAAGCAAGTAAAGATATCATTTCTCAAAGCAATAAACATACTAAGAATGCAATAAGCGTAATAAAAATATGAAATAAAATACTGCAATAGAAGCTGGAGAGTAGAGGGCTGACACTTCAGTCATGGGGTCAAGAAAGACTTCTCTGGAAGCTGATTTGTGAACAGGATGAGAGAGAACCGGCCAATGCAGAGATCTGGGAAGGGCACTGCTGGGGGAAGGAACAGCGCATGCAAAGGCTGGGAGGGTCCAAGGAACATGAGGAAACAAGTGAGGTCGGTCTAAAGGTCCCAATTTTACAGGAATGAATCTAAAGCACACACAGGATTTTGTACAAACTCACGGGAGTCTCACACTCAGACCTTCAGACTCCTAATCCCACCTCTCCTCCACACCACAGCCCTGCTCCGCTTAGGTTGGAAGACTCTGTCTCATCCTTGGGTAGAGAGTGGCGGGTGGCCCTTGAGAGCCCAGCCTTGGGACCGTGCTGCCTTCCCCACTGGGCTCTCTTCTAGTCTTCACAACACTTAGAAAGCCAAGCTGATAGCTACAAGTGAAGTTGGTCGATAGTCTATACTGAGCAGAGGGAGTCCCGGAAGGCTTTCAGAACCCCAAAGTAATGATATCCCCATAAATAGAGAGTTTTATGCTTTTCTACGAAGCCCAAGTAGCCTGAATTCGAGTTGAGCCAATGCCTTTACCAGCTGCATGGCCTCGGGCTCATTCAATGCGGCACTTTCCTCTCCGGTAAAACAGAACTAATAGTCAGACCCACGCTGTCCGGTTGCTGTGAGCGCTGAACGAGGGAATCCACGCGAGGTGCCAGCTAGGACAGGGCCAAGTGCATACTCATGTCCTTGGATGGTGTTGTGTATCAGTGTTATTCCTCCAGGAGCAAGTCCACCAAAAGTAAAAAACAAAAAACAAAAAACCAGACCAAAAAAACCCAAAAAACAAAAAAACAAAACAAAACATACCCCAAAAAACCCTTCACCCCCATTTTCCTTATTTTTAAAGGGCCTTTCGGAGGACCGCTAATGCCTGTTTAGCATTAGCTGTTTTCTCATCTCTCTCGCCCATAAGCGCCTAGTGGGCAGAGAATGTGTCTTTTTAATTAACTTTCAACAGCGCCTGGCACACTTCAAAAGGAGCCCGGTGGCTCCCCTGGAAAGAACACCGCCCCCTCTATAAATATCTGCCACTTGGTATGAGGATGAACTGAGATGACAGATAGGAGGGCACTGTGGAACTAGAGTCCCTTGCAGGCACACGACATCATCGCTCTTAGTAATAACTAGTAATAATCAGGAAGATCAATATATGTCGGAGGAACTATCCTCACGTCCGCCACAGCTCTGGAACCATCACCTGCAAGTTCTAAGCAATTCTTACAGTGTCATCACCAAGTCCCCGCTCTGTTCCCCAAGTCGAGCCTCATTTCTAATTCCCACTTCTCCAAAGCACAATCTCTTCTTACGCGGCCTCTGGAATTCCACACGACGGGAGCAACAGCTGTGTTAGGCCAACCCATCATTCATGTTGGCGCCCCTTGCCATAACTCAAAAAGCCTGGGATCGCTTGGAAACCAGCTCTGATGGTAGGAGGCGGCACGGCAGACTGAATTTACAACAAAGCCCTGCCTGCAGAAATCTTCCTGTCACCTGCAGGCCACATAAACCATTAGCATCCCCGCCATCGTGCGCGGTCAATGAGCTACGCAGGCATTTCAAAACCGAGCACTTTGCCGCTATTTATGGGCCAAGTCAGGGACTCCAGCAGCTCTCTGATTTTCTTGTCGGCCTGCCAGAAGAGAAGCTACAAAGAACAGCTGCATTACCCACCCTCCTACAGTTGGAACATTTGAAGAAAATTAAAAGAAAAATTTCCCAATGTTAAAAGGTGCTGCTCTCCAACGTGGGCTTCTCCCGGCTGTGTCTCAGGCCCCGCAGACACTTTCAGCTTCATCGCTGGCCGCTGCCTCCTGCTCAAGAGGAAATCGGCACCACGATATCATGTTTGTCTAATTGCCCTACACAGAGCTTTCACCAAAGGCAAGCCACAGTGGAATATTATTATTTTTAGAACACTACCCGGTTTTAACATTTTAGCAGCCACGTGATCTCTAGAACCACAATGGTCCTAAATGAACAATTTTACCCCATTCTCAGAAACAGATAAATATAGAGACATATGTATATATATTTTTAAATAAGCCCTTTACCCTTACGCAAGCTGACAAAAATATACTCAAAACCCCGTACTCATATCTATTTATAAGCATAACATATACACATAAGATATTTAAAGTGTTGATTGGTCCTCCGTAATAGATTTTTTTTCCACTGGCATAGAAAATTAAGTAAAGGTCAACACAATGAAAGGTTTTCTAAGTCACTCCTGTTTATTAGGAAGTTCAGGATAATAGCCTCCAACCTGAAAAAAAAATGTCAGTGCAATCTAAAAATAACAAAAGGTGCATAACAAATTTGTCCTCATTTTGTTCTTAATAGAAGGTGTTTCTAGTGCTTCGGCAAGAATGACCTATCAAACGCATCACCTTGTACAGTCAATTTATTCCTTTATCAGGCAGTCATTGGGGAGGGATTTTGTTTTGCATTGTCTCCACATAAAATGGAATGCCAAGCCTGCTTTCCCTGACGGCATGAGGGAGGCTCTTTTGTCAGGAAACCTTTTTAAAAGACGTTTCATCAAAACCAAGAAGATGAGCCACAGACATTTTCCTCCTCCCACTTCCCGACGCTGCGCCCACTGAGGGATGACAAAGCCTCTCCATCCGAGAGCTAAGAGGCAGGTCTGCGACAGGACCCCTTTTGGGTCTCAGGGCCACCACTTCACCAGAAAGAAGCACTCAGAAGGTCTCCCCCAAATCAGCTGTTTCCTAGACCTAAAAGTCTTGGCTTTGAAGGCAGGGATGTACCAAGTTTTCAGTTGGAGAAAGTGAAGGGGGGGAGAGATATAGGAGCTTCTCTAAGGAGCTGCCCAGAGGGTCACCCATCCATTTGCACCTCAGTATTTCAACAAGACTGACGAAAGCCTAGACCTGGCCGACTTTATAATGGTATAGCATACACATATGGCAAAAAAAAAAAAAAAAAAAAAAAAAAGAAAGAGAAAAAGAAAAAAAATTACAAATAGCAACTGGTTGGAAGATTTTAATTTGGATAATATGGCGCATATTTTAACAGAGAGAGGAAAAAAAGAAGAAATGAATGCTTTCATTCATTTTTATTTATCTGGGATGAGCTGAAGAGACATTTGAATGTCTCTTCATGCGTAATCCTTGGCCCCGAAACCTCCCCAAAACTCTGCCTGCTCTTCACTCTCTCTGAAACACATCCCAAATCATCTTCTTATACTTGTAAAAGGGGCTCGAGGGTCCTCCATCAGAAGCATACTTCTGGAGTCCTAAGCGCCAGTCCCCTTCTTAGGTTACAGGAACCCCTGGGATGGACACCACCATTGCCGGCCTGTGAGCAATGTTGGTAGCAGGGGAAGGCAGCTCTGGGCAAGAGAGGAATAAAAATCTCACCGGTCTGGAATGTCTGCTATGTACCAGGAACATTACATATATTGTCTCATTTAATCTTTGCAAAAAAATTCTTTTCAAGTAGACATTTAACACCACCATCTGGTCCCACCCCAACCAGGCTTGCCAGCAGGGATGTGGGGAAGGATGGTTCAGAAACAGCACAGAGTCACTCCAAAGACCCTGGCAGAGGCAACAGCACGATGTTCATAACCCAGACCGAGTGAGCACTTACTATGTGCTGATTGCCGCTTATCACGTGCACTCGCTCACTTAATCTCCATACGGACTTCTGAAATGGGCATGATTCTTACTTTAAAGATGAGGAAATCAAGACCAAGAATGAGTAATTTGCCCAAGAGCTTAGAGCTGGCCAATGGCAAAGTGGGGATTCGAACCAGGTCGTCACACTCCTTTCTACTTAATCTCTCAGGTCCGCAGTTTCCTCATCTGAAAAACAGAGCTAGTAATAACTGCAGGTCGGTGTGACTGCAAGGATTTGGGGTTATGCCCAGGGGAGCTCCAAGGCAGCTGCATCAGAAGGCGAAGCACCGAGGTGGCCAAAGCTCATGGTTCCGTGACAGCAGTCAGCCCCTGCAGAGAGCCAGCTCCGGCCTCGAAAAAGCTGGGGAGGGAGAACACAGGTTTCTAGCTATGGAAATGATGCTTTCTTCCTCTGTCTCTGAGCTTCCAACAAGTTGGAACACAAACCAACTCGACTGTCAGAAACCCTGAGCCTCATCATAGGTCTTGGGGTCACGCTCACTAGAGCTCCCTTCAGGTCCTTCCCTGTTTTGCCTCCGTATTATCATAGTTGCCCAAGCGCAATGGCTGGCGATGGGAGAAAGGTCACTAAGGACCGAGACACCTGCCGGCACGACCTCAGACCAAAGGGGCCATCCCTGCCAGGCCTGGGCACCTGGGATCTGCACCCTGCCCACCCCCCCACTCTTGCCGGACAACCCGCCAGGGATCAGGGGTGAGCAATGCGGAGAAAACCACAAGCCCTAGCCACAGCTATATATTTTAAATAGCATCTCCTCTCTGCAGCCCTATGTGGGAGGGGAACATATGGTCCTACATTCATTATACTCCTGAGTTTAGGTTGGAAACATCATATTTTCATTACAAATAAGCTTTGATGACACTGCCTATTGCAATGATTTCAACGCATGGTTAATTTTATCTGCGGCAGTGGTGAGAGTGGCATACCAATTTACTGCCAGAGGAGAACAATCTGATTTTAGCATCTTAACCCTGAACTTGAGTTCCCTTTGTTCCTGAGAACCTCATTTTAGCAAGACTCAAGACTCGAAGTCTCTGGGAAGAGGACGTCACTGACGCTGACTCAAAGGGAGTGGAAAAGTTGAGGGGGTAGAAACGAGCTGAAACACCTTCGTACTCGCGATGGGGGAGGGGAAAGAGAAAGGCAGAGAGTTTGGGTTCGCTGTGACAGTGTGCTTAGAACTTCAACGAGCACATCAAGACTTCTCAATTTGGCCAGTGACCTGGCAAGAGCAGACCCATTTGTGAGGTTCCTTTCTGCTCCATCTGATTTCAGGCCAAGCCAGGAAGCAGCAAGAAAGGCCTCCCTCATAGAGACCTTCATTCTGGGCCAGGAAGTTGAAAGCAAAACTAAAATGTGGAATAATGTTGCTGGTGGAGGCGGTGGAGAGGAAGGTACGCTAACTTCTTAGCACTCTGTAGAAGCCAGAACGCACGCGCGTGCAAACACACACACACACACACACACATATTTATTCATTGTACATTATTATATATTTCATTATTATCTATTATATAGCATATTCATATATTATGAATATTTATTTTGTTTTTCAAAAAAATGGCCTCATTCTTACTTGACACACTTTTCTGCAGCCATTTGGCTGCATTTTATTTCCATTCTTCCAGTCATTTAATGAACACTCTCTAGTCACCACAAGGTACTGGGAAAAGAAACAGGTATCAAGAGTATGGTCCCTGTGCCTGAGCAGCTGAGGCCTAACCTGGGGCCCAAAGTGGAATGAACCAATCACAAAGACATGCTTAGTTGTTCAGACGTACCAAGAATTCTGAAGAAGAACCTCGTTCCTCCTAGGGGTGCAAAGAGGCGGTTTAACCTCTTCTTTTCAAGGAGGTGGTTAAATAGAAATTGTATCCGAAGGATTATGAAGAGTTCACCAGGGTGAGGCCACCCGAGAGAACAGTCATTACAAAAGCCCAGAAGGTAAACGCAGGCTAGTGTTAGCATTTCAGCAGCTACAGGTGCAGAAAAATCCCAGGCTGATGTGTCACGCAATAATGTGAATTTGGACATAATTAAGAATTGGCTCCTCTCTCCAGCCCCAGTTCTCAAATGGGGACAGCTACGATTCTTGCTGTGTGTGTGTGTGCACACACGTGACTATTGGTGTTCCTGTGCGTGCACATGTGCATGTGCACGTGGTGTTCTCACACACAAAGGGACCTTACCACGGGTCCCACATACCAAGTATTCTCTCATCCCTCTTGCTCCTGAGTGGGCCAACAAAGCAGATGACAACCAGCTAGAGATTCCCAGAATGACTACTGCTATCCTGAGCTTCCAGCCAACCAGAATGGTTCCTATTGATAACCAAGCCAAAGTCTACCTTTGCCACCATGTGGTACCAAACTACAGATGGGACTGGGAAGCATTTGGATCTTGAAATGGAATCTCTGAAGCCCGGGTGCCTAGCTGCATAAGTTCTCCCCTGCCATTTCACCCTGTTCATAGCCAGTGTCCCTGCCCCCTCACCCTCCACAGTTGACTTTTCTGGAATCCACTCATCGCATTGTAGAAGGGTTCATGGTAGCTGGTTCAGTGCGAATGGCATAGAGACTAGTGGGAATGGAGTGCGATGCAGTAGATAAGCATAGAAACAAAGCCTGATTATTAAGAGTTGCATATTCCATGCCGAAGAGTTTGGACATCATCTTGAGGTCCAGTGGGGGACCAGTGAGTGACTATAAGCCAGAGATTCAAAGTAGAAAACTGTTCAAAAGATTCGATTTGTTTGGCCTATGCAAGGTTTTCAGAATCAAGACATTCTGTGTAAACCTGGATCTCTGACTTTCCTTAGAAGCTGGGCTGACTTTCCCAATAGCTGGAACAGCTTTGGCTCTTTTTGGATGGAGTATGCTCGCTTAGTCACCATAGGCCCTAAAGCACTCACTTGGGTCCATGCCTTTGGTAAGCCTGATCCCTGTAGGAATCTGGGTTTGCTTTAAAAAAAGAGAGAAAGTGTGAGAGAGAGCTGTGATGGAATCCAATTTGCATGTTAAACATATCACGCAAGCACCAGTGTCCAGCATGGGTGACGGGGATAGAGAGAGACCGGAGGCAGGAGAACCTGTTGGAGGGTTACAATAATAGTCAAGCTTCCATATCAGAACCCGAGGGAGGGCTATGAATATACTCCAGGAGCCACAGTGCAGCTGGGTGCGCTACCTTCCCGTGCTGCCCCATGACCCCAGCCCTGAAACGCAACTGTGGAGGCAAGAGAGCAGCACCACGCTTCGACAATACTGATGCGAAACACAATAAATACTGGGGCAAACACACCAGTCAGAAATAAAGTAAATTAATAGTACAGCTTAGCTGGGATCACAAATGAATCACTCCAAAAGCAATTTTGTCCTGTTGTAAAATGAGATAAACACCTACTTGCCAGTTATTTTAGGAATAACACAAATCAGCCCATCTGTCTTAATTCAGTGGTACTCATCATACATTTTTAAAGTTATCACTTCCTGAAGAGTAATGCTATCGATGCCAACAGACACCTTAACGTTGACGGTCGATGGCATGACCCGCCATCCAGGTGCCACTTCAGAGCAGCTTGGAAACCCTGAGCTACCTGCCTTCCCCGGAAGTGATTTGTTTTCTAGAAAGCCAGAGAGCAGGGGGCCCTCAATGAGCTGGCCAGACACGGTCTTCAAATGACATTGGAGAGAGAGCTGAAGGTAGAAAGGCATTTTTTAGGAAGGAGATGCAAATGTTAGTACAGAGAACAATTTACTGCAAACTAAGTTACTAATCAATATCTGACAGTGAAACAGACTGTCCACCGCAGTTGTGAGAATCATATTCAATCCATGATGGGAGATGCCAGCAAGGGGGACTGCTCTGTTTAAACTGTATCCGTGTTTTGTATTCAGACATAAATAAGCTTGCTGATCGTATCACTGTCTCAGATTTATGGTAAACACAGGAGAGCACAAGAATTTCAGAAAACCTCCCTGGGTCTTGCAATTTCTCAGAGTAAATACTTTACACTCCCTCTTTGAATGAAAGAAAACACGAGATGAGAGTCCAGAAAACCCCTGAAGTCCGCAGTTAGGAACGCAAGGCTTCCTAGAAAATATTGGATTAGACAGCCTGAAGTTAGGGCAGCCCTGTGAAAAGATCTCAAAATATGTTTTACGACCAACACAAACTACATGCAGAATAATGACCCCCTGCTACCTAGAGTCCTACAATGGTATTTTCCACATCTTAAAGTAATCATGATGGGCATCACATAATTAACTCCCACTTAACATTACCATTCCGGGCTCTCGAGAAACTTGCCAGGTCCTCCCTCCACTAGAGTGCCAACAAAATGACTATAAATTCGTTTTTGTCACAGCAAACATGCAGAGAGGCTCCCTGCCCATCCCCTTCCCCATGGTGGTCTTCAGGCCAATATTCTCTGCCTTACTGGTTATACGATATGGATCCGGGGACTCCTGGCCTCTGCGTCTTCTGGAGAAGCCCCCACACCCCCCTAAGGCATCCGCCATTAGTTTCAAGGATACCTGGCTGCCACCTTCTCTTTTGGCAGAAGCTGTTCTGCTTCAGTGGAAGACTCCACTCCTGCCCCCCCCCTTTCTCCTTCCCTACTCCCTAATTCCCTTTCTTTGTCATTATCTCTATAGGAAAGACCAGCAATTTCCAAATAATGGCATCAAATCTGCAAAGTTGCTGAAAAGTTTTATAGAATATTAGAGGCTCATATAAGAAGAATGTGTACGTGTGTGTGTGTTTGTGTGTGTGTGTGTGTGCGTAGCCCAAATTACTAAATGTAGCATGTCTTCAGTAGGGCAACCAGCACCTTGGTTCCTTGAGCTGAGGGGCTGTGGCTCCTGTATCTGTCTGCCCCACCTCTCCCGAGGGGCCCACAGAGCTCCTTGAATAAATCAGCTAATAGCTCCCCTTGCCTCTATGAGACTGAAACCAAACCAAGGGGAGGATGTGCTCAAAGGTGTCATTGTTTTAAACCCTGGGCTGGCTATGCGCTCTTGAGCCTTCATAATGGGTCATCCCTCTCCCCACTTTACAGATAAGGAAAAGAAAAGGGAGGGTCAGAAAGGTCAGGTGAGGGGCCTGCGGGGAGTGCCTGCCCATTGTAAGTGACAGAACAAGACTTGGGTCCAGATCTGGCTGGCCCTACAACCCAGGGCAGATGCCCGCAGGGCATCATCTGACAATGACTAACTTCTCCCACTTCTGTGAGTGCTGACATAGTAATTTAAATCATTGCCCAGGCCTGGCTTCTCACCACACAGACACAATCATTTTTTACATGGGTACATTGACCAAAAAGGTCTTCTAGGTCAACAAATCAGTAATGTCCTTTGCAGTCTTAAGTTACATAAGGGACAAAATCATTTCTCTGGTTCCTTGGAGGAAACATACCTCAAATGGACTACAAGATGGGGAGTGGCCTAACTGGGATGTGTGACTTCCTGAGGACTGAGTAGAAGCCTGGGAGCAGGATGAGATGGATACTTTCCTTAGTCATCCTAGGACAAGGGAGTCGCAGAGATAGTGAGGCAGGAACTAGGTGAGTTTTTCTGGCCTTTTCCCCTGCCTGAAGATAATGTCTCAGAGGTTGTCTAGCCGTGATGGTAGGAATCCCCAAAACGTCACCCGTGTCTATCAAATAATCAGCAGAGGTGGGGAAAAGGTGGGGGGGGGGGGTCTGACAACAGTTCCGATGTTAATTATGGCTTCCTGAGGGCGGCGTTCCAGTTACATTACCTGTAACTTTCTATTCTGCAGCTCTCTCCGCTCAAGTGAATGAGCCATCACAAAAGCTGGCTGACCAGCCAATTTCTCAGATACAATTACGTTTTTATGATGAGGTTCAGGAAAGCTCAGGGCATCAGGAGGACTTCTCAGCACCACATATCACACCCAGAGCCCTTCTCTCCAGGTTCCATTTGTAAAAGGACAAGTCACCCCGAGTGGGCATTTTCCATCCTTGAACCAAACCGTGGGTCAATAGCTTCCACGCTTTCCTTTAGCACTGCCGGTGACCTCCCAAAGTCGTGGATCACAGCTGACTAAATGAACTGGATAATTAAAAGAGGGGATGAGCCATGCCTTGAGATTTTGCCTGCCTCATCAAGAACATCGTGCCCTTTTTATCAATCTACTTGGTTTTTTTGTTTTTATTTTTCCCCCTTTGAAAAATGATTAGCCTTGAGAAACTTCCTAACCATGGCACTATCCACCATCAGCTGTCATGGCCAGAGTATTTGAAAACTTTCAAATGCACCCTGTGCTTAGGAGATTTAATTAATAAAAACAGGTGGAGATGGAGGGGACTAGGAGCCTTTCTACATCATAAGCCAAAGCACCAGTTTTCTTCTGTATTTGAAGATTTTTTATGGCATCGAACTCTTTGTTGGGAAAAGGAAGAGATAGGGGTGGATCATCGTTTGATTATTAGAATTTTAGTACAATTCTCAAGAATCACATGTGATATAATATGATATCAAATATGTATTATGTATACATATATAGACACACGTACACATGTATGTGGATATATACACAATGTTACATAGCAAATACAGATAAAGATTCAACTGAATACAAACTTTAGTTCTATGACAACTCTCCTTTTCTTCCTGGAGAAAATTTCCATAATCAAGGATGCTAATTGAGCCACACCAAAATTGATATGAATGGAAGGAGTTATCCAAATACGGGTGCCATTATGAAAGGAAGGAAGGAAGAAAGGGGAGGAAAGGATGGAAGGAAGAAAATATATAAAAATCCAGTCACAGGGACGCCTGGGTGGCTCAGTCGGTTAAGCATCTGCCTTCAGCTCAGGTCATGATCCCACGGTCCTGGAATCAAGCCCTGCATCAGGCTCCCTGCTCAGTGGGAAGTCTGCTTCTCCCTCTGCCTCCGCCTGCTGCTCCCCCTGCTTATGCTCTCTCTCTCTCTGTCAAATAAATAAATAAAATCTTAAAAAAAAAAAATCCAACCTAAAGGAACAATAAGAAGCCGTATTGGACCAAATGAGTCCCCAAAAACAGAGTTAGACAAAGACTAGATTCCAAGTTAATTTCCATGCCTATAATAATAGCTCTGTAAATAATGCTTAGACCAAACACAGATTCCGCACACTGTTCTTGACTTCCTTTCACCCAAGTTATTGTATGCCTGCATTTCATTGGAATGAGCTTCCTTAGCATCCCCCCATACATATCTGTAGAGAAAGGGGTAGGTGACAGAAAGTTCAGACCACTGTCCTATAGCAGAGCCTTTTCTGTGAGGCATGCTCAGATCCCCTGTCACCTGGCAGTCTGGTGCGGTGCTTGAGAATTTAGTTCAAATTCTACCATTACAACTCAACGGCTCTGGACCAATTACTTAGCTTCCCTGTGACTCAGTTTTCCTTCTTTGTAATGAAGAAGATAATAAGAGGACATATCTCATAAGGGATGTTGTGAGAATTAAATGAATTGATAAATCTATAAAGCCCTTGGAACAGTGCCCATAAGTACTAAGTACAAAATAAATGATTATTATTATTATTATTATTATTATTATTATTACTTGGTTGCATGAGTAAATCATGGATCCTGAGAAGTTACATGTCAGTAACAGAAAGAAAAAATGCTGAACTCAGCTCCCAAAACCGGAATCAACATTCAAACTTGTCACACTGTATTAATGTGTGTAAGTGTGGACAATGATAGGAAGGAAATAAGCAAAACCAAAGCCAATAGATGTGTGAATATAGGGTTATACGTGGTTTCTACCTATATTTTCAAATTTTTCTTTAGTATCATTGTGAGATGTATAGCAATTAGAAAAACAAAACAATTCCGGTGATGGGTATTAAGGAGGGCACATATTGCATGGTGCACTGGGTGTTA
Source organism: Ursus arctos (assembly GCF_023065955.2). Classification (NCBI taxonomy): domain Eukaryota; kingdom Metazoa; phylum Chordata; class Mammalia; order Carnivora; family Ursidae; genus Ursus; species Ursus arctos. The sequence continues at coordinate 18,554,393 of NW_026623111.1, forward strand.
TACGCAAATAATGAATCATGGAACACGACATCAAAAACTAAGGATATACTGTATGGCGACTAACATAACATAATAAAAAATTATTATTAAAAATAAATTAAAAATAAATTAATTAATTAAAAACAAAACAAAACAATTCTCTTCCCCGTCCTCTCTTACAACTCTCGTCTGCCCAGGTGAGAGCCTAGATGATTTCTCCATGCCCCAAATAGGACTCTACTCCTCACCCACAAATTTGAGAAAAGAATCTGAAGTTTGGGGTAAAATAAACTAGCATCTCCCCTAACAACCAATGAAACCTCACCCAGCAAATGATAGAAAGTAACCAAATACTTCTCACCCTCTAAGAAGGTGGGCAACCCAGAATACTTCACCAGGAAGAATAGAATACTTCAATAAGGAGTCATAGGGCACCAAGTGACAGGAATTTATCATGTAAGTATGGCAACATTTTAAACGTGACTCCATATTTTAAGGACTGCTATGTTTTATACTAAGGTTAAAATGAACTTACTGGGTGTTCTAATCATTTGAAGCATATGAATATAAATGACAAGACCGCATCTAAAGGAAAAGTAGCAGGGGGTGACAGGTGAAAGATTGACTCTTCCAGATTGTAATTCTTTGTACAACCAGTGAGACTCAAGATGAGGTAATGAGGGTAACTTTAGATAACCCCTTAGTTAGAGCCAAGGGCTTCACAAACTGCTTGGTAGAGATCTACAGATGGTGCCCAACATTCCATGGGATAGGACCGAACAGCCAAAGTCTACATGCCATCACCCAGCAAATGCCTCATCATCGTAATGTCCAGAAAAATACATCTGACCAAGTCCAAGATCTCTGTGGCTTTAACGCTGTCTTGGAGAGGGTCAAAGAACAGCAGCAGGGTATACTGGAAAGAATATTAGGCTAATACTAACTAAAATAATATACTAATAATGGGTAGCATTTACTAAGAGCTTGCAATATGCAAGGGACTGTGTTTTATATGTATTACCACTTATTGCTCACAACAACCTTTGAGGTAGGTACTATTATTATCTTCATGTATAACCCAGAATCAGAGGGGCCAAAGTTCAAACGCAGGCAACCAGAGGCCAAAGACCAAGCTTTTAACAAATAACACTCACATATCTCCAGCACATCACGCTCTCAAAGTCCTCCACACACATTGTCTCAACTGAGCCCCACGATAATACCTGCCCGCTCACTAGTAAGGCAGGTGAAATCACTATCACCATTTTACAGATGGAGAAACTGAGGCTCAGAGAGATTGATTTGTTTGATGACATACAAATCAATAAAATGGCCAGACCTAATTCTGACCACAAACTGTCCCCCTAGAAATCTCCCAATCTTCCTATTATGCACCATCACCTCCAACTTACTTCATGTCTCCAGGCCTGAATTCCCTCTTCTGTAAAATAGATAACCTTTATTCTAAATCCACCTCCAGTCCTAACATTTGATGCTTACATAAATGAAAATTAACTCTTGCCACAACTTACTTGAGACCCACCAGCAGCCACTCACCACCTATGACATGTAGTCCAACCTCCCTAATCCAGGAGACTGGGCCCACTCACCTCTCCGGACTCATCTCTCAAGCAGCCATCCTGCTCCCATGCCCAGACCATGCCTCCTGAGCCAGGTGTTCTGTATTTGGTTCTCCCCCAGCCAAACATTCTCTTTGCCCAGCAAAATCTGCTGAGATTTTCTCACCTGCTTCCTGCAGGAAGTGTTCCCTGTGCCTTTCAGAGAGACCTGGCCACGTCCCTGTCTCCAGCCTCTCACCATCCTCTGTAAAGGCACCTCTTTCACTTTACTGCATTTCTTTTTTTTTTTTTCAAAGATTTTATTTATTTATTTGACAGAGAGATAGCCAACGAGAGAGGGAACACAAGCAGGGGGAGTGGGAGAGGAAGAAGCAGGCTCCCAGTGGAGGAGCCTAATGTGGGGCTCGATCCCAGGACTCTGGGATCACGCCCTGAGTCAAAGGCAGACGCTTAACCACTGTGCCACCCAGGCGCCCCTACTGCATTTCTTTACTGACCCATCTACCTCCCTCAGCTGCAGCCAGCGGCCATATGTATTGTTAGTATCTAGCACAGGGCTAGGCACACAGGGCTTGGGGGGAAACATCTGTTGAATGAGCAAAGGAAAACTTGTAGGCTGAGGAGGTATTGACAGTAGTTTTAATCTGAGCCCCAAGGTTATATCTTGCACCCAAAACATAATCCGTCGATTGCTCTAAAAGCATTAAGAACTGACTTTACTAATTCCGTCACCACCCTACCATTACAGCTAAAATCAGTCAACAAAAGATAAATGATTGTCCGAAGTGCCAAGCATTGTTCGGAGACTATACGTTGCACCAGTACATAAGGCATGGGCCCTGCTCTGGTAGAAATCACATGCTATCTGGGAAGACAGGTATGGAGCATAGGTCAGTAATGCCACTGCAATAGGACACGTGGTATGAGAAATTGTATACCGGGCCACAAAAATAAGAGAAGGTTAAGCATCCTTCTGAATATTTCCCCAACTAATAAGATTGGACAAATGGAAAGAAATCACTTACTCTGATTCTACATATTTTCTCTCTGCAATGTACATGATTACCAAACAAAATAAAACCACATTGGTTAAAACACCACAACTTAAAATACAAACCAGAGTGTGAGGTATTCCAAAGGTGACCTTGGTTCTATACTTCAAGAAGGAGTTTAATAAACCAATTCATTCATTGGAAAGAAGATCAGAAAGGAAGTTGACTCTTGCAAGCATCTTAGAAGGACCCATTTTGTACATAAACACACCTCTCATGACATAAGCAGAGACCAGCGGCTCTGATATGTGAATTATGAATCACGCCGCCAAATCATTAAGGCAAGACTCTCTAGACGGCATGGCGTAATTCTCAGGCACACTCGAAAATAATGAACCCACGTTTACGTTAAAACATGGCGTAGTTTAGGTTCTTCCGTTAGTTCACGTTGGTCTTCCTCTCATTTGTGTGAAGCATTCGCGGAGTCCTGAGGAAGACATTTTGCATGCATCATTGAATCCTTCCAATGACCCCATAAGGCTGCGCTACTAGGATCACCCCCATTTTGCAAAAGAAGAAACTGAGGCAGAGGCATGGAACATTAAACACATTCAACGCTGCGTTCTTGCAAGTGGTAGAACCAAACTTCATTCTCTAGTCTTTCTGACTCCTACATCCTCCAATAATCTCTATGCCGTATTACCCTCGTGGACCTTCACCAGATCAGAAAAAAATTCAATCCATTATCAAAATCAATTACCAAACCTTTTTTTTTTTTTTCTGTTTTATTTGTTGTTGTTGTTATTGCTTTGGACAAAGAGCTAACTGCTCTGAAGCTCTTTCTGAGGACTGCCTGGAGTCCTGATGACTTTGCTGGGACAGACAACGTGCAGTGCTCCCTCTGTAAGTAGTTAAATAGCACAGAATTCTCAAGTAATACAGCAGCTGCTAACAACGCTGTCACCGTTACATGTTTAGTCAGCATTTGTACCTCAACGACTTTCTTCTCTTGGTATGTGCTTAGGTTACCAAGAGAAAGCTAAGAGCCTGTTAATGCAAAATACATCGAATGCAAAATGTTTTCGCTCCACCCTCTGCCCTCTCGAAACTGACCTTAGCAATGGGGTCCTGGTAAACCTTCCTGTGATTTAAAGCTTGATTCCAAATCTGGTAGGGAGTTTCCCAGGTATTCACATATTAACATTTGCGGTTCAGATTTTTTTTTTCCAGACAAACAACATCCTTTCCAAGGGTTCCTCTGGTACCTTCTTCACTTGACCTACCTAATTTGGAGCAGTCCCCGGTGCCGTCTTGGTGGCAACGTTGCTCTGTGTTAGCTCATACACACGCATACATTACTGCTGACATTTAAATACATTCCTAACAGTTTGTGCGAGTACATGGTAAACAGATGCTCTGGGATTTTTTACCCATTATCAGTCATCTCTGAAGACTGCAGTCAAGTGACAGGTTTTTGAGACTTTTCGGTCTAACAGCAAGAGATTTATTTTTAATAGAATATTGATATTATGGTACAAAATGGCATTTGGTGTTTACTCCCCCCCCACCCCCCAGCGATACAGTTCAGCTTGGTGGGTTATTTTGAAGCCCTAGCACCCTCTATTCTGCTGGTCTGTTTTTTTTTTTTTCCTTTTGGGGGGAAAGTTGCAGACTTTTATGAACTCTCTGATTAAAGTACCTCCATCTGAATGCAGATTAAAAGTTCCAACACCTGAGAGCTCAAAACCAATGAATATTTATACCGAAAACCAGCAGATGAATACACTCTAAATCTTCAAATGCAAGTCTAGTCATGGGTTTTATCTTATTTTAGGACTTACTTTTTATTAAAATGAACTCTTGCATATTTACACTACAGAAATAAATGTTATTTGCAAGCACAATACAGTGGAGATCTTACAAATGCTTGCTCTGGGGAAGGCAACTTGGCTCCTCAAGCAGATTTTCTTTATTTATCAGATCTTCGTCGAAGCGGGGTGTCATTGTATGTGGTTGGCATAATTTGGGACAGCGAAAATATATTCATCTGGGGGAGATTATTCATTTAGTGGCCAAGATCACTGTGAGTCCCTCCCTAGATGGGGGATTTCATTGATATCACAATTCCCCCTTCCATTGGAAACTTCTTTCTGGACTGCTTTTCTAGAAGGTAGAGATTTGTACAAGCAAGCACAAAGGAACATTATGTGAGCAACAAGCTGATCTGTCTTCTCTGTGAGGTGGCTTCACGCACTTTGGTTTGATAGTTAATGCCCCAGTTATACTCGAGGTGTATGCCGAAATCATAATCTGCCTCCAAGAATATAATAGGAGTGAATGACCACTGGCCCTCAGAACAATTAGTTCTAGAGAATGGTTGGAGTTGCAAGGTCAGGCCAAAGTTTAATGATGCCAGGACCAGAGGCTTCTAACCTGACTCACTCAGTAACACAAGTGACAGTAAATATTGTCACCAACCAACACCACCGGACAAGTAATGACTCCAAAACATTAAAAAGTGATGATTTCAAAGATACAGAAGTGTTCCATCTTAGGATAACTAAGCTGAAGGTGAAAAATAAGCCCATTCCTTCCCTAATTCCCTTGCAACTTCTTGCTGTTCATTAAAGTGCAATAAACCCCATATAAAAAAAAGCCAAGGGGGATTATCAGAATTTAGGGAAATACAAATTTTAATTGAACCCACCATGCATCTTGAGACTTCCATGCCCTCACAGTACTGAGGACTTAGAATATGCACATTTTCCATCATGTTCCTGAACTTATTTCTTCTTTTTCATAAAGTAAGCTTAGAGATAAATGTTTACAAATCAACCCCGTCATCATTTCTTCATTTTAATGCTTAAACGCTTCATTTTGATTGCTGCCTTTTTGACATTTCACCAAGGAAATATGTTTGCGTGTTCGCAATGCCATTGAATCAGCAATTAGAACTCCATATTCCAGATGTCATGAGAGTTTTCAATGCATCTCCCAATAAAATTTATTTCTGAACTTTGGGGAAAAAAACCCACAAATGTACTTTGTATAAATTAAGCATATTATCCTTATTTTTCTAATTGCTACATTTAACACAGAGAGGGCATCTGAGTTTATTAATTCAAGGATTTCACACCATTCTACATAATATTTTTTCTTGCAATGAATACAGTTTTGATTATTTATGGGAGCAACTAAGGCATCTTGATTTGCTAATTTTTTTTCCAGTGAAACAGGAGACATGGAGGCAAATTTGTGCCATTAGCGCCGTGTTACACTCCTCATCTTTATGAGTCTGTCTTGAGCCTCGGCACTCTAGCTAGCTCAGGAAATACGCTGTCAAAAGTGGACAAAGAAAAATGGAATTCTAGGGGCACCTGGGTGGCTCAGTCGTTAAGCGTCTGCCTTTGGCCCAGGGTGTGATCCCAGAGTCCTGGGATCGGGCCCCGCATTGGGCTCCCTGCTCTGCTGGGAGCCTGCTTCTTCCTCTCCCACTCCCCCTGCTTGTGTTCCCTCTCTCACTGGCTGTCTCTCTCTGTCACATAAATAAATAAAATCTTATTTTAAAAAATGGAATTCTGGTCTCATTCCTGTCTTCATTAAGAATTCTAACTTCTTAACTCTCTTTCTACAGATCTCACATTACTCTGATTCCCCTTTAGCACATGGAGCTAGCTTGGAGGTCCGGTTTCTGTGACACCTTGGCCATCACGTGTCACCAACACCAACTGTTCCTTTTTCAGTCCTTAGTGAACTGAATATACAGTTTCCCTGCTCTTTGCAACAGACTCTAATTGACTCTTTAAAAAATACAATAAACCAAAATGGCTATACAATGTGCAATATGGCACCACCGTAATATTTAAATGGGAGAGCAGAGGTACCTCTGTTTTCCCCAGAACTCTTTTCTTCTCCAAGATTCTGTGCACCTGATTTGGAAATGCACACGCACACCAAATCATCATCCTCATTAACGTAGGAGCATAGCCAAGGGAGCAGAGTAATCCTTCCCTATGGCCCTCTTACAGGGCACGCCCATCACCACGGAGGGCCCTGGCAGACAGCTGAGCTTCCACTCCCTCCATTATTCCCGAGACAACTCTTTTGGCATATTCTCCTCTAGTAAGAAAAATGACACAATCCAGTGCACCTTCTGATGGAAGGATTTTGCTCGGTATTTACCCAGTTCTGAGGGTAACACTAGAAGAGCTTGACTCCCTGTTCTCCTTCCATCCATAGAATGTTTTGCAGATACTTCCTTCTGGCCCATCCCACCTCTTGAAAAATGTGCCTGAGCAAAAACTCATCTGTTAGTAATAGAACTGAAAAATGCCTCATTCCGGCTAGAAGTGGTATGAGAGCTGCTACTGCTCCAGCAAATTTATTTCGCCTTTCAAGGGTTTAATTGCACACAACATGGTGCAGTTTTGATTAATCCTTCAGAATTTAATATATACTCTGGGGGGGTCAATATGTTGATTCTTCATGCATCGCTATCATGGGAGTAACTGGAATGCGTTTAAACACCACAGGAGGCACACTTCTCAGACTTACCTGGTCCTGCCAAGGGTAAAAAGTGCTCATTAATGACTCCATCCAGGAGGGGAGCCAGCAGAGGGGGTGTGCTTCCTTTCTGACACTATTTCTGGTTTGCTTGGCAGGCACATTTCCCTTGGGGAGGTCCCAGGTGAGGCACACACTGGAATCTTCCAGGCTTATGCCCTGATCATTTTAATGAGAAAACAGCGTCGAAATATTGGCACCTTGCTTCTAGCCAACATATGGAGCCACTGTACAGGCACTTAATTGAACTGTTTCAAGATTATGAAGGGTAGAGTCAACCGGGTCAATGAGTGTTTATTCTGTGAACTCGGGCTATGAAGAGGTGATTCAAAGGTAATAACAAGTCCATTTGCCATTTTCACAAAGAATGATCTTTTAAATTCTAGAATCTATGTTCCTGTAGTTGGATTTCTAATGGAGTACAGGAAGACTCTGAGTTACAGTGTGTTACTAAACATGTGAACAGGCGTAATGAGATCTCATGATTTGAGTGAAGACAAGGAGACTCTTAAGTTATCTCTGGAAAGTCAGAATCAGAGGTGAAGAACCACAAGAACAGTGCTATGGAAACGCTGCACTTGTGAACTCATTGTACCAACTATTCCCCAGGAGGGAGGGCTGCTCCAACAGAAACAGAGGAAAAAAAAAAAAAGAGAGAGAGCACAATATGTAGAATCAGAGGGAGACTCAAATCTTGGTTCTGCTGTTCTGCATAAGGTAAAACAGCCTTTTCCAGCCTGTTTTCTCACCTAAATATTGTAATATTAGACCCACTTCAGGGGGGTCATGTTATGGGATGAATTGCGTCATCCCCAAAATTCATATGTTAAAGTCCTAATTCTTAGGACCTTATAATGTGACTGTATGTTGAACTAATACCTTTAGATAGGTAATTCAGATAAAATGAGGACATATGGGGGGCTCTGCTGCAATATGACTTGTGTCCTTATACAAAGAGGAGAACTGGATACAGATTCACACAGAGGAAAGACCATATGAAGACAGAGAGAAGACGGTCATCTATAAGCCAAAGAGAGAGGCCTCAGAATGAAATCAACCCTGCAGACACCTTGATCTCAAACTTCTAGCCTCCACAACTGTGAGAAAGTAAATTTCTGTTGTGTAAGCCAGCCAGTCTTTGGTCATTTGTCATGGCAGCACTGGTAAACTGATACAGATTGTTCTTCGTCTCCAGTGTTATCAGATACAATAGGTCACCATTAGTCACCAATTCTCCCCAACCCCATTCTACAGATGCACAAACAGAAACAGATCAATTAAAATGAGTTGCCTAAAGGTGATACAATAAGTGAGAAAGGAGGAAGTCACCTTTTAAAATTCAGAGACCCAGACTCCCAGTGCATGCCGGGTATTCTGCCTCCCCCCACAAGAAATGGGAGTACAGTGGGCATAAGGAATCACATCACACAAAGGGCCTACATGACATTCTTGGCTTCTGGCCAAGGGGAGTGTCATATCTTAATGTAACTTCAACATTTCTAAGCCACAAACAAGGGGTCAATGGGAGATGACTGTGTACCAGCAAGCAGCTTTTTCAAAATCCTTTCTCCAAAGTACTATCCAAACAATGAAGCAATGTCTAGTCCACCCCCCCATATAGAGACAAAACTACCTGACAGTTTTATGATGACAACGAACGCAGTTCTAACCACCACCCTCAAAAAGGACACCCAACATGACTGAAAACTTTTCCAGTCATATTCGTAGGCTGTCATGAAAGCATGTGAGAGTTTCAAGCCAATGAGAAAAGCAGGGCCCCAGGAGGCCAGGGGTAGTGTGGACGTCAGATTCTGAAACTATAACTGCCCACCCCCTGGGCTGAGTGCTCACCAGATTCAACCAGCTACGAGACATCTAAAAGTTAGAACAACAAATGCACTGCCAGGTTCCCAGTTAAGCTGCAGTCGGACAGGGACACCAAGTCATGTGCGCCCCCTCTTAATCCCCCCTGAAGGTCAGGTGATTCACCCACGACCTGAGAAACGTGCACTCTCACCCACACAGCCTGATCTAATTCGGTTTCTCTAGTTAAGTCAGGTCTCTCTCAACCTCCAATTCTTGGCATTTCTAAGAACCACAACCAAAGGGACAATTGGAAGCCATCCAATTGCAGTGAAATTAGAAGCTGCCTTCTACACCAGGGTATGCAGAACAGGGACATGTGTACTCAACATATAAGTTAAGGTCAACAAGGGAAGGAATGCTTCCTGTTCACAAATCCTTAAGGGCTGTTTGTTTTGGGGCCTCTAGTTTGTTCCTGGTGAAATCCCAAAGAATGTGCCTGGGAATACCCAGCTCAGTCACATGAAATGCATCTCTTTTGCAAATCGCTTTAGTCTTACCGGGCCTACCAGGATTCAGTTCCTGCTTCTCCTTGTTAAGAAGCAAAAAGGTAGAAATGTGCTTCTTCTCACAAAGGCAAAGGCCTCTGGCCATGAAAATGATCAGCTCTTCCTTTAGACTACCAACTCAGTTCCGCTGGAAACCAGGAGAAGTCCACCTGAAAGCAAAGGTCCTAGTGTGTGCGTGTGAATACATTTCACCCTGCCCGAAAACACAGCAGGGACTATCTATTTAGCAAGAGTATTGATTTAGAGGCTTGCTCCTTTAACCTACAAGACACTCTGTGGCCTCTCTCCAGCACCTCTTTTAACTTCTGTGTTTTGGGCCATATATTGTGATCTACTGAGGGAAGCTTGTTTCCATTAGTAACGTCTCCTTGTAAACTCCATGGGGTTCTCCAGCGCAGTTTTTCTTCCTTTGAATCGATGGTGGATGCAAAGTGGGTTAAGCTATTTCAAAAGAAGCAAGTTACTAAGTTGTTTTTCTCCACCATCAGAAACTTTTAATTACATATGTTTACTAGTGAATTTTTGCTAAATGGTTATTTTAAAAAAATCAACTGACATTAATGACTCTAAGTGTGAAATACACAGATTGCTTAAGTAAACACCCTTTCTTTTTTACAGACTGTAAGAGGAGAGAAAAATAGACTTTTGCTCTTCATTGATGAAATACTATCTAAATGGTCTCATTTAGTGAGAAACACAAAATCCCGACACGAGGGTCAGTGCCGTCGTGCTGACTTGTTTCTCGTGACCCCGGGCATACCTGAGGATTCTCACCAGTGCAGGACAGGACCTCGTGAGTCCTCTACGTGGGGTGCACTTCCTTCTTTCCCACATATTGATAAGCATTGAAGTGCAAGCATCAGGCAAACTGCACACTCAGTAACTCACAAGGGAAGTGCTCATTTGTGAGCTTAAATACTGGAACTGAGTGCACCAGAAAGGAGGTCTGTAAAACCGGTCCATTACGGCTCAATTATCCACAGGATTAAACCTTACAGGCAAAATCTCTGAAACAAGTTCATCTGAAAACCAACTGGAAGCCCCTCCAGAAACCAAACACACCAACAAAACTGGCTCACTCCTTCCGTGGAGAATGGAGAAGAGCTGGGGTATCTCCAGGTAACAAGCAGAGGGAGGCCCGTCTTCTGCCCTGCTACTCCAGAGGTCATGTGGAGAGCGTCACTCAGTCAGGAGCCAAAAACTGCCCGCGATGCCTGTCTGCCATCTGGCTGTGTGAGACATCGGACCACAAAGGCACGGGCGAGAGAATGATTCGCCCTCCGCCCGGCACCAAGGGTAAACACAAGGCATGTCATCTTCAAATGCAAAGGACACGCTCAGAGATAAAGGTGGAGACAGGTACAGATAAACTTGACTCACATTCGGGGAGGCATCCATCTTGGGTCACCTATCTGATCACGGGCCCTGTAATCACATTGCCTTGAAGCAGGAACAAGGAATTTCTTTTGTTCACAACAACGCCAAGGATCTGCGATTTCGTGGCCAGATCACTGGACAATACTATATTGAAACTTTCTGAAAATAGCACGCCCCTCAAACGTCTGTATTGCCAGAAGAGGACTGAGACAATACATTCTGCCCTCGACTTGGTCACACACCATTAACGGCTCTAGAAATTCCTGAGACGAATGCCAAGACCCCGTTGTAAGGGAAGCTGGATTATATGCCAATGGCCTAAAAATAGGATTCTGCTGACAAAAAAGGAGACAAAAAAAAGGTGAATCTCTTTCTTTATGGTCACATACCTGAGAGACGCATGACTTAGAAGGATTCTTTCAAAACCCCAGTTCCTGATGGACCTGCTTATCCTCCAAACCACTGAGACACCAGCTCTTTCAGACAAGTAGGAGACATTGTCCCCATCCCACCCAGAACCTCCCAAAAGAAAGCAAAGATAGAGTCCCATTCAAAAATGATGGAGGGTGATCTTGGCAACAGAGACTTATCTGTTTTTTTCCTTCTCTGAATCATCTTGAATAATTCTCTGTATAACAGAAGGACTAATAGGAGTTGGGAGACCTCTAGGAAGGGCTAATCCTTAACTGCAGGCTTCACAGCCATTAGAGACACCAGAAGATACAGAACCAGGATCCTCCAAGCAGTGAATTAGGGAAGAGAGATAGGGAAACAAGGGGCACGCAAAATCCCTCACACCAGTAGAACTGCTACACAAACTCTGACAAAATGCTTTCTATAATTCACAAGATGGCGGGCAGATCGACAGGGCACAAAGAGCAAGACAATGGTCAACTGGCCTCGGAGTCCACATATTCAGTCCCCTGCCTATCCTGAGTTTGCCCGTCCCTCAAGGAATGCACTACTAGAAACATCTACACAGACGTCACAGGCAGCTGTGAAGTCCCTCCAACACCTTCAGTGCTGACCTTATGCTCAAGAATTGCTGGGCTGATAAAATTTGACCCCAGATCTGGAGTTTACTAACTAGCTATGCCAAATTATACATTTCTCAGAGGAACCAGCAGGGATTCCAAGCAAAGTGGCTAGAGGAAAAGAATATGGAATCCAAAGAATTACTTTATCACGCAAAAGCAGGAGGCCCTGGGGAAAATGAGGCATGTTTCCCCCTTCCAATGCAGACTTTCTTACTACTAGCTTTCATCTCGAAATGACCACTGAGGCATCGAAAATTCAAATAAGAAACTGGCTGGCGAAGGAAAGTCGCTTGTTTTTATGGCATATCTTACTTGCTTGGAGGCAAAATCTGTTGGTGCATTTGGACTCCTGAGAGAACGGGCTGCATCTCTTGCTTCAGGATCTAAAGATGTGCCCATCTGAAGCAAAGAAAGAAACATTCAGTTTCCTTCAGTGAAAATAAGACACCACAGGTCGACAGGTTCTAAGAACAGCTACCAGGAAAAGGGACCATGCTTCTAATCAGGGCACAAAATCTGCTACCACACAGTGGCTCAAAAACCAGGACATCATGCTAAAAACGATCACCCATGAAACCAATTTATGACCCTTTCCAGAGGACCTCAAAGAACTCTTTCACATTCCTATTATTCTAACGTAAGAGAGTCAGCATGTAGTATTACATTCACTCAACGAATTAAATCATCATGGCCCACACAGTCCCACCGCCTAAAACGGATGGAGCTGAAGAAGAGTTCATTCGGCAAAGATTTACTGCGACCAACACCACTAAAGTATTCCGGGTCCTGTTCCAGGTACCAGGCAGGCAGCAAAAAGAAAACAGACCAAAATGCCCTGCTCTCATGGAGCTGACACTTCAGGAAGGGGAAAAACGGAGCACAAATTAATAAGTAAAACGTATGTTATATCAGTGATAAGTACTGTGGAGAAAAAGCAGGGAAGAGAGAAAGAAGGGTGCTAGGACAGCAATTTAAAAGGGGAAAGGGGATGTTTAGAGAAAGTCACACAAAGTGATAGTTGAACAAGACCTAAAGAAAATGAGGTCATTAGTCATGAGGGTATCCAAAGCAAGAACTTTCCAGACAGATAAAATAGGATGTGCAAAGGCCCTGAGCCTGGAGCATGCCTGAGATGGCCCAGGAACAGCAAAGAGACCTCTGTGGCTGTAATAAAGTGTTAGTATGCTTAGTAATAGCAACAGAGAGAGGAGCAAAATGGAGTGAGTAGTATGGAAGGGAAAAAGGCAAGCAAGAAAATAGTCAGCATAAACTATGTTTATTTAAAAATAGATGTATAATATGTATCTTTTAAAAATAGGAGAGAATTGGGGTGCCTGGATCGCTCAGTCAGTTAAGGGTCTGACTCTTGGTTTCGGCTCAGGTCATGATCTCTCGGCTGTGGGATCGAGCCCCACATTGGGCTCTGTGCTCAGTGTGGAGTCTGCTTCAGATTCTCTCTCCCTCTCCCTCTTACTCACTCTCTCTCTCTGTCAAATAAGTAAATAAAATCGTTAAGAAAAAATAGGAGGGGCGCCTGGGTGGCTCAGTCCTTAAGCATCTGCCTTCAGCTCAGGGCATGATCCTGGAGTTCTGGGATCGAGCCCCATATCAGGCTCCTCCGCTGGGAGCCTGCTTCTTCCTCTCCCACTCCCCCTGCTTGTGTTCCCTCTCTCGCTGGCTGTCTCTATCTCTGTCAAATAAATAAATAAAATCTTTAAAAAAAAAAAAAAAGAAAGAAAAAATAGGAGAGATTACACCAAAAATGTTAACAGTGGTTATTTTGGGGAGAAATAATGATGGAGATGAAGAAAGTGGTCTTTGTTCTCTTCTTTTTGATTCCTTCAATCATCTGTTCAGCAAATGTTTATGGAGCGTGTGCTGCGTACCAGACACTGGACAGGCAATGGTGCATAAACAGACAGAGGCTCTTCCCTCCTGAGCTGGTATTCTAATAGGAGAGAGGGATAGTATAAATCATGGGAAATAGGCAAAAAACTATTGCAAGTTGTGACATGTGCTGGGAGAAAGTGGTGAGGGAAGGTCACAGTGAGGAAGTGACTTAAGTTGAGCCCAAAAGGATCAAAAAGAGCGGATCGTGCAAGAGTAGCTGGAAGTGCTTTCTAAATGGGGGACTGGGATCTGCAAGAGCCCTAAGGCCCGAAAGAGGCCTGTTTGAGCAACGAAAATAAAGGTATAGTAAATGCAGAAATGTAAATTAGAATAGCATGAGATGGTGTGAATATGAATAACTTGTATATATATTTACAAAATATATATATTATAATGTGTATAAATATAATGTATATGTATAAACGTATCTCCCACTTTTTGAAAGCTCACGACATGCCACTTCATTTTTATTTTTATTGTTTTAAAGATTCAAAATACACTCTTTTTTTAAATTTTTTAGTTTTTTAAGCAATCTCTATACCCCCCCAAGGGGGTCAAACTCACAACCCCGAGATCAAGAGTCGCTTGTTCTACCGACTAGGCCAGGTGGCCTGCCACTTCATTTTTACCAAAGACCTACATCAGTACCTGTTTTGCTAACTGAAAGAAATACGAAGAGGGTTTTTGGTTTCACGAAAACATGTGAGAAGCAAAAATAGCTGTCAGTCTTGGTTCTATAGTCAGCCTAGCCATGGAGGTCCAAGCAGTGAGAGTGGACCCGCCCAGCTCCTTTCCCGGGCACGACATTCAGCATCTCCGCATCAAGCCACCATGGCTTTGAACTGTGTCTGTGCGCACCTGTGCTTTATCTCCATTTATTTTGTGCATCCATCAGTAAGCTGTGTCCTAAGGTATCAGAAAAGCCATTTTTGGGGGGTCTGGGAACACTCAGAATTTTTCTATATAAATTTACGGTAATTACTCCTTTACATCATTTTGGCTTATAAAAGGTTTCATAAAAATGCTCTATGTGCTTAGTTTTACATGTTCTATGACTGTGCCAAGTATTGTGATCACTTATTCATTCAACAAGCACTGGTTGAACATCTATTATGCGCAAGCAACTGTGCTAGGAATAAGGTTGTAAATAACACAGAGATGGTCCCTGCTCTCAGGAAGACTTAAGTCAAATCAGAGGTAAAGCCAGGATCTCAGAACTCCCACTTGGCATTACAGCACACTGGGGAAGAGCCAGTGATGAATTTCAGGAACCTGGCAGTCTAACTCCAAGTATGCCACAAACTTCAAGCAAAAATAGCAACTAAACTGGTTTTCTTTAGCATGCTTTTGACTGAACGAGTGTATGTGCCTTTCTCTTATTCACATTCATGTTCACGTTCAACCAGCCCTGTTGACCACATGTTTCATGCTGACACCTTGCTAAGAGGGAAAGGGATAGAGGTGGAAGAGAGTTTCCCCTGAAGGAGCTAGCAGCCATTTGATGAGTTAGACAGGCAAACAACTATAGTATACAGAGCATCCCGCAAAGTGTCTGCGCATTCAGTCTTGTGATGATTAACACGTATTTTAGCAAATGCGGTGGACAGATGTTAACTGTTTTGACTACCTCAAAGTCACGAATGTTCAAAAGCCCTCCCCAGCGCCAGCATACATGATGTATGATATTACCTTCACATCTGTGCGTATTACCATCAGGACACTCGGTAGCCTAACGAACACTCTGATGGAAGTATACACAGGTCTGCGATTAAGAAACAGGGTAAGGGGGGCACCTGGGTAGCTGAGTCAGTTAAGCGTCTGCCTTTGGCTCAGGTCATGTTCCCAGGGTCCTGGGATCGAGTCCTGCATCAGGCTCTAGGAAAGGTCTGCTTTAGAGCTTTAAGGATATCTTCCCAGGGGACGCGATGCTGGAGCTCAGTTTTAAAAGAAAGCAGGAGTTCAATGGTGCCTTGGAGTTTCCATATACAGATTTGCAAGGCCCTCAGGGACCCTTCTCTACACAGACACTGACTGTAGGTGTAGACAAGGGGACCCTGCTTCCGTCTTTAGAGAACTGCATGGAAGGGGGACTGCTGTACAAAGTAGGAGCTCCTAGGAATGGACACTGGCTTCTCCTCCTCTCAGCTCCACTTCCACCTCCTCCCTTTCTCTCTGTCCTCCTTTGAACCTTTCTTGTCACCTCATCCAGACATTAGAAGAGCCAGCATCCCCACGAAATGGATGCGCCGTTCAAATAAACGTTGGCCCTCCTCTGCTGTTGACATTTGGCAAAATAACCCGAGTGTTATTTCGCATCTCAGCCAGGGGTGTGTGTGTGTTCACTTGCAAGCTCTGTGAGGGCAATAAACATGTTTCGGGTCTTCCTTTTACTTGTAGTCTCTGCATCTTTGGGAGACAGGAATAATTAATATCTTGCACAACTGCACACTTTTCTACCCTTTCAAGTCTGTTTTGTATAAAACCTAGTGTTTATTGGATGTATATACATTCAAATATACATGCATGGGTGCCGGGGTGGCTCAGTCGGTTAAGCATCTGTCCTGGGCTCAGGTCATGATCCCAGAGTCCTGGGATCAAGTCCCACATCGGGCTTTCTGCTCAGCAGGGAGTCTGCTTCTCCCTCTCACGCTCTTTCTCTCTCTCTCAGATAAATAAATAAAATCTTTAAAAATATATACATGCATGCCAGGCACAGACCTAAGCACTTTACAAGTATTTACACACTAAATCCCCACAACTTCTCTGTTATTGGTTCCAGTTTACAGAGGAAGGAAGAGATGAAGTGTCTCGCCCAGAGTCCCTCAGCCAGTACCAGCAGCCACGATCAGCCAGCCTGGCTCCAAATCCACCTGCCTTTACAACACGGCGCCCTTCGTGCCGCCCGGCATGGTAGACAAGTCAGCTTTTGTCATCTCTACTAACACATCACGACAATTCAGCCAGTCTAAGTGTTTCTTGCCACGGTCACGCCCTCGGATCCTGAACCCACTTCCCTGAATCCTCCACCCGGTTCTTTTCTGTAAAATCCTGGTCTTCTGAAAGGATTTATGACCAGAATGACAGATGCCACCACGGAAAAGCCAAAATCTGTCCTCCCCAGCTTTGGAAATCCCATTTGTGAGAGAGGGGATGTTAAAAACTCAAGTCACTCACAGAAAGCCAAAATAATACCACATTTTCCTTAGGTTTCTAAACACCCAGTATGAGACAGCGAGAAACAGGAGGATAATTCCAGATGCATAACGAACAAATAGCAAATTTAATAGTGTGGGCCTTGTTTATACTTCTGCCATCAACTTTAATGATGAGCCTATTTATGCTAAACTTCACTACATTATCGGAGTCATTAGTGCCTGTAAGTGAGTGATAATGTGCTTGA
The DNA here is from genome assembly GCF_023065955.2 of Ursus arctos. Lineage (NCBI taxonomy): Eukaryota > Metazoa > Chordata > Mammalia > Carnivora > Ursidae > Ursus > Ursus arctos. The sequence goes on from NW_026623111.1 coordinate 18,571,583, forward strand.
AACTTCCACAAGGACATGTAGCTTTCTCCAAGCCTTACATTTCAATGTTGAGAGATGCAGGGCCAGTGAGTATTTTTGTTCCTATGCCTGGGACAACCATTTGGTATTATGCTCCAAAAAGCAGCCTAGAGGCCAAACAAGTTGGAGAATATGAGTTAAAGAGAAGTAAATAGACTCGTTTCACCTCAAAATCTCTAACATGGTAGAAGGTGTTATGTGTCCACTGAATCTCCAAGGTGGGACACAGTCTGTCAGATCTTCTGAATATTGACCAAAGAAATTTTCTTCAAAAGAAGGCCTCTCTAATTATTAGTCCATTAAAACATTAGTGTAATGAATGTTGAATAAAAAAAAAAAAACCTGTAGCAAAAGCCAATATTTGAATCATAATAAGATATAAACAGAACACACATTGGTTCATCACTTCGCATTAGCCATTGTAGGCACGGGCCGAGCAAAGTGGTCCCTAAGTACTCCTGAGGAATTCCGCGTTCCTGAGAATGCACATTTCTACAGATGTGAGGTCCTAACTGAGAAATGCTCAATAAAGTTAGAATCAAAGCTTCAACAAGGAGCCTCAAAGACTGCGTGAGTGTTTCTCCTCCATCCGTGTGAGCCAGAGGTTTTATATAACCTCAATATCCCTACACTTGGGACCACAGATTCCTTTGCCCACTGCCTAGGAAAGCCCAGCATCATTAGATCCTAAAAGGAGGTACATATTGAAAACTCCAACCAGCATCAGCATTCTTTCCGATGTTGAACCACATTATTAGGAGACAAGCTACATGAAGCCTCAATAAGGACCGAAAAATAAAGTCAGTACAATGAGCAACGCTGCACCTTAGCAGAGCTCCGAAAGGAGTAGTGGGAATGGAGCAGAGAGGCATTCGCATGCAGCAGACCTCAGCATCTTCTGACAGTGTCATCTCATCAGAAAGGCCTTCCCCTGACCATCTTGTCTGAAAAAGCACCCCCAGTGCCTCTTCAGCCCATTCCTCCATCGTGGCTTTCTGTAACACTTATTGTCTAATATTACCTTATTATTTTTCTTTCATATTACCTGTCTGCCCCTGACTAGAATATAAGTTCCATGAGCTCAGGGACAAATCCACCACATTCATCACCATACCCCCTCCCCGCCCACCTGGAACAATGCTTGTCACAGAGTAACCATGCAATAAATCCTCGCTGAGCCCTGAATGAGTGTTCTGCTTTGGGGAAACTTTGATTCAGGTAGCAGGTACCCTGTCTCGGGTGGAGGCAGCCTGGGTTTAATCTCCTGTGCTACCCTGACACATCTGTCCGTCCTCCTTACACTCCTATCAGCTGCAACCTAACCCAGGGCAAGAGAAGGAAGAAAAAGAGGTCTGGGGGAAGAAGGCAGAGCTCGGGCATAGAGCATCACCTGTGTCTTTGGGCTCATATGCTAACCAGAAGGTCAGGCTCTTCAAGAAAGACTCAACAGGAACCGTTTCTTAGCTTCTTGTACCAGAGTAGACAATCCGAGCGTTTGTACCAGCACTCTGGGCACAGGGGCATGTCAAAGCCTTTGAACGCTTTGAGAATAGAGGACCCTTCTTTGTGACTTTTCTTGCACTGGACATATTTTATGGCCTGCCCTGATCATAGCCCCTTCTGAAGAAACTGAATAATTCAAACACCCTGGTAGGGCCACCTGCCCCCTTACCCAATCTCGTCCACAAGGTCACAGCTAGCCAATCCCTCACTGACCAGTGGCCAGTCAGCTCAAATTCTCCCAAGAGAATATCTAAGAGTCACAGAGACCATCATCCCTTGGCCATGGGTCACAGAACTGTGAGGTCTTAACAAGTCAGGGCATGCAGCCATATAAGCCCATAAAGGAGCAGAAGGAAACCGATCAAAGCACAGTCAGCTGGAGAGAAGCAGGAAAGAGATGCTGTGTGGCGTCCGTAGTCAAGAAGCACAAGAAGCCAGGCCCCACCGTCTTCGAGACTCGAAAGATGCTCTCACTCCTAGCAGACACCAGATTCCAACTTGCCCAAGGTCTGAGTGGTTTTCATTCCCACATGGGTGAGTCTGCCCCCCAAATGCGCCCCCTTCACTGCATTAGTCTGTGCGGCTTTTCCTATTTCACAACCAAATATACTCTTGGGGCTAAAACACATTGGAATTCATGATTGGCAACTTGTTCTTTATCTGTACTCTCAGGGCTATCTACAGAAATTCTGTTTTCCCCCCTTTCTGTATGGCCCTGCTCAAAACCTTCCTGCTCTTGAAAGTCTTCCTTGAGCCCCAGCAAAATGCTCACCCCCCCCCCCCACAAAATCGGCCATAATCTCGCACCCCACGTGGTACCTACCGAAGCTCCTTCTCCACGTGTTGAGCGTCTACCTTGGGCTCTGTCAGCTTCTGGATACGCGACGGTCAGGGCGACAGGGTCTCTGACCTCGAGGAGCAACTAGCAAGATGACAAGAAACTAGCACACAACATACGTTGCAGCACAAAGGGTGAAGAACTAAACAGAGCAACGAATGGGCAGGGAGCCCTGATTTATGGAGGTTTGGGGTCAGAAATGGTACTTCTGTATCTGTGAGAAATCCCAAGTTCAAACAGGCTACGTCAGTGGGAAAAATTATTTGCTCGCCATATCAAAGCTATGGGAGTACGTACAATACAGGAAAAAAAATGTTCTTAGAACTGCTTCTGCCGTGTAGACATGGACATGATGAAGAACACTTCCTCTTCATAAGTGAGGCCAGTCACCAATAGTAGCTGAGACCACCCATTAATGACATAGACTAAATGCCTCTCTAAATGCAGTGTAAACACATGTGCTCGATTTATCAGGCAAAACTGTTATCATGCTCGGTAGCATCAAAGACCGCATTCAGATCATGCTGTGTCCAAATATTAATCTCCGGCTGATTTTCCTTTTCACTATCCCCATTAAAATTATTACCACACTTCTCTTGACATGGGGGAGAAAGCACACTTGAATGAATGACAAAAATAAAATTGACAAAATACAAAGAGAATGCTTACAACTGCAAGGAATTAAAGGATAAAATAGTTCTGATCAAGATTCCTCTATATGAGCACAGTAATTACTAGCTCTATCTATCTTGCATGGTAAATCAAGAATAATGAAGACATGCCACCTGTATGTATTTCCATAATTCATTATTTGCTCCTACAGCCAATATTTCTTTTTTTTCTTTTTTTTCTATAATTTTTATTTTGTTATGTTAGTCACCATACAGTACATCCCCAGTTTTTGATGCAATGTTCCATGATTCATTATTTGCGTATAACACCCAGGGCACCAGACAAAACCAAGGTAAGCAGTATTAATGAGTTGTTGGATTTAGAAGTTTTAAAAAGATTTTAATATCTAGCATCTTTCATGACAATCTGCTAATAAAAAAGTAAGTTAGCAGTAAAAAGACAGAACCTGTGTCTATAGAATTAGGCTGGAGTTCAAGCAACAAGGCCTGTTGCATTACCATTTTTATTACTAATTTGCTCTGTTCACTTAAGGAATCAATTTGCTGCCATTAAAGGCTTGGATTTCATATATTTTACAATTTACACACATTTTCTGATGTGAATGAGCTACGCAGTTCGTAAGAGCTCAGACAAGCTGCCCTCTGATGGTCCAATAGCTGCACATGTTCTTAAAATGTGTTTGTAAGTAGAACAGAAGTGCCGTGATGCCTACCACTCAATAAACAGGAAAAAATACTAGGCCGTGTGGAAGCTCTGTTCAGCAGTTATATGTATTTATAGATCCTCCCACAATAAGCCAGTTATGAAATAATAGAAATTAAGAGGCGCCTTCCTGGACTTGACTGTTTTCACCTAAATCTAAATCTAATTTTTCCCTAACTTACGGTAAACCTCATGGGAGAAGTTGAGCTTCATCGATTTGGAATAGGATGGATGACTATCCTTCCGCAACCCTTCAGGAAGGTGGAGTGGGCCCAACTCTGGGGGGGAAAAAAAGAGTTTTTACAGATCATAGTAAATCAATAACTCATAGACAGTAGGACAGATACAGAATATCCTTACTGAAGATGAAAAACAAATTGTGCATTGCAATCTTTAATCAATAAAGAGCTAACAAATCAGCAGGGCAGACAAGATGAGTCTTATTTCATCCTCAGTCACGAACTGAAGAGGTACACCGGGGTGTGTTCTGTGGTTAAAAATTGCTCCCAGGATGGGGTGCTTGTGAGCTACTGAGTAAGAAGGTCAGTGCAGACCAACGGCTGTGGGCTTTGCGACGAGAAAGGACAAGTGGGTGGGGACATAAAAGGGCGCTCTACATAAATGTCAATTAATGTATTATTCTTCTACAAACTTCCCGTAGCAGGGACTGTGGTGGCTTTGAAGCCTCTGTTCTTCCCGTGGGAGCAAGAATGAGCCCTCTTGCTTTAGCTTTTGATTAAATGATGTTCAGAAGAAAACCTATCAACATAGACTAAACCGTTCACGTTTAAACCAGAGGGCTTCACTCACCCCAATTAGCCCATCTCCTTTGAAATGTTACCAAGAGGTCCTTTCTTTTCTCGTGCCAGTTAACTCCAAAAGGTTGTTGTTGGAGTGGAGCTCCTCAATTGCACACAGGAGACGGGCTCATCGTAGCCATCTTTGGAGTGCCAAAAGCACTGGGGCTTACGTGAGTGATGCTCATTTTAGAGATGAAGACTCTGACGGTCAGAAAGGTACCGTGACATGCCCATGCTCATGCAACTGAAAGAGACAAGGCTGGGACTCACGTCAGGTCAGTCTGATTCCAAAACCCATCACCCTATGCATTACGCTGTGGCTGGGGACCAGCAGCCACAATGCCCCTATCTGATTTCCCGTGCCTCCCCACATACCCTCTCCTCTCTAGCCTCATGTATCTCCTTCATGTCCCAAACGTGCCTCATAATCTGCCACATGCACTTTTGCACATGTGGTTTCCTGGTTCTGGGATCCCCTCCGCTTTTTAAAGTCTACCACTCCTCAAGGTCCTTCTGTAGCCCTGTGTCCCCTAAATGCCTCTTGTCTCTTGTTGCTTCCAACAAGGCATTTCCACTGCGTGTAACGTCGGTTACCATTTCACGTTTCTCTAATTTACTTCTCCTTCCTGCCACCAGTCGTGTGTTGCCTGTGGGCAGAAACTATGCCTAGTGTCTCAGTCAGCTTGGGCTGCTATAACAAAATGCCGTAGACTGGGTAGCTTAACAATAGAAATTTCTTTCTCCCCCTTTTGGAGGCTGGAAGTCCAAGATCAAGGCACTGGTAGATTCAGTTCTTGGTGAGGGCCCTCTTCCTGGTTGGTAGATGGCTGCCTTCTTGCTGCAACCTCACATGACAGAGAGAGGGCTCCAGTCTCTTCCTCTCTTTTAAGGACACTAATCCCATCATGAGGGCTCGACCCTCATGACCTCATCTAAGCCTGATCACATCCCAAAGAGCTCACCTCTGAATACCGTCACGTTGGCAATTTAGGCCTTCAATGTATGAATTTTGGAGGACTATCTGTCCACAGCACCTAGCTATCTATCAGCACATATTTTTGTGCCAAGCTTTTTGTATTGATTAGATGTATTAATTCACTTATTCACCACAATAATCCTATGAATAGGGTTATTATCTATTACTAGTACTATCCCTATCTTACAGATGGGGATGTGAAGGCACAGAGTGGTTAATAACACAGCCTAACATCATGCAGCTATTGACTGAACACAGGCCTCACAGCTTCGGGGGTGACTCTCTCAACTCTGACGCCATGGCATCCTCTAAAAGAGCACCCAGCAAAGTGCCTCAGACATAGACAGAAACAGATAAATAATTGCAGAGTAGTTAGAATCATCAAATTCAATCAAACTCAGAGTCTGTGGTGGCAGGGAGCATCTGGTTCATTTGTTTAAACAATAAGGCACAGGGAGGGGAAATGCATGGCTTAGTGCCAGAGCCTGTCTTTTGTTGAGGAAACCCAAGAAGAAAAGCATTGCTCTTCAACTGAGAGAATTGCTGGATGCTTCAAGGTTTTTCTTTCTTCTTTTTAAGCCACTTCCACCCAAAAACATAAAGATAAATTTTAAAAGACGCTTTTCGTTAACTACAAAGGCCTCGTAACTGTCTCAGTTTTCTATCTGTACTTACATCTTAAACAACAACAAAAAAAAGGCAGCACTAAGGGCAAACTATTTCCTGGGTTGGTATTAAAATCAATGAAACTCTGAAAGTCAGCCTTCCGTTCATGCAAACGTTTATGGAGCACCTGAAATGTGTGAGGCAGTGCGAGTTATCATGGGACAGCAAGATGTAAGTCAACATCCACGGAGAGGGAGACTAGTGTTTCACACAATGCGAAGGATCCCACCACCATGTGGAAAATATACATAAGGAGTTATGGGAGCGCACAGAAAAATCAGGGATTGAGTTGGGGCTTTGAGGTTGAGAAGAGTTAGGAGCTATGTTTGTCTAACGCTACGACGTGAAATGCAACAGAGCCTATGTTGAAATATTTAATCATTTGCCATTTATTATTTATTATTATTGTTGTTATTATTTTTTTATAATAATATTTTTTATTATATTATGTTAGTCACCATACAGTTATTATTATTAGTCGTAGCTAGGAAGTACCTTCCCATGAAAACAAAGGCAGGAGCTAAAGTCATTAGTTAAGTCCTCACCAAGCATTCCTACAGTTAACTGTGGAGGTTACAACACTCCTACCCTAACTCTAGCTCTTCAATGAATAAATGTCTATTTACATATCACAAATAAGGTGGAATTTCTCAAATCTCACCTTGTTTGCCACTCGGCAACACTTCCATGTGCTAACACTCTGTTCAAGACAGAAGACATTAATTAAATAATTAGCCTTGAGCTCAGACATGTAAACAAACACAATTCATGAATTTGTTAATTGTTCTTCCCTGCTGTGGACATGAGCTATTGTTAGCAACAGTAATAATAGCACTGACTCTGTTTTCAGAGAGGCACTTGGGATACAGGAGACAAAATGAGCTCTGATGGGAAGGAGGCACTGAAGAGGCACACAGAGTGTTTGCAAACACTGACTGTGGGGTTGTTCAGGTCATATGCCCACATGGAAAAGAAACAGGAATCTAGTCGATGAATTTCAGAATTTGCACCAAACACTAAGAATTCAATTCTTTTTGCCATGTTCCCATCTCTCAGAAATAAAAATCATTCAGATAAGATCTCAAAAAAATGACAGGCTTTGAAAAAAATACCAAGCATTAGCACCTCCCCTTCTTTCAGTAATCAAAAGATTTGATCTGAATAAAAATGACACTAGATAGTACAGATTAGTGTTCCGATATTCCTCCAAGATTTCTTTATAAATGAAGTATAAATAGCAATTATCAACAGACATGTGTACACTGGGCATGAAAGACAGACGCTGGTTGACAACGGATTTCCAATAGGAAACCTTGAGGATAACTAGAAAGCACACCAAAATATCTTTCTGCTGTTTATTAACATGTCAATCACTGCTTAGCCCATAAAAATTTCATAAAATACCATACACATTTCCCTAAGTTCTTCATTCACATGAAAACCTAATGATATTATTTTTCATGCCATGTTAATGGGGGTGGATGGTGACTCTGCTGATGAATGGAAGTGGTATGATCTGATTTTCATGGGCTGGGCTATAGAATTTCTATCACTACAAGCCTAGAAACAAGATCAAATTGAAATCAAACTGGGCCATTGGTCCCAGAGAGGAATGTTAAGCTTACAAAACAAAAACAGATTCCTCCAAAGACTAGGGCGGGGGTGAGGATAACAGTAGAGAACATATGTGAAAGGGGGAAAAGGAGAAGTGAGTAGAGGACAAATTATCTTGGAAAAGCCAGATGTTCTCACAAAGAAAGAGAAAGGATCATGAGGCAGAGAAAGGAACCCACAAACCCAAATTCAGGAACCAGCTTTCCCATTAAGACGCTTGAAAGTAATAAATGCTGTTAGTTTTAATTTTCTTCAAACTTCAAGACCCAGTTTGAATTCCATCTCCTCCAAGAAGTTGCCCAGCATCACCAGCTGCAAGATGTATGCCCCCTCATCCTGCGAAGTCATAAGCTGTATTCCACCACAGTGATTAATGTGTCTGTATTGACTCTCCAGCCAGACCCATGAGCTTCTACAAGGCAAGAGCTAGGCTTCACACTCTTCAAATTCGCTATGGGACCTGGACGTGCCATACCTCATACAACAGATGCTCAAAAAAATTCCTGTCAAATAAATTAATCAAGCCAGTGACTTTCTTCTAATATTCACAGACTCTGAACATTTTTAGTGTCTGACTGGCAAAGCTTAAAAAAAATTGCAAGAAACTTGGGGCAGATGCTATGGGAAGAGTCTTCTGCAAGTTGTGGTGGTCTGGCACTTGACTAAAACTTAAAACACATGGCCAGCCAACCTGATGAAAGAATTCCTCTCTGTCTTCTAGTATCAAATGTTCCCATTGACTTCAAGCCAGGTGAAGTGCATGCCCCTTTCTGGTCACATTCAAGATGGCAATCAAATTATCCAACCTTAAGTGAATAAGTGAGTGAATGAATAAACAGGCCCTGGGAGCTGGGAACTCTAAAGGAGTGAAGCTCTTATCTCTGCCCTCATGAAGTCCACAATCCCCCATTCAACATAAAGCAAGACACAGACATAAAAACCAATATTATAAAAGCCAGCGTAAGATTAAGTCCCAAAGAAGAAAAGAATGACGTGACTCAAATAAAAGAGAGATTTAACAGGTCAGGGCACTAGGAAAAGCCGTTGTAGTAGTTGCTAAGTCTTGAGCTAAGCCTTAAGAAATGTATCAGATGCCCATCCATCAAGTGGAAAGCAAGGGTGTCCCAAGCCAAAAAAGCAAGAACCAGTATGATGTAGTAAAAGAGCCTAGACTTTGCTCAGATCTATGGTCTAGTCTGAGGTCAGCCGCTTATAAGATGGGTGACCTTGCGTGAATTGTGCTCTTCTTTGAACCCCCGTTTATCTATAGATAGGAAGATCACCGCTAACCTCAACGGACTCTTGCATTAAATGTGATCCTGTATTTGAAATTGCCTGGCAAAATATTTTGCAAAGCTAAAGCCCTAAAGTTGCATTTGAGAAATAAATCAATCAATGAAGTATTTGCAAAAGGGACATATCACGGACCCAACATTTACTACCAAAAATACAAAGAGAATATGAGCAATCCGCGTATTTCGCTTCCCATGCCCTCATGAAGCTTATAGTCCAGTTTTCAGCACACGAACACCAAGGCAAGTGTGGCCCAGGGCTCAATGGAAACCAGGGTGACCAATCATCCAGGTCTGACCCAGACTGAGCAAGTTCCCAGGATGTGGACAAACCGTCAGGAGCTGGTCACCCTCTTGGAGAAGTGCAAGTCACGAGCTTCACAAGAGCTCCACGAAAGGAGCTAGCCCTAAGACCCGGATAATGGGATGAGAATCCGTGCAAAATAAGGAATTTTTAGACCTCTGCATCCAGCTTCTCTTTCTTTCTATTCTCAGGGTGCTGAACATTTTTTTTGAAAGGAGATCCACTCACCTTAAAACTCAAATTTAAATAGGACCCTGAGCTTTGAATATGAAACCTGGAGTTCAGGTTCTGTTGGGTAGAGGCAAACGCTGTTTTTCTCATTTTGAAGATGGATAAACTGAGCTCCACAGACAGGCTAAACAACTTGTTCAAATCAGCAACACAGCTGGAAATAAAACCCAGTTTCTTTACCTCCTGGTTCAGTATGTATTTTGGGATATATAACATAGGCTTCAAACAGTGTTTAAGTTCTATTTAACCTTAGTGGGGAATATTCCAATTAGCATATCCACCCCCGGGGTGTTTCTCCCAGTTGAAATTTTCTTCCTTTTTCGTAATGTGAAGGAGACACTCTTCCCACCCCCTACCTCTTTTATTTATTTATTTTTTTCTTACTAAAGCTGGCAAATCTTAGTTGCTTCTTTGGCTTTCTGCTCAATTCGACTCAAGAGAAGCTTGAAATGTATTCCATTTTTTGTAACAGTTAGGAAGGGACTGTTAAGGGGTGGGGAAGATCAATCACTTGTGAAAAATGTTAGGTGTCCCATTATGGTATGATAAGTTCAGCTGCACAGCATATGCATTTTTTTGCTCTCTGAATAAATGGCAGAAGTCAGTTCCCCATAAATTCAAAATGTATATTAGAACATGAAATCATATTTTAAGTGGATTTCACATATTGCTTCTCTTCATCATTCTAAATACCAAAGATTAAGCTTGCCACTCACTCTTGCAGTCTTTTCTCTGTGCGTTTTTGTTGTTGTTGTTGTTTTTGTTTTGTTCTGTTTTTACTTTTGCTTAATCAAATGTGAATAGTGGTTGATGGCCTTTATTGCTCAAAGCTACCCGATAAGGAAGGCAGAAAATGACCTCTATCTACTCCCTCCATTCCAACCAACATTTATTTGCATTATGACTGTTTCTGGCCTCTTTCAAAATGGTGCTGTTACCCAAATGGCAAAGCCGACCCCAAATACCTTTTCACTGAGCAATCCACAGTCCCTACCCTGCTGCTCCTTTGATACAGAATATTCTCTTATTCCCCCTCCATTTAATTTTAACTTCTTCAAGGATCCCACAGACAAGATACTCCCAGGGTGAAGAACACAGATGCTGGAAGCAAGATCTCTGAGCCCCACATCTGTCACTTCTGTTACCTTGGCAAGTCACTTGATCTCTGTGTTTTAACTTCTATAAAATGAAAGGTAGCTGGTTCCTTTGACCATCATCAGTATTGTTCCCAGGAAAAGTCTCTAACAGACTCCCAGCCCCAAATGGGTCCATCACTCTGCAATTACAATCCAGCCCTCAGTGTCTTTAATCCTTTGTTTCTTTTCCCCTTTCCAATTGATCCGCAAAGCTTACCATCTTCTCATGGCATTGCTCACTGTGGGGGCTCCTTCTCAAGCTCCTTTGCAGGCTTCTTGCCCCCTTCCCTTAAACATCTTCTCAGCTCTATCTTCGTTCTCCTCTAGAAAATCTCACCTGAGTTTGAAATCATATCCCAAATTTAAACCTTTAACTGGGACTTTTCCTATGAACTCCTGACTCACATATGAGCCATCTGTTCCCCCCACCACTTGGACACCTGACCACAGATGTCTCCCTGCATGCACTCCTCCCAACTCCTTTCTACCTCAGTGAGTGCATGACCACCCATTCTGCCTCAGAGTGAGCCTTCATTTCTCTCTTTCCTTCCCCCTCCCAAGGTCTCCACCTCCAAAATCTTCCCTGATCTGACCACATCTCTCCATTTCTATCGTGCCACTATAGATCTGGTTAGGATCTCTGTGGCAGCCTTCTAAGTGGTTCCCCTGATTGCATTCCTGGCCATTACCCCCACAATCTTCTCTCTACTCTGTGGCCAAAGAAATCAGGAAAAAATAAAAAGCATGTTAGATTTTATCACTCACCAGTTTCATGACCCACTCTCCTCCACTGGTTTCCTTTTACATTTCAAATAAACTATTTCCCTTCTTCCTGGCCTTGTCAGTGTCCACCATAACCTAGCCCCTGCCCACCTCTCCACTTTCCTTCCCATACTCTCCCGACATTTCTTATACTCTCCACCTCTTTCTGTTCTGTGAATAGTCCAAGCTCATCTCTACCTTAAGGCCTACACAAGTGCTGATGCCTCTGACCAGAATGTTCTCTCTCCCCTCCCACCACTCAGGTCTCTGCTCAGTAGGAACCTTCCCTACTGTTCTACCTACAATAGCTTCATTGTCGGTCACTATCTCATTAGCCTGCTTTATTTTTGTGATAGACTTCATCACTATCTGAAATATTATTTCTTTGTTACCTGTTTATTATTTGTCTCCCACCAAATTCTGTGACAGCAGGCACTTTGTCTGGTTCATAGTCCCACTTTCAATATTTGAAAAAGAGCAGGCACAAGGTAGATTATTCATAAATATTTGCTGAATGAATGAATGAATGAATAACAAATGTTTAAAATCTCTTAATACCCTGAACTCATCCACATTACATTGGTGAGATGTTTTGCAGGCCTAGATAATTATATTGTAATTAGTCTGAGAGAAAGGCATTTAAGTTGTAAGTTAACGAGCAGATGAATGAGTGTTCTGAGGACACTGACCACTTGTTATCTGCAGAGTGGAATAAATGAGCAGAAGCTGGCTGAAATTGGTGTGGGACAGCTTGACTGGATGTAAGGAAAATCTTTTGGATTTTGAGGGTCGTGGATAATTGAGAGAGGCTACAAAGAAAAGCACCAGCCCTTGATTCCTAAAGCACTTGACAAACAGTACCCAATGATTTGCCTTAGATGCTCAACAGTTAATTTACTGTCATTACTAATAGGTTATATAACCTAGAACATACACAGTCTGTCACCTAGTCTAAAAATGTGCATTTTCCCACTTTCCGTCTCTGATATCAGAATGTATCCTACGATTGATTAGTGCATGATAGGTAAATTGGCAGCATCTTTTCTTAGTGACAGAAAATAATGGTACTTAATATACGGCATCTTAGACTCAATAAAATATAGTAATTTATTATAATTTACACTCATTAAATGCTGGCTTTAGGTGAGTATTTACAAATGTTATATTAATCCTCACAACAGCCTATAGGATAGGTAACATTAGGCCTATTTTATAAATAAGAAACTAAGGAACATGGAGATTAAGTAACTTTCTAAAGTCATAGAGATTCCAAGTGATTGACCCCAGAATTTAATCCAGGTCTACCTGAACTCCAAACCGATTCTCGTCACCGTTCTGCTACAATAATGATCAATCGTTAAATTAAATTAGGTTCTGTACATAAAATACAAAATGCCCATCACAAATGAGTCACATAGCAGGTGTTCGATTCATGTAAGTTCCCTTCCTCTCTACTTCTTTACATTTGCCTGAATGTGAGAGCATGAACCGTGCTCTGATTCCATGATTTATGTAAAACCTCTTAGAGGGCAAGCTTTGGCAGTCAGAGTTTGAGGTCTGGCTTTTTGAAAAGATCAGAGCCCATATCAAAGGCAGCAAGTTAGCTCGGAAATCAGTGGGACCATATAATGATCAGGCTGCCGAAAGACCACTCCCTGATGAACAGGGGAGAGCAGAACAGCCAAATCAACTCCCCGCCTCAGTCTTGACTCAGAGGACGCTAATGAGATTAGACTTTGGGAAGCAGATGGGTTGATTGTTCTAGAAAGAGCAAGGGAAGTAGAGCACAGTGGGAAATGCATTGGTTTTCAAGGCTGACATTCTTGGACTCAAACCCCAGCTCTCCTTAACATCTTTGGACCTTAGTTTTCTCATCTCTAAATTAAAGGAGGTGCTATTCCTCTGCAGGCTTGCAGAAATGATGTGTTTCGTTCACAAATATTTATTGAGCACTTTCTATGTTCATTGGTATGCAGAACTGAGACGAACAAATAAACATCCCTGCCGTCATCTGGCTTACATTTTAGCAACTAGTGCTAACGGATGCGGAGTGCAAATCACTTGGTGATTCATAATAGTCATTATGTAAGCAATTAAGTGAAAGGATTCACATCAAATACTATGATTTGAACTGGTGTCACGTTGAAAATTGCCCAGAAATTCTTCATAAAGCACTAAAGGTTCTACCTTGGGGCCTTCATGCCAGGATCTCCTCTGCTAAGGACTTTCTTGGCCAAGATCATCATATGTCTACCTCTTCATCGTGCCGTATTCAGTCCAATGTCACCTCTCAAAGAGGAGATGCTGTCTAAACCAGCCTCTTCCTCCCTGCCTGGCCCCAGGTCTCTATTACCCCACCTTAGTTATTTGCTTCTAACTTTTCACCACAGTCTGGTATTTTATTTTTTAAACGTGTTTGCTTGTTTTCTTATTCATTATCCTATCCTCCATGAGAATGTAAGCTCCCAAAGCATAGGGACCCCTGCTCTTTGTGCCTAGAACAGGTCCTGGTACTTAATAGTTGCATGAATGAACACCAGCGATATCAGCTACAACTAATAAACCCAACGGTTAAGTTGGGGATCCCCTGAAGAAAACATCCAAATTTTTGTCACCAGTAGCCAATGTGATGCACAGTTGGCAAAGAAAGCTTACAGGGGCTGGCTCCCAGATTCTGGAAAGACAAATCACTCCATTTTATTCTGAGACCTGCAAACCTTAGAATCAAAGTTTTCAGATCACTGAACACTGAAGACAACAAAACCAATGGGAGAATAGGAATAGAATTGAGGTAAGAGGCAATGAATTCAGGTCTACTTGACCAGGGAACTCCTCTGAGAAGGCAAGCATGGGACTTAGGAGAAATGAATCCATATGGTTTATTTAGTCTCAAAAAAGACTTCGGACAATATTTCAAATCCACAGACATTAAAACACTAAGCCATGCTGGGATTGTGGAAACTAGCCTGACAACAGAAGGGGATCAATGAACCAACAAGAAATTTATTGAACGTGTACTATATACCTAACCTATGTCAGGTGAGTTGGCATAAAGATACGACAGAGCGCAACAAGAGGGAGCCCCAGTGGCTACAGTGATATTGGCCTTCTGTGATCCTTTTATAAATGATCTAAATAGAAGCACGCATGCAATTCTCCAGCTCTGCTGAGCAAAACAAACTCTTCAGGTTAATAAAATGTTGAGCTGATTGAATAAAGGGGCAGGAAGAGTTCACAATGTTACCCGATGCGCAGAGGAATAACAAAGGAGTAGCTTTGTGAGTGCTGAACTGGTAGGAGCCCCCCAGGGAGAATAAACTGAAAGGGTATGAAGGGCAAGGGCCCTCTCTATCTCGTCTGTCACTGCATGCCCAGGTCTAGACCACGGCTAGCATATGACAGACACTAATTTTGTGAAAAAGAGGAGTGACCGCACTGGGCAGCTAAGATGTGCCTTGCGTTGCGTTTCAAGGCACTGTGGGGGAGGGGTATTGGATGACAGCAGGCGGAGCTAAAAGCGTGCTCATGGCCAGCCTCATTTCTTCATTCCTGAGACCTGAGCAGACCACGGGTTGTTTGCTGAGAACAACAGTCCACACCCCTGATTCTTATGACAAAGGGGAAGAAGTGGGACAGGGGGAAGAAAGTAGGTAACTTTCATCATGGACGAAATGGCCAACATGAGAAGCCTTTGTCAGATGAGAACATTTAGAAACTCAAGGCTCCCCTGCTTCCCTTGGCTTAGCAATGCAAGACCCGAACAGCAAAGGATTTTCTTTGTTGCATGATCTAAAATAAACATTTGACAAGCTTGATATCGCTGGGCTTTCATATTATACCACTTTGTCACGGGAGCTCAGCAGTGACACTGTTTGTGGTCTAATTTCTTAACTTCAAGGGGCTCCCTAGACAGAAACCTGAAACTTCACAACAGCATGAGAGAAGAAAAAGCAAAACTGTTTCATCAGAAATGGGCTTTTGAGAATCTCTGGCTCTGTCAAATGTTCTCCCTCCTAATGCCAAAACCAGGTGTTCACCGGGAGGAGTAGCTGTGGAAGACATGGCAGGAGGTGGCAAGGATGTTTTAACCAGGGCATCTTGCTGTGCCTTAGAGGGAAAACTCAATGTGGGAACGGAGCCAAATCTTCCTACCTGCCTAGGGGAAGGCAATGACAGGAAAGGTGTGGGTGTGGACCCTCAAACATGGGGGGGGGGGCTGTAGGAAGAGGGATCTGTCGAAGCACTAGAGCTCTGCTAGCTGACCCTAAAGAAGAGAGAGCATCATTCAGAATTGCAATGGTCAGGAAGGAACATAGCATTATTAAAAGACCCAGGTCCTCTCTCAGCAAACAAATCTAAGACATCAGAATCCCAATGACTATATTCAAGAGTCCCTCTTCTCAGGACTGGCCACAGGCTCTCACACATCTGAGCTTTGCTCATACTTCTTCATTCTAATGTGCTCCCACCTTGAAGGTCCAACTCAACACAATTCCATCCCCACCTTCGAGATCCAGATCAGATTCCATGCAAAGGGAACCCCGGCTTTGGAGTAAAGCACATTTGGAATCTACTGCCAGATGAGATGTGTGTCTTTGGAAAGCCACTGAACTCTCATGAACCAGCTTCCTCACCTCCAAAACGAAGCCAACAGGATCTATCTCATTTATGCGGTTGGAGTGAAATACCACGACAGAATTATTAGAAAAGGGAAACGGAGGCCAGAGAGGTAGCAAATTATAAATCAGCACTACAATGGGGGGGGGTTGATTAAGTTGGGGATAAAATACGAAGGAATAGCTAAGGGAAAGAGGCAGTTTGCAGAGGTACAGATGGTAAATTCGGAGGTCGGAGAAGGGATTGGCAGGGAGCTATCGTGTCACTGAGTGCCAGCCACTGCACAGGGCCCTGGGAGATGCAGAGGTGAACAAAAATGATATGACCCATTCGCTCATGAAGCTTCCAATTTAATGAAAAGGAATGGGCTTTGGAGCCGGGCCCATCTGGGAGCGAATTCCAGCTCAGCCATATTTTAGCAATTGGTCTTGGGCAAGTGATTCAACCTCACCAAAGCTAGTTCCTTAGCTATAAAATGAGGTTAATATTAGCTACCTCACAGTGTTCTTGTAAAGATTAAGGCGGATACATGCGTAGAGAGCCTTTCCTATAGGTGAGGGCTCTCACGAAGCGGACCTCCTTTATTTCCTTTTTACTGGGGTTTTCTGCCACGCCAGAAATGCCTAAGAGTTGTGTTTCCTCTAAATGTAATAACAGAAGATTTGTGCAAAACAGACACCAAGTGTATTTTTTTCCACCTCTCCATCCAAAAAATAATAGTTTACAAACTGTTGCCATACGTGTGTTGTTTTGGGTGAACATCATGGCTCTTCTACAATATTCTTTATTTCTTTTTGAAAAATAAAAGATCTAATGATTTGAATGCTTCCGCCACCCCATGATCAACAGCAATGCTGATTTGTATATGTTTCCACTAAATGATGTGCCATACTAGATAAAAGATTTGTTTTGAAAAACAGCCACTTCCAAAACTAAGAGTTTGGCAATTCCAATCATTCTTATCCAAAATTAGTTGTCAAGTTTCAATGGCTGAAATGAATCTAACAACGTAAATTCGGTATCACTGCAGAGTGACTAACGCAACCTTGTAGAGCAGTCCTGAATTCACAGCCCTGTTGGGGTCCACCAACTACATTTAGAATATCAGCACTTTCGTGTTATAACAGAGCCTATTCACAACAGTTGACTGACGTTAGATGTAGTCAAACTAAGCATCAATTTAAACAATATGCTGACCTCCCCCAACATTAAGAAGCAGTTGTCCCACACTCACCAAAGGGAAATCGGAATAATTACTGTGGCATTAGGAAACCAAGTTATTTGACTAAGAGACAGCAATATTTTTTCACTGCCACAAAAAGCCAGCAAATGCATCATGACGCTGTAGCGATATTGATATTCATAAACCTCATTAGGCCAACTGGAAGTCAAACATTAGCCAATCATGCTCCTGATTCCTACTTACAGATCAAAGTTAAATACGTGCTTTAGCCAGTTAGAAACAAAATTGAATTTGAGATCCGCATCGCTCTCATTAAGTAGCACTCTGTGAGGCTGTGTTTGAGACGAACAGCCCATCGGGAGCTCTTCCCAAACCAATGAGAGGGCCTCCTTTCCCCATCAGACTTGAAACACCATGACTATTCATTTAAATAAACGCATTTTCAAGCAGTCTGGGTTTCCACTGCCCTGCTCTCTTTCCTTGGTCATTTTGCCTTAGACTGGTTTGTTTCCAGCAGAACCAAAATCCTATTTGAACCAAATAATTCTCATTTTCAAAATGAGCATCTCTGTATTGCATCCATAGTACAATAGGCAACTCTCTTCCTTGCATGTTTATCTCTTTCCTCTCTCTGACATTAGCTCTTAATGAAAACAGAAAGACAAATAAACTGATTTAAACAGGTGTTAGGAGCAAGCTGGGCTCCATGCAGAGGAAAATGAAGTGGAGTCAGGCAGTAGCAGGGTCGAGCTGGCACCCAGGGCAGACGCAAAATCTCACGATCGTTGGTTGTGGGACAGAGCAGGGCATCCTTTCTCTGGATAAGACCACATTTTAAAATTCCAATAAGCAGCACAAACACAGCAGCGCCAGCAAAATGTGTCTCCCTTCATGCTGAGATGGTTCACTGCCTCTTCTACATCATTTATAGCCCACAGCTGGGGGTTATTCCACAGGGTCGCCAGGCCAGGGAGCAATACCCAGACACTGACAGCTCTGAGCAGAGCCTCGTGTCCTCAAATTCTGACTGTGTCTCCATGGGGCCATATGTGTATGTGCGTGTGTGTGTGTGTGTGTGTGTGTGTGCGCGCGTGTCATCCAGTTGGTTTACACAAGGGACATCAAACAGAAAGAGGTTGATTTGATTTTGTTGTACCCTTTCAAATTAGCTGCCGTGGAGAATCTGTTTTAAAATCACTGAGAGCTCTACCACATTACGTACAATGCACAGCCTTCATAGCTTGCAGCACATGGGGAAAGCATGATTTAGTCTTTGCTTTGTTCCTAGTGCACAGATTGGAGGGTAAATAAACCTTCTGGCTGTACACATTGGCAGACCCAGGATCTCTATAAGGGGGAGGAGGACCAGCAAGCAGGTTGGAATGGAGGACCTGTTTCAGTGTGACATTTTGCACGGCAAGTGCACCGCTTCAACTTCGCACACCCGTTGGGTGTGAGAGGGGAGGCCCCTGAGAGGGAAGGCTCGAAGTCCCTCCAAGCTACTCTGACACAAGTGCTAGGAGTAACTACAGTTCTCTCTTGGTTAGTACCCGTCTTACTTGACTCCTTTTTAAGCCTCTTAGAACATGACGACATTTGAAGAAATGGAAATAATTTAAGTAAAATATTAGAAAAATGTTTTCATAACAGAAATTTCTAACAACATATTATGCAATAAATGCCAAGGTTAAAAACGATAACTTATTTTTATTAAAAAAATCACTTAATGCTGGTATTTAGGATCCTGCACTCAAAAACGTATGTAATTTGGTCAAACTAAAATTACAATGGCAAAGCACAATCTATGCAAAGCTTTAGGATAATAAAAATAAAACAAGTCTCTGTATAAATCTTTCAATTTGCAAAATACGCTCAAATGACATGAACTGTCTGGATCTTTGCTGCAAGCCTACAAAAGAGGTAGGCAAGCGACCACGGTCCCTATTTTATATATCACAGAAGACACTGAGCCTCACAGCTGAAACGGCCTGCTTGCAGTCACACACACGCTGGCATGCAGGAGGGCAAGCGAGTGCCCCAAAGAGCAGCTTCAAGTTCAGGGCCCTTTTACCATATCACAAGTTCGTTCATTCAAAAAAATGTTTGTGATAAAGAGAACCTCTCTGGGCATAGAAGCAATAATATCTCAGGAATAATGAGGACTCGTAGCACCTTCTTTTTGGCTTCTAATACCATTCTCCAACAAAAGAAACTTAGGCTCCTTGCAGAAATGGCTGAATCTCAGACTGGGGCAAGAAAGACTCAAAATAACCCTGGAGTACCTCAAAGTGCCAGAGAGGAACAAAGTGTGCTCACACGCTCTCTCTCTCTCTCTCTCAGACACACACACACACAATGATGGAAGATGGTCAGAAGGACCCAGGAGCCCACTGACAGAACTCCCAATTGCTAAAGCTAAACAAGATAAATAACATAGCACTGGATTATAACTTGCAGTTTAAAATAAATATCCATGAGTCCATATAAGTAAATGATCTGAACCAATAAGGAATGAGAGAGAAGAGACAAACCCAAGTATTTCCTGTACCCGTGCCTCCCTCAGAGAGACGGAGTGTAACTCCAGCTTTCTAAGTGTGGCCTGGGCGTTGTGATTTTCTTCCAGAGTCCAGTATGGATAAAAAGGGAGATAAAAGAATAACTTGACAGTGAAGACCCCTGCGGAACATTACTTCAGCCAGAGGAACGTGTTCAACACCAACCATGGTAATACTGTGTGGCTGATACTATGCACCCTCACATGATGTCATTAACCCCTGTCGTCTTCCCCCCCAAACCCATCAGCCTAATATAATCACAAGGAAAACATCGGAAAATCCCAGTTGAGGGACAAACTACAAAATGCCCTGAACAAACCTCCCTAAAACTGTCAAGGTCATTAACAAGGAAAGTCTGAGAAACTGTCACAGCCAAGAGGAACCTAAGGAGACATGAAAACAAAATGGAATGTGGTATGTTGTATAGAATCCTGGGACAGAATAAAGATATTAGGTTAAAAAAATGAAGGAAATCTGAATAAAGTATGAACTTTTAGGTAACAGTAAAGTATCAATATTGGTTCACTGATTGTAACTGATGGACCGTACTAATGTAAGATGTGATAATAGAGAAACTAGGCGCCGGGCATATGGGAACTCTATTATCTTTGCAATTTTTCTATAAATCTAAAACTATTCTAAAATCAAATCTTTATTAAACAGAAAAGATAACCCCTCTGTACCAAAATCATATACATGACACATAAACTATTTACACGATCAGAGGATGGGCCTTAATTCAGAGCGAATAGGAAGCTTAACTATGATTTCTATACATTGGTCCTCGTGGCAGCCCAAATGTTTCAGCCACCTAAATGTTTCACAATGAATATTAAAAAATCATAAGAGCATCTATAATCTATGGGCCGTCCTTCCTCCCCATTGAGCAAACTAGTACCAGACCAGACGTAACAGCTGTGAAAGAACTAAGGGAAGCTTTAAAAAAACAAAAACAAAAAAACAAAAACCAAAAAAATGTGGCAGGTGGTACCACCTGGGCTATCTGATTCTGGCCCCAACAATCCTCTACTGAGTGACGGTGACGGGTGAAAAATCAGTTAGTCACTCACAATTGGGGGAGTAAGAGGCAACAGCTTTAGCTTAAGTGTGTCTGTACCCAGTGTGAAAGAGATCCTAAAATTGCAACCTTAAATGCCTTGCGTATTGACAGAGCAATCCATGTGGCAGCTAAGTGGACATTAATGTACTATAAAGTACCTGGTGGAGCCCCACAAACTAAATTATTTTCCCTCCTACCTACACACCAAGAGGGTATAATCTACTGAGGGGAGAAAAAAAAGAATTCTTGATTTTTAAATTGAGCTAAATGGCAATGCCATGGCAGGGAAGGAGCCCAAGTAAGACTCTAGTTGGTGAAATGAGGTGCTGTGCTGAGCTCCTCAGAGGCTGCTTCTCAAAGCCACCTACAACCAATGCCAGGGTGATAACCCATCAGTTCATTGACAGAGCGGAGGCTTGAATATGATGCATGCAGACATCCTACCTCTTTAGCATAGAGCCGCCATTTCCTATCTCCAAGATTCATGGTGCCATCTCAGGTGTGCAAGTGACCTAAAAAGCTGTTGTACCAGCTGATTATTTGACACCTGATCCACTACCACAGGATCCCTGCCAAGGGCTCCTTCAGCCTCTCCTTGGGACGAGGGCCTCACTACCTTTCAAGGCACGTTCCGAGAGCATCCTTGCTCCTGCCGGATCCCATTTCTGTGGCGTCATCTCTGACTCTAACTCCCTCTATTCTATCCATCTGACCTCCTCCCTGTTGCCTGTATGTTCTATGCATACTCCGGCCTCAGGGCCTTTGCACTTGCTTTTTCCTCTATGTGGAATGCACTTCTGCCATACACTCCCATGACTCGCTCCCTCATCTTCTTCATGTCTTTGCCCAAATGTCACCTTCTCGATGAAGCTTTCCCTGACCACTTTAAATTGTCCCATTCCCACATTCATCCCCAATACTCTGCCCTTCTACAGCATTTATCACCATCTAACATACTGTATATGTCACTAATTTATTTTTGTAGTCTCTTACTCTCCCCTCTAGAGTATAGCCTCCATAAAGCCACGGTTCTTTATTTTTTAATGTACACCAAATACTCAGAACTGTGGCTGTCATATGTCATGAAATTCGTATAAATTCATGAACAACTAAATTCTTAACCCTTAAGCAAACTTTTTATTTAATGAGCAAGTCATATTTATAGGAACCTTATATACCACCCCTATAAAAAAAAGTTAATTCACGATATGCGTGCATATGGCATTTCACTTTTACATCATTATGAACTTTTTATCAACCTGTCTTTTTTAAGACTGGCTTTTGGTGTAGAAAATACTAACACCCTGCATATTAAAAGTGATGACAATAACATAGGTTTCTTTTGTTTACTATTAGGTCCTGAATGGGAAATTCAAAATACAAGTGAAATTTGTTCCTCATTCGTGTTTCTCCTCCTCTCTTCCACACAGAGCCCAGCATACTGCTGTCCTTTTATGTCCATACAAAGACTTGCACATGAGTGTTCAAAGCAGCATAGGAATCAAAAAGTAGGAAAAATGGAAATGTAAAAACAACGTGTGGTGTGTTCATACAATGGAAAGTCAGTCAGCAATAAAAACAAATGATCTCCTGACACAAACTGCAACATGGATGAACCTTCAAAACATATGCTACAGCAAAGAAGGAAAAGTCACAAAGTATATGATTCCCTTATATACAGAAAATACAGAAAAGACAAATCCGTGGAGACATAACATAAATTAGTGGTTGCCTGGGACTCAGGACAGGAGTAGACAGTGACTGCAAGTGGCCATGAGAAATCTTTCTGGGGTGATAAAAATATTCTAAGGTTGAATTGTGGCAATGGTTGTACAATCATGTGATCAACTAAAAATCACTTATTTGCACACTTTAAACAGATTAATTTTATTGACTGTTAAGTATACTTCAATAAGGATATTCAAAAATGGGGGGAGGGGAAGTGTTCAGGAACCATCCAGAAGCTACCTTACCACTGTGTTCTGAGTCAATACAAAGGACAGAGGCAGAGAAAGAACAGCCTCCAACCGCCATCCTCTATAGGGCAAAAACTACCACTTGTCTTATCAGAGGGAGAAAAGGCTGATACTGAACCCAAGATCTCCCAAGATATGTTATAGTATCAGAGCCGAGCACTGAATAAAAGGTTTAAGAGTGGGCCCCACCCCTCTGGGTGTTTCCCATCTGGAAGGAATGAGATGTTCAGATAAACTCCCAACTTCAGAACATTTTAATGCTTGAGCCCCCAAAGAGAGCAATTCGTCAAGCATTCATTCATTCATTTTTCAAAACATTCGTTGAGCACCTACTTGTGCTCACCCTCTCATGCAATCACCTGCTAGGTGTTGGCGACACACAAGTGTGTCAGATACAACAAAGCCCGGGATTGCCCTGCTACTAGCCCCCGAGGCTCACTCAGTAAGATCCAGGTGAGAACTCTCGTCCATCTCCCTACAGCGCAGGTGCCTGGGACGGAGGAACGGAGGCTCAGGCCAGCCCACAAATCTATCTCCCTCCAGGACTCCAAGAGAAGGATTAAAGCTCTGGGACGTGCTCACGGGGTTGACTCTGAAAGAAGTGAGCGCCTGGGGTGTTTTATATGTAATTCCCTCCCTCCCTTGAAGGGCCGTCTGGGTTTCTGCTTCACTGTCAGTCTCTTTCTCTCAGGCAGACAGTTCATCCGTTGAAATCAATAGGTAGGAAATCAATAAAATGCAAACATGGCACTTTGCCCTTGCTAGTTTCGACTCTCTCCCTTCAATCCTGAAAACACCGCAGTGTTTCCTTTACATCTGCCCCTTGGTGACTTAAAAGCCTCTTCAGTTTTCACCATCTGACCATTTTCCTCAGCTCTGATGTGAAGTCGCTTTGTCGTTTACCCACGGAAGGCGACTCTTCCCAAACCCATGGATCCTGTGCTCTGAATTCAGTCAACCGCTACTTACTGCAGCTTGTACCTTTGAGCCAGCCCGTCAGCCCAACAGAAGGCTGTACACGGAAGGGAATGTGAACAAGGTGTGTTGCCAGCTCAGAGGTATCCCAGAAGGCCCACGACACAGGTAACAAGTGCCCCATCCCTGGAGGAATTCAGACAGAGGGTTCATGACTGTGGAGTTAACTTTCCATCATTGTTCAAGGGTTGGTCTAAATGACCATTAAATCCCCTTCTAACTCTGAAATTCTGTTACTCCAAATGGGGGTAATAGATCTGTATCATAAAAGCAAAATAGCACTAGTCCGTATTGGACTAGACCAACAAGGCCCCACCTCATGGAAATTTTCAGAAACATCTGGAAAGAGGCAGATTGTTAAAGACCAGACGAACTGAAGTGAGGGAAGCGGAGCCCACTGGCTGCATTAATAGCAGTGGGACCATATCCGTACACAACACCAAAAAAAGTCTGAAACCTCCAGCTAAACTGTGAAGAGAATATCACAGCAGGAGGATTGAAAGACGGAGGTCGGAACTGAGTTCCAGCTTCACCACAGGCTTAATCACCTCATACAAGTTCTGAACATCAGTTTCTTCATCTGTAAAATGGGAATAACACAGAGAGTTGTTATAAAGATTAAATGGGATCAATTTGAAAAGCAGGGCAGTCCCTGGTACGTATGAAGCCTCCCAGATATCGGGGCTCATTATATTCATTCTTATGCCATTCAAGAGTCTAATTTTCTAGATCATCAGCATGGAACTGACAGTTGCCCCACAAACTGCTAGAGAGGTGTGGCCCCAGATGAAATGCCAGGCTGGCTAGACCATAGATCTAACCCACAGGGCACCTGCTCGGCATCTTGTAAAGACGCCTGGCTGAGCAGACTCCTCGGAAGGTTCATTACCACATATAGGGACAGTGTTTTAACGACAGCTCCACACCATCCGACAGTCTGCACTGGAACTGCCTGCAGTGGGCCGGGTCAACTCTGAGAGGGCTGTGCAGACATGTCACTCTGATTTCTATCTCTTTGGGGAATCATGCTTCTTGGATTGATATTCATTTTTAAGTTTAGAATACATTTGTGTGCCTTGCAATTTGAAATTATGCAAGAAGAAAAAATTCATTCTGTCAAAGAAATGCAGCCAAGCCACTTGAGATGGTCATGACAGAGTCACGGGCCCATCTGCACAAGCACCCGAATCGACATGTAACAGACCATAATCGTCCGTAACGGTGGAAATCAAGGGCCATGTGAATGGGACAAATAACCAAATCATGTGACTGATTCAGCCCTATGAATGACAAAAAAACATCAAATGTATCTTTTGCAAGTTGTCTGTCTTCACTACTGTTTTCCAACCAAGTCCGACCGTAAGAATCAGCTGGCATGCTTATTAAATGCAGGTTTCCAGGCCACTCTTCCAGAGAGTCCCAGTTAATAGGTCAGTAGGGAGGCCAGAGACTCTATATGCTCACAAGCACCCCAGGGGATTCCTGGGAGCAGGCGGGTTTGGAGAATACTTGTCTTAGGACCAAACCATTTATCATTAGTTTTGTTGCTTAACAGGTACTCACTGGGGGCTGGTATATGCCGGAACCTTCCTATAATGATGCAGGGGAGGCATGCCTCTCAATCCTCCCAATTTCTGTGTGATATAGTGCCGGTTATCACCATTTTAAAGACAGACACTGAGGCTCAACGAGGTAAGTGACTTACTTCATAAGTGTCAGAGCTGGGTTCCCACACAGTCTTATGACTGCCACTCGGGGCCTTTTTCCATGATCTCACGGTTGCTGCAGTAATGTAAATCACTCCTGTATCAACAACTCCAAGACCGATGATCCAGGCAGCCGTATGGGACTAGTCATGGGATCTTCCCAGACTAATTCTGACATGTCTTTCATAGCAGCGAACAGCAGCTGCATTTCAAATGGGATGACACTGGCTGGAAATGGCACCCTGCCCAACGCATGGCCTCTTTACGCAGCCTGTGAAAATGCCCTAAGAATGCTCTTGCAAAGCCTTTATTTTCTCCGGTAATACTAAATACAAACGTTGTCTCCCTGGAATCTGGTAGCTTGGGGCCTCCGTCTAAGTTTATAAAAGTAACTACTGCCTCCGCCTAGTTCCCCACAGAGGCCTTGCCGTATATATCATTAGTTCACAAGCTTCACCGTTGGGTAAAAATGCCATTAGAAAACATATCATTTACCCAACAGACTGAAATGGATCCCAAGGAGCTATTCCAGTCTATCAGGTAATTATGGGGGAACCCTGTATTATTTACAGGAGAAAATGGAATGCTGCCCTGGGAGGCATGAAGGTCCATCCCCGCTCTCCGTGTTAAAGAGATGATCCCATTTTGCGATAACAACCATTGAGCTTACTCTGATTTCTGGGATTTTTTTTAAAATACTTTTGTTGCTTTTCTTTTCTTTTATATATAGCGAATGGCTCCAAGCCAACCGTAAATAATGAAATATCTAAAAAATTCATTGTAATCCCATTCAGAGCTTTATTTAGCAGAAGGGAGCACAAAATCCTCTGAAATCTCATTTATTTCACAACTACAGTAATGACCATTTAAACAGGCAGCATATGGCGCCCTCTCCTCTCACGGGGCCTTTCGAAGGTTAGAAGCCGTGGGCACGGAGTTCATTGACCCATCTTCCAATGCAACTGCTCTGGGGACTCCAACCAGAAGCACAGTGGATAACAAGGACTTAACCTTCACTGTAGTCTTCTCCAGTCTTGAGGCTCGCTGGCCTGGGCCTTTGCCTCCTCCCCAGAAAGCCACTCTTCAGTGCCTTGGACTGGGTACACCTGGGTCCCCAGGACCTACCCCAGTTCCTGGCACTCTGAGGACATGTGATAAACACGTGTCGTATAAAAAGGGCCCTTCTTCCAGCTCTCACATCCTATAACTTGGCCCCTGCTATCTACTTCTCTGTCCCAGCACCTACAACAGTGCTGACACTCAATCGAACTAGCTTTTTAGCTGGTGGTGGTGGTGGTGGTGTTTTCCTTTTTGCAACATGCCTCAATGGCTTTATCACATGCCCTTCACTTCTTGAGCTTCCATCATCCTCCACTGCCCTCCCAGACAATGGAAGAAGTATGATGGGAGGAGGGGCACGGGAACACACCACAAGAATCAACCTCGGGCGGAGAGAGAGGCAAAGGGGAGCAGTGAGATGCTGTTCAAAGGCATAAGAGGATTGGGAAAATTAGAATAGGGAAAGACCATGAGGAACTAGAAAAGAGCCAAAAACAGAAGATAGAATCTATTTAGTCACTTAAAAATGTTATTTCCTGGGGCGCCTGGGTAGCGCAGTCGTTAAGCACCTGCCTTAGGCTCAGGGCGTGATCCTGGCGTTCTGGGATCGAGCCCCACATCAGGCTCCTCTGCTGGGAGCCTGCTTCTTCCTCTCCCACTCCCCCTGCTTGTGTTCCCTCTCTCGCTGGCTGTCTCTCTCTGTCAAATAAATAAATAAAATCTTTAAAAAAAAATGTTATTTCCTGAAAGGAACCTGGGTGGCTCAGTAGATTAAGTGTCTGCCTTCAGCTCTGGTTGTGATCTCAGGGTCCTGGGATCGAGCCCTGTGTCAGACTCCCCGCTGAGCAGGGAGCCTGTTTGTCCCTCTCTCTCTGCCTGTCCTCCCCCCTCATGCTCACACTCTCTTTCTCTCTTTCTCTCAAATAAATAAGTAAAATCTTTCAAAAAAAATGTATTTCCTGAACACATGGAAAGTGCAAATCCTTGTGTTAGATACAACCCTATGAAACATGGGAAAGACCTATCACTTCTTAGCCAAGGACCCACAACACTCCTGGTTGTCCACTTCCTCAGAGACGTATAACCCCAGACTAAGAAAATAATAATAATAATTAATAATAATAATGCCAACTCAGACAACCACATGGAAAAGATAAACCTGGAGATAAGAAGGCAGAAAGTTCCAGAGGAGAGGAGTGCAAGCAACATACTTCAAATCCCTGGTGTGATGCTAATTTGCTCTATTTTACACATTCTACACAGGATTCAGTTAAAGGTCAAGATTTTCAGAAATGGGTCTTAAAACTCAACTTTTATGGGGCGCCTGGGTGGCGCAGGCGTTAAAGCGTCTGCCTTCAGCTCAGGGCGTGATCTTGGCGTACCGGGATCGAGTCCCACATCAGGCTCCTCCGCTGTGAGCCTGCTTCTTCCTCTCCCACTCCCCCTGCTGTGTTCCCTCTCTCGCTGGCTGTCTCTCTGTCACATAAATAAATAAAATCTTTAAAAAAAACAAAAAAAAAAAACAAAAAAAAAAAACTCAACTTTTATGACTCTCTGCTGTTTCAACACCATATGGGAAGCTGCTTCTGCGTAGGGTTTGGGCAGTGTCTCCAGACCTGAAGTGTTCTTAAACTTCCTTATGCTTAAAAGACACCAGGCATGCTGAGAGCTGACAAGCATGCAAAACAGTTGCTTGTCCTCAAGGAGTTAGCCCTCTAAAGAAGGGGACCCATAGGCAAACAGGCCATTTTCTCAGCATAGAAGTATGTAATGAGCGAACCGTCACTTATATGTGATAATACAGATTCCATTTCCAGGAAATCATCTACAATCCTGCAGGTTACCTTGTAAGAGAATTGACTTCTCTGAATGTCATATACAGATTATCTTATGGAAGTATATGCCTGTGAACAGCATGGGGCAAAACGGTACAACTGGAAACATCCTTAGCAGGATGTATTCTTGTGTCTTTAACCAACAATGTGATATTTTGGTTACAACACCTTCTCCAGTATTTTGTAAGTGAGGTAGAACTGTTCTCCATAAACCACCATCATTCGTTCATTTACTTAGTTTCAATTGAAATGCATCTCTTCATTCACTAGGTTCTCTTTTAGAAGTCAGAGCAGGATTAAAAAAAAGAAAAAAAGGAAGTCAAAGCGGGTTGCATCAAAAGGTTGGAGAAATGTGAGAAAAAAGCCCCATAAAGCATCTGAAATTCATTTTAATATACACTTACTTTCACACTATGTATTTGCAACACACTAAGATTTAAGTAAAATTCAACCCATGCCTTCCAGAACCGTACAATCTAGTGTTAGAAACAGCAAGCAAAGAAGCCTTTTTGCTGCAGAGAGACGTGTGCCATTATGATACCTAGGTGTCTGTCTGTTAAAACAACACCTATAATGAGTAAAAGCCACACGTTCGAAATCGCACATTGCTATTAGCGTATCGTATTGTATTAGCATTACTCAAATAACGTCATAAACATGTGTGAGGCTGGACAGCAGAAAAAAGGAAACAGCCAATGTAGCAAGTCCTTTCTTAGAAGAGCTAACAGTTTCAAGCTCTTTATTATTATTCTTTTTAATCTGACTTTGTACAACATCACAGCATGCTTGACAATTTTACTTGAAGCAGTTAACTGGCGGGGGGAGAAGTTGAATATTTCTTGGAAAAGAGTGTCCATTTCTACCTGCTAATGCACAATCTAAAATGACCATTTATATGCACAACCATTTACCTGGTGCATAATACTTAACTCGGAAATTATCACTAAGAGGTGTTGCCAGTGCCAGCATTTGAGCCCAGGGTTTTGGTGCAAATGCTAAAGCATTTCTACAGATAATGAAGCACTCAACAAAGTGCCCTTTGTTAGACAATAAAAATAAACGATTTCAAAAGCCATCAACTGGTGATGAACAAATACATTTTATAGTAAAGCAGTTGGAGATTTTTGGGGTAAGCTCATATTTCACTACAAAGTGTTCGTTTTGTCTTTTGTTTTTGTTTCTTTTTTAATCACAACCTACTCAGTATTCTCCACCTATAGCTTATCTTCAATTTTATTAATAATAAAAAGAGCTGCTGCCATTTATGGGATCCTTCTTTGTGCCAGACTGGGCTAAGCAGTTTGCGGTCTTCGTCTTACTGACTCTTCACGTCTCTTTATGAGGCGAGTTCTATTATGATGTCCTGTTCTAGAGAGGAGTTTGTGCAAAGTAAGCAAAAAAACCCCATCTTTTTAAGGGACTTCATAGCTGTCTCAGGGTTTGACATAGCTGGTCTGATTTGTGTGGCCTGGTGGAGAGTCTGAGAGGTTAGTACGTTATCTCTTTTTTAGACACAAGGATACCATGACCTACAGAACTGAAGTGAGTTGTCCAAGGTGATGTGTTTGCCAAACGATTATAACAGAGTGCAAAAAAGAAAAAAAACTGACCACAATGCTTCCCTTCCCTGTAACCACTCTCCTTTGCAATGCAACTCTGTGTCCTCTCATCAAGAGGTAGGCTTTCTTTCGCCTTGAATCTGAACTAGCCTGAGGACTTGCTTTGACCAATCCAATGTGTTAGAAGCGGTAATGTACCAGTTCTCTGGCTGAAGAGGTCTTGCACTCTCTGTGTTCTTTCTGCCAAGAGAACAAGCCCATGGTAGCCTAGTGGATGATGAGAAACATGGGGCCCAGCCACCCCATCAGCCCCAGTGACAGCCTGCAAGCCCCAAATCAAAGCCACCTAGCTACCCATCAGCTCACTGCAACTTTGTGCATGAACCCAGATGACACAAGCCCACACTGCAGAACCACAGCATTGTGAGCTTAAAAAAAAGGAAAAGAAAAGGAAAAAAAGGTGGTTATTTTAACCACTAAGTGTTAGGGCAGTTTGTTACATGGCAAGAGCTGACTGACACAGTGGCATTGCTGGAAACAGAGTTCCAAGAGCCAGTGTTGTCTCAATAGGTATGTTTTGTTTTTCTTTTTTGTTATAGAAAAGCTAGGTTACATTTTAATTAAAAAAGAAATGTTGGGGGTGAGAGGGTTAAAGTAACATGAAAAGACAAAAACATGGAATTATTCGATTTAAACAATGAGTAAGGTTAATTATTCCTATGTGTGTGTGATTCATTACCAGATCCTACCTACCATTCTACCAAGATGTGATATCTCTCTAGGATTTACCATCATTATTACCTTACTTACTTACTTGAATGACTGCATCCACTGTGACTACATGCCCAATTTGAGCTCTGAAAATATAATGAGCATGAAAAACTTTTAGTGGCATTTACATACATAACATTTTGTTTTTAATTAACATCGCATTAGCCGAATATTCTCCAATCCTTATTCATTTACATATCACTTTCACAATCTTTGCTAATCTGCAAACTACCTATATTGTTATTTACTGAATATTTTTCCTTAAATGAAATTCAAATTGACTCACATTTTTTACTTTGCCTAATCTTGAGTGATAATAAGCATGAGATCACATGCTTTATAAACTAATTATCTATTTTTCTACATAACTGTTAAAATAAAAATGCATATATTCATCTGTGTACCACCTAAAATCATCCTGCTTCCGATACTCTGAAACATTGCATTACCCATGTTTAATTAACTTCGAGTCTTTACCTTTGAATAGCAGCTATAAGAAAGAAAACAATATACAAGGCTTGTATAGGCCAAAGGGAACTCTGATAGAGATGGCGGTTCCATTGGGCATTTATTCAGGCAACTCCCTGACATTTGAGGAACCACGCACAAGTGTCTTCTAGCCCTTGGCCCAACAAGCAGACGCTATTTCCAATGATCACCACTGAGCTTTTGATTCTTTTCAGCGCTCATGATCAGAATAAGCAACTTGAGGTAGGACAAGGTAAACATCACAGGTCGTCAGGTGTGTGTGAGGTCATGAAGCATTCACGCTCAGCCATGGGAACTAGAAGATGAATGTGCCGAAGCTGCTGGAGGGCTCCCAATGCCCCACACCCTTTCTTAATACTTTTGATCTTCAGTATAAGCTTTTAAGTAAAAGCATTTAAAGCCAGCGTTTCTGTGTCATTTACAAAATCAAGACCCAAGAAATGACCTCTCTGGGACAAAGAAGGTGCCTCGGCCTCATCTAACTAGATAGCTGCCAGTCCATGGTGAACCGGCTTCCAGCCCTTGGGAACGGATTTTTGCCCCTTCGATTATTGCTCACATACGATATCAAGGAAATGCCATAAATGCAGTAAATCTTAATTTAACCAAAACATTAGATAAAATGCTCCATGGTTTCTTTGAAAATAAGATGGTAGACTTAAGTGAATTACTAATAGCTAAAAATCACTATAACCAAGAAGTATTGACTAACGGATTCGTTTCTACAAGAGTGGTCATAGGGTAGTTTGTTAGAGTGAAAACCATAGGTTCGAATCCTCTTCAGGTTGAATCCCAGGTGGAGTAAATTATTCAGTTTCTCTCTTACCAGTTTTTTGTTTTGTTTTCTCCATGTACATATGGTGATAATAATGGTGGTTATCTTGTAGGGTCCTTGTGAGGATTAAATGAGCTAATTCATTCAAAACTTAGAACAAGACCTCCCATGTGCTAAGTATTTAATTAACACTAGCTATTACTATTGTAGGTAATTCTGATCCTTTATTTTTTATGTCAATATGGGATGTTCTACTTTGGGTGCCATAGGCTTCATCCAGTTCCACACGTCTGCCAGTCCCTGGAAGGAATGTGTATAAATCAGGCTGATTAACTATGTATGGGTAAACGAAGATAGAAAGAGCTCGAACAATAGATGTCAGAATGAAAGTTCCAGGATGCCTTGACAATGTTCTCACTGAGCACACAGACAAGAAAATTTAACTTAACAAGCATAAAAGCAAAGTCCTGCATGGTCAACTATAGTCATGTAAGGAAAACTTTCTTCCTGAAGTCCAATTGGCCAGTGGCTAATGTGTGCTACACGCTGGAAACAGAAATGAAAAAGCCATAGAAATCTCACTCCATGAAAACAACATAGAGGCCCATTTTCCTGAGAAGGAACATTTCCACAGCACTCAGGGCTGACAAGATCACTTCTAGTATAAGGTATTCAGTTCTTGGTACGGTGTTTTAAGAGAAATAAGATGAATAGCAAGCTGGAGAGAGAGTAGAACCCAAATCATCTAAGAAATGGCTAATAGTCTTAGGAATACCTCCCCTGGGCAAGAGAACCAAGTTGATCAATTGACATTTACGAGCACCTACTACGTGCCAGGCTGTCCTGGGCACCAGAAATCATATGGTGAAAGAGACAGACGGCACCTCTGCCAGGGCAGAGAGTCACACAATACACGTGTAATCAAACAAACATCAATGGCTTCCGGCCCTCAGAAGGGCTGCAAGGAGCACAAGATAGCAATGCCTTTCTGAGGACATGACTCCAAATGGAAATGACATGAAGACCAGATGGAAATGAGGATAAAATGATACATTAGCTGTAAAGCATTCATCGAAGTGCCTGGCACATAGTAAAAGACTCAGTAGCTGGTAGTAGTAACAACAACAACATGAGCAACCACTTACTGAGAAGCCAGACTCTGCTGTAGGCACTTTGCATATATTAAGTCATCTGTCAAGTAGGAATCCTTTCTACCCCATTTTACAGATGATGACTCTGAGGCATACGGCGCTTAGTAAGTTGCCTACGACCACACTAGTCACCTGCTGGTCAGATCCAGCCTCTGGACCAGGCAGCCTGGCTCCAAAGCCTAGACTCTCCTTGGCTCCTATGCCTTCCAAGTACTGAAGGACCATCTCATCAAATGTGAATGTCTGTGTCCCGAGGTAGGCCAGAAGAACAAAGTTAGGAAGTTTCTTCAAAGAGTATCAATCAACAAACAGTCCCTGGACACTTGGCATGTTTCCAGCACCCTGCTAGGCATGAGATTGTGGTGAGAACCTCATGCTATATTCAGAACAGACTTGCAGCAAGTGGGGCAGCATTCCCATGATACAAAATAATCTTATAGTATGCACGGCTTTCCCTCCTTACTCTGCCCTTTAGTTCTCCCTTCAGTGACCTTGTTACCTATATCAGGAGCCTCCGATCTTGAAAAGAATCTGCTTGTGATAAAAGAAAAAATGCAAGATGCGACTTAGTGCCTTGCCTGGTAGATATTTTTTTTTTTTTAAGTAAAATGTTACAGGAGTCTAGTTTCTGGGAAATAATCAGTTTGCAAGTTGAAGGAAAGGTCTAAAACTCCATGTAAGTAAGACCTGGTGTGAAAAATACTTGCTTACACACACACACACACACACACACACCCCAAAACCAAAATGAAACAACAACAACAAAAACTCTGCTGTATCTTCTTTTGCTCCATTCTTAAAAAAAAAAAAAATACACTTCCTTGACATCTCGTGTCCAACTTTCTTAGTTGTACTTCTGCCCCCTGACATCATCAGATGAAGTATGGTGCTGGAAAAGTATTGCAGAGCTACCTGGGATTGGTGACACAAAAATTCTAGGAAGTCACTGGACTATAACAACAATGATAATAGTAGGTAATAATTATTAAACAAAATAACATGTTTGCCACTGTTCTATGTATTTCTACCCGGAGTTCAATACCTTTACTCCTCTCAATTTGGACATTAAAAAACTGGCTTGTTAAGGAGAATATGTAAAATTACTGGAAAAAAGAAAGAATACTCTATTTTCTGGTGAGACAACAGATGGTCCAGTGGTGAGCACTGAACTGCATTTTTCCTTGCCACCTCCATGGGTCTTTACAGAAGTCTGAAACTCACACTGAAGAGGTGTTTGAGAAACTGATCTACCAGCCCTTAGCAGGTGCTTAATCCATACCTGGTATTGTGGGACGTACCTTTGTTTTGCAACAACCAATGCCATCATTCACCAAGGGCAGAAACGGTACCTCCCCAGAACCTAGCTGACTGCCTTGCACAGAGTAGATGTTCAATAATGCCTGTTGGTTGATTAGTTTCCTCCTCTGTGCCCAGCCTCAGCCTGGGGCAGATGAAAGTGAAGATGTCTTGGTGTTGGTGATGCTTTTCTGTCTTCATCTGCCATCTCTTTTTAGTCCTTCAGAGCCCACTTGAAATTCCACTTGGCTCAGGAAACATCAAAGGAGGTGCTGAATCCTACCACAACTCAGAGAGAGCCCAGCTAAAATCATTTTCTAGGGTCAAGAAACAGCTTTCCCCAGAAGAGAGTGGCAAGGGAGAAAGTGAGGGTGATAAAAATAGGCAGAAGAAGAAAAATAAGGATGGAAAAAAGGAGACAGGAGTGGGAAACAGTGAAACAGAGACAGGAGATCTGTGGACCATTCCTAGCCTCGTCCCAGTGATACAGTGAGCTTCTTGAAAGGCAGTATTCTCTGAGAAGCGGATTTTGTTCACAGTCTAACAGGTGTGGAGGCTTAATTATTATTTTAACAGTGTGTTCGACAGAAGTACAGACACTGATCTATACAATTACTCTCCTCAAATACAGACATTTGCCTCTGTTTTCACACATATAAAATGAAATCATCAGATGTACCAAATGTTGACATTTTCCCTCACGAAATACCAGATATTTCCTGAAACTTGGCTAATTATGTCCTTCACCACCCTCCACAAAAAAAAACTCAGCCTGTCACAATGTAATTCCAAAATCATTAAAATTCTTAAGTCATATACCTGAGAAACCAAGAGAAACCGAGAGGTAGATGATTTTCTCATCTTAAAACTGAAGACTAAATCAGGCTGATATTTACAAAGCAAACCTTGGAATTCTCCAAAAGAGCTGAGATGAGCATGCTTCCAGAACCCCAGAAATGCCCGTCAATGAAATTGTGGTATTCTGAATCCATACAATCAACATGTAATCCCCGATCCCTCTCAAAGGTAGGGACATTGATGTTGTATTTCTCCCCTCACCAGACCAAAAAGCAAGTTAGAACAGCTGCCAACTTTCAGTTTAAAGATTAGGCTCTTTGTATGGGTGATTTATTGAATGTTTATAGCTGGAGAGAACAGATTTTTTTTTTTAAGTTTGAGAATATTGTTTTCTTTCAGGGCTTCGGGATTTTTTACCTTTTCCCTCTCCTTTAGAGCATCAAAAACATTATATGTATGAGGACTCATCTCTGGACCAGATTCTAGTTGCAGATATCTGGGGGGAGGAAGGGAAAAAAAAGGAAAAAAAAATTCCTAAACTAATCTTTGGCTACTCATGTACGGCAAGTTCAATTTGAATGTTCATGAATTCATGGCATGTTGATTCCTCTCCTGAACGTGTCAGTTATCAGCCAGTGTGCAGATTAGAGATTTTAGCCCCGTATGAGGTGGAAGGA
Source organism: Ursus arctos (assembly GCF_023065955.2). Classification (NCBI taxonomy): domain Eukaryota; kingdom Metazoa; phylum Chordata; class Mammalia; order Carnivora; family Ursidae; genus Ursus; species Ursus arctos. Next base: position 18,607,540 of record NW_026623111.1, read on the forward strand.
GGGTCGGGGATAGAGGAGGGAGGGAGAGCAAGAGAGAGAGAAGAGAGACGCATTAATAGAGACAAAGAGACAGAGACAGAGGCACACACAGTGCCAAATGTCTCAGAATGCAAAGAGGACCCTTCTGTGAAACCATTAAGTTAGAGTCAAGCCACCTCTGAATAAGTATTTGGGCTTCAAGTAATGCCACCTGTCACCTAACAGCTGTGTCTCCTGAGGAAGGATCACCCAGTTATTAAGAGCGTGGGCACTTCTGGATCAAACCACCTGGGCTCAGATCCATAATTTGCCACATGCTCATGTCACATGTGACCTGGGCAGTTTACTCGTGCTCTCCGTGTCTCAGTGTCCTCCGTCTCTGAAATGAAGCCTAGCTCATGGGGTTGTTGGGATGACTGAATGCAGGGAAAGGGCTTAGAATGGTGACAGGCACATGGTAAGGAAAGACTCAATAAACATCCACTCCTGTTACACCTTATTATCACATGGTAGTCTCTGAAGGAAAGTTGCAAAGAGGTTGATACCCCTTTGGAGCCACTTAGAGCATGAGTTCCTTTGCACAGGGGCAGGACTGCTCTTCTAACCCATTCAGTGCCACTGGTCACCAGAACCACAGTGGGGCTAACCAGGAAGGACAGCAGCTAACTGCCAGGAAAAAAACAAAAACAAAAACAACGTGTACCTGCTTTGACCACCAAAGCTGCTTCTGCGTGTGCAGCCAGAACTGTTTGCCAGAGGAGCATCTATCTGCAGAAAACATTGTATGCCTTTTCTTTAAATACACCTGTTTTTTCATCTCCAAACACAGCACCCCCAAAGAAAGGACCATGCAACTGCAGCTCCCATTGCATCTTTAGGAACTTTGGGGTTTTAGAGCAATAAAATGCCATGGATACAAGTCCTCTGCCTATGCATCTTAAGATGATGTCATTTGTCATCTGCAAATGCCCTTGTTGACTCAAGATGATGGTGACAATTATACTGATGATGACAATGACAGTGGTGATGTACTGATGATGGTTAGCATTGCCTGAGCCCTCCCTGGGAGCTGACACTTGTCTAAGCATTCTACCTAGCTTTTCTCACTTCTCACAACCTCTCCATGAGATGGGTCACCTTTCTTATACCCATTTATATAGAGGAGGGACTGAGGTGCTGACAAGGTAGGTACTTTGCCCATGGTCACACAGCTAGTGACTCCAGAATCTTCACTCTTAACCATCAGAATGGTTACCTTGAAATGTGTCTAATAGAAAAATCATTGGTTTGGGATTCAGGGAATCCAGTTGCTGGTCCTGGTTCTACCCAACTAGCTTTTCTTCTGTTTAACCTTACCTGGTTTAAGTCACTTCGCACCTTTAATTCTGATGTCTTCCTCTAAGAAAGAGAAGCTTTTACGTCAGTTGTCTGCAAAGGTCTCTTCCAGATCAACAACTGTATGATTGACTCATTCATCTAGTAACTGATATTTGGGGATTGAGCATCCACTATGTTATAGGCACTGTATGGGTCCTTAGACAACAGGAGTGAAGAACAAATAGATGTGTTTCCGACCTTTCTGGAGCTCACAGTCTAACACAGGAGATAATGTTAAATAAGCACACAAGTAAATACACAATCACAAATTTGTATACATGCCCTAAAGGGCAAGTGCCAGGGTCCCATGAAAGAGAATGACATGAATGACCTGATTTAGGTCGAGGGATCTTTGGAAGATATGATATTTAAAATAAGGACTGCAAGATCGGTAGAAGTTCATTAGTCAAAGTGTACAGGAAAGGTATTCCAGATTGAAAGGTAAACACATGCAAAGGGCTGAGCAATGAAAAAGAATATGGAATATTCCAGGAACTGAGAAAAGCCAATGGAGCTAAGACACAAGGAGTAGGGGAGAAAGTGGCACCAGAGAGAACCAATGAGGCAGGCAAAGGCCAGATCACTGGTGTCTGTGTCCATCCAGGTCCTGTATCCTAAAGCTACAGGAGAATTCTATTAATCGTTACAGTAGAGGAGCCTTCCCTGTCCCCATCGCCAAGACTTCCACCTCAATATCAGGCTTTCCCCAAGGAAATAGAAGGTGAGTATAGGGATGAGGACAAGATACTAACTCTTAAGAAACCCCAAGCTCCATTAGTGCTTTGACATTTATCTACATGATTCTCTTCACCAACAGGGACATCCTGAGGGAAATAGTGTAAAGAAGAAAAAATGAACAGCTACCTGGATAATTCAAGTAAAGTCTCCAATATCACTTCAAAACTGACCTGAATGATCCAAATAGCTGATTGGATTCTCCATTTCACTTCACACACATAGACAGAATTATAAATACATAATCAACGGATTATGACCCAATCTTAAGAATAGAACTATAAATCTATCAAGAGCTTCTGGTGCACCCCTGAGGAAGCCCTAGCTAAGTGCTTTAGTCCATCCTCTTGTAAGACTGTGAAATAGGAAGTCTTTGATAATTGTCTTTTTCAGCCTTCCAGGGCCTTCTAATGTCACCTCTTCCAGGAAGCCTTCTCTAATCACCCATGCTAAATGCGAGAACTCACTCATTTGACTACCTATAATTCTTGCATGCTACCTGCATAGGTGGGTATCTTACTCTGACTTGCATTTACCATTTGTTTGCTGGAGGTAAGCACCTTGAGAACAGAGACTGATTTAGTTAAAGGTCTCCTTGCTGGCAACTGCCACTGGGGCTGGCACACAGGAACCTCACTTTTCATGCATTTGATTTAATGGATTTAATCTCGAGTAGCCCTAACTCTCTTTCACTGCCTAGTATGCCCCACAGTGTCCCAACCAGACTGCCCTGGGCTCCCCACCAAAGGATTTCACCAGGCAGCACTGTTCCTTCAACCATTTCCCAGTATCCTCTTCCCAAACACACCTGTTCTGTCTCTCATTTCTGCATGACCTGCCACTTCCTGCTAGGTTATAAGGGATGGCAACTGGTTGATCCAATAAACAAGTCCTTGCTAATATGGCACTTAGCTAAGGAGGTTCCCTCCCAGGTAGCTTTATACCATAACCCAATCAAAATGCCCAGAGTTACAAAAGGCTTGGAAGAATCGTGAACCCCTGGCCAGTAGTCCTCTGCTGTGGGACAGTCCTTGGTAAAATCACAACACATGGGGGGCTACCAACTCCACTCATGGATACAACTGATCTGTAAGTAATCTCATGAAAACAATAAAAATAATTACCTCCAGTATTTCCTGAACACCTACTAACTCCCAGGTTCTAATCCTCTCCAAGCTCTGTAGATTAAGTTTTATTAGCTCCACTCTACAAGGGGGGAATCTTAGCCTCAAAGAGATAAAGTGACTTCCACATGACATGCAGGCAAAATCCAAAGGCAGGACTCAGCTGCAAGTCTCTGTAGCTTGGGCTGTTGCTATTCTACCACCTAATCCTCTAGAAATAAAGGCAAACTAGAGCCAGTGGCCAGCCTTCACTGTCTTCTCAAGCTCAGCAGCATATTTCCCACACTTGGTGGAAAGTCATCAACAGCTCCAGCACCCTCAAGAGGAAGATCAGTCTGTCTGTCATCAGAAAAAGAGCTTCCCCAAAAAGAGAGCAAGAGGATCCTTCACGGTTCCCAAATATTGCCCCCTTCTATAAAATGGAGCATCACAATGATCCCCAGATTCTGTGAGATGAGCAGAGCCCACAGATGCTAGGAGAAGACAGCAATGGCCCCTCTACTTGTGTTCATGGTGGATAACAGGCAGGACTCCACAGTTCTCGACACAAACCCATGACACTAACAAGGCATGAAAAAGTCACATGAATGAAGAATTGAGCTGTATGTGTTCTTTGAGCAGACGTTACATCTCATCTAAATGGGGTCAACATCAGCCTGAACCTGAATGAGAAAAGGGAAATCATATCCAGTAGGTACCCAGTGGCGAGGAAATGCATTTTACATACCTTATATCTGACCCACGTTTAGAGGGAAATACGAACTAGTCCTGTTGTGCAGAAAAGTAAACTGAGGCTCAAGGAGGTGATTTGCAAAGGGTTACATGGCTAGCAAATGGCAGATTTTGGACCTATGCCTGGGTCTATCTCACTCCTGGGCTGATGCTTTTTCCATTATACAATAATGTCTCGCCTTTGCATGCTTTCTGAACTCCATTTGTTGTGATTTTCAGCTGCTTGGATGGATTGCACACTTGGAAATCCACCAAAAGCAGATCCTACATCTTTAGCAATTCACGTAAACGCTAGGCCAAATTCCAACCATCTTTTTAACAAGAGAACTCTCCAGCCTGAGTAATGGGGCTTAGAAAAAAAAGAAAAGGAAAAGGAGAAAGGCAAAAAGTAGTTCCACCTCGCAGAGGAGGCCTGTGGGATTTGGAGGGTGTGGGTGGCCAAAGCTGGCACAGATATAATCACAGCCCATCATGGGAACAATGAAGCTATAACTCCAACTTCTGAAGAATGCCATTCATTCATTCAACAATTATTTTTGAGTGCCTCATTTGAACATGGCAAAGCACTGTGGGAGTGAAAAAGAAGCAAAAAGCTTAGTCCAACCCATAGGGAGTATACAACATTCCCATTCAGAGTTGTCAGGGAAAGAGAGAGAAATGGACAACTGTACCAAGGAGCTTTAGATTTTTCAGATACACCTAGACAGACGCCACTGACATGAACTTATCCCCTGTTTCTAAGCTTGTGTTTGGTCCACAGTTCTATTAGTATTTCTTCCTCATTTTCCTGTTCTTTCTTTCATATTTGTCTAGTCCTATTTCCTTACCTCTCTGGTGGAGTGTGCACTGCAGTGGAAAAAACCTGTCCTGAAGACAAAAGAACTATGTCCCATCCCAGCTCCGCAACCTTCTAGCTATGTGACCCTGGACCAGTCTTCATGCCTCTCTTAGCCTCCGTTTGCCCATTGGTGAAAGAAATGTAACGATCCCTATCTCAAGTGTTACATAAGGATTAAATGAAATAATCGTATGTGAAAGTCCTTTGAAAAGGGCTTTTCTAGCAACCTGCTAGAAAAATATACATTTTATCACCAGTGTTAAAATTTATTAGATTATTGTGTTAATGGTTAATATTTGGCCAGTCAGAAAAGCCTGCCAATTGGCCGTTATTCCTTTTAGTTTTCCTTGGGCAAAGCCTGGCTAAGCAAAAGAGAAAAGCAAGACAAAGAACAGCACTTTGTGAATTCTTCCCCAAAAGGACAGCATTGTGAGTCTGCCGTGAATAAAGAGTGTAAATTATATTCAGCATGATATAAGTAATGACATATCAATTAACTGTGTCAACAAGGTCTAAAAATATGCAAATTACTGTACTTCAATTAGAAAAATCTACATCCTTAGAGAATATTGTAAATCAGGAAATTTGGGAGACATTAAGAGTAATCAGTGAGGGAAAGCATGTACTTTTTGCCGTACCCTATTTTTATACATACATAATGAAATAATTATAGCTACACTGTATTTATGCCTCTGCAAAAATATTAAAATCTTAAGATCTTTACAATGATAAGTTAAATCTGTATTATGTTTTCAGACAACATTAATTATAAGAAAAAGAAATCTATTATCATTCAATATAAGTAAGTTGAAACTAATTTGGACATGTAAATTAGAAATGCTGTTTTTCTGAGCACCAGAACATTAGAAAAGAAAAAGAAAGAAGAGATATCTAGATCAATTACTGAGTCTATAAATGCAAACGCTTTAGTGGATTTAAGTTGTAATGCAAATTTAAGAGTGGTTAGTAACTTTTCTCAAAATTATCGAACTATTTGGTTTTTCAATTTTTTAAAGGCCTTCCCAGTTTTCTTTGTTTAAAATGCATTAAGCTATGTCTTTGGGATGTACTTGCCTTTACCTGAGCTGTCCCCTAGTTGTAATTCCCAAACAAAGAGCAGTAGTCAAAGCTGGGAATGTATACGGTGACACCAGTTTTCAGTGACTGGGATACTCAAGCCAGTAACAGAGGAGTGGTACCTTTGCTCTGAAATGCAGTGACCATCAATTCTGAAGATGCCAGAGGGACGCACGGGAAAGGGACACGGGACACAAGCTTGGACCAGCAGCAGCTCACCTTTCCCCAGCCTTCCAGGGATATGCATTCTGGCTGACAATGCCCTGCAAGGAGACTCCCCAGAAACTGATCTGTTTTACCCTTCCTAATTGAAGGCTAGAGGAGGCTTCATTAGGACCTGAAAATTCTGACTCCAGAATGCTTCTTCCCTAAGAAGTGTCCACACCCTTCCCCCTTTCCACATGCATATTTCAGGACCCGGAATTCAATAGCTTCTTTTATAAAATCCATCCCAACTCCTCCTCCAGACTGAGTCGGTCCCTGCCAAGCTTTATGAAGCGTGGGGCATGTTGACTCTTCCAGGGTCCACCCAGGCTAGAGGCTCCATGAGGGTAGACAGCGTGCCTATTCTCTGTTTGTGCTCCGCAGATGCACAGGCCCCCCGCAAAGTGGACCCTCAATCAAGATGACACCGATAAAAAAAGAAAAGAAGAAGAAAGACCATAGACTGGGCAACTCTCAACTAGGAAGAACGTATTTTCTTAGCGCTAAGTATGCAAACTTCCATTAAAGCAGCAGCATGGACTCAACCCTTTCTTTGGTGAATCCAATTAAATAACTAGAGTTCAAGCCAGTTTAATGAAAAACGGAGAAGTAGATAAAATTTGCCTTTGTATCCCCTGCCACCCCTTTTCTACTCCTCAACCCCACTGCCCCCACCAATGCCCACATCATTTCTACTCTCCTCATGCTCTCTTCACCTGCCTCATCTAAGTTAGCTTCTCTGGAAAACATCTGGTAAGACTGCTTACAGTAAGTGGCAGGGTTTACCATAGCACCCTTCCCCCTGGTCTGTCCGTGAACATGGAATAAAATGTTATGCCAAAAGAACGAAGATCTGACGGAGGAATTTCAGACACTGGTAGGCCAGGAATGTATTTTAGGGAGTATAGCACATTTTCAGTCTGCCTTAAAACACACACAGACACACGCGCGCACGTGCACACACACACACACGTGCACACACACACACACGTGCACACACATGCACGAGCACAGTTAGGAAGCTATACAGTTTGCCTGTTTGAATGTCAGCTCTGATGGGGACAGATATTTCTTAAAACGGGGCTCTATGAAATGCTTTTAAATTGTTTCATTGGTGGCTGGGAATGGAGCAGGAGAAGGGATGCTCTTTCAGCTGGTGACAGGGTGATCTTCAGCCTTGCAAATAAATACTAACCCACCAAAATGTTTTCCAGGATACTCTCTCCACTAGGGAAGAGAATATGGTTAGTGGGTGAGATTTTTAAAAAAGGAAAAAAAAATACCAAAACAGCATCCTTTCTAGTTTGCCCAATATAAATCCTGGCATATACAAATCTATAACTGCATCAATATAGATAGTTATGGATATAGACACAGATCTCTCATCTGCTGGACGAATAAAGGACATATGCCATCTGTAAGTAATTAACAGCACAGACTCTTAGACCAGCTCCGCTAACTAATATGAGTTTAGACAAGTTGTTTAAACTCTCTAAGGTTTAGTTTCCTCATCCGTAAAATTGAAAGGATAATAAATTTACTCACAGGGCTGTTGTGTAATTAAATGAGATAATGCTAATAAAAAGCCTAGTATGCATGGTGGCATAAAGTCATTCTCTAATGGTTGCAAGTTTTAAGTATCTTCAAAATAATAGTTACGATGTCTGCCATAAGTTTTCTCTGCAAAGAGGAGTTTGGGGAGTGATGATATTTTACAAGCTAGTACTTACCCCAAATTTTGTGAGCATATGGTACCTACTCCTTGAGTCCACATGGCTCAAAGTAATTCATCTGTCTTACTTGTTTAAGAACTTAGGGAGGTAAATATTTGGGCCAGATATGCTAATTCAAATGAAATTCCAGAAAAACGAGAATGTCAAGCAGCAAGCAGAATTTAAAATAGCAATTTTAAAACCGTAAATTCAAGGCTGTTTCTTACACCAACCATCATGATACTGCTATCCTTTTTTTCTCTCCGCATTATCCATCAGTCCATATTTTTCTCCCCATGTTCTTCGTCGTCTCCATTCTCTTCATCATTACGCCTCGCCATCCATAATTGTGTGTCTTAGATATTCTAGGATTTATGGCAAGAGCACCAGACTTACATGTGACTCTGGCTCTGCTGATGAATCGTGCCAATAAAGAAAATACACTCAAGGTTTAGTCCCCAAACTGTAGCCTGAACCTCAGAGCATCGCAAGCCACAAAGAAAGAAGTTGCAATTAGCAGCTTATTGAAAAGTTGAGTTAGGAAGAGATCCCACCAAATCTGCCTGCCTGATCCAACGAGGCCATGGGACGTTTCTGTAATCCATCTCTGCTTCCTCCCATTCGGTCCCCAGGAATAGAGAGAGAATTTACCCGTCATGACTTCTGATTAACGAAAGTTAACTTTATTGAATGCTACATTCCACATCCCGCCGGTTGTGTGGGATGGATATCAGATCGGGATAAGGATAAATTCTACAACATTGACTTAGTCATCAGTCTGCCTAAAAATAAAGGGAGAGCTGGGGAGGAAAATCAGTCACTCTTCTATCAACTCACAGGGAAAAAAGGAAAAATAAAAACAGGGGAGAGAAACGAGTGCTATAAACACAGCCCACCTTTTATTGCAGTGCTCCTGCTCTGTACCCAAAGGCTTTGCAATTATTTGGCTATTACTTATCTTTAAACATCAGCTAAAGAGATCTAGCATTTTGGAAAGGTAATTATACCGTAATGCAGATGGCAGTAATAACAATTTACCCAAGATAAGCCCTTGCAATGATCTTTACAAAGCAAAGCAAAGCAAAAGTAGTACTGACTCAGGAAGGACCTCCAGTGGAGAAGGACGCGATGCAGCGGCCAGACCGTCTCTCCCTTGCAAAATGGACAGGCAGGTGTTACCACTCACCCCTGCAGGCAAGACTAGGCGGAGGTTAAAAAAATCCTTGTTTAAGAAATTCCTGACATGGAGATTGTTCTCAAGAGTCCTTATGTGATGTGACTCCTACCCAACCCCAAGGGCTAGAGGAAAAGATTTCTTCCCCTGCCTCTCGTGTCCCAACTTTGGCCTCAATTCCCATACCCAAAACTGCCTGCCGCAGGCATTTCTGTGAGGAAGGATTTATCCTACACCATGATAGTTGTTGAAACAGGGGGATCTAATTGCTTAGAAATCATTAATTGCTATAAATAGATGACTTCTGGGAGTCAATGAACTATAAGCAGGAGAGACAGTGTGTTTGAATGTCATGCTTGCGCTCTGGACATTTTTATGACTTGTCAGTGGTTCCATAAAGAACTCACACAGCAAAAGGTGCCTAGTCAACCTGTACTGATTGCAATTGCCAGTTAGAAATACATTGTTCTTGTTTTAAACCTTGACCACCCTTCTAACAAATCGGGGTGTGCATTTATGATGCATTACTAAGAAAAGTTAGTATCAGCCATCCAAGAAGAAAAAAAAAAAAAGGAGGACACAGAGGAAGCACTATCTGATCTTTGCTATTTTCCAGGGCATAAAATAACAACCTAGCATCCACCTTTTGCAGGTCATTTTTATCACATTGCAGGCCAAACTGAAATGTGACCTCCATTTTCCAGGTACGCCGGTGATGATAAATTTAATGCACACGGAGCAAATGAACAGGAGGCCCAGAAGAAGTCAGATTAGTGTGGGATTATTCAATCCTGAGATTCTACAAGGAAAAGGGGCATTTCTTTCCTTAGAACTTTTATCGTGTTCCTTCCTCCCGGTGGTAGCATAGTGCCCGGACCTTGGCCTGAGTAATCCCACAGTTCCTTCTGCATTCCTACCCTACCAGGCCCTTTTGCTCCTAAGCCTTAAAGTGGAAGGGAAATCATTTCTCTGAGTCATTTCATTCTGTGATCCAATCTGGGTGCTCATTTTTCAACAAAGCAGTAAATAAATACCATAAACACCGCTTACAAAAATCCCAGCGATGAAGAAGGAAGGCGCCACCTTGCAAAGGAGGAACAGCTATGGACCTCAGCGAACCCGCATGGCTTTGCCATGGGGACCGCAAAAGGCATCAGGCTGCCAATCAGCAGTTTCTGACAAACCTGATTAATTAGTTAACATGTCCCTGTGGAGTCGGGCTTCGCGAAGGAAGCTTACCTTTACTCGCAGCCCACCAGCAGGAAAACGTTGCCAAGCAGGAGACATGCTGAATTCAACCCACCCATCCCAAAGCAACAAATCATCTGTGACCTTTTTTGCCACTTCAAACATCATTTGCCAAATCCTCAGTACCCAGGGAAATTCCAACTGTCCTCAAATTCCTATCGGCCCCTTCCCTGCTTCTTCCTCCTTCACAGACCTACCAAAGCAAGCAACTTCTGACAGTGGCTAACTTCAGGGAATATCTAAGTGTGGAATCCACAGTGGGTACTGACTAGAGTAGCTGGTTGCAATTCAACGCTGTCTCATGAAATACAATTGCCCTACAGATCTGCATGAATTGAAATCTCAAAATAATCAAATGATCTGTTAGGTCTGTTTCAGGCATAAGTGCACATGCGTGCATGCATTCATTCATTTAAAACCTCGGTTGCATCCTGCCTCGCCTGTGATCAAAGCCATCCAAGTCATTCATTCAGAATGAACCGTAAACTCCTTGCGTTGGCTTGCAGCGTCCCCGCTCCTACTCTGATATCATGTCCTGCTCTGTCTTGCTTACCTCTGCTTCAGCTGTTTCTCCTAGCTGTTGCTCGAACACCCCCCACACACACCAACCTCAGAGTTAGGGCTGGGGTTAAACTTGCTGTTCCTTCTGCCTGACACACCTGGCCTCCAGGTGTCCACAGTTTACTCTCCTTTCATTCAGGTCCCCACTCAATGAGTCCTTCCCTAACTACCCCATACTAATAAGCAGCCCCTCTAGCAACCACTAGTCTCAGGTGAGGACTTGCAAGCAGAATATTATTTGAAAGATAATTCTAGGGAGCCAGAGTGCACGAGTGTGGAAGTGGAACCAGGCAGAAGAGAAAGCCACTGAAGCTAATCCTGGTGGACGGAAGGCTGCTCCTCCCAGGAGCGCCAGCTCCTCTCAGCTTCGGAGGAAGCGACAGAGATGGGAAATTTAAGCAAGGGACCTCTTCCTCAGCTGCGGCTAAATCAGAGGTGGCCTGAGGGGACGAGGTGCCGGGCAGCGTCAGCAGCTGCTACCTCTCTATCACCTGACTTGGATTTCTTCTCCTGAAGCTTCCATAGTGTATACAAACTGTTGATTTATTTACTGTCCATCCTTTTTCCCTCCCCACTCCCATCCCACTAAACACATGTGCACTCAATGAGGACACAGAGACAATAGGTTGGAACTCTGCTACAATCCCGACACCTAGGAAAGTGTTTGGCAGATTTCGTTGGATGAATTAATTTATTTATTAATTTATTTATTCGTGTATTTATGTAGTAAACATTGACTGAGCTCTACCCAGGCCAAGTGCTAGGTTGTCAAAAGTGACAGGAACTCAATTCTGTACAACTGGGTTCTATTTTCTAACTACGTCGTAAATCTCTGCCTTGGGTCCCAAGACAAGTCAAACAATATTCCAGAAGTTGAGACTATGTCATGCATTTTCGTTGTTGCTGTGGTTCCACAGATCCAGGCCCATGCAAGATACTCAAGCAATTCTCTTGCATTGAGCTCCATGTCTATCATCCCTGGCCTGGAGAATCTCAGTCCAGTGAAAAAAACAGCCACAAGAAGTAATAATATCACATCATAAATGCAACAATTGAGATCTGTACAGAGAGCTATGCGAGCAAGGAGAGGGAACAATTGATCTGGGGAAATCAGAGGAAGAGCACAGAGGCAGGAACATTTTAATTGGGTCTTGAAGAATGAGTAAGAGTTTTCCATTCGAAGGCAATACATGCATTTCTGGGAAAGGGGAGGGCTTTTGCGTTGTTCAGATAGCTGTGTGACATTACACAAATCTGGAGCATACTGGCAGGGGTTGAACTTTGTAGCATAGCTTTCATCAGCCAGAAATAAAATCCTTTTAAAAAAATCAAGCATGAGGGGTGCCTGGGTGGCTCAGTCAGTTAAGCATCTGCCTTTGGCTCGGGTCATGATTTCAAGGTCCTGGGATCGAGCCCCACATCAGGCTCCTTACTCACTGGGGAGTCTGCTTCTCCCTCTGCCTCCCCTCCTGCCTGTGCTCTCTCTCTCTCTCAACTAAATAAATAAAATCTTTTTTTAAAAAATCAAATGTGAAGGACTCTGATACCAAGTGTTAGTGAAAATGTACAGAAGCAGACATCCTCTTAATACTGTGTGTGGGAATGGCAATTAGCGCCAACATTTTAGGAGGGACAATTTATTGATGTCTAATAAAGTTAGAAATGTAATTCCCCCACAGTTGAGCCATTTCACGTCTGGGTATGCACCCAAGAGGAACACTCTTACAAGCCAAAGGAGACATCTACAAGGATGTAATTAACAGCACTATTGTTAACTGTGAAAAACTGGGGGGAAATGTAGGTCTCCATCAGTAGGGGAATGGGTATCTTCAGGCAGGAAATAAATCATGGTATTTATTTATAAGAGAGTTGAATGAACTTGATTCACATAATCAACATGGAGAAATCTGTTATAATATTGAGAAAAGAAAGCAAGTCACAAATGAGTACATGCATCATGACACTGTTGTGTAAATTTTAAAACTCACAAAACTCTAGGCTGTTTGTAGAGTATACTCTTCCATAAAAAGTAAAAGTATGAAAACAGTAATAGCTTCCTGTGGAATAGTGGTTACCTCAGAGGTGAGAGAAGCTAATGGAATTGGAAAGGGGACAAACGGAGCTTTAATGTATCCAAAATGTGTTATTTCTTAAGCAAAAAAAAAAAAAATCAGAAGCAAACCTAACAAAGTGTGAGCATTTGTTAAATATGGATGTTGGACACATGGGTGTTTCTTTGGCATTTGTTACACTCGTCTCTGTGTTTTTCATACTGTTTAAAAAGATTTCAATTTTTTAATGGTCAAACAAATTTCACTTGAAAGATAGACTTATCTTATAGTTTCCAGTCCATGGCCTCATTTTTTTTGAGTTGACTCTGTTTTCTGTATTAAAACAAAAGGTCAGAGACTATTTACTCCATTCATTAATTCAACCATTTATTCAATCAACAAATATCTATCAAGTGTCTGTTATGTAGGACGCTACCCTTCTATGTAACTATAGAGGATACACCATGAGCTCAAAAGACAATATCCCCAATTTCAATGAGTATACAATTTGTCAAGAGACAAAGGACATATACATTCAAATAGCACCCAATCTCTAATATACAGAGATTAAATGCCATAAAACTACATCACCATGATGCACCTTATTTTTTATTAGCATGTGGCCGGTATCAGTGTGAAATAAAATGGGAGCCATAAACACACTATCAGCTTTTTCATATCTCAGCAATTGTCAAGATCTAAAAAAGTAACAGCAGAAAAGGACCATACACCTCAGATTCTGACTTTCTTGAGGACAAGGAGCCAAAAGTCACGTTGCCAACCCTCACTTCCATTAATACCAACACATGGCATCGAAGGAGAAAATGAAAACACATGGTAGATCCCTTCCCTTGGGTGTCGTTCACATGCAGAGTCAGCCATTTTTTATTAAAGTGTAATTGACCTGTAACATTATGTTAGTTTCAGGTGTCCAACATAATGATTCAATATTTGTATACACGCAAAATTATCACCACAATAAGTGTAGTTACCATCTGTCACCATACTGAGTTACAAAAAGAATTTTTTCTTATAATGGGAACTTTCCAGATCTACTCTCTTAGCAACTTTCAGATATGCAATACCATATTACTGACTATAGTTACCATGCTGCATATTACCCACATTATTCCCATGACCTATTTATTTTAAAACTGGAAGTTTGTATCTCTGGATCCCCTTCACCCATTTCATCCACTCCCCACTCCCTCCCCTCTGGCAATGATCAATCTGTTCTCTGTATCTTTGAGTTTTATGTTGTTTGTTCATTTATTTTGTTTTTTGGATTCCACGTATGAGTGAAATCATACAATATTTGTCTTTCTCGGTCTGACTTATTTCACTTAGTATAATACCCTCAAAGTCCATCCATGTTGTCACAAATGGCAAGATTTCATTCCTTTTTATGGGTAAATAGTATTCCATTATATAAATATATGCACAGTATATATTTATATATTCCATTATATAAATATATTCCATTATATAAATATATGCACAGTAAAGGAAATCATTAACAAAATGAAAAGTCTACCTACTGAATGGGAAAAGTCATATTGATCACTGCAGCTACTCCCCAGGCCAGGACTGAGAAGCAGCAGCTCCAGCCAGGCCCTTGGTCTTCTGCTCAAATAGAACAAAGGCTTAATATTCACAGTCAAGAAGGAGTGAACACTTACTCTGTCCCTCCTCTCTTCTGATCGTGTATAATCTAGTAATTGCTTCCTTATTAACTTTTTAAGTTATATAAGAAATACATAACACATTATCCTTATGAAACAGAAAAACAAAAGTCCACATGTAAATATTATGGAAATCTCCCTTCAATGCATTTTTCTACATTCATGAACATATATATGCATTCTTGATATAAATGGCTTACAATGAAAGTAAATTTTTTTTCACTTAACAATACCAAAGTCTTGGCAATCTTTCAATGTCATTGCTTGTAGTTCTATTTATAGCATTCTTTTTAACAGGTGCAGAATATTCTACAATATGGTTATAGCATCATTTTTCAGCATTCCCCTACTGAGGGACATCAAGGATGTTTCAAATTCCATTGTAATTTTAAATAATATTGCAATTAATTTCCTTGTGAAGCTCAATTCTGCAAAGCCAGACACCATTTTCTAGCTGCTTCATCTCTGCCTTGGGCCCCCATATGATTCAAACAGGAGGGAGTGACAATGTATGTATGTTTTTATTATGGTTTCACTGAACCTAATGCAGAGCCAGGCCCATGCAAAGTACTCAGGAGATGCTCATGAATTGAGCACATTTGTGACCTTAGTGTTCCCACCACCTCTACTCCCCTGATGAGTGCAATGTGCCAGGGTAAAAGCTGACAACTGACATCTTGTGCATAGGAAACACTTTAATAAATATTAAATGACCTTAACAACTTGAATAAACCAAAGCATTGTACCAGAAAGTGGAAAACTGTCCATGTGAGTCAACTCTCTTCTTCCTTGGCCTTTAAGGGCAGAGAAGACAGAGCCCTCTCCCCACTGGGCAGACAGTCAACTAACTGTGCCAGGCCCCTCCAAATGAGATGCCTGCCAGGCTCCTCTCAAGTGGGTCCAGGCAAGGTCATTACCTGGCAACATGAAGTCTCCTTATCTCCCTGGCCCTGTTTCAGAAGAGTCATTGACAACAGGGATTCAATCTCCCTTCTAAAGCCCTTTCCCAGATAAACAAGCTTTAAAGAATCCACCATGTGCACAACCTTTTGAGAGGCCAAGTCATCAAATCAGCAGGGAGGAGGCCAAGGAGGTATCTGCCCCCTCTCCAGGAAGAGGTTCTCTCTCCAAAAAGGTTTATGGCCCCGGAAAGTGCTTACAAGAGAGACTGGGGATCCATAACCACAGAGGCAGCTCTGAAAATGAACCATTATCAATTCAACAGGGCACAGCTTTTAAAATTCAACATGTGGTCCACACACAGGAAGATGTCATGATCGAAGGGAAGGGCGAATCACCAGCCAGCAGGGGCCCAGAAATCCCTCCTGTGGCTGTTTTTTCCTAAGAATGGGCAATACCTGAGTTTCATCCTTTCAATAGGGAAATAATGAACTATGCAAGGAGAGAGAAGCAAGAAAAAAACAAAGAGAAAGATAGTCAAGAGAAAGAAAAAGAGAAAACAGAGGAAGAATAAAGAAGTATTTATGAGTTTGGCTTTAAAATACAAAAGCATAAAATGTCTTTGAATATAAAAATCTATCCTTTTGCTTGCAGACTCACAGAGGGTAAGGCAATGATGAAACCCCATCGTGAATGTCTGATGGATAACAGGAGGATCAAGGAGATAAAGCAGGCAAGTTGCTCTGAGCTCTCTGAAAGAAGAAGAGTGTGCCAAATAACTGACTTAGAGTGGTTTAAATTCTGGATTACTTGAATGCAGTGAACTTCACTCAATGCCTATGGGTGCTTTGAAGTGTTCATTGGAAAATGTATTGCTCGTTGTTACTGTGAAATTAAGTTGCTAGAGTAGAGCATAACCTCTAAAAATAAATGTTTAAGGGATTTGCTTATTACAGATGTAGAACTGAGACCATCACTGAGTCAACTCCTGCAGAGACTCTGCCTGGAAGTGACATAAGTCAAAGATGGAGAAAACTAAATTTTAAAGGAAAACTAGAATATCTATTAGGAAATGCAGAACTGGCCAAGCACTGATCAACCAGTGCTTAATGAAGGCCTGCCATGTAGGCAGTGTGAGGTTAATAAAACTCACACTGGGCCAACAAAGAGTTAAAGGACTTGAAGGGCCCAAAAAGAGCTGTCCTGCTAAGACAGACAGGTTTGATTGTAGTGGAAATATTTGTATATAGAGCACTGTTAGCTGGTCCTTCGATGGGCGCCAATAGGCCAGGCCATTGCAATACCAGCTTTTTGGGGGCAAGAACCCTGTCTGTATTTGTCATCACTGTCTCTCCAGCCTGGTAAAGAGTAGCTGCATAAATATTTGGTGAATAAATGAAATAATAAATGGAAGGAAGGAAGGAAGGAAGGAAGGAAGGAAGGAAGGAAGGAAGGAAGGAAGGAAGGAGGGAAGGAAGGGAAGGGAAGGGAAGGGAAGGGAAGGGAAGGGAAGGGAAGGGAAGGGAAGGGAAGGGAGAGAGGAAGGAAGGAGAACTTCAGGAAAAGAAGAGAGAGAAACTTGTGTTCCTCAGTGAACAGTTTCCTAGGATGATTTTCCTGGAAATGACTCCTTCCCGTATCCACTTACCCCACAGCATCCTGAAAGATGGAAGCAGAGAACAAGAGCTGGCAGGATAGCTGTGACTGTCAGGGCTCAAGCACCAAATTTATCCCTTCCTTCACAATGCCATACCATTTTGTTCACCACTGCTCTGTAGCACTTACCACGACTCTGTACGTTATTAGTTGTTTATGAGTTTTTACCTCGTGCTGCCCATTGAGAAACGGGGCCTGATGGAGACATAGAGAGGGCTAGAGAGTTCCTAGCAAGCTCAGAACTGAGTGCAGAAAACCCCGTGCAGCAGACATCATGCTTTCTTTTTTTTTTTTTTTAAGATTTTATTTATTTATTTGACAGAGAGAGAGACAGCCAGCGAGAGAGGGAACACAAGCAGGGGGAGTGGAAGAGGAAGAAGCAGGCTCCCAGCAGGGAGCACGACGTGGGGCTCGATCCCAGGACTCTGGGATCACACCCTGAGCCGAAGGCAGATCCTTAACAACTGAGCCACCCAGGCACCCCTCATGCTTTCCTCTTATCTTTGGATGGGGTGACCCATGTGTACACCCAGTGATGTCAATCCAGAGCATCTTCAAGGCATCACCCAGTCCCTCCTATCCCATACTAAATTATTTTCCTCATGGTTGCAGTCCCTGAAAACACAGCAAGAGCTCAATGCATACCTTGTAAATCAATGAAAACTGCCTTTTAGACCAGACCAGCAGTAGTTACCGTCAGTGTGATCAAGAGAGCCAACAAGACCAGAACGAAGACATAACCAGTGAGACCGCTGGCCGAGAAACTGAACTACCAATCAAAAGGAGAGACTTTGGGTATGCAGGTATGGATTTAGAATAACACACATTTAGCACATGATATCTTTCATGAAAATTAGAACACGAAATTAGGAAAAGATGTGACTTAAAGAAGCAGATGTTCACAATGTTCATGCTTAACCCCTCCCAACAACAGAGGGGCACACACACACATAGGAGTCTATGCTTTCAACCTGGATCATAGCGACCAAGGTTTTTCTTCACAGGAACATGATCAGTGTATGGTACAGATTTTGCTTGAAACACAATATCCATGTAGAAAACACTAAATCAGAGTCAGGGTGTTTGGGAACCACTCTACTGCAGGTTCATATTGGGAAGTCTATTACTATGGTTAATAAACCATACGTTTTCTGTATAAAGTAACCCATGTTCAGTAAGAGCAGTATGTGGCAAAACACAAGAAACTTCTGACAATTCAAGATTTAAAGTACTTTTGGGGGGAAGCAAACCATAAATGATTAAAACTAAGCTTTAAAAGGCAAGACCAAGTCCAGCCAAGTTCCTCTCTTGGCTGAAGGCAACTATAGCTCCATTCTTCGGGCTCAGGGCAATAATGTTTCCACACCAGGGTTAAGACTCAGAGACCAATTGCAATAAATCACCTGGGTCCTTTATGCCTGAGACCCATCCCTCATCAAGATGTGGAAACGTTATGAAAGAAATGGAGAGCTGGGTGCCTGGGTGGCTCAGTTGGTCAAGTGTCCACCTCCAGTTCAGGTCATGATCCCAGGGTCCTGGGATCCTGAGTCGGGCTCCCTTCTCCGTAGGGAGTCTGCTTCTCCCTCTGCCCCTCCTCCCACTCTTTCTCTCAATCTCCCTCTCTCTCTCTCTCTCTTTCTCTCTCTCAAATAAATAAATGAAATCTTTGAAAAGAAAAATAAAGAAATGGAGGACCAAATAGACCGGGCCATTTGGCTTAGGGGAAAAGCCAAGTTAAGATGCCACAGAAGGTATAAGCAAATCACACAAATACGAAGAGGGAAATAAATATCTGGGCCAGAGCACTCACCTAATTAAGAAGTCTGCAATTTGGTGCAACAAAACTAATGGAAACAACCTAAATATCTAATAATAGAGGAGCAGTTAATTACGGTTTACTCACCGATGAAGATATTAAACTGCTATAAATTTTCAGTAACACAAAAACATGACTGTAAGTTACATAAGGGAAAAATCAGGATACAGAAATGTATGTGCACTCTTCTCTCACTCTTTTATTTGAACCGTATTAAAAATGCTAACAGTGGTTGTAATTAGATGGCAGACCTTTATATAACTGTTAAGTATTCTCTTTAGACTTAAAAAAAATTCTGCATGTTCACTTATTTTCATAACTGGGGAGAAAAAGAAACTTGAATCCGCCGCCCCCCCCAAGTCTCTCAGTTGTTTACTTCCTTTGAATCCCAACGTCCTTTCCTAGACACAGTGGGAATAATGGGACTGGTTACTTTTGCTCTCAAATTTTTTTCTAATATTTTGACATGGCTAAGCAATTACATATAATTTAACATAAAATCAGTCTTTGAGTGATACTAGACAAGGCAAAATGGAAGCTTCTATTCACTCATTCCATTAATACCTAAAGAGAGGGTACTTGATGAAATTCAGAGGCAATATGTTTTTTGAATACATGCTTTTTGAACAAAAGGAACATTCCAATTACATATCTCACTTAGGTCAAACAACAAAAACCACACGCAAACTTATATACACACTTCTCTAACTCACTCCTAATACCCGTACAAACACAAAAACAAGCCCATATTGCTAATTCTGCTTTTATAAAACATATTCTGAAAATTACAGGTTTGAGGTGCTGGAAATTTGAAGAACATACAACACCAACAAGTCAGGAAATGGTGGGAAAAATTTCTCCTTTTTAATGTAAAGATACAGATCATCAACAGCCATTTGCTAAAAAGAAACTTGCTCATTTTTAAACAAGACAGAAATTAAAACCGATGCAGCTCCTGTGTTGGTTTGAGTAATGATGCAACCACACAGTAGTTTAAATCAGCTATTGCTGCTGCAATCAATTTTCTCCTAACTTTATCAAGCATTGTTATGCCTGATTTATTGATGATTTTTGATGTATTCCCAATAAAAAAAATTGTCCTCAACCTTATAAGTTATCTTTTTTTTTCTTAAACCACAAAGAGTTCTAATTTTTCTAAAACTAGCCAGAGGAAACAAAGAATAAATCAAAAACCTGAAACCTGATAAGCAAACCTGTATTATGAAATGGAGTTCAGGAAAATACCATGACAGCGAGCATCTCCGTCAAATCCAAAGGAACAATTAGACAATCCTGATGATGAAGTTTCTGCATTTCCATTGACTAGATAAAACTATGAAAAATTCCCTCTCCTTGAGTTTTAAGTCATAAGGAAGAAAAGTTTGAATTGCCTTCCCTCCCTTCCTTCCATGTGGAGCCAAATATATTTATTCACATGAAGCCGCACGGGGTGAAGTGGACAGGAGAACTTCAGGGAGCATCAGCCAGGGCCATTTTGTGTGATATTAAAGCAGCCCAAAAGAGACAGTGATTGCAAGTTTTGCTGGCTTACAGGACAGAAAACATGCATTCATGGATTCACAACCAACAATTACTGATGATTTAGTACAGACCGGCTGAACTAGGCAATGGGGATCAAGTGACGAATAAGATAGGTCTGGTCCCTATTTCATGGAATCTGTAGCCAAATGCACAAAAATCAGAAACCTATGTTTGCATTATATGTTATGGTAATATGTATCAATCATCGAAAGCTTACTATGAGCAAGACAAGAGTCTCAGGGTTTTATATAAGCATCATCATAATCAAGATAATAGCTATTACTTTTTAAGAGCCAGTAACAGTCATCGTGCTCAAAATTGCAACCCTATGTCACAAGTATTCTCCTCCCTTATATGTCTTATCGTGGCCAGGAAAGACAGACTTAGGGAAAGCAAAGGAATTGTTCAAAGTCGCAGATAATAACGGCAGAACAGAGATTCAAATACAGGTCAACCTGATTCTAGAGCGCATGTTCTTAACCACCATGCCACACCATACCCCACGCTGGGCCACCATGGTCTTCCACACTGGGCTTTGTCAAAGTCCATTGGCAGTGGAGCGCAAGATGTTAAAATTGGATGTGATAAGCATGGGGACAGAAGCCATCCAAAGGCTGATATCATCACTGAACAGCTGGACCTCTGTTCTCGCAGGCCAACCTCAGGAGTTACAGGATACAGGCTGGAAACAAGCCCAAGGGTCCTCTGGATGAATTTCAATGGGCAAGAAAATACATCTTCCAAACTGGGGCTGCCTGATGCCTTCTTCTTTGAGCATTAGCAAAGGGGAGACCATCCCTACTGGTTACCCTAAAACAGTAGTTCTCAACTAGGGGTAATTTCTCTGCCCCACTCCCAAGAGGGAACATCTGGCAATGTCTGCAGACATTTTTGGTTGTCACACTGGGGAGAGGCTGCTACCAGAATCTAGTGGAACAAGGCCAGGGAGGCTACTGAATATCCTTCAATGTATAGCCCCTCACAACAAAAAATTATCTGGTCCAAAATGCCAATAGTCTCATTGTTAAGAAATCATTCCCTAAAGTATCTCTATGCTATCTAGTGGATTTTTCTAAGAAAACAAGCCATAGATTGAAATTTGTGCTCCTAACTTGCCAAGAAAGATGTATAGCCCTGTTGGCTGTTTTCAAAATTGCGTGCAGAAAGAAAATTGTATGTCTTCTGTTCATATGTATGCATCTTTATGTTTTTATTTCCTGTCTATGTTTTATAATGTTCATAAGGTAGTATATGCAAATGATTTGTATGTAAACAAATACACACTTATTGGAGGGAAATACTCAGAACAGTTTACTGGTAGGAGGACATAATCAAAGACAGTTGGAAATGTAGAGAAAGAACTACAGATTTGGAATCAAGGAGATCTGGCACTAACCCCCAACTCAGCCTCTCATTTTTAAATCTACAGCACCTTGGTTTAACTGTCTGTAAAATGGGAGTGAGAATATTCACCACCACGCCCCAGGATTATGTAAAAAATTAAATTCCATTGTGTATTAAGCTCTGGGCGCATAGTAGGCACTCCATAAATATTCTTTACCCCTTTCCTTTACCCTCTTCCTTCACCCCTTTGTCTTAGGTGTAAGAGCCTTGGACAGGTCAAAGGTTCTCTGTCCCGAGTGTCTCCATCTATAATCTAATTATGAATGTTCTATCTACTTTGCAGAGCTGACATGAAGGATTAAATTAGATAGTTGATATGAAATGCTCCCCAAAATACAAAGGATTTATAAATATAAAGTTGTTTTCCTAAATTGCAATCATCCAACCTTTTATCAAGGTATTCCTGATAATTACTCCCTTGCCCAATTTGGAAACTCAAAGGTCAACATTCAAAACGGAAAGGGCTTGATTCTAATAAGTACATGTGGCTTTTTATTTTCTGCTTACCCTATTTCACCATCTTAGCTGAGAAAGTGCTTAAATATTGCAAAATCAGGCATTTCAGCATGGTGTGTGGGGGGGGATCTTTTCCTAGAGGGAACTGATTCACAGGCTGTGAAAACACATTGCATCACAGACTGACCACGCAGAGGGGCATAGACACCGTGCACCTCCTGGACAGTGCTGACGTCAAGTTGCAGGGGCACGTGGCCCTGCATACCCCCAGATCAGCACAATTCTCCCACACACTTATGGCCTGGGGTTCATGCTTGATCATCTCCAATTCCAAGTGCATATTTTCAAACTTTTGAAAACGAAGTGTGTTCATGCAAGCGCTCTCCACAAAGGTCAAAAGCAGGCGGGAGTCACAGAGCCCTCACTGGAGGGGCCTGCACTCTTGGAACCTCTCCCAGTGGGAGGCTTGGAGATGCGGGGAGCACAACCCCGACCCAGATTTTTCTGGCATTTTCTGACTTTCTCCTCTCATTCTCCCTAATAGAGTCAATAATAATAATAGCACACCATCTTAAAGCACTTCAGATTTTTAAAAGCTGTCATGAATATTATCTCCTTGAATAGCAATTGCTTATTTACGTGCTTATATCAGAAGGAAAATTCTGAACTCCTTAAGAGCGCACACTGTGACTTTTTCGTGTCTTGCTATCCCCAGTGCCTCCCTTAGTAGGTGCATGGCTCATACGGGGGCTCACTACCCATTTCTTGAAAGCACAACTGGATGAATGAATATTATATCCTCACCTTAACCACTGAAGCCTGAAAATCAGAGACCTGACATCATGTGCCCTAAGACACGCTTTTATAAGTTTCAGAGACAGTCTTGAACCCAGGTTTCTGATCTCCATTTCACCAGAGACAACAATAGAGAAGGTAATTCCTACCTAAGTGAGATAAGCAGAAAGAAAGCTGAATGTTGCTCCCCTGAGTACAGCCTTGAAAGAGCTGCCAGGATACAGAAAGGGACACAAACAGATACGCTCATACCCGCTAATGCCAATTCCCTTCCCACATGCCCTCCATGCATTTTACCCTAGTAGAAGCTGTATGTGTCCCTATGGCTGCACATCTAGGGAAAGATGTGTTGGACCCTGTGCCACGAGGGTCTGATGCCATGCTAGCCAGGTTTCAAGGCCTGGGGGAGAGGGCCGGAGATGGAATCCAGCTCAGCCACTTGTAAACGATGCCACCTTGAGCACTCTTTATCTCTGTAGCTTCTCCTCTGTAACATGGGGCAAATATAATACAGCTTATTTCATAGGGATGTCATGAGGATTAAATGAGTTCATACATTTCTTGTTAATGCTTACGGCAATGATCGGTACATGGTCGTAGGACAATAAATATGAGCTCTTGTTATTCTTATCCCGGCATATTCTACCTCCATGGTACTATGTTCCGCTATTTCATCACCTATGCCAGCCAGCACCTTTGCACTACTCAAAGGAATGTTCCAAAGACTTCCTAACTAGAGAGCCTGCCTACTGCCCCCCCTTTTCCAGAAACATCCTCTCTCTAAATCCTTTCTAAAATTCTCATCTGATCATAGGACTCACTTGCCTAAATACCCACAGCTTCTCCAGCACCTGCAGGATGGTGCCCAAACCATATCACATCACTCTCAAGACCTTTCCCCACCCAACCCCAACCTCCATTCAAGCCACACACACCCCCGCCCATGCCTTTCCATGTTCTACTTCCTTGATCGTTGAGGACAGCCTATGGAAAATCCAGGATGTGCAATGTTCCCCTATCCATGCACCTGCACAGAATTACAAAAAATTCTAGGTGATTTTTTTTAAGCTCACCTAATTAATTTCATAAAATAACTGATGCTGAATAATGTCACAGTTAAGAGCCTGAGCTTTGGTAGCAGGCAGATTAGAGTTTCAATCTCAAATCTGACACTTATTAGCTCTGTGACCTTGGACAAGTTTATTAACATCTCTGAAACTGTATTTCTTCCTTGGTGAAATGCAGCCATTGTCTGTTTTATAGCATATTGTAAGAATTAAGTGGGATGATATATTCAAAGTATTTCTTACAGTACCTGATGCTCCCCCCCAAAATGGCAGCTGAAACCAAAAGCTTCTAGTGTACAACAGTAAATAGGCTTATGGTGATAACTGGGCCACTTGTTGGGAGTCCTGGAGCCTACTTGCATATTCAACTAAGCCCCCTAATATGTAAGCCCCCAGCAAGAACCACAAGGCCTGCTCTAGAAAAGCCAATGCGCATAGCTCTGAGACAGCTTTAAATCAGCACAAAGCACGCAGCAACCCACACATACTCTCCCAGCCCATTCTCATCCAAGGAAAGCAGAGAAAACGATGGTCACCATCCATCCTTTCCTACTCTCTTGCAGAAATGATTATGAACTTGGGCAAGTAAGAGAGGTCATTCCAGGTCTACTGCCATGGCCTGTGCAGCCTCTCCAGCCAGCAGTGACTCAGCAATAACGGCAGCTGAACGTAGATCCCTGATATGACAAGACTAGTCCTTGCTGGTGGCCTACGGCAGCCTGACCTACAGCAAAGATCCAGCAGTGGTCACCAAAGAGGCTCCGGGTCATACTTACCTCCTGTTCTTGGTGACCCATGGACTTTTCTCCATGGCCCAACAGTCTTCAGCTGACCAGAGCACAAAAGAATATTTGACTAACTCCCATGCCCTGTTGTGTATTAACACATGTGACTCCAGCTTACTTAAGAAGGACAACTCCCAACGTGTAGATGTACAGAAGGGAATGCATGACATTGTCACTTTCCTCCCGAGAGCTACAAGCTGAAAACTTACCCCTTCTTATCAGGTAGCTTAACAAAATATGATGCGAACTTGACAAGATGTGCGCATGCACACCGCGTGCGTGCGTGTGTAGGTCTGTGCATGCATGAATGTCCGTGTGTATGTCACAGAAAGAGAAAGAATAAGGAAGAGATTCCTCTGCATCCAAAAAATTCTTAATTGATTATCTAACATGGCATGTTGGCTCAGGTAATTTAGGAAATTGAAATTATATGTTTGTACAGAGATAATCTACTCTTAAAAATAACTGGCGTGGTAGGAGGAACACTGATGAACAGTTTAAAAACTTGCTTCGTGCAGGCTTAATATGGGGCTAATTCAGAATTACAGTTGGAGAGTTATGGGACTCAACATAAAATGTACCAGTTCACTGAGCACTGTAGCGATCAAGAAAACACACATAAAAATTCCGATAAGAATGGAATGTGAGGCAAAAGCACAATTTCCTCCCAATCTGGAATATCAGCAGGATTTGCGCTTGTTGTTTGTGGTTTTCTGGGGTAGATGGTACATTACAGTGGAGCATCAGCACTAATGCTACATGGCAGCTCCTCAGAATACCATCTGCTTCCCCGGGAACTGTTAATATAGTTGTAATTATCTACTTCTAAGCACTTTATTGGGAATATCATTTGCAAATTAATCAACTACAGACCGGTAAAACAAATGACATGCTTCCCCGAAAACAACAGCATTATTTCACATTATTTTTCTAAGGATTTAGGGAAGCTGGAGTGGGTGGAGGGGTTTTACACACGCCTTTACAACCTTGCCCTGTGTATAAAAGTTGAGTGGGAAGAATTTCAGAATAGGGTTTTCTAAAAGGCCTCTGGAGGATTTTAGCAACAGAGAGGAGGAGGAGAACATTGCAACCTAAGCGATGGGTAATATTACCACGTGAGAGACGAGAGGGGGAAGATGGACCCAGACTGATGGGTACGCAATGGTGGAGACAAAGATCCCCAGACTCTCCCGCAATTGCTCCCTGGACTAGGGTGTGCCACCTCCTCGATCTGGCCCTCCCAACCTTCCAGGCTGCCTGTGGTGTGTGCAGAGGCCGTTTCTGTCTGCCATAGAACAGGAAGCAAGAGTGCTAAGGGGAGAGAGCGTAAGCAATAGAAAAACAATCCTTAATTCTCCTGCCATAATTGAAATCCTCACTCCAAAGAAAGTAAAGTTTTGAAGGCAGAAAAACAAAGCATTCCCTGAGAGCAAAGAGGGAAAAAGGCAAAGTATCTACATGACAGATGCCATACCGGAGAGACAGATATCACTTCGGAGAGTAGGTAGTTAAACACACACCAGGGACGCTGCCCCTCGCTCCTCGTAAGCAGCGTACTTGAATGTCTCTGAGTCATGGGTCTTCAAGTCTGTGGTTTCACACCAAAGATTCCGTGGAAAAAAAACCCCAGTCATTACAGAGAGCTCTAAGTGTCCCTTCTGTTCATAGCAAATGTGAGAGTCCAAGGCTAAGGAAATATTATCTTGGCTCTCCTCCCCAGAGGCACTGGCTCTAGTCTGGGGAGACAGGGGTTCAGTCTCCCCAGGATATGTCCAGGCTATCTATGGAAATATGCCCAGGCTATAAACAAATGAATGCCTTCAGACCCACTGGCATGTTGTCAACTTCTATGTCAAGTGGCAAGAGAGAGCCAGAGAGCCACGCACAGAGAGAATGCGTTGTGCATACTTGCCTGGAACACAGAGAATACTAGTATCTGATCAGTTCAGGAAGACACAAGCTGTATTTCACCGACAGAAGTCATGATTTGTTGACTTTGTTAAATGATTTTTAGAATTTACTACGATCTTTCTTGAGAGGGGAAAAACAAAGTGGTTGGACTCAAACAATCCGAGGAGTGAACCTCATCTTTGCTAATGACCAGTTACTTAATCTCACTGTACTTGAGTTCACTTTCTTATCAGTGGGGATTTGGTATCTTCTTAAAGGAATTTACATGCAACTTTAAAATAATGCCGCACTTATTACAGAAAGAAACGGAGATGTAAATGAAGAAGTTTCCAAACAAACTTGGGTTTGGCAAGGAAGAGGTGAGAGGGAAAATGAAATAATACCATAATACCACGTGAACGTCCCTGTTTCTCCCTCTAATAGGTGCAGAGGGAGTGACCAAGATGCCCATAGTGGGAAAGCATCAACATTGAATTAAAATAAGAAACATTAATTGAGCACTTACTGTACTAAGCAGATTGATTATCATACATTGGGATATGTGTGTGTGAGAATGTGCTTTCTATGAAAAAGGGCAAAGCCTATGTCTTATTTGTCCTTGTAGCCTGTGTCAGGCTAGGAAAGGTCAGAGAAGCATATATCCTAGACGAGGGGATGGGTGCAACTCAATCACCTTTTTCCTCACTCCCATTTAAATTTGTGTGCAGGATTCTTCACCAGGTCTATTTGAGGCAGGTATTACTTATCCAGTCTGACCCGACCTTCCTACTGTGTGGAACGACCTCACAGCACAGACCCATCCATTTTGCAGCTAACTTCTTACAAGATGGTACTCACTCAGAATCAGCTTTTCTTCAGGAGGAGATAATGAGGTTCTCCGGTAGTTGAAAAGATCTACTGGGATTTTTTTGCCTTTCAGGTTTTTTTTTTTTTTCTGGTCCAAATTGTTTCTTCCATAAAACATAGCTTTAAAACAAAAAAATTCAGGACTCCCGGCTTCTTCTGTATTTAAATATTTGAGTGGATTTGAAAGGACAGTTTCCAGAACCTACAGACAAACCTTACTGCCAGAAAAGGGGTAGACAGAAAATCTTACCCAGAAGGGATTAAGTTAGGAAATGCCCCTTGGATTTTCTGATCATCCAAGACTCTCCCTGACTGATCATTAAGACCTGGTTTTAAAACTGTAATCTTGGGTGCATTGTTTAAGGTCTCTGTGTATTCCTTATCCTAAAACAAAACTAAAAAATATAACTACTAGTGTTGTGAAGACCACAAAAGAGATAGCATACACAAAGTGCCTGACACATAGTAGGTCCTCAGCATTAGGACTCCACCTCACAGAGACTGGAATGGAGGTAATGTATGCATATGTGCATGTGATATGTTGAAGTGGGGAGCAGCATACATTACAGAGCCATAGGAATCAAGAGTTTATTGTCCCACAGGTATTTTTTTCCCAGAGATCTCAAGCAAAACTCCAACTGGTTTATAGTACATTCATGCTCATAAGAAGATCCTTAAATCGATTAAAGAACTGTAACCCTGTAATAACTACTAGAGGTGCAAAGGAAGTATTAAGAATCTGTTGGGGCAACTGGTCGGCTCAGAGGGTTAAGCATCTGCTTTCAGTTCAGGTCATGACCCCAGGGTCCTGGGATGAGGCCCTGCATCAAGCTCCCTGCTCAGCGGGGAGCCTGCTTTTTCCCTCTACCCTTACCCACTGCTCGCGATCTTTCTCCCTCGCTCTCTCTCTCTCTCTCTCAAATAAATAAAATCCTAAAAAAAAAAAAAAAAAGAAAAGAAAAAGAAAGAGTTTGTTGAGAAAGTGGCGCCTGGGTGGCTCAGTCAGCTGAGCGTCAGATTCTTGATTTCAGCTCAAGTCAATTTCAGGGTCATGGGATCAAGCCCTGTGTCAGGCTCCATGCTCATCAGGGAGTCTACTTGGGATTCTCTCCTTCCCTCTCCCTCTAGCCCTCCCCCCACTCGAGCTCTCTCTCTCTCTCTCAAATAGAATAAATAAATACTTTTTAAAAAAAAAAGAGTTTATTGAGAAAATGTAAGGAGCTAACATTCATTCTTGATTGTATGGTCTTCTATTGCCCATTCCACACTTTCACAGAAGTGGGTCCCATGGACACTAGAATGTGGAGAGCTGGAGGTACCTGGTTAGAGTTTTGCCATCATTCAGATAATGAGAAGTTAAGTGCATGGAGGGTACTGGATGGTGGCCATGTGAACAAGAGAAGAAGCCTAATACAAGAGAACATGGGTGGTGCTTGGGTGGTTCAGTGGGTTAAGCATTTGCCTTCAGCTTAGGTCATGATCCCAGGGTCCTCAGATCAAGCCCCATATCAGCTCCCTGATTAGCAGGGAGCCTGTTTCTCCTGCTTTCCCTACTTGTGCTCTCTCTGTCAAAAAATAAATAAAATCTTGAGAGAGAGAGAACATAGGAAGGCAGAAATATTAGGGCTTGGCCATTGTTTTAAAACAGCAAATAAATTTTTTTTCCACATTTAGCTAATGTATGTTCTAATATTTCTATAACAAATGTGTAACATTTCTACAAAAATAACAAAAGTTTTTAAAAGGTGTTAAAGTGAGTGACATTGTCAAAAAAGGAATCTTGAGTGCCTGGGAGAGAATGCTGGTGCCATTCATACAAACTGAGAAAAATCCAGAAAGGCAAGTTTCCCAGAGTATGGGGATAGATTTATCCAGAGACTTGTTGAATCTGAAATGTCAGTAGGGCATACAAGGGCAACTGACATGGAGCAGGTGCTTGATAAATGCTTGTCAGGGGAATAAATAATGGTATAGACCATCGGCTCTGAGAATTAAGGAAAACCAGATACAACAGCTAGACCAGACTCTTTATAAAGCCCAGTACACAAAAGACTAAAGAGGCCTTTTTCTTGTCACAGGAGAAAGTGATTCCAGATGAGTTTGGAAAATCCTGGACAAAACCATGCAGACAAGTTTCTTCACACTCGGGAGGGTACAGAACCTGGCAGGTGATGTGCAGTGACCCAAGGAGGCAGCCAGGAGGGAGAGGAGGTGGCTCCTGTCACCTCTGCCAGCCAGCATGAAAGGCTGAGCCAAGTCAGTGGGTGCCTCAAGCAAACTTACAAGTTGTCATCTTCTCCCAAAGGCATTAAAATGTTGGTTAAGTATTCTTGTAGGAGAGCAGCTGAGAGATTCAGACAGGAAGGTTGGAAGAGGTGGTAGCACTCCACCTTTTCTATTATGTCCCCAGCAACTCAGCCCCAGCCCAAACTTCCACATCTTACTCAGCAAACTAGTTAGCGGCTTGCATCCTCCGTAGAAGGCAGTTCAGGAAGCATCCATCGCTGCTCAATGTGCCTCTTGAGATGATTGGCTGCCCACCCCAAGCAGCACGATCATGACAAACCGTAGTTTTGTCTCTGCCCTGCATGGAGTTCTGATAAATTTGACACTGTCTTCCTTTCACTGTCAGTGCTATTTTAATGTCCCTTCCAGATGGGCACTCCAGTGACGTGCCCTGCTGCCTAACCTGGACCCACCCCTTTGGCTAAGATGCATATGCATAAGGTCCATCCTTTTCTGGCACAATCGCCAAGACTAAGATGAGGAATACACAGTTCTCTTCCAGTTAAAACAACCGTGCTGCTCTCTAGGTGAAGTAAGAGAGGGGTACTTATGTTCTCCTTAGAGTTCAAGCTGTCAGCTGATTCAGAAATAAGGATGGCAGGAAAGTGAGCATACAGGGTGAGTGGTACTATGCCAAACGACCTGGAGATGTTTCATGGCCCCATGACCCTTGGAAATGGAGCCAGGGAAACCGCTATGCTTTTCAGCAGGTGCCAGCAAGCCACCGGGGGTAGTCACACCTGGGCCAGCATTCTCTGAACCCTTGTTATCTGGCAGCGGCTGTCCAGAATCTCTCACTAACACACCGAAAGCAGCTGCCAGACCAATGCCTGCAGGCTGGGATCCCAGGCAGAATCTCACATCAACAACAGCAACCAAGTTATCCACTCCATCATACTGGGCTTCCCCTGGATTGTTCGGTGATGGGGTCGATCCACTCCATCATACGGGCTTCCCCTGAATTGTTCGGTGATGGGGTCGTTTTTCTGTTGTTACTTGCATCACTGCCTCCACCTCGTGAGAATCACCATCAAGATGAAGCCTCAAGGGAAGGGTCCTGATTTGTTAACAATCAATGAGTTGTCTCCATCATTCTCTCAACTTACTTATTTTCACTAAACACCTGCAGCCATTGGCTGGTCTCCAGAGGCACATCTCCCCTTCCCCAAATATGGATGCCCTGGAGACTGGTTAAAAATGCGAGGGTGGGGATGATGTTTGGGTGCTTGATGATCTGTGAGTGGTACCTTAGACCCAGTACTGGAGGCCATTAGATATAAACCAACACAAAGGCCATTGCTACACTCTGGGGCTCACACCTCCACCACCCATTTCTCCGTTGAGGGGCCCTTCCTGATGATAACACCCAGTAACGGGGTCCCACCTTTAAGGACAAGTGTTTTCTCTCTTCGTCAACATGAAGTTTGAAAATTTCACTCCTTGGAAATAAGTCCACTAAAAGAAATAGCATACCCTACCTCCAGAATGGGGGGCTAGAATGAGGGCATCTCTAATGCTCACCAAAACAACAACAACAACAACAAAAACCTGTGGCATTATTTAAAATTTTAAAGAAAAGTTCACCAAAATAAATCTTAATTCATCCTCTTTCTTACAGAAAATTTTTAGAGGGGAGGGATCACAAAATTAAATAATGAGAAAGGCTGGGAGTTATTCATTTAGAGAAAGAGAAACAGGAAAATAATGAAACACTTCCCAAAAGCATTCCGAGTTTGGACTGTACCTAAAAGTTTATTACCTTTTATTAAAATTTTACTACATATACATTATTATAGCTAATTTATTGAACACAGTATGTACCATGTACTATTTGTGTACTTTGTAAGCATTAGCTCGTTAATTTTATTTAATCTGTACAGCAAACCTAAGGAGGTAGGATGGTATTATCCTGGTTGCCTACCTGAGGAAATTAGACAACTTGTCTAAGGTCACAGAATGAGAAAGGACAGAACTAGGATTTTATTCAGGTCTTTCTGACTCTAAAACCTGTGTTCTTAATCACTGGGCTAAATTATCTTCTAAACAAAAAAAAAATTTTATGTAAGTAAGACATATTACTAATTCTTGACAACCAAGCACAGAAGCGATATTTGCATATGACATAAAAGCATAGAGGAAAGGCATATAATGATAAGCTGTGAAGAGCAATAGAATAGCTATCATTAAATTAACTAGTTGAAATGATTTGTTCCAAAAACAAAAGACCTCTCTTTGCTCAAAGTCCATCATTCTGTCTGGTAGAGAAATAAAATGTTCTAGAAACATCCCAGATGCTGCAGCATTTGGAACGTTTACATTACTTTTAGCAAGTCCCGGTGTTTTGAACATCTGTCCCACTGAAAGACACCCATTGATAACACAGGAGGGAAGGTAAGGGGTATACGAGAAGGGTATAATGCAGGGACCATCTCCAAGGGCAGAAGACATCATCAGGGCGTTTGGCTCTGGACTTGAGTCAAAACGCAGAGGCAGCTACACAATGTGCTTTTGGTTGGCAAGAGAATAAATCTCATCCTCCCACCCTAGACATGGAAAGTGAGCCTGTTAGCAGAGAGGATCTAACATGTACATCAACCTTTCCAGCCTCCAGTCTATCCTATAGGGTCAGGAGGCAGGACCTTGACGTGGTTTACGGAATAGGCTCAAAGCCAAACTGCTTGGCTTTGTTTCCCAGTGTTTTACCTTACTAGATACATCAACTTCTCTGTGTCTCAATTTCCTCATCCATCAAAGGGAATAATAATAATATCTGTCCCATGGGGTCATTGTGAGAATTTGATGACTATAGAAAGTGATTGGAACTTTGTCCAGCAAATGGTAAATGTTATATATAAATGTTTATTGCTATTGTTATCATGTGTTTGAATAATGCATTCCTTACCTTCTGCAACAGAAACAAACAGCATCAAAGTTCTCAAAAGAAATTTTTGAAAATTCCAAGGTTAGACTGTAGCCTAGTACCTTCCTTTAAAGGTCCTTGGGAAATGGCAAAAGTCTAATTAGATTTGTTCTCAGAAACAATAATTGATTTTCTTTTTCAATAATTCTATTAATTGAATCTTCTCCTTTACCCCAGCCAAAGGCCAGAGCTTTGAAGAACAAATTTGAGTCCCTGACACCTAAATAAGATAATCTCATACCACCTTGTCAATAACAACACATTTTACTGGCAGTTTACACAATCACTAAATTTGCTATTAATGTATTTTATGCCATCTCCCAAATAATCAAAACAATGTAAATATAAATCATCTACATATAAAATTAGCACAAGACAAAACCAAACAAAAAATGATAAAATCTAATGCTGGCAGAGATGCAATTAAGCACAGATACTCAAGCATACATTTTGGGTAATGGGCTAAAATGTTTTAACCCTTTTGAAAAACATCATGGCAATATGCTCAAAACTATAAAAATGTTTGCTTGCATCCCTATAAATTTATACCAAGGAAATAATTCAAAGATAAAAGCTATAGGCACAAAGACTTTCCCTGCAGGGTTATTTGTAGTAAACTATGAAAATATAAATATAAAGTAAATGCCAATGTAAAATAAACATACATACTATGAACTATTTTATTTTTCTCCATTTTAAGGGAACTTTTTTGCTAAATTTTCTACATTTCTGGAATTAGACTGCATCTTGCATTCAACGTAGCATTTATTTTCTTCTTTGAAAAGCCGTTATGAAAGCAGTGGTGCATTTTAAAATCAGTAGCATCTTATGATCAAGAAAATGCAGCAGTGTGCAGTCATTAAAAATAGTAACTATCAAGGTTATATAAAAACATGAGAATATAGAATACAACCACATTAAATTTTGTATGATTGGGGGCTAGGGTAGAAAGGAAATGTAGACAACTGCAGTTTGATTTACAAGCAATATTTTTCTTCCTTTCACTTAGAGTTCCGTTAATGTTACTATGATATTTTGCATGGGTTAACATTTCTTCTTCTTTTTTTTTTTCCCTAGGAAAGAAATATCTACTTGGAGATTCAATAGCCATGAAATCAATTGCCATGAAATGGGCAGAAATATCATAAACAATATGGGAGTGAAAGCTGCCTAAATGCACTGTTGGCTGTAGAACCAGAAACAAGAGTTTTTAATCCTTAGTCTCTCTTCACATCCAGTAGGGGTTGTGTAGGGACAGGGATGGGGAGGACCAGAGCAGAGCGATCACCGAGTACATCCACCCATCCCTGAAAGCGGTGAGTTGGGAGGACACCTGAGGCCAAACCAAATCCCTACAGAAGGTTAGGGGACTTGTTCAGACTATATAACGTCTGTCACATCACACCAGGAAGTCGGGCTCCACAGAAAGAGGAGGATGAAGATAACATGGTAGGAAAAGAGCAGGTATTTGAAAATAAGAAAGCTATCTGGAGATTGATGTGGAGTGGGAAAAGAGAATGTACTAGAACATCCTCAAAGAAACACACACTTATAGGTCTTCAATGAGTATCTGTTAAAGGAATAAGTAACGAAGAAATGACAGATATGCCTGAATGCTGACACCACGCCTGGGCCACAGTAGATGCTCAATAATCCATTCAATCACTTATTCATTCATTCATTCATTCGTTCATTCATTCATTCATTCAACTAAAAGTACCAAGCATCTGTTATGACAGGCAGTTGTCTAAACTAGGGAGATTAAGCACTTAACAATACAGATGAAAATCCATGCCCTCAGGGAGCTTACGTTCTGATGGGAATGGGGCAAGTTGGAAGAGTGGTAGAGAAGAGTGACTATAATAAACAAATAAAGTATATAAAACATTAGACAGTGATGTGCACTGCAGAGGAAATGCAAGAGTCCAGTGGATGAGAGTGACAGACAGTGAGAGAGAGGCTTGCAACTTTAAATGGAGTGCTCAGGGAAGACTGCACTGAGAAGGTGACATCTGAGAAAAGGCTTAAAGGACCACAAGAGTGATCCATGCATATAACTGAGGAAGGGAGTGGAAATAGCACGTGCAAAGGCCCTGGGGTGGAAGTGTCTAGAGCAGGTTGAAAGATGAGCAAGGAGGCCAGTGTGGATGGAGGAGAGTGATGAGCTCAGAGACAGAGTGGAGAGGCTGGGGACTCAGAGATCATCTGAAGACCAAAGCCTTTCTTATGAGTGAAATGGGGAGACAGCAGAGTCCAGAGAAGGGTGACATGACCTGATCAATTTTAACAGGGTCTGCTGCTGTGGTGAGAACAGTCCATAGGGGAAAGGAGAGAAGCAGGGAAGCCAGTTTGAAGCCTATTTTAATAATCCAGCTGAGAGACTTGGACCAAGGCGATAATTGAAATGTACTAAGAAAGGATTGGATTCTGGGGATGTTTTGAAAATGGGTCCCATGAGATTTGCAAACGGACTGCATATGCTGTGTGATAGAAAGGGATAGGTCAAGGGTGACCCCAGACTGTTTGGTCTGAACAAATGGAAAATGGGCTTCCATGTGCTGAGACAGGAAAGGCCACCAGAGAGGTAGGTTTGGGTAGGACACAGCAAGAATTGACTTCAGGGACGTAACATGTTTGCGAAATGATCACACATTCCAACAGAGCTGTCCAGCGGACTGGGGTTTAGGTGAAGCCAATAACTAAACAAACGGTCAAAGAACTGAAAAAATGAAAAATGAGAACTGAGAACAGGACAAAGAGAAAGGTTAAATAAAATACTACTACTAATAAAATAAAAGAGAGGATGTCAAAGAGGAGGACACAGCCTATAAAGTGGGGAAGAGAAAGAGCAAGGAGAGCTGAGAGCTGGCTCCTGAGTCATCAGGGGTCTGTAACCCCCCTATGGCCATCAGGGGAGGTTCGAGTATCCTCCCAATCCCACTTCTGCCACTCCTGCGAAACTAAGAGCGTGTGTCTGATCTGCCATCGTCTGACGCTGCACATGCCGATGACAAGATGATTTCCCCGCATGTCCATCTAAAACGTGCTCCTTCCGGCCGGGCTGCAGGATTGTTGGGAATCAGAAAGCCGGTAGTGGGGCCGAGGCACCCAGCCTTCCGCATCACATGCTGTCGACTCAGCTTAGGTCTCCTTCAGACCTGTTTGCCATGGAATCAGAACTGTTCTGAGGTCCTTCCCCTGCCCTGCTGGCTGAGGCCGGCTGGAAAAGGCTGTTCTCCATTATTAAGGAGGAGGAGGAAGACTTGGGCAGAAGGAGGGTGGATGAGGCTGAAAACTCCCTGGTCAGCAGCTCTCCCTGCTCTCGCCTTCAGAGCTGGGGGGGAAGGCTGATGGAAAGCACAGAAGTAACATCTCTGGAAGGATCCCAGAAAAACTAGCTCACAGCCGTTTCTTTTGTTGACTTCTTTGGTTTTTTTGGAGAGAGCTGAAGTCACCCCCCAGAAGTCCCAGGGCCCAAGCCTGCATGATCTCTTCCTCACTGTGTCATCTTGGGCAAGTCACACAACTTCTCGGGGCTCAGCAGTCTCCTTTGGAAAAATAAAGATAATTAGCGGTTGCCTGCCAGAAGGCAGGATGCCAGGCCAGATGATCGGGCTCAGGCCCTCCCAGCTCTAAGGTCTGTGATTGTGTGATGTTTATAGACAGTGAAAGGCACAAGGGCAGGAGTTTAGAGATGTGTGCAGGGAACAGATGTGCTCGGTCACCCTCCTGCACCTTCTCAGAGTGGAACTTCTTACGAGATCCTTAACAAAAAGAGAAAACCCCTATCCTGACTCTTTATTCTGTGCAGAGTAGTGGAACATGAAATAACGGGAAAACCATCGACTTTGCATTCAGCCGGAACTGGGTTTGAATTCTTGGTTCTGACACTTCTAGAAATAATTGAGCTAATTATTTAATCTTTTTATGTCTCCATGGACTCATCTGTAAAATGGACATAGAGCAAGACAAAGATATCTGGGTTACTGAGAAGATGAAATAAGCTGATAAATGTAAAACACCACCTCTATCAGTCATGGTCCTCTCACAAAGCAGAGATCACTCTAACTGTTTAAACAGTGGGGATTTAATACAGAGGCTTGGTTATCCCCGTGATGGAAGAGCATCTGCCTTCCCCCAGCCCCAGCCTCAGCTCAGGTTCCAGATATTGAAACCCCAGCCTGGCTCGAGCACGCCAGGATCCTCCAGACCCGGGAGAAAAAAATGTGGGCAGGAGGCAAAAAATAACATACAGGGCTGCCTAATGACTCGAAGAAACCCTTTATTCCTTCTCCCAGTTTCCACAATGAAAAGATTTCCCTAGCAAACAGCTGGGGCAGTGGAACAATTGATTTGTTTGAATTTGGTAGGAACAACTGAGTACGCTGAGTTCGGCTCAGCTCCCTCCTTCTCATCGTGGGCCTGAGATACCCTCAGGCGGCTGGCATTCCCAGTTATTCCAGCAAGCACTGGTGGGGACTGGAAACATCCTGTGATAACTGGATTATCTGGATTAAACTAAGGGCCATTTGCCTCTCTTGGCCAAGCCAAGTATCAGCTCCGGTAGAAATAAAGATCAGACGTAACCTCCATTTTGACTCCTTTATTTCTTAATTTATTCCAAACTCAGGTAGGGAATAAAGGGAGGGCCCTTCAGAAGCCCCCAACAATGAAAGTCAGCCCTGGCCTCTGCTTTAAGGCCGCCTAGCTGCACACAGCACCATTAATAAGAATTATCACTAAACAATTAAGACTGTAATTATTCGTGTCATCAAAAGTAGATATTTATCATCAAAGTTCCTCTCTTTGTTTATCAGTGGATTTATCTTCCAACTCTTGTTGTCAGGGTCACCTGGAGAATTTGTTTAAAATGCAGGTGCCCTAGCTCCAAGCTCTGGGATTCCGAGTCAGTAACTGTGTCTTTTATAAGCACCTCAGAGTATTCCCACACTTTGGGAAGCAAGGTCCAAAACTAGTGGTTCTCAACCTTGGCCGCACAGTGGAATAACCTGAAAAGCTTTGTTAAAATATTGATTACTGCTTTCCCACTCCCAGAAATTCGGATTTAATTGGTTAGAGATGAAGCCTGACTATCTGGGCCTTTAAAAGCTCTGGAGGCAATTCTAATGCGCAGTCTGGGTGCGACCCACAGGTATATTCCTTCAAAAGAAATCTTCCATAAAGCATTTCTTGTTGTTGATGGCAGGAAAAGCTTTGCGTTTACCGGATGGCTCCCAGTCTGTGGAGTTTCCACTTCTCCTGTATGGGACAACATGTTAGCTGAAGGCATTTTTTGGAAAGGCAGACTGGAATCTCAAAGTCGCAGGCCAGCATCAAAGCTCATTACTTTGGTTTTTTTTTGTTGTTGTTGTTTTGTTTTGTTTTTAGGATTTATTTTTTTTATAATAATACTTTTTCATTATATTATGTTCGTTTGATGAGGGCTGGTAAGGCAGCCCAGCGAGTCACCCCACCTTGCTCCGTTGTAGTTTGAACTCACTTTCAAATGAAGTGCAATTTACATCTCTTTAACTAGACCTATTGGTGTTATTACCATTGCAATCCTATTGATTGCCGTGCTGCTCTTAGCAACACACTCCAATTTTATCATCCTTACTCATTCTTGCGTGACTACATGGGTATAAACAAGCCCCAGTATTTAAACTAACACACATGTTGGGGTGAAAGGATCATCTTCAAATGTCGAACTTGCCTATGAAATGAATTCAAAACAGTAAATTCCTCCCCCTTCAGGGATGCTTCTTTTGGTCTTCTAGATTTTCCTTCTGGGGGGAGGCACGGGTAAGACAAGGCTCTGAGACTCAGCGTAATAGAAGTCAGTTCCCATCTTATAGGGATTGCTCCATTTTAAAGATGAGAGAGATGCAAGGACTAGAGATATAAATTAATTTGCCTAAGATTATCAGCTGGTTATGGGTGCAGAAATGAGCAGGTCACACTCTTTCCTAATCCCTACCTGGACCCACTCTATACACTGCCTACTTGTCATAAGATCTGGTCTCTAACTTGCACCATGAGGACCCCAAGAGAAGGAAGGAAATCTGGGACCCACAGGCTGTGTTCCAGAATAGAATGAAGCTGGGCAGTGTGAGAAGAAAAAGGAGACTCGAGGTGGAAGCCAGGAAAGGTCTAAAAGTAGAAGAAAAAAAATAAATAAAAATAAATGTGGAAGAAAACAAAGAAAGTTATTTGCATCTTGTTCTCTTCAGACGAATGTGGTTAGGCTTGACAGAGATAGCTGCCACCTGTACATGTCAAATAAATCAGCTCGATATGAATTTCAAAATGATCTAGAAACACGGGGGAGGGGCGTCGAGCAAGGGGCGGTAGCTCTCAGTGAGAGGCACAGGAAGGGCTGAAGGAACCATACAGATCCTCCGAGTTCTAGAAAAGAAGGGAAGGTGTTATTGTTTAATAAGGGATGATGTCACCTAAACTTTATCACGGGAAAAC
This sequence comes from Ursus arctos, assembly GCF_023065955.2. NCBI lineage: Eukaryota > Metazoa > Chordata > Mammalia > Carnivora > Ursidae > Ursus > Ursus arctos. Next base: position 18,646,892 of record NW_026623111.1, read on the forward strand.
TCTCTTCAGATATGGAAGCAGAACAGACAACAAAGAGGAAATGATCCAAAGCAAGATGGAGGTAAGCAGTTATGGGGAAAAAGAGCTCTGCAGTGCTTTCAAGAGGAAGTCCAAAGACCAAGACCAAGGCTGCCTAAAACCCAGCCCCTGCCTAGCTTCTTACTCTCCTGTTCTGACACTCCGCAAGCCAATACGGACAGGGACCGTACCCCTGAAATGAAGCTCAGGTGGTTTCGAGCAAAAGTGACAGGGTTGAAAACCGGGTTCTACCATTCATTCATTTTGCGATACCAGGGTGGCCTCTTTACTGCCCTCCCTGCACATTGTATCTCTTCAGATCTTGGCCTATGGATCCCACTAAAACTTCCAGACCCTTCAGAGCCCAGATATTCAACATTTCAAACTCAGGTAAGGCATTCTCCAGTCCAATCTGGCCTCTCTCCTAAGGGTTCCCAGTACAGAGGATCTGCCATGATACCCACAGTGGCCCGTCCCAAAGGGCTCAATACCATATATCTTCGGAGATGGAGTTTACATTTGAGGATAATCTCCAGGCTACAAAAGCCTCTGGAGAGGGTACTGTAATCCTCCCCAAATTAGCTGTCAAGGAGCAGTTTGTAGGGAAAGTCAGGTATCTATTTCCAGAAACTTCCACTCGCGAAAAAATTATATTTCCATAAAGAAACACAAAGAATTAAGGTGCCACTAAACATTATTTGGGTATTTGGGGCATGTGCTTTTTATTTTTTATTTTTTGCCAACTGAAAATCCAGTCCTTTTCTTGTCAAATATAATTCTGCAAGAGTGAAACTGACAAGACATACAATAAAGTTGAGGAAGAGAAGCACAAAGACCTAGATAGTAACCTATTTATTTTCCAGAGGAAAAAAGTAACAACTATTCTAGCAAAGAAAATAGCCCTGCATTTGGCCATTTTTTTTTTCCTGCTTCCCCCACAATTTAAGAGAAAAACTTTTCAAATTCACACAAAATGGTATACACTGTCGGCTTTTCTATGGCCATCTTCAAATACATAACCTTTCAGGTCACCATGAAACACTTTTTTGAAATCTGTCTCAATCTGTCTTTCAGTGTGACAATGAAATTATCAGACAGTTCAGCATGTGACGTGACAGAATCTGGCTGCGGCAAACCAGCCACCACCATTATCATACTCCACTCCTTACTTCCTCAAAGGGAGGGGGAAATCACTGAAAAAAATCCTGGAACAGAATCCCACCTGATTATTTGGACAAGTGAAGTGACCCAGTAGATCGCGTTGTTCCCTTCTCGGAGAGATTTCGGGTCAGTAGAACCATCGATGCAGAACCAGGTTTGCTTAGATTCCTGTGTTACCACTTTGCCCATCTCCAATTTGTGATTCCATTACTTACATATACCTGTCCAACTCCCTCTGGACTGGCAGGGACCATGTTGGAATGTCTTCAGACTAAAGTTATATAGAAGTACTTGACCTTTTTAAGAAACACAGATTAAATCTGCCTTGAATATTTCACTATATCGCAGGAACAGTCATAAATGGCATATAAAAATTCAGCAGCTCCTGGGATCAATAAGCTATCCTCTCAGGAGGAAAAAAAAACATATATGTGTGTGTGTGTGTGTGTGTGTGTGTGTATATAAATATATATAGATATTATGTGTATATGTACACATACACACACATACATATACATACATATACATAACATATACATATCCATAAGTATGCTTTTTTAAAAATTTCACAAAGATTTGCTGCTACTAAGAACTGGTTTATTCCTGTGCTAATACAGAGAGGTTGGCTTTGAGTCTGGCCTGATTTGGGGAATACCAACAGGAACAAATGAAATCCCCACCGCGAGTACCATCTTTTTGATTTAGGGCATTGTCTCTAGAAGGACTCTGTTAAAATGCAAATATTTTATCTAGAAACAATAACATACTGAGTAATTAGTAGTTTTGAACATACTTTCATGGCTATATTTATTGAGTAGCTGGCAGAAAGAGAATCCTCAAGGACAGGGGTCAGAGACAGGTATGATAAGGAGATGAACAGAGAGGGGGGGATCCAGGGCCTGCAGGAGTTTGACCAGGAATGACCAGTGGTGGCTAGAATACCCATGAAAGGTGCCCCAAGGCTGCATCTGGGCCCTGGGCCTAGAGAGGCTTGGCATTGTCCACTTTTCATATTGCCTTGGGGACGCTTTCTTCTTGAGGAAAACCTAGAAACCATGTGTCTCCAATGTATCATTGGAATGTGTAGGCACCACCCAAAAAGTCTCACCTGGAGGCAAATGCAAATAAAATGAGACTGGAGAATTTCCTCTCCAACTCAAAACAAAGAAACGAAAATATTCTGAGAAGTCACCCAATAAAAAAGCTATTACGATGTGATGTGTTGGCCTGTTCATGTATCATAAGCCTTTCACCGCACAATTATACTAAAGAGCATTCTTTCTCCCTGTCCCCCTGTCCCTCTCTCTTGCTCTCCGTAGGATTCAGAGGACACTAAAACGTTGTCCCAAAGAAACTGCAGGCAAACACCCAAAGTGGTGACTGGAGGAAATGCATAGGTGGAGAATATCCTACACATGCCAAACTCAGGAGCCTCTAATAGCTGGAGATTCCAGGGGTGACCTGCACTGAGACACACACACACACACACACACACACACACACACACACACACACTGAGACACACACACACACACACACACACACACACGCCAAGTCTGGCAAACGCTCCTGTTTGAAGACCTTCCAAACATTTCTCTTTTCTCTCCAGAATGAAGCTACCTCATTGTCAGTGAGATTTTCCATAAATTTGCTTCAATGGTCACACAGGTTAGAAGAAAAAAAAAAATTAATAGCCTAAGAAGCCAGGGCTAAAGACCAAAAAGTTAAAGCACTTACAAGGCAAATAATTTGAAGAGGCAGGATAAAATCAAAAACGGAATGTAAATGGTCTCAGCCTAAGAATTTATAAAAGACCAAGTCCTGACCTATGACAGAAATGAGAACTTTATTGGGCACGTAATTCAGAAAGGCAGGGAAGGCTGATACACAGAACACAATGAATGTCAGGTTAAGGATTTAAATCTCAGTCTGACAGGGTCGGGAAAACCAATACAATAATGCCAGGGAGAAGGAGCGAGGGAAAGAGGCGCGGTGCAAGGCTAGTGCCGTTCAGAACTTGCCTGCATAATTAGCCCATGTGGTAATTAAGAATCGAGAGGGCCTATGGAAAGGAAAGCACAGGGCAGATTCGGATTTCGCTGCACAGAGCCAGAATACTTAACGCAGTAAGAGTTCGCCCCGATTTTGGCTGGGTACTTGGGAGGCTGACAGCCGGCGAGGCTTATAAACATCTTTGCAATACCTGTTTTATAACAGTCGTGACTGACAGAAGGGAAACATCTTAAAAGTCCTTCAAGAGTGGTTTCAGCTTCGGGTTTTCGATCTAGTTTCAGGGAAACGTATTTTTTGGTTATGATTTCACTATCGGATCATAGGAAACTGAGTTCATTACAGGCATGAGGTCAAGGCTGAGTTGATCCCTATGCCAGCGATAAGTTGGCACCACAGGCTTGTTTTATTTATAGAGACCCATGATATCAAATTAGATGAAAAGGAGGAGAGGGAAGAATTGAGCTTTATTTAGAATAAGTGTCTCTGGAAGGCATCTACTATCAGTTTTCTAAAGATATAAGACAATGTCATGGGTTCTGTCTTTGCCTTTAGAAAAATCAGAGGAGGAAAGGAAGACACAAACTGCTGTGGTTAGGAGCTAATTCAAAGGGCCCCATCTTCATCTGGAAGCAAGGTAACCTGAGCAAAATAATGCATTTTGTTCATTTCCACTGCTCTTTCATACAATCCAATACACAGACCCTAGGGGTCACTGACTCAGCTTGCCATACTAATTGGAAAAAATGAAACAAAGAAAGGGTTTTTTCCCCTTTCTTTCTTTTTTTTTTCCTTCTCAAGGACAGGCCTTTATTACAACTATTTGCAATATAAAAATAAAACATTCCCTGCTAGAGGAGTAGTGGAGAAATGTGAACTTCAGCAAGAACCCCACAACACAAATTCCTGGTTCCTGGGGTTTCTGCAATGCTCATTTAGGGAAGATCTTTTAAGGAAACATAAGCGCCCACCAATAATCTCATTATGATCTGTGCAGAAAAATTCCACTGGCCACTTGACACCCACCAAGGTACCAAGAATAAAAAGAAAGGATGTCAGAAAAGCATCCACTTTCGGGTTCAGAATCCGTAATCCAAGGGAGGTGGTGACTTTAAGAAACTCTTCGGTGAAACTGACATTTATAAGAATCAAGAAAGGGAACCTTCAGTAAAAATGTGGTGAGCAGAAGCTCTTGGGCCCTTAATATAGTTTATCTTTCATATAAAGGTATCTTGAAAACCTTTACACAAGTCCTTTATGAGGGAATAATTTCTAGGCTAGGGCAGACAATGGTCTTTCAAATCCATTCTCAGTTCAGAAAGCATTTGTAAGGAGGATTTTTTCCCCAGCCACCGCATAAGAAGTGTGTGATGCCCTTGGAAATCTCTGTAATTAACAATAAGCCTCTTTCACAATTGAAAGTGGACCCTCATACCCTAAAGTAGCCACTGATGCTTCTATTTCGGACCTACACCCTTCATTTTATGCAATGTCTTTGTAAAAACCAAGGGCAAGAACAACCTGGAGAGAAATTTTCAAATTTTGGACCAGAGCCACCAAATCAATAATGGCGGAACAAAATGAATTATCAACCTCCACTGCTTCAATCACTGGGAAAGGCAAGGAGTTAGCCAAAAGAGAAACTGCGGTCAATGTTAAGAAACAGAATGAATTGACTTTGAGGTAGGCTTATATCTAATTAAATGAGACTGGGGGCAAAGTCAAGGTAGACTCATCCTCTGCTGATAAGGAAGTGATCAGAGGCAGGTGACTCAGCTCAATTGAACTGCGTTTTCCGAGCTGGGAGGGAGAGCAGGGAGTGTGACAGGGGGAGGTGGAAGACACGGGGAAAACCGCAAGTTTTTCAGAGTGTGTTTTCCTTCATCCTGGGACTGTACGCCTTAAATATCTCAAAGTCTCATCACCAGCAATTAAGTCACCAGCAACATCCGAGGGTTCAGCAGGAGCCCAAAGGAACAAAACCCTGGCTGCGGGGTGACATATCGGCTAAATGCAGCCCTGGTGAAATATTCCTACCACTGGTTTCTAGTGGTGGAGCCAGCACTTTTGAAACCTTTGCCATGCACCTAGAAGCCTAATAGTGAGACTATACTTTCCAGCTTGGGTCCTACCATCAGTATATGATGTCCTGTGAGTCTGGGAGGGGTACACAGGATATTTCTAAAGGCAGAAGATGCTCCTGGCGGCTTCTTCATGTATTCCTTCGAGATTTGGCATTAGGATAGTCATAAAATGGGATCCAAACTGAAGTCTGCCCCAGCAATGATGACACCCTTTTTTGGAAGAAACGGGATATCCAAGGATTCTGTGCACTACCCTGAGTTGAACATAGATACGCTGCAAGAGTTCAGTTAGCATCTGCTTTTAGCCTGGAGGCCTCATCGGTTACCAAGAGCCTAAGCAGAAAAATGAAATCTCCCCACGTCCACCCCAACCTGTGGTTACACCTGTAACCAGCACAAGGGAAAATTGACCTGAACTTTCAAAGCAGACACTCAGATCAAAGAAGGAGCAGCTTTCTTCCACTGTGCCCTGAGCCTTACCAACACATATTAATATCTCCTGCTCCATTTGCAAACACACAGTATTCCTTAAATGTATATAAGTGACACCCTGTGCTTTTGAAACACTCTTAAATAAGCCCAGGATGACTCATCATTTTCTGGTCCTATACAGCTAATTATATGTTCAAAAATTCCTTCAAAAGTCACAAAACCTATCTCAGTACTCTCAATGCTTTTAAATGGCAAAAAGGTTAGCCATGAAGGGGTGGGCCTAGCAAGACCACTAAGAAATGAACGTGAACACTGAAAACAGCCTTTGGCCCTTCTCTAGACCTAAATTCGCATGAGTTGTGCCCGCCCTTATCAGGAAATTATAGATCTTATTATTGGGGAACCGGCTGGCAGGTGCCAAAAACATCTAAATTCGCTCCATTTCCAATTCATGAAGCCCATTGTAGCTCGGTATTATGGTTTTATTAGATTTGTGCATTTATCCGGGAACCTATTATTATAATAAAATACAAAATACAATTATTGTTTTCTTGCAGTGAGAACTTCAGGACTATCTAACACTTTATTGTTCCCCCGTCAAAAGAACTCCCAAGTTTGGTTTTTTTTTTCTTTTTTAGAGTTTTAAAGACATGTCGCTTCCTCTATCTACTTTCCACAATGTTTCCTACTTTATGCTGCTTAACAGGAAAAGAAAAAAGGAATTGAGAGGGAGGCCATAAGTCACATCAGTTTTCCTTTAATTACAGTATTATCCTTATATTTCTCATATTTTCTACCCTTATCTCTGCCCAGCCAAATCTCCATTCCTCATTCCATGCTCATTAATTGAGATGGTGTTTGGGGAAAGTTGATATATAGATATGAGTTTCATATGGCCGAGTGCTCACCTACTATTACACCAAATGGAGTTCAATACCCGTAATGGTCAACTTAGCTACTTGTCATATGATACCCACTCCTTCACCCATCCCGTACGGAGGCTCTCACAATTCCTCTTTTCTCCTCTCTCTTTCCACTTCATGTTATTATTTTCTCTCTTTATCAGAGAATGAAAAATGTTTTAGAAATACTGAGGGGAATCACATCAGATGTGATACAGCACAGAATTATGCTCAGATCCTTGACTTTCGAGTTGCAAGGGGCTTTACAGATCATGTCACCCAGCTGTCATTTTCCAGATGAGGATACTATGACCCAGGAAGGTCACACCGCATTAGGGACAGAAGTCAGGACCTGTCACCTACTTCTTAGGTAGCTGCCACTAAGCCCTGACTCTGTGCCCAACACCTACCAGTGGCAACATTTCCCACAGTCCTTGAGACATGAGGTAGGTGCTAATACTTATGGGGAAACTGATGCATGGGGAGATTACAGAATTTGTCCAAAGACACCCAGATAATGAATAGCAGAATCAAGACTCAAGTCTGTTTGTCTGATTACAGAGCCTTACCTCTAACCACTACACAGAGCTATCCTCGCAGTATTTCCATGAGCTACCCTTATACCTAGTTAGCACACACCCACATAAATGAGTAATACATCATTAATGGTGTTATTTCACAATAAATAAAATAAAGCATAGACTCTGGAATGGAAAGGCGTGGGTTTGACACTTGGCCCTGTCATCGATTAGCTAGGGAACTTTCAACGAGATGGTTAAACTCGCTGAGAGTACTTCATTGGCCAAATAAGGGTAATAACAATGCCCAGCTCAAAAGGTTAGGGTGAAAGCCAGATAAGACCCTTCAGCCATTCATCAGATATACACAGAGCTCCCATTGTGTCAGGCGCTGGTGAAGTGCTGGGTATGCCGCATCATTGCTCCTGAGCCCCACCCTCAAACCCAGACCCAAAGCAGAAAAACAAGTGCCTGGTGACAACGGAGGAGGGAAAGGAAGCAGACTGTAGGTATGCATTAGCTATGGAGGGAGAGGCCGTCTCTTGCTTTTTCTCTCTCTGATTCTCCATGTCTCTGTTTTTCTGCATATATGAGAAATACAAAGAGCCTTACAAAATGTAACTGATTATATTGGTTATTGGAGTGATTATATAGTAAGAGAAGGTTTCCCTTTCTTAAGAACCTTTTAACTAAACCCTCCACGGGGCATTTTCCCAATCCAGAAGATCTCTTGAGAGAATCTGATCAAGCCAAGATGTGTGTGTCTGTGTGCGTGTGATTGCTGATTCCTCATATTTTATTGACTTCGACATTCTTTGGAAACTTTTACCCTGTACTTTCTATGGAGAATTTCTCTATAATTTACTAAAGTTAAGAAAATGATGACCGTTAATGCTGGAGCCCTTACTGTGTTTCAGGCACTGTACCACCATGGCCTGTGGAGTATTCTTAGACACAACTATTAGTAAAAGGAGTTGAATATCAAGTACTTCGTCAGAAATTTAGACTCCTTACTCTAAGGAAGTTTGCATTGGAAAGTCAGATTCAACTCACTATGGCTTTTTTTCATCCACGCAATACTTCTTTATTGAGCACCTACCGTGGACCAGGCACCATGCTGGGCACAGACTGTGCTCTCCCAGAGCTCACAGTCCTGTGAGGGGAACAAATGTGCGAGGGAACTATGGTGAGAAAACTGGGACCAGGCTATAATGGAGGTGAAGTGCTATGGGTACCCGGAGAAAAGATGGTGTGCTCTCTCATGGAAAATAGGGTGACGTTCTCCAATGTTCTTTCAGAAAACAGACCCCAGACAGGTAAGAGCTGGGCGTACGTAGTTCTAGCTGCCGCGGTACCGCTAACTTCCTGTGTGATCTTGGGCAAATCATGTGACTCGTCCAGCCCTGAGTGTCCCTATCTTTAAAGTAAGGTGAGGGACATAAAGTAAGGCTAAGGAGACCCACCGTCACGGGGTTAAGAGGATCAAACACTTCCACGGGAGGCAGAATCTAAAATCCACACACGTAAGGGGAAAAGAGTCGCATAGGCAGAATTCCTGCTGAGCCCCACACTAAGTAGTCGGCTTGCCTTCGGGAGAGAAAAATGCGGTGTGGAAAACAAACCACTTTTCTCTGAACCCTGGAATCTCGCTCAGGGTGGCCAACGAGTGCACACTCCCGAACAGTCATGGGAGCGCTTGAGTCTGCTGCCCCCCTTCTGAGTGCATCTCCATTTCCACCATGCTCTCCCTGTGTACCCTTCTCACCACACCGGAGCCTACCCTTGAACCCAAACCCAAGGCAGCAAAACAGGTGCCTGGTGACTGACGAGGAGGAGAAGGGAGCGGACTGTGGGTTTGCCTTTGCTACGGAAGGAGACGTTGTCCCTGTCTTGCTTTCTCTCCCTCTGACTCTGTATATCTCCATTTCTTCGCACACTCTGCCGCACCATCTCCCCCACTCCTACACCCCCACTCTCTCCCCAGTTTCGGTCTTGAGTTCCGGTAGGCTAAATGAACGGAAGGTGGAATTCACTCCACGTTAAAATGCTTCGCATCAATGGGAAGTGTAGTACAAATGCCAGTGACTGTTATTAGTAGCTCAAGTTAGTGCCATTAAAAGACTCCCCATAATTTTCCAGAAAGGTATGTCTTATGCTGAGGCCCACAGGAATATATAATAGATTTAGGAAGAAGAGAAGCCAAGGGGACGGAGTCTTAAATCAGAGGCTGGGAGACACAGAAATCCTTAGGAAGTTCTGTGTGTCAGGTGAGAGGATTTGAATGCTTACTTCTCTTTTAATTATCTGATGCTCACACCACCCTCCTTTGTTGCCTTCAGCTAGAGCTGATAAGGAAAGACACCAATAAATATCTTGGCGGTCTGAAGGGAGAAGCCATGTTTCATGGGACTCCCTGCTTCTGCAGCTGTTGTTAAAATATTACTGCTAATTAGCTGGCTAGTTATATATAAACCCTTACAAAGGAGTATTTTTACACAATCATAAAATAAATTAAACTACCAAAAATTCACGCTGTTAATTAAAATAACCCCTGTAGGAGGGGGAAAAATCGCTACAAGGCTGAGGTAAACAGGAGGCAATTTCACAAGCACAAACTGATTAATTTTATTTCCTATTACATGTATTTGCTAATATCATCAAAATTTGAAAATAAAGCAATTTTGCCTTGACAGTAGTTCAAACGGAGGTGGTTCTAGCAGAGGAATGTAGCTAGTCAGATACACCCTTGGCCCTCAGGCAGGTCCCCTCTATCTGGAAAGGGTAAACGGTTTCTCAGCAGAGACCCTTCTCAGGAGGGACACCCACGAGGCAGGTGAGAGAGAAAGGGGCATGTCCTAGTCCACAGGAGCGGCCTCCTGGAATGCTGGGACCATTGGCGGCACAACTTGTCACACCACATCTCCCGTCCATCCAAAGATACGAACATTTGAAGACACAAGAGAAACTAGGATGCAGAGGGGTGATGGGAGGGTGTAGAAAATGTATAACCCGCCCCCACTTCCAGGAATGGCCAAGACAGTTTCCTCCCAATTTATTAACATGTTTGCATATTCTCTTGCTCAAGGATCCTGCCCTGGATATTATAGCGGAGCTGGACTTTTCCAAACTTTGTGGATAATTCCTGTCTTTAAATCATGACCCAAACCCTTCGTGGATCGTTCTTTTACAAAAGATCACAGGGGGTTAATCAAAGAGCCTAGAAAATACTTTTGTAACAAAAAGTGTTATTTAGGAAAGAATGAACTCAACCTTCCAGTTCCTTAGCTCTTTGTCTGCCGGCCAAGTTAAATGACAGACTTTAATTCAGCTGGAGACCCCCCCATACGCATAGCATTTTAATCTCCACTGACCTCCCCACTCCCAGTTGCTCAAAGCAAATAATCACCTGAAAATATATTCCCACGAAACCTAAATACACTCTTTTATATGCCTTTTGGTCAACCAGAAAAATCCTCAATTGCCTTGGACCCATAGTGAGTCTGCTTATTTTATAACACCTTTATGTGGGGTATATTCATCCTTATACCCCCTTAAAATTCAGCTACAAGCTCCAGGCCTGTTTAGCACCCAGTTTTATGAGATGGCTCTTCACAAAGACTCACGGGCTTTGTCAATGGGACACCAAACATCTGGAGAAGAGGCAAAACTTCAGGCCTAAATACAGATGTTTTATCTGTGCGACTCCAAACATCCAGATGTTTGGGGGGAGAAACAGCATTGTATAAATAATACTCTGCGTTTGACAAAGAAAATCAACAGGTGCATGAGCAATCCAAAAGAGCAGATAAGATGGGAAATACTAATTGTCGCCTCTGTACGTGCTGGAATATTTCATTCCTGTCATTTTGCTCTGCTGGAAGGTTGTCTTCCAAGCCACACTTGTACAGATCGACGTTACCATTCGCCAGCATTTCCCCAGCTATCAGGGAAGCAACAGTCAGGGTATCCTGTTGATTCTCTCGCCCTCGTCTCTCCGGCCCATTCCTGCTGCCCTAGGGAAAGATCTTACTCGTCATCCTGACCACCGCAGCCCTGGCAGCTCAGAAGTTCCGGCTTCTACTCTCCACCTCCCCCCAGCAGCCCTGTGAGCCTCCTGCAGCTCCAGCTGAGGGTCTCAATCTCCCTCTCCATGTTTCCCCGATGCCCGCATCTTCGGAGGGGCCCCCAGCACCACGGCAGAGTCTGCAGGGCTCTCGGCCAGGTGGCCACAGCCAACCCGCCTCATGTCCTGATGCTCCCCACTGATAGAGGCCCTGGGCTCCAGCTGTGAAGGAGAATGTGCTGTGTTCTGGAACCTTCCCGCCTGTCTGTGTAGTTGTAGTTTCCCTACCTAGAACACCAGCTTGGAAGACGCCCACGCTTTCTTCACGAGGATTCAGGTGTTACGGTCTGCCTGAAGCCCACTTAGGGCCTCATCAGCAGGTTCAGTGGTGCCGTCTTTGGGGCCCTTCTGGCCTTTATCTCATTATCTCAGTGCATCCTCTCCATCCATGGATCTGATTCTGGTCCCCATCTAACCACAACCAAGTCTGTCCGTTTTACTCACTAAATAGCTCTTAAAAGAAACCCCTTCAATAGCCTTGATCTTAAGGAAAAGCCCGAATCTACAGTCCCTGGAGTCCTGCTGGCCCCATCCACCTCAGCTCTCCGGACTCCAGGCCTGCTAGCCTCTATCGCACCCTGGGGCCCCATGCTTGCCCTGTGCGGCAGCCCTTGCAAGCCCCCTGATCAGGTTGCTAACCCCTCTGCTCCCCTTCCAACCTCAGGACCTTGTTAAAGCACACTCCTTCACAGGGGCGCCTGGGTGGCTCAGTTGCTAAGCGTCTGCCTTTGGCTTAGGGTGTGATCCCCGTGATCTGGGATCGAGCCCCGCACCAGGCTCCTCCGCTGGGAGCCTGCTTCTTCCTCTCCTACTCCCCCTGCTTGTGTTCCCTCTCTCGCTGGCTGTCTCTCTCTCTCTGTCAAATACATTAATTAAATCTTTAAAAAAAAAAAAAAAAGCACACCCCTTCACAGCTCAGAGAAAACCATCTACTTGATGGAGAAACATTCCCCAGTCCCCTCTTTCCATCCAGTTTGGGTGGTTTTCATGGTTATAGACATAGAACCAAGCTCCTTTCCCTCACTGCACTTATGCAATCTTATTATATATTGGTTAATGTGAATTGTGATTCATGTCCATATTCTATCAGACCTCAAACTCCATTGACAGCAGGGACGGTGTCCTTGCTCTATCGTATCTCCAGCTCTTAGAGAAGTACCTGGTTCATCATAACTGCCCATGAGTGTTTGCTGAATGAATAAATGAGTCAAACTGTAACACTCCCCAGAAAGGAGAATTTCAGGACAAACGGGGAGAAGAGGTTCTTGCCAAGGTTTCTGTAATTGCTGGCAAAGTGATGGCTGGAGGGCAGATGTCAAAGGTTACAGTCTTAACTCCCTATCTGACGTCTACTTCCTCCTTCTTAGCCTGGCCCTTCTTTCTAGATTTAGATACAGCTCAAAAGGGACTCAGACTTTGAAGACCCAGGCAGAAAATTGTGCTAGTCACATGGAATCATTTTGACTGTTTTCTCAGCTGTTTCCCAAGAAAACAGATTTAACATTTGTCACCCTCATTCCTGAATAAGGAAAGCGATTTCACTTTCTCCTCAAGCAAAAACCACAAGGTGGATTTGGCATTTGAGGAGTGCAGAGTAGGGGTTCAGATTAATGGCGCATCGAGGGTTTCTTTGTTTTTACAATCTTTCTGTATTTTCACATTCAAGAAGCAAAATGAATTGCCCACGCCTCTTCATGGGGCTTCATAATAGAACGATCCCACCAGGAAACTGTTCTCGTCCACCCCCCTCAACACATCTCTCCATTCTCCCAATTTCACGTCTCTGGCCATAATTAGTCACTTTCTGGAATATAAGAACAGCTGGGGCATAGAAGGAGAGGGGAAGAGGGTAAAACACATGGTAAAAGGGGTTCGCAGGATGGCCTTTTAAGTCAGTGCCCGTCTAACTTGGCAACCATAATATTTCACTTATCAGTTTCTGTAGCCGGATCATCGATTCTTAAGCGTGTATCATATGCCGTATTCTTTACACATATTAGTTTCACTAATTTTCAATTACCTTATTAGTTAAGTATTATTATCCTTACTTAATAGGGAAAGAATTTACAGCTTAGATAAGCTAAATATCTTTCTCAAAGTACACCAATTAGTGCCAGTTCATATGGAGCCAGGATTCAAACCCAGCTTTTCTGCCCTCACATCCAGATCTGACCACCACCTCCGTATAACCTCAGAGAGAGTCGCCGAGATTTCTCATTAACGAAGACCTGGTAAGCTGTCACACTAGATCAACCAGGCACAGTGTTGCTCCTTTGGGGGCATTTGGGAAGGTCTGGTGACATTTTTGGTTGTCGCAAATGGGGTAGGTGCTGCTGGCATCTAGTGAACAGAGACCACGGATGCTCCAGACATCCCATAATCACAGGACAACTGAACAACAAAAAAAAATGACCAGGTCTGCAATGTTCATAGTGCCAAAGGTGAGAAACTCTGCACTAAATGCCCCCATTATGATGTATGATGGGTTCTCTGCCACTAACGTGGTAGGTACAATGTGTCTCTGCCTTCTGTGTTAAAAAGGGGAACAGCCTGTAACTTCCTGATACACAGTTATATGCTGAATGATGTCTGGAATCGGCCAATTCTTTCTAAGAATGAAAAAGAAAGGAGGAGGAGGGAAAAAAAAAGAAAGGAGGAGGAGGGAACCGAAAAAAAGAAAAGGAAAGAGAAAAAAGAGAAGGAGAAAACTAACATTAGGAACCTCCACTGCCACATTCAACAGCTGGATCACATTACATGGAAACCAGCCCCAGTGACAGCACAACAGGCTGCTTTTGTGTCTTCATGAATAACGCAATGTGCTGGGTAAATGCTTTTCCCCATTTAGAAACAGGTAGTTAATGAGAATTGAAGTGATCAAATGCTGTGTACCCCAAGGTTACTTACATCACGGGCCTGGGTGGCCCGGAGCTCATAAATAAGGCATTGAGTGTCTTATTTTAGTCCCGGTCAGATAAGCAAAGGCTTGCATCATGTGAACAGAGCCCACAGCGCGGTATGACACTGAGCCTGCTAATTCCAGGACCTCTTGGAATGTGACATTTCGAGAGCAGTACACTGAGTTCATGCCCTGTGGAAGCTCCATGGCCCACCATGCCTTAATTTTCCATCATCTCCTTGATTCAGCTGCTGCGAGAGAAGGCTGTCACTGAGCTGGACTTTCAATTATGCCAAGCTCATTCCCTACTATGTAGAAGTTAATTTGAGGCACATTTGCAACTTAGAACTCTGATTTACTCGTTTGCTGGCACAAGGACCGCCCACAGCTTGAGAGCCTGCCGGCCCGCCGGCCCGCACAGACCCTTCCCTCGGAAAAGGTTGGGTCCAAGTTGTGACCCAGCTTGGTAGCTCAAAAAACAGCGGTTGGACAATGTCAGAATATGCAGTTAAATGTAAGAGAAAAGGTCTACTCCTTCCCTCAAATTTTTACATATAATTATGTAATCATATCCCTATTCAGGTACTTTGACATAAATTGTGCTTAATTAAATTGTTGCTAATTTGTTGTTTTAATATTAGTTCCTGGTTTGTTTGCTGATATCCACCCAACAAGGCATGGGAGCTCTCTCTCACACACACACTCACACACACACACACTCTTATGCTCAGTCACACTAGTGTTGCTTTGAAAGTCATGAAAATGGTTTCTGTGAATAATTTCTCTATTTGACAGAATAATGAAAGATTTCGAAGAGCACTTACTCATACGGTATACAAATGGCTGGATGAATAACTCTAATGTGATAATTTGCTGGTGTTATTGTTTCTTTTCTCACAGACTTTCTATAATTTGATAATATCAATCAAATAATATATTCTTTACATGAAATAAATTCTCCTTACTACCAAAAAAAAAAAAAAAAAAAACAGCTCCCATAATAAATATATTTCCCAGTGACCTGGATTTTACTGTTTCTCATCTGGATCCTCGGATCCCAAGAGAATGTCTTCAATAAACATTTGTAAACTTGAATTTGGGGTAAGACAGATGGTCTGAATTTCCTATAAGATTATGTAACTAGTTGGTCCTTGACTAAAAACCACAATCAAATCACCCATGAAACTGTCTTCTGGAAGAAGGGACACTCTCCTATAATATGTATCTTCTCTCCCACTCCACCTGGGACCCCCTCAGGAGCCAAATCCTCTGCCTCTAACCAGTTTCTCGAAGTGGGGACCAAAGAACACCTGCTTGTTAGAAATAAAGATCCTTGTCAGGGTGCTCATTAGAAACGGAGATTCCGAGCTGCCATTCCAAACCAATGAGATCTGAATGTCTGAGGGATTTGCACGTCTAACAATACCTTCAGGTGAAAGTGGTTTTCTGAGTGGAGAGGAATATGGATTGAGAGGGTAGAAGAGAGAAAGCAAAAACATACTATTACTCAAGTTTCCCTGGGACAAGGGATGCAAATGAGATCATTAACTCACTGCATTTGAAATAAACTAATGTCAAAAATTTCACGCTAAAGATCATTAGTTGGCTAATGCCCTACATCCTCTCACCCTACAAAATAAATTCTGGTCCTCACAATGACTACCCTGAAGTTCTCCAAAAAGAAAAATTTAGTGATAACGTGAACACTAAGGCATGAAAAGAGACATACGCATGTTTCCACAATATACTTTAGAATAAATTTTCAACCAAAAAGGCTTAAAAAAAACAAGTTTTCCTAGATAAAACTCCACTAACCTACCAAATATTCTGACTCTTAAAGGTTTTGTTCTGTTTTACCAAACAATTAATTATCTCTTTGGTTTTCTATCCCTCCTTATCATCATTGTGATGACAGAGTAAAGTGACTTTAATTCAAAGTTCCAGACAAGGCTCAAAAGTAAAATGGGAACATAATTTATACCAAAGAGATCAGGTATACACTCAGAATTATACCTGAACACCCGCCCCCATGGCACACAGAGGGACTGCCAACTCCAAAGACCTTCGTTAACCTTATTCCAGGTAGTTGCCAGATCGGTTGAGTTAAGTGTACGCAGAGAGTTTACTTAGCACAGAGCACTCATTCAATTATTATTCTGTCTGTGGCAATGGTCATGTGCATGGACTCAGGCGGCCTTTGCACCTACCCAAGATTTCTGCCAGCCCACAGATGAAGGGATTTGGGGACACAGACTAGAATTCAACTATTCCCACCAACTAAAATGTAAACACTTATGGGAGAAGAACCGTGGCTTCTGTTTCTATATCCCCCCATTTCACCTAACATCTGGTTGGACATATAGCTAGCCCCTGAAAGATACATGTGGCATGCCAGGAACCATGTCCTGAGGGTCAGATCCAACCTTGGTCTATGACTACAAAGACCAAAAAAAGCACATTTTGAACCCTCTGCTTCCTACACAGCACCATGGCTTTCTTGCCCCAGATACTCAGAAATAAGATGGCAGCCACGTACCTGGAGAGGAAGTACATTATCAGCAAGCTCTTTGCAAATTCAGATCCTTTTACTTTGTAACCACAAAGAAGGAAAGTGTCCCATCCTCACCCGGGAACCATAACACCTCTGCCTGAAACCCAGCCTTGTTTGAAATTTACCGCGTGGCCTTGGGCAGCTTATTTAACCTCACAGGGTCTTAATTTCTTCAGCTGGAAAATGAAGACATTACGTACAGCATGGGCACAGCGTTTCAAGGTTAATGCAGGAGGCTGATACTGAAATGCAACATTGCGGGGAAAATGTCTCGTTCCAGGGAGGAAGTCAAGGCACAACAGTGCACTTTCTGGGTGGTTGTAACATAGGCAGGATCACAAAACCGGGCCCTGAGATCAGCAGCACTCCTGAGGAGTGCAAAAAGCCATTCCCGTACACCACCTGGAGTCTTTTATTGTTATTGCCAAGAGGAGTTGATGGAGCAAACAAAGCAAAGGGTCGGGAGCCCTCATTTATCAAACATATTGATACAGATCTGATATTGACAGGCAACGGTCCACTTTTAGATTCAGATCAATAAATCCATCTCATAATACAGTACAATCCCAACACTTCACCCCCAAATCCATCCATCCAGATATTAGAAATCCATCCTGCTTTGCCTGCAGTCTGTCAAATGTCACCACGGAGCACTGAAGCTACCCTGCCAAGTCTATATCCTGAACTAAATCCCAATGGAAACTTCCCAGATATAAATAACCACTATGAACATACAGGGAAGAAAAATAGCTATGAAGTTTCACTCTTACTTTTTTTTTTCCGTTCAGCCTGTGACAAGTAAAAATCATAGAGTTACTCACTCTCCAAAAACAATCTAAAGCCAGAAGGTTTAACCAATTCAATTTTCTAGTCACTGTGACAACTATTTTCATCTGTGAAACAGCGTTTGGGGCACGTTTATGGGCCTAATCCCGCGGCGCTTTCACGGGCAGCCCCTGCTGGAAACTCTGACAGCAGCTTCTGTTCCTGGACTCACTGTGGGTGGGGCGTTTGATGACACCCAGGGTCTCATGGCACCAAGACAGATTCTTTATTTACAATCAGAGAGGGAGAAACCCTCCTTCTACTTGCGGCTGAGATCCTAGGGAACCGGCTAAGAGAAATCCTAGTTTAATAGGAGGTGGGGAAAGCCACCCAATGTTTGCAGGGCCCAGGAGAGAAGCATAAAGAAAACAGAAACCTGAGCTCGGACACTGGAGTATCTGGACTTGAACCAGGCAGAGCTGAGAGTGTGTGGTCGTAGCTCAATTGTCTCACCTCCCCGAGCCTCAACTTCCCCACTGTCAGGTAAAGATGGCTGTTGTAAGAATCAAAAGCCCCCAGGACAACACCTATCACAGTCAGGGCTTGGTGACTATTTGCAGAAATGTAATCTCAAACAAGAAATGCTGAATTCTTGACATCACTCATTAACCAATGGGCAACCTGTATTTATGAACGCATATCATCTGCCAAGCACTAAATGGTGGGAATCGGGAGGCAAGAGGAATGGAGACGATGCTTGTTTTCAGAATAAGACAGAACAAATGAGCAGGAATGGATTAGGAAACCAGTCATTTCTAGACAGAAGACCCAGATCTGGAGCCCGAGGGGCAGGCATCCACACCAGGTTTGGAGGACTGCGGAATTATCCAAAACGTCTTGCCCAGAGGTGCCTGGTTAGATTCTGGTTTCCTGCAATTTAGAGACTAACGCCTGGGCTCGTGTGCCCAGGGAATGCAAACTCACTTTAGTATTAGCCTCAAACAGGTTGTTAGGAAGGTAAATCTGCTGCACACATAAAAGCCTAAGCATGGATTGGTTTAGGATTATCTGGGCTTTTAGATTTTTCTGACCACATCCAAAGGAGTGATACAGGGGCAGATGCAGCTGCCATCCTGGAAAGCTGAAGATAAATTAAAATGCCAGGTAGAGTATTAAACTCTGTCTCCTACGGAATTGCATTAGGCATTTGCATCCATGGGGCATGGCCTCTTTGAAATCTGTCCTTATGCACAATGGAAAGAAGGAGGAGAGGAAGAGGTGGCGGAGGAGAGAAGAAAAGATGGCAGAGGAAGGACAGGAGGTGGGGAGGACGGGGAGAAACTGAAAACTTCCAAAATAGCCGAGAGCCCCAGTCTGGCCCCACCACAGACCCTCAGGGGCAAGGGGGGGAGTTTTCCCCTCCCCTCCCCTCCCTTCCCCTCCCCTCCCCAAAGGAACTGCAGGAAATGGGAGTGAACTTGGCAAGCTACTCGGCCTCCCCTTCCCCTGGCTCCCCACCTGAGGGGAAGCCTACCTGCTTCTTCCCTAGAGCTTGAAGCCTCTCCTGTGTGTTACACAGCAATGACTGGGAGGCAGGAGTCCCCTGTGGCGGCTCCATCTATCCTTGCCCCAGAATTTCCCAGGCCAGAATCATCCGGGGACCACCTACCTGCAGGACCATTATCATATTAGATGCTGCTCCTACTATTATTCCTTTTATGTGCCTCATTTAAATCAAGGTACTTTTTTAATTTTTACTATTGTTCTAGGCAGAAATGTCTATAAAAGCACGGTTTTTACTGTGCTAGTTGTGTTTTCCTAATACACATTAACATAAATCATTATTATTACAATAGCATAGTGGTTAGAAGTACAGGTGCTGTGTTTAAATCCAGGTTCTGCCACCACCAGCTGTGTGACCTTGGACAAGTCTGTTAACCTCTCTGTGCCTCAGGTTCAAGGTCTGTTAAATAATAACACCTGCTTTACAGAATCACTATAAGGATTAAGTTAGTTAATATTTGTAAAATATGTGTACCATCTAGAACCCTTTACATGAACAACACTTTTGGGAACCCTGAAGGCACAAAAACATTCACCATCTATTACCTCGAGATGGGCTTACACACTTCCTCTACTTTGGAACGCTCTATTGCTCCCCCTCCTCCTTCCATCCAAAAACCAGAAACAAAACCGATGGACACACACACACTCTCTCATTCCTGCCCTCTTGAAAGCCGACCTGTCATAAGGTCCTTCTTAAATGGCTATAATCGTCATTATAACCACTTATTGAGTGTCCATTATTCTGCAAGCCCTGTGCTCAGTACTTTGAGTACAATTGTCTAATTTCATCTTCATTCTTCCTCTACGAGGAAGACCCAGGCTTAAACAGATTAGGTGATTTTCCTAAGATCCTACAACCAGTAGGTAGGCAAGTCGGAATTCAAACCCAGGTCCACCCGCCTTCCAGCCTTCGCATATCCCGCTAAGCCATGAGGCCCCACTGCCAGAGCCCCTCTTCCAGGGGCCCATCTCAGCACCCAGACAGCCATGAGCTTTCTTTCCCCTCCCCTTACGAGACCTCCCCCGCTGGACTTGGGCACTACTTTATAATATTATTACTTACCTGTTTGTCTTTCCCCCTCTATTATTCAGAGTCACATTTTCTATTTTAAGCATTTCAGAAGGAAATCATTCTAAAATGTCCCTAAATTTGAAAAAGGGTTACGTTATACTGAGCTGAGTTTAAGAACATTTTCCCTGCAATTCCAGTCATCTTTATCAACGCCAAATATGATCATGTTCTTTGACATAAGGGTGACTTTAGGGCAATTTTTCTCTGCGTGTTATGGGGTGACTGTTCACTAACCTGGCGCCCGAGCCCCTCTCTGGAGTTACCGAATCAGAATCTCTGGGTTAAGGACCAGGACTCGCTCAAGTTTCAGAATGACTGCCTTAGGCAATGGCTGGGCATTTGACCCTGCTTCAAACTTCGAGACACTGACTGTGTTTTAGTTCTTGTGTCCGCTTTTCATGGTGTTCCTGACCTCTCCCACCCTGCAAGCTGACAGCTATCATTCCTCACTGCCAACCAACAACACTGCACGAATTTCTCCCGTTTTATCTTCTAGCCACAATGCTGTGGTTTCCAAACTCTTTCTGTTTAGCTCTAGAACTCATTCCTGAAAACTGGTTTTTAGGCAGATGCCAATAAAAAGCACACAATCTCAGAGCCATCCCAACGGAACATGAGTGACTGGCCTGGATTCCAGGACTGGTCTCCCTTCTTGCCACCGACCATCATCGGTGGCCCTGAGGCCCCTCCCCAGATTCCCTAGGCTTGAAAGAGCACTTTCAAAACCACAGAAATAACGCAGCCTTCTGGCAGATCTTGCCACAATTTCAGAGACAGACACCTTATCTTTTATAAACATTCAAGATTATCAGAAAGGATTTTTTTCCATGAGAATTTGTCAGTATAGCCCAAAGTCAAGTGTGTATTCCTTTTTATTTGAGAGGATATCACCAGATTTACAAATAACTCCTATATTACATTTGCAAAGTCACCTCTTACAGTGAATATTCTTAACATGGAAAAGGATGGTCTCGTTTTATTAGTAACCGGACTACCATCTACTTTTGAAAGGCTCTCAGAAAAATAATGGTCAAAGGAATTTGCCTTTTCAAAAAAATCTCCCTCCTGTGAAAGAGAATGTCAGAGCATCCAGAAAAACTTTCTAACCTTTAAAATTTTAGGTATCTTATATTGGTCATGCTCTAAATAAGTTAGTATATTAGCAAGCTAAAAATAAATTTCAAGCACTAGTTTTGAAACTTGAAAAAAAAAAATTAAGCCAAGTTTTCTTGCTGCTCTTTTCAGCTTTTTCCTCCAAAATTTGCAATTTTGAGGTGCAGAATTTAGGAAGTAAATTTAACGTACGGGCACTAGAGGTAAGAGGGAGGAGGTCGTATGGAGGGTATGTGAGTTCTTTGCTAAATTAGGACAAGGTTCAAAGTCATGTCTGTGGAGAGAGATAGTCAATGAGACTGAATATTGATAATTAATTCATGTCAGTACAAAAGTGTGCAGAGTGTTCCTTATACTAATCTTTCAACTTTTTTGTAGCTCTGAAATTTTTCAAAATAAAATTTGGGGGAAATGTTCAAAAGCACAGTCATACACGTGAGACTAATACAGTCAGCAGGCCTGGACTGGGATGAAGACAGTAAGGCGGCTGAGGTGCAAAATTTAAGGAAGTACCTGTAGGAACCCTGAGAGCGAGTCCTCCTCGGCACTGGCACAACCCTGAGAGCGAGTGCCTTCTTAAATTTCACGCCCTAGGTATCTTCTTTGTTTTACCCTGTGTTGGCCCTAATATTTTCACCTGCTTTCTCAAATGCACCTGCTTTCTCAAACTGATTGTAGCAGTCGTAGGGAGAAAAGCTTCAGATCAATTTCATCCATGCATTCCTTCACTCATGTACCCTCCAAGCATGTATTGAGTCCCAGCTACGTGCTCCGCGACTACTCAGCTAGGAATCCACTCCGCTAGTAAACAATTTTGACTCTCAGACAAAATAACCTTCAACCAAATTTGTATCATTCATTTATTCGTCTATGTGTTAGGTGTTGGGGACGCTATGATGACAGACCCGTCCCTGCTAAAATATCTTACTATCTGCCCGCCATTGCCTTAATACTATTATTTTTATCAACATCAGCATCATCATTTACATGTCTGTTGCCCCAATTTGATTAAATGATTCCAGGACAGGGAACGGGTATTATTCATCTGTTTTTTCAGCCAAGTGAACATTGACTGGGTGCTCACAAACCTGCCCTGTATTTTTAAAGCTCTTTCTGTATGTTCAGTCAATTATGCCCTGCACCAAGGCTAAGATTCTCCTTTTACAGATAAGCAAAGAGGAGGGACTAGGTATCTTTCCTAGGGTCACACAGCATGGAAGAGGCCATGCCGGGGTCCGATCCAGGACCCAGCTCTGGAGTCTACCATCTCAGCAAGTCCTCTGAGCTATCTAGAAATTATGACCCAAAGAGCTGCTCCCCAGCTCCAAAGGGCACTCAACCACGGCTTACTCTTCACCCATTATTACCTAGAAAGATCTAGAGGGCACCAGGGACACTCCCTGAAAAATGAGCCTCAACTCCCACCGCCTGGGCAGGCAAGTCAGACTTTGGGGGACTTCCTGCTTAATTTCACCTTGTCTAAATATAACCAACTAAAAATAACCCAAAAGCAAAGTGTCTCAGAACCGCCAGAGGAGCAGCAGAAGGCTACAGGGGACGTGATGTGAAAGAATGATCTCAGCCTCCCTAAAATGCTGCGATGCTTTCCAGCATCAGCAAGTTGCATATTGTGATGAGAAAACAAAGTTTCCAATTATTGAAATTCCATAGTGTATTTAATTATGCAATTATCTTATTGTATTAACAAGTGCTAGGGCGCAGCAGCAATTGCTGAGAGTTTTTGCAGTGGGGAAGTACAGAATTTATTCTTTCCCTCAGCTAATGACTTCTCATGAGTCCATCCATTTTGCTGGGATTTTGGAAGTAATCCTACTTCTGAACCGCTTCATTCAGAAATCCAAAGCAATCACACCCCACTTTTGCCACTCCAACTTCGAAGCATGACCCCGCTACAGACTGAGCATATTTCAAGAGAAAATGTCTGCAAATTCACATCCCTGTTGTTTTCATTAATCACTTTAGGCTCTTTCCTCTCTGGAAATTCAAATAAATATAATGTAAATATAAATAAAAAAGCACTTATACAAATTACATATTTTCAGTGATGCGAACACAAAATACATTCTCGTTCATTTGCTTGATAGGGACTTGTCCCAAAGGATTCATGTATCAGGCTGCAAAAGCCCAAGTATTTCATCAAAACATCTAAAATAGGTATGCTGTGATATTATCATGCATTTCTATTTGCCACTGTTACCCTGGAAAATATGAAATGTAATCATACAAAATTAAACATTCCATACATTTTCTATTCATCTTCAAACACTCTCCCTCTACTCCAGAATAGGCTATCACGCTTCCAAGTTTACAGGGACAAAAAGTGAATCAAATTTCTTGTTTCTGAAAGCATTACAAGTAATAAGTCTTTTCACTTAGGGCTTTTCATCTCAGAATCACCAGGCTCTTTACGTATAAAACGTAATTAATCCATACAGTCAGCTACATTTCTACCCATTGGGAATCCTCCTTGCTGATAATCACTCACGGAGAAGCCATACCTGCATTTTCTCAAGCTAAATGTGGTCCAGGCTATTAGGAACGATGTTTCCTTTACTTGAGCATGACCAAGGGGCACAGCCATAGGTAGGAAAACCTATTCTCCCAAATAAGTAATAGTTAAGAACACAAACTCTCAACCCATCGATTCTAGCCTGAGGTTTGAATCCCAATTTACTACTCTTTAGCTATGAGATGATGGAGCAAATCCTTTCACTTCCCTGTGCTTCAGTTTTTGTAGTGGTAAAATTGGGATGATAATAAGACCTATCCCGCAGGGTTACTGGGGAAATGAAAGGAGTTAATGCATATAATTCATTAATAGCATTAACTGTTATCATCTTGTCCCAGCTGACACCTTTCAAAGCCATTGCACAACAATGACTTCATTGGGGTCTCCATCTTCCTGTGAAATAATGGAAGCAGATGCTCTTACCCCTATTCTATACGTAAAGAAAGAGAAATTCAAAGACAGTTGCTGGAGGTCAGGACTAGAACCCCAGGAACCTACTTTAGTATTCTTGTCTTTAAATCCAGAACAAACTGTGACCCAGAGGGATCCCTGCTTATTTGGAGGTGGGGGGGAGGAGTTGTTGCACAGGGAGGGGGTCTTATTTCAAACAAGGCATGGGAAGCATCTTGTTGCCAAGGCTTGTCTTGCATAGCAAAAAAGACCCAGATCAGCAGAAGACACATCAACAAGACTGCCTTAATCATGATTTCTGCTAACTACGAAATGTAAGTTAATTTCATGCCTTGCATTCACAGACAAAAAGATTCAGAGCTGTTTAAATTCTCTTCAGCCCAATGACAGTTAGTAAACAGGAGGCTTCCTGTTCTAATGCTTGAAATCACCCTTCGTATCTCAATATATTATTTATGCACTCAGCTTAAAATAAACAGCAGCTCCGAAGTAGGTGAGTGGGCTCATCGAGTACGAACTTTTTTTTTCACTCTGACAGTTACTTTAAAACATCGGTAAACAACCTTAATTCACTTCTAACGAATTAGTAGGCTACTGCTGTGTCTCCAGGAGGCAAGTAGATTGTATTATTAACCAAAACAACTTTCTCCCTGTCAATCATCTGCACCTC
Organism: Ursus arctos; assembly: GCF_023065955.2. Lineage (NCBI taxonomy): Eukaryota > Metazoa > Chordata > Mammalia > Carnivora > Ursidae > Ursus > Ursus arctos. The sequence continues at coordinate 18,671,717 of NW_026623111.1, forward strand.
ACAGAGGGACGTGGGCTCTGCTGTCTCATTACTCAAACCAAACCATGGGCGCACGTGACTCCAGGCGATTTCTTCGAGGTCATTCTCTTCTGGACCTTTGATTAGATCTCTTGACTCTGGGATGCAGAATGGGGCCTGGAGAAGGTAGATTCTCAGTGCTGCTTATTAAGAAAGATATAGACAAATGAGAGCCTTTCCAGAGGGGTAGAGAGTTGGGAAATCATGGTATGCAAGGTCCAGTGGTTGAGGGAACAGAAGCTGACAAAGAGGCCACTTTCAGGGGGACCCTGAAAGTGCCACCAAATGTGTCACTTTGGAGGAGAAAATCTTTTTTCTTGTAGATGCAGATACTAAAATTAGGACCCAAGGGTGAAAGATACGTGAGGATAGGTGTGGGTTCAACTCAAGAAAGAATCCTGTAACTGAAAAGAGTTGCCTCTTAAGGTAGTAAATGTGCCTCTAGGGGTTCTGGGACACCCATCAGATGGAATCTTTAGAGCTGGCCAAGAAAAGGCACTAGATGAGACATGTAAGGACCCTTCCAGACGTAAGATCCTACAACCCCATGAATCCCAGTAAAACAGGCTTCAATAAGCAAGCACAACCATTTTTAAACTCTCTATGTTAGGAGTTTTTAAGGCATGACAGCTATTCTAAAAAAAACAAACAAACAAACAGAAAAATACCATGGATTAAGTTAAGCAGTGGGCATGTCACTGGCCAGTCTACTCTCGCACCACGCCAAGACATTGGCTGGCCTAGCAAAATAAAAAGATGTGCCACTGAGTGGGGAAAATCAAATGAAGCAGTTGTTTTAGTATTGCAGTTTCTGCCCACTCATTGGCTTTGTGGCTTGCAACCCTTGGCCATTCCATGGACAGGAGGCCACTCCCAAGTCACCTGGGCTGTCACGTGATCCAGAAGAGGTGATCCACACTTCACTCACCTTGCTAGTTGACCTCCTTCCTTTATCCCAAGTCTGGAAACACAACATTTCGCCACTTGTCTAAGGGATGTCTAACTTAGTTTCATCGTTAACAAAACATCGCTCACCTCAGTGAAACATTCAGTCTCTCCCAGAAACCAATCATTTCTTTGATACACACACAGACTGCTCAAAACAGAGTTAAATGCAAATGTTAAAAAAAAAAGAGAGAGAGAGAAGAAGAAGAAAAGGAGAAAGGTGGTGAAAGAGAAATAAAGATACCTTGCATTCATATCCAGAGTTTATATCAACATGTTTACACAATTTGCAGACATGTATTCTTCCAAATTGTCTGGAAAACATTGCCAAAATATTCTGGGGAGGTGAGTCAGGCATCCAACATATCGACAAAACATTAGAGAGTTCAGAAATATTAAATTCCTCAAAGGAAGTCAGATTATCGATCTTTGGGTGTGAAACTAGGTGTTACTGATTTCCTAATATGGCAAGAGCAGACATCTGGTATTTGCACTTTGGAGTAATAGAACATAACATGACAATAATGTGTTATACTTACAAAGTACCCTTCATCCATGGGGCTCCAATTTTACCAATATTAGTTCACTGATTTTCGCAAAAAACCTGAAAGGCAGAGGGTAAGTTTGTGTTACCCCCACTTTGCAGATGGGGATATTGAAATGCAATAGGCGAATAAATTACTGGTCCATTATAATGAGAGAATTTAGTAATGGAGGACAAGAATTATAATTTTCTCCTTCCCCATCCCAATGCAAATTGACCACCCATCTTCCCCTTGGGGACTGTTCTTTCCCACATAATTTCCACCACAATCTCAATGTATTAAACACATTTTTGCCCACAGAAGACAGTGCTGAATGTAACCCCTAGTCTTATGAACCCAAACACCAATATTCCTTTGATACCAGAGGAAAGGTTAGAAAAACTTCCCATATCCAGTTTAAAGCATGGAAAAAAATTTTAGATTGACAAAATACAACCATCCAACTAAAATTTGGCCTGAAAATAATGTTACTACTGTTCAGTTTGTTACATACTTATGTTCACATGTCAGCATATGGACTTGTCTTTAAAAATGATTCCAAGGAAGTCAGAATGCTTCAGAAGTAATCTCGCCAACAGCATTTTTAGAAGGGTGTATTTTTAACAACCCTTTCTAGGACACCCCATCCTTTCTACCACTCTCTGGCCATTTATTCATGCACTGAACTAATAATCGATATTTAGTGCGTTCTTACTACATGTAAGTTTAGCACTGCATGTGGTTTCTTGGAGGACACAAAAATGTGTATCACACAGGTCCTACCAGCAAGAAACTTAAAATTTTATGGTGTACTGGTTTTAGTACAGTGACAATCACTCTGTTCTAAAACTCTCCAGAAAGATCTGACAGTTTCCGGACACTCTGGGTGAGTCAGAGACACCAATCCCAGAAGGATGGCTCCTTCGGGGAATAGTCTCAAAAAAGATGAGTCTGGGTTCTGTTTATGAGCCATACTATTTGGGACTACAGAAATGCTAAAAGATGTATCTTCTTCAAATGTCTGACCCAGAGTTTTCCCAAAGCCCATGATTGGTCATGGTGTCTCATGATCTTTACCTCTGCAGCCACACTGACCTCTTGGGTCATCCTCAAATACCCAAGCACATTCACACCTCAGGACCTCTGCCCTTCCAATTATTCTCTTTGCCTGGGGCAATCTTGCTGCAGACACTTGCATGATCTCTGCTCACATGCCTCCTCAATGAGTCTCCCCCAAACACCTGTCTGACATAGCTGCCACTCGCCCCATTCTGTCCCCTTACCACTTTCTCTCTCTTGGTGAGGCTCACCACCACCTAACAGCAAATGGTTCATCTCTTTATTTGTTTTTCTATGCCCCACCCCAAGCCCCCAACCAGGATATACACTCCATAACAGCAGGGTCTTTTGGGTTCACTACTAAATCCCAGGGTCAAGGCACTCCATAAATAATAGTTGAATAAATGACTCGCAAGGACTGAACTGTGTGCTGTGCCCTTCTCTTGTATCTTCCTTCACGGCAATACTGAAATAATTCCTAATAAATGAATTTCAATACTGGATTGTAATAGATTTTTTTTCACCCAAAGGAAAAAACCAGACAAAACTCCACACCCAGTGAAATGTTTCTGAAAAATATAATAAACACCAGTTTTTATCATTTTCCCTTCTCTTGATTGTTCGAGCACTGGGCCAAGGGTCGGGTAACTTTGTTCTCTGGCCAGTGCTCCTGTGAGCTGCTCCACGAGCCTGACCTCTTCATCCCCTGGGGTCTTTCTTTCCCGGTGGTAAAATAAAGAATTTTCAGAAGCTCATTTCCAAGGTTCCCTCTGGTTCAGAAACTACGGAGATCAACACATAGATGATGGGCCAAATTAGATTCATGTTTTTACATCTTCTGATTTAATAGCACTTTCTATGTGTAAGCTTATCTCAAAGGTAGCACGGTCGTTTCATACTAAGTAAGCAGGAATCCCAGAGGGAAGGATTTTATTATCTAACTATATCTACGAGCATGCTGATTTAGGACAAACACCACGGATATCACTGAAAACCTGTTTCCACCCCCCCAACTATCACACCACCAACATATGACAGACATGCAAAGAAAGAAGCCACGTCAGCTGCTTATGACATCTTGAGTCACAGACACTTCACTGGGGTCTCTAAACAGATTTCTTGTTTACTTGCACATTAATAAAACTCGCACCTTCGCCAGTCAGAATTTTTTTTTCCCCAAGCATCTGAACATCCAAAGAGATTTAGAAGCAATTAACATTCACGAGTAACAGAGCAATCAACATGGGAACCGCTAATGGGACTGGACAGAATCCAAACGCAGATATTAGGATAATAGTGAGTCCCTGACATAGGTTATGGTGTTAATTCTGGAGGGCAGACTCATGGTATGTGTTCAGGAGCTTTGTGAGGCTGCTGGCACTGTCACATATGCCTCTTCTATATATGGTTCCTAGCGCCCTACAACATATTTTTTTTAACTGCTATCGAAAAGAAAAGAAGGCATTTTTTGGGGCGCCTGGGTAGCGCAGTCGTTAAGCGTCTGCCTTCGGCTCAGGGCGTGATCCCGGCGTTCTGAGATCGAGCCCCGCATTGGGCTCCTCCGCTGGAAGCCTGCTTCTTCCTCTCCCACTCCCCCTGCTTGTGTTCCCTCTCTACCTGGCTGTCTCTATCTCTGTCAAATAAATAAATAAATAAAATCTTGAAAAAAAAAGGCATTTTTGCATCGTTATAACACAACCCCTAGCATTAATGGTATATATTGAATTCAAGTTTATTTTTAAATTGCCTACCTGACAAAAATGTTAAAATGTCATTTTTTCCCCACTTTGGGTCTCTAGACTATCTTCACCTGTTAGCTCTTGTAGCTAGAGGCCACAAAAATAATGGCTATGTATTTCCACCTTGACGCTCCCCCAGTAACTGTTGCCACTTCCCTGTGTGCATATGGGTTCATACATCCCTTGTACATAGAAAGTCACAGACATTCCTATCCCGACAAGCTCTATGCTTGCCTTTTTGTCAGTGTCCTGACCTGTTTTCATACATATCATTCCAGAAATCAGCACCCTCCCCCCTCCCCCCCCCCCCCGGAGAAAGTCTCTGTGTAATAATGTTTCCACCGTTACTCTTGCTGATTCCCATTTTCCTGCCTTCATCTCTGGTCAAACTAAATGCATCTAAACTGCCAATGCTGAGCACATCTATCTTTATCTCCCCTCGGACCACATTCCTGCATGCTGCCCTGGCTCTTCTTCTCCCTCAGCCTCAAAGGCGGATGACTCCACCTTCAGAGCCTTGACCCCAGATCCACACATTCCTCTGAATCCTCGCTTCCCAGGTCCCTTCCCAGCCCTTCTTCCCAGGTCATGTGGTCTCTCTCAGGATAGAGACCTACCCCTCTGATCACAAGACACCTTCTCTTACATGTGGACACTGGACCCCACGCAGGCAGAAAAACCTGGTTTATTCCCATTTTTTATAACTTAGGGTATAATTAATCACAGCCTAGTATGATTTGCTTCATTCTGTGGGGCCTAAGAAAATAAATTTGTTCCAAGGCAAGGCTTTTTTCAAGTACTTTAACATTAGTTACATGTATTTAATTGGATAACACCATTCATTTTCAGGAGACTATTTTTCTGGCTATTCTACTCCATTCATGCTCTGTTCCATTCTTTTCTCCTCCTACTCTGCTGGTTTTGGCTAGTAAAGGGTACCTTTTTTCTTAACAATCCAGCTTTTTTTTTCCTTCACCTCCCCACCCTCAACACATACCCATTTGTACTAAAAGCCTGTTTGGACGAAGATTTTATACAACAGAATCCAAATTAAAGGGAAGTGATCAACAGACTCATACTTAAGAATCCCTTACTTTTATCTCTGGGACAAGTAGTTTCACATTCCCAGCGCGAGCCCCGAAGCTGGGAGACAAGAGCCTCCAAGAGCCTCTAGAACACAAATCTCTCAATCATCGCCTCCCCGACCTACCCAGGGCTCCCTCCCCACCCCAAGGGGTAGCAGTGGAGACCAAAGTGCTTCTGGGCTGTGGTAATCCAATCAGGGCTGGGCGTGCTGCAATCTCTACCCTTTGGTCCGTGGGAAAACATTTTGGCAGAACGCCTTTCAGTGGCGCTCTGCATTCCTGGCAGGTCCTGTGCTACTGTGTTACTGAAGACATTTGTGCTGTGACAGCGCTGGGCTCGGAGTGGCGACTTCTCATACTGTCCCTGGGACTCTATACCTGCCTGGACGCTGGACATTGTGGCTCTTTCTGCCTTGTAAACAGCCCCGTGCCCCTCAACCTGGAGTCTTTCAATATTTGCTGCACTGGAATAGCCAAGAATGTAGACTTCCTCTATTTACAGCCCTAAGTAGATTTTAACTACTCCTGAGAGAGAAGCAGATGAAAAAGAAAGCAATCTGAGGAGTTCGGGGAAAGTAGAAGCAATGGGAAAAACTTGTATCTGACCATTTATTCTTTCACCAAATATTTACTGAGCACCTACTCTAGGTTCACAGTAGTGAATAACTGACCTACAGAACTCCCCCCATCACCGAGGAGTTCACATCCAAAGGTGGGGAGACACCCTGGAAGCAAATAAACAAATGAATAGAGATGTGATAAATGCTATGGAGGTGAAGAGAGCACAGGAGGCCAGGGAGTGTAAGGATATGAACCCACACTTCACGTAGCATTTATTTCCCCCATGTCATGTCAATAAACATTTGTCACCAAGAGCCTGCTATGTCGCAGGGGACTCTGGGGCAGCTGGCATATCGATGGAAAGAGAGAGATGGACGTGGACATTGATAGATACACACTACACACTCGATTTCCACTTATTTGCATGGGAAGGGTATGCAGTCTTCACCAAGAGGGGTCCGCCTGTGATACCACACTGCCAACAGCACCGAATGCCATTAGGGGCCCCCAAAGTGGGCAGGGTGCAGTGGGGTCTGTGTCTGATTTGCTGAAGGGCATGCGTGTTGGAAGCACTGAGAGCCCCAGCATGGGGTGGGCAACCATGGCCCTGGCGCAGCTCCAGCACTTACCTCACTGAGGGGCTGGAGGCAAGTTGCATCGCCTTTTTACCTGTACACAATGAGGATCACAGGCTGCAGTGGGGTTCAAAGGCGGTAACGCAAGGAAAGTGCCCGGCACAGTGCCTGGCACTAATCTGACAGCTGAGTAATTGCTTCCCTCGGCTCATCCAGAAGGAAAAAGGACACCAGAAACGCAACACCTCCAAACAGACTATGTGCCCAGAGTAAGTATACAAAACTGCTTTTGCTTATTTGTATTCTCTGTTTTTTTTTGTGGCCAAAGGGTTCTAGGGAACATAAGCAGACGTTAATGTTACATTAAAAAAAAAGGGGGGGGGCCAATCAAATAAGTTTTAGAAACAACAAATAAAATGAACTAACACAGGTCTCTTTACTTCAGACCCTCCTATTCTGTAACGTGCTAATGTGCCTTACTTCTCTCCAAGAAACAGGAGCAATGGGAGGAGTGTTTCCCAGTTTATGTGACTATGGAAGCCTTTAACATGGAAAATCACAGGTGACAGTTGTTTAATGGAACAGACTTTGGGAAATGTGGCTTTGCTATAAGAACAAATGAATCCAAAGATTAGGAATATATACTGTCTTTGGGTTTGATGCAGTCTGATGGCTTTCTTTGAAAAGGCAGACTTGGGCATATTTTCTGCAAACTGAGAAAGCCCGGTAGCAGTGTTTCCTATCCACTGGACCACAGCAACTTCTCCTCTCCTATAAAAGAAGTCATTATTCTGGGGCCACAGTGCATAGGAGGGAAGTCAGCAACATCTGAACACTTCTCATTCCCTTGGACAGGCAATTCCCCTATTTTCTGCAATAAATGGGCTCTTAAAACAAGTTTTGTTAATTATTCTCTTGAAAGCCAAAGCTGCTTCTGGCTACACCGGGGAAACTTGCTGCTTCAAGCCACCCTGGGTTTTCTATATCACCTGAAGGCTTCGCAGTGAGCGTGCATTACTTTCATAAACAGAAAATCAATGGTGGGGGAAAAAAAGAAAAGAAATTCTACAGGGATGTGTTGATACACCATGATTAGTGCAAAAATTACATATTTGTACGTGAAGGTTTTTATATATGGGGCTTTTCATGAAGATTTTATTTGACATTAGAACCCTAGATAGATCTGAAGGGAAAGAAGTAGACAAAGAGGACAATAGGGCCGAGATTATTCCTCACAGGCTTAAAATTCAACATAAAAAGACAGAATCCATGTGATTCCCCCACATCCTCTGAGGCAAAAGAAGAGAGAAAGAATGTTGCAGGGAAGGAAGGAAAGGAGAAGGAGAGAGGAGAAAGAAAGGGAAGGAAGGAAGGGAAGGAAGGGAAGGAGGGAAGGGGGGAAGGAAGGAAGGAAGGAAGGAAGGAAGGAAGGAAGGAAGGAAGGAAAGAAAGAAAGAAAAGAAAGAAAGAAAGAAAGAAAGAAAAGAAAAGAAAAAGGAAAGGAAAGGAAAGGAAAGGAAAGGAAAGGAAAGGAAAGGAAAGGAAAGGAAAGGAGGAAAGAAAGAAGGAGGAGGATGGAAGGAAGGAAGGAAAAAGAGAAAAAGAATTAGAGAGAAGGCAAGAGAGGGAGTAGGCAAGAGAATTGTTGAGAAGCCTAAGGTGGGGGAGGGGAACACAGCCCAGAGATTAAGTTGACCCAAGTCAATACAAAAGGCTTTGTGCAAGGGCTCTGGCATTAATGGGATTTGGACTGCTAAAGCCCTGCGAACCAAGTACAGAACATAACCATAGATGCCGGAGTTATTTTTGAAATGGATGTCTTAAGTAATAGGAAGCTTACCTAGCAGGGACACTCGCAGCATTTTGCATGGCTGCTGCCAGCTTGAGGCCTGGCTGGGAACAACCAGAGCTGCCCAATTAGCAGCAGCCTTCCCCCTGGGACAGAACCCACTAGGTGGCTTTCGCCCTTGGGTATTCCACTGGGGAGCTGCTTCGTGTCATTGTAGCAGGGAGAACGAGCCATGCTGTTGAATCATGTAGTCATGCAAACAACGTAAATGGAGGGGGATCCTGTGAACCAAGGAATCTTGGGGCCGTTGTTTTAGAATCAAGCATTCATTATATCAGTCAGTCTTTCATCGGTGCCTCCAAAGTGTCTGGAACCGTCTGGGGTCTTGCAGATACTGCAATGAACAATAACCAAGTCCCTGCTCTCAAGGAACTTACATTCTCCTGGAAGAGGGGAAGTCAGCAAGTAAACAAGAATTTCTGTTAGTTAGAAGAGCCAGAAAGAAAAGCAAAATGGAAAGAAAGAGAGGGGAGAGGGAAAAACATGCTCAGGGAAGGTGTCTCTGAAGAAGGAGCATTGAAGCAAAGGCTTGAAGAACTAGGAGGACCCCCACCCTACAAGATCTGGGGAAAGAACAGTGTAAAGAAGGGAGTGGCTCAATCTCTCGAGGACAGCGTAGACCACCATCGCTGGGGCCTCACTTCCAACCAACTCAGATTTCAGCAATGCTAAATTCAAAAGCACACAGACATATTTAATTTTAAAATCTTACATTGCATACTACGCCTGTTAGGAAAAATATGTCCTGAAACTTAGGTATTTTTAGAATGATCCATTTCAGTTTCCTCAGGGACTTTTCCCCTATTCAACCAGAAGACCCACAGAGACCAGGTCCATCAGCCTCTTCTAAATACCTGAGACTGCATTCATCAGTCACTGTTTAAAAATTGGATCTTACTTCAAAGCTGAATGACTTGATTACTCCCATAACAGAATACATTACGCTGATTACGGGATTATTCACATGACATTTCCGAGAGGTTGGGCAACATTTCTCAACATTGCACCCACCAACAAACAGAGTAGTGGAAGTGGAAAATGTAATGCTAATATTCAAATGCACTCCTTGTCCTGATACTATGATAAAATTCCTCTGCACTCTTTTTTAACTGATGCTAGAAGGGGGGGGTGATTATTTCGGTACAATACAGCTCAGAGGAAGTGCCAGGAGGGGCACAAGGATGAGATTGTTTCTGTGATCTGACACATTAGGCACTCAGTAAATATAAGCGCCTTTCCCCCGTCCCCTTCACTTTGCCTGCCAAAACCCTGAATATTGATATTTATATCAATAATTTATCAATAACATATTCATTGGCTCATTTTTTTTATAACTGTCAGTCTAGTGCTGTGTTTTCAGCCCGCTGACAGACAAGTGATTCATAAGAATGGCTTGGGGTGCGAAGGGGTGAGGAGGTGGAAGCTTTATCGCCATGATTCACTACTAATCGATGATTAGCATTTTATGCTCAAGACAATCAAATTCATATTATTTTACATTTTAAAAGTTTTTAAAGGAACACTTATTAAAAGCCAAGATGAAAACAGGGCATCGCAAGTTCAAATAAGCCATAAATTAGACACAGAAGCATAATTCCACTGAACACCATTTTATTAGCTAATCAATGTGTCATTTTTTTCTATTGGCATCCACTTACTATCGTGTAATTTCCATAAGGGTACCATCTGTATTTATAAAAGAATTATCTTTGTGGTGATCTAGCAATCTACAAACAACAGTGATATTTAACTTTTCTTAGGGGATCAATTTTGGAATTGGGTTAAAGGATTTATAAGTCTCTTTTTCATGATGAACCTTTCATAATGAACTTATTCATACATCTCTGTGATGTTGGAAGCACTTGAAACAAAAAACAACAACAAAATGTAATTTCGATTTATTGAAATGTAAGGTCCTGAGTCTTGACATGTACATTTTTTAATGAAGCAAGATGAATCTCTTACTATAAGGCCCAGTAAAACAATCATAGACAAACTACTTTCTTTTTTTCCATTTTGGCTGTAAAGGTAGGTTAATTTTCAGTGTGATCTGATTTGGTGCTCTATGGGTCAGACAGAATGCTGTATCAGCCAAGGTCATGGCTATGAGTTTCATCAGGATCTGGTCCACTCACTCATTTATAACTCATGGTCAAACCTGCCTTGTCCAGTTCTTAATGCAGCCTTGCAAGTGCGAGTCACTGCCCCAGGGATGGCTAACCCGGTTTGCATACTCTCACCCCTGCCAGAAAAAAACTCATAATAGATGCCCTTCTGTTGGGTGCAAACTTCACTGATGAGTGACAAAACACGGATGCAGGGAGAGATTTGTTTAAAGCGTTTCTAAGAATACCAACCAGAACCCCAGAGAGAACAGTCTTTGGTTTTACAAGTTATATATTACTTCAACTTGGAGTCAATCCAAAAGAGCAAGATGCAGTTTGAGAGCATCAAAGACAAAAGTCTCACCCTTGGTTAGGATGTAAGTTTGTCCACTAATAGTCAATTACTTTGTGAATTTAATTGTAAGCAGGATTTAAAAGGATTATGATTAAAAATGTATATGACACACTAACCAACAAAATAAAAAAGCAAAATACAAACTAATATTTATACTTCATGGATTGATTCTTTAATTTGCCCATGTTCATGGGTGCTACCATATTTTAATTACTATATTAAGTATTAGGCGCAGTGAACAAAACGGATTTAGTCCCTGCCCTCATAGAGTTTATTGTCTTAAAAAAAAAAAAAGTATGTGTGAATGAACAATTGAGTGAAAAATCACCAAATCACATTAGTTATTGAATTGAGATACGTAACTCTGCCATTTTCCTCTCTCTCTAATACAGTTTTATTGCTTTTTAAAATCTAAAACAGTCATTGCCTTTAAATAATTTGATTATGCACTAGGACGAGGAAGTTATCTTTCTGGATTTTGCTTTTGTATTTGTTATTTGTTTGTTTGTTGATTGCTGAAATGTTAACATTCAAAGAAATTTTGATCATCCAATTTTTGAAGTATGTTAATAAAATGGAGAGTGTTCAGGGAAACACAGCAAAAAATAAATTCGGGGGTGGCAAATAGGTCTTCTTAGGAAAGGATAGAATGAAAGTCATTCACCCCAAGAAGTAACTTGATTATTATCTCTGTGGGGAGCTAACATGTGAAAAAAGGAACTTTGGAATTAGTCAAGTTCTATATTCGAGTCCTGGCTCCCTTGCTATGTACTGAGAACCTCTCCTACATCTCTGTTTCCTTATCCATAAAGAGACTCATCCGCATCACAAAAATTAAATGAGAATAATAAATATAAATAGCTTGCACATAGTCTTGGATTACAGTCGGCTGCCTTCATCACACTCCACCACCATCATCATCATCATCGTCGCAAAAAGAACTCAAGGTCTGTTGTAATGAAAAGCAACTTTAGATACCCTCACAGAAACCACAAAGGAAGCTGGTAACAATCTCTCCTGAGAAAATGCTAAGAAAGAGAAAGAGAGTTAGGTCTTAGCTCTTCTTGTGTTAACTTGTGTGATCTCAGATAAAACTTTTAATCTCCCGATTTTTCAATTTTCCCAGCTCTACAATGGACCTAACGAACTTACTTAATGAGATAATATATAAGGAAGGACCAACACATACATGACTTCATTAAATACAGAACACTACTACTTTTACAGGAAAGCACATTCAGACAATAATCTACCATAAAAGGATCTCTTCTGTAATCACCCAAGATAAAAACTGCCAGGAAGACCATGAACTTGAACTTCAGCTCTACGACAAACTGGGTAGATAACATTTCTTAAATTCTCTGGGCCCCGGTTTTGGTCAGAAAAATAATATACTCATTGTGAGTACTGAAAATTAAACATGCAACATGCCTGGGAAAGGGTCTGGCACATCAGACATAGGGTGGCTTCCATTTCTCCCTGTTAAATAATGATCCAGTATATTCCATTTTCAGTGTGTGTATTCCCACACTCAAAAACTCTTTAAATAAAAAGCATTATAAATAACCTTTGGATGGTCTTTAAATAATTCTTTATGGTTTGGAAGAAAAACAAATCTATAGAAACATAAAAATCCAGTGTGTCAAATACACAGTATAATCATTTTGTATGATCACTGCTAATACAGTTCAACCTAAATTGCAGTCTTGTATTTGACATAATTACACATAACCAAACACTAATAAAAATTGCTGCCTTATATTTCAAATTGGTAATTATGGTAGTAAACATTAACAACATGTCAGATATAAGATGGTGATTTGTTCTGAAATGTATTAGAAATCATTATACTGTATGATAATTTTAATTACAGTTGGGTAGCAAGACAGCACGCAGCAGACCATGGCTCTAAGGGCACCAGGGGAACCAGTAGCTCTTCAATTCAGCCCTAAATCGGACTCCTATGGCTTGAGTTCAAGAAATGCGCAATTCTTTCTCCACCTTTAAATGGTGAACCCCATTCCCTCTGCGGAATCAGTATTATCATGAGGTTTGGAGTCATCCTTCCAGGGTTTAAATCCCAATTCTATCACTTTCTAGCCATATGAACTTGGTGAATGGTAATTTCTCAGTACCCCAGTTTTCTCATCTTTAAAATGGGAAACAGGGGTGCCCAGCTGACTCAGTCAGAAGAGCATGCAACTCTTGATCCTGGGGTTGTAAGTTCAAGCCCCACGCTGAGTGTAGAGATTACATTAAAAATAAATAAATAAATAAGCTTTAAAGAATTAAAAACAAACAAAAAAACAAATAAATACAATGGAAAACATAGGAGTACTCAGAGAGTGGTAACAGGCAGCTAAGCTAGATCATTCTGTCTGTAGCACTTGGCCTAGGACCTGGAACCCTGAGTCTTCAGTACCTAATACTGGTTGTTACTATCATTTAACATTAATAACCAAGTCAATCATCTCCTAAACTTTTCAGACCATGGTCTTAATAATAGTGACCAAATGTCCTATTTAAAGTAGAAATGTGATAGGGCACCTGGGTGGCTCTGTGGGTTAAGCACCCAACTCCTGATTTCAGCTCAGGTCAAGATCTCCAGGTCCTGAGATCGAGGCCCCAGTCAGGCTTCCAGCTCAGTGGGAAGTCTGCTTGAGGATTCTCTTTCTCCCTCTGCCCCCCCTCCACTGACATGCTCTTCCTCTCTCTCTCTAAAAATAAATAAATAAGGGGCACCTGGGTGACTCATTCAGTTAAACGGCCAACTCTTGACTTTGACTCAGGGTGGTGAGATCAAGCCCCAAATCCAGATCGGCACTCCACGGGGAGTCGGAACCTGCTTGAGGTTCTCTCCTTCTCCTTCTGCCCCTCCCCTGCTTGTGAGCTTTCTCTCTCTAAAATAAATAAATAAATCTTTTAATAAATAAATAAATCTTTAAAAAATAATTAATAAAAGTAAAGTAGAAATGTGCCTAATGTTAGCTTCCATCCCTCAGGACACTATAGTCTTGAGAATTTCATCATTCTCCTTTCTTCTTTCCTTCCATGTTTTCTACATTTGTCTTCACTCTTTCACTTACTCAGTGTTATGAGTCACTGGGAAGACCTATTCTTTATAATTTCACATCTCGGGAAGGTCTGTCTTTGGCTCATCCTTTCTTGGCCCCTATCTCCATGTTGGCTTTAACCATGGTCCCTAAACATGGCTCCAGCATAGACCTCATGCTTCATTGATGACAACACCTACTAGAGAGATACTGAGAAGCTCCGTTCCCCAACAAGTGTGTGTGTTAGAGCCATGAAATTCCCAACTCCACCTGCATAACTCTTGACATGAAATCTGATTACCAGCCCCTAATTTAGGAATTTAATGTCCCTCCTCCTCCTCTCCTGCCCCCCCTCACCATGTTTTTATTCTAACATAAAAAAATATTTGTTCAGTCAGTTACCTATTTCCACCCCTTTCAAAGACCTCTGGGCCTTGCAACATCTCTGCAGGACTCTCCCTGCTCCAAGATCTCCATGCATTACACAGTCTCCTGCAAAGTGGGGAAGAACTCCCAGCATTATGATAAAGCACCTTTCCTGTCCACATTTCCATACTGTTTCAGGTAAAACATTCAGGGGAACAGACTGGACTGCTAATTAGAGAACTGTCTGAAACCACCATGAACCACATTTCCATCGGTGCAATAAGCAAAGACTCTTCATTAAAATCACTATCCTCTATAAGGGAAAACTGTTTCAAGCGCAATAGATCTAATTCACAGGAGTGATCATGCAGACCCAGGTACAGTATTCATTATTAACTTAAAAAGTATGCCAAATCAATTAAAAACCATTTTAAAGGAAGGAATAAAATTTAGTTCTACCTAACTGCAGCTCAGCTCTAATTTATCTTCCAGCCACTTTCAAGGGATTTTACTTGGTTCTTAATCTAACATTCATTGGAAAGGGTAATTCTCATGAAATTACAATGGCATCTCTTGCATTGTTTAATGCAAATGTTCCCATTCTTCAGAAATGGAGAGCAGCTTCTCCAATAAAGACTCCCTTCAAGGTGTAAAGTGGAGGAGCTCGGGGATCTGCTTGAGAAGAATAAAACACTCGTCTCAGAAGCTGCTCAAATTTAAAACCCTGTCTGCATCCCTATGACAAATTGTATTCCAAATATAGGTTATTCACAACATGTTTGTTATAAGGCGAGGCATATGAATTCCTGCCGTGTCTTTCTTTACAAACATGTCAAGACTTGTGAACCCTTAATGAAATGCAGCATTTGAGAGGCAAGAGGAAGCCACAAAGATGCCAGAAAGAAGAGGCTCCTTTCCTGGGACCGGGGCCTTCCCGTGATCAGGATTGTTCCCCCTGTCAGAGACGCCAGCCAGTCATCTCAGAACCGAATGGGGCTTTAGCGGTCTTCAGCTTACAGAGGAAGAGACTGAGGTCTGAGGGCAAACAAGATTTTCCCAGAGTGTCAGGGCTGCTGAGGGGCAGAGATGACCAGACCCGGGTTGTCGACGAGTGCCATTCACTAGGGCCGCCCGGTGGACAGGCTCTAAAGTAGACTTTGTCCTGTTGGGGCACTTTCGTAAATCCCATGGGCCACCAACCTTCTATTCAGATAAAAGGTGAGCTCATCCCAGTAGGATATCTTTAGTCATGCCACAGAAGTTAGTTAGATTGATTTTACATTTGGCATTTTTTTAACTAGGGCCCGAGAGTACATTCCTTCTCATTTGTTAACTCATTCTCCCTTTTAAGGAAAGCACCACTGTTCACTAGTGATTGGAGTCCCCAGGAGAAGATGGCCACTTTCTACTCCTCTCCCCCTTGGCCCCCCAAATAGGGGGCTTTCTGAGACGATGACAGCATAACAGTCTACCCTGGTTTTGATTTAAGGCAGGGGTCAGCATGCTTTTTCTGGAAAAGGCCAGATAGTGACAATTTTAGGCTGTGTAGGCCATTTGGTCTCTGACCTACTCAACTCTGCCATTGTATCGTAAAAGCAGCCAGAGACAGGATGTAAACAAATGAGTACGGCTGCGTTCTGATAAAACTTTATCTACATTGAAATTGAATTTCATACAACGTTCGTGTGTCATGAAGCATTACTCTTCTTTTGATTTTTAGTCAACCATTTAAAAATGCAAAAACCCACTCTCAGCTCGTGAGCTATACAGACACAGGCAGCAGGCTGGATCAGTGTTGCCCCTGCCAGAGTTTGCCAGCCCCTGGTTTTGAGTTATGAAAACATTCATTGACGGAGACAAACCCTTTTGTTACCCAGTTGCTCTCCTTCTAACTCGTTATTGGCACTCACCTGGTGAATCCACTTTTTTTTTTTTTTATTAAATGTGCATGCTTTTCATGAGTGTGCAATGGATGTTAGCTCAGTAAGGTTATGTCCTGCTTGCTAGTGACTTCGATAATCACACAGTGTTCCTGGGTGGGGTGTCTTCCTTGATGTGAAATATAACGAAAAGTACTAATTGGTCACCAAGAAAGTTGTGAGATTATGTCATTATTATGCCCATTAGATGAAAGAAGCATCTATCCTTGGGACGGTTGATATGAGTTCTGCTAATAGATTTTTAGCCTTCATGTGTAAATACTGCTTTAATTTTGGGAAGAAATATTTTAGTTTCAGATGTGGTCAATATCAGCACCAACAAATCAGTCACTAAAATCATTATCAATCTTTTGTCTGTACAAGGAAATAAGGAGGCACTCTCCATTTAAATACCTTTCCACACAACACAACTCCACTGGCATCAGCATATTACAAAAACCAATTTTCTTACATCAACTTCTATCTACTTCTAATTCTGTAGCATAGCTCTGGGGAGTTGCTACAAGGTCTGTGTAAACTGAAAATCTAAATAACATTATGACGCCTATTACAGAACTAATTTATAATCTAATACCCCAGTTGAATTTAATATCCTATTTATTTATTCAAGCAAAATATCTGGAAAAAAATATGTCACATCATAATGTAGTTGTTATGAAAATGGAAAAATAAAACAGAATTTTAGAGAAGGCATGATAATTGCTAGGGGCAGGTACGAGCAAGAATTTCAGAGCCCCTCGCATGAAGGAGAGACGGGAGCCCTTTAATAAATAGAATTTTTGCTTTATAATGCAATTATTGTCAAATTTAGTATTTTACATCAAATTTACAACTTTAAAATGTGATTCCTATTAATGTTATCTGCTCAGAGCTACTGCAGCATAAAACTGTTGGCCAACAGATGCCACCTCATCAACTGTCTTTAACAACTCCATTCCCATCCTGGATGGAAGAACTGAGTTTATGACAGCATTTATAAGCACGCACTGCCAATACAAATGCACAAGTGATGTGCGTGTATATAATACACACAGACTAATGGAAAGAACTATGGAGATGCTTCTCAGAATACTAAGTCTCATGCTTATGTCCTTATCTTGAAATAGGAGGGAGGGAGGGAGGGAAGGAGGGAAGGAAGGAGAGACGAAGGGAAGGAGAAAGGAAGAAAAAGAAAGAAGAAAGGAAGCAAGGACAGACAGAAAGGAGTGAAAGAAGTTACTTTGACATTTGAAGAAGCAAAACTATAAGAAGCATAAATACAGGGGCGCCTGGATGGCTCAGTCAGTTGGGCATCTGACTCTTGATTTTGACTCAGGTCATGACCTCAGGGTCCTTTGATCAAGCCCCACTTCAGGTTCTGAGCACAGTGGAGAGTCTGCTTGAGATTCTCTCTCTCTCTCTCTCTCCCTCTCTCCCCCTCTGCCCCTCACCCCTGCTCTAAGATAAATACATAAATAAATCTTAAAAAAAAAAAAAAAGAAAGAAAGCATAAATATAAAAACACAGCCAGGCCATAATTGCACCCTACCCTTGGATGCTCCTGGCCATCTAGGAGGCAGGAGAGGACTTGAGGAAGTTTAGTGAGGCTTGACGGTACATGTACAGGAGAGCTCTCAAGACTCAGAGAAAGGACAGCAGCACCTGAATCTCTCCAGGAAGTACGAGAAATGCCGACTGCTTGCCTTTTCTTGAGATAGAAGCCATGTGTAGAGCTTAGGGAGCAGCTCAAAGTCCCATGGGCTCCAGGACTAGGAAGTACGTGTGCACCCAGCTGCACCCCGACACAAACACACGCGTGTCCCCCTCACAGTGGGTGACTTCCAATCCTCACCAAAAAAGCAGAATAAGCAGCTATCTACATTGCAGAGTCTCAACTACTGAGGTCCTTGAGTCCTATTCCAAATCGGCATGTCTGGATGACGAGCCCTACTCTAGACCTCCCGTATTTTTAATAAGGTCCCCAGGTTATTCTGATGCATTTCAAAGTTTAGGAACCCATGGCCTCTGTGATCATATTTGAAAGACATCAGGGACGAGCCTTTTGCCCTGGAAATTATTATAACACTTCTCTCTCAGTATCCAGGAATCTCATAATTAGTAGTTCATTCTTTTGCCTTTTAAAGGTTTCCTGGTCTCCAAGGGTACTGAAGTTAAACTCAAATATACCTAGGAGAAGAAATAGCTTAAGTCATCTTACCAACTGATGAACTGGTTAGATACTAACCCTGCAGGAATTCAACAAAAGCTTCCTCCAAAGGGCAAAAATACGACCCATAAAAGGAAGGTATCAAAGACACAGGAAGAGACTCCGTCCTGTACATATAAATAAACACACATGGGTTATGTGATCACATGTCACCTATGAGAAATGCACGGGTATCAAGGGTCAGGCACCCTGGCTTCTTCTAGTTTCTGCCAGTACAGTCTGATATCAAAAGGAATTCACATTTGGATCCTAATGTGTTCCAGGATGTACTCAGCTCCAAATGGGCATTCCCTCATGGTATCCATTTTCAAAAACATACACATGAAGACTTTGGTGTGAGAGTGTGCTCTCTCTCCTGACAGACAGGGCCTCCTCTGAGCGTCAGCCTCCTCCAGACATGGAGCTGAACCCGCCTTATGTCCTCAGCATCCCTCCTAGTGTAGATTCTGCCTCCGTCCCCACGCCACCAGGGTCGGCTCCATTGGGATGCCTGGGAAGTAGGAAGACCCTCCCTTCCCCACACCATTTTACCTGCTCTTTGTGAAGGGTATGCATATGCAACAGAAACCCAGCTCAGCACTCTATTGATTATTACCTATAAATCTAGCTCCTCGTAAAAAGGTTCCATGAAATACAACCCAGGGACATAAATCTCTCTAAGAGAGATGAAATCTGATGGGAAATAAAATTCCCTCATTTCATTTATTCCCTTGTTTAAAGACTGACTTTCCAATCAGTTATGAACATTAACATGAGATGACAGGTGGACGGGAATAGAGCACAGGTTGGGGGGTCAGACAGCCAGGAGAGCAAACACTTCCCGAGCCATTCACTCTCTAGGTGTCACCAAGAAGTAACTTCTCTCTGAGCCTCAGTTTTGTCATCTCTAAAATAAGGATAATACACTCCCTTGCACGGGAGCTCTAAGATCAAGTTGGACAAGCTATAATGTACGAAGCATGCATTAGGAGTTCAAAATGGTAGCTGTTAACATGTAGCCCCTTTCTTCATTTAAAATTCTTTTAAATACAAAAAGAAAAACAAAAGAATTAGCTACCCCCGCCCATAAAAATCCATCCTTGCTTCTCACAAGTCCAAGTGCAGCCCATGAGATCTTGTCCTTCATTCAACTGACCACCAGCTATGTGTCAGGCTTTGTCCTGGGTTCTGGCAATCGTCTAGGCTCAACTTCTAACTTTAAAAGGTTATAGAACCAACACTTAAGATGACGTGCAAGAAAAAAGCAGGTGGTGGTAAAAATCGTATTTTTTTTTTTGCAAAAAATCCCTACACTGCACAAGGGCCCAGTCCTCTGTACCATGCAAGAATCTTGAAGAAGTGTGTCTGTCCTCTCTGAAGCTTTCAGGGACCTCCTGCCAACTCCTCCGCTGGGTTCTCTTAGCTCCCAACTGAAGGTCAGTCTCTGATTTTCCACACTTGGTCCAATTTTGGTTTAACAAAGTAACAAATCCCCACACTGTGTGCTTTATCAGGAAAAGGACAAAGTCCTGTTAATTTTCTTTACTTCCTTCTCTCACCAGAAAAGTGTCTGCATATAGCAGTCAAACCACACCTCTGAGCCTCTGCTTCCAGAACAGAAGGCTTCCCCTCACCTAGGCCACTCCTGGTAATCAGAAAGTCAGTCCCTGAGTTTAAGCAGCTGAGTTCCAGATACATTTTCCTATAGCAAAAAAATGACAAATGGAAAATATTTGTTCCTAGAACAAAAAGAGAAGCTTACAGGGCTGAGAAAAGTGTCACTTCAATCGGCCGGCAAAATTTGCTGTGGCTTTTTCCCATCTGATTCTCTTGGACTTCCAACCCTCTACTTCTGTGATCTGACCATGTGGCAAAAACCACATTCTGTTCCCTTCCCACATGCTGGAACTATAAACTGGGCTTTGGCTTGATTTGAGCCGATAGTCTGTTGGTTTTGATTTTCTCCCTATAAATGAGTGGTACAGAGGAACAAGAAGCCTTAAGGTGACCAAATGTTGGCCAAAGAGCAAAGCAAAGTTTAGTGATTTGCACAGACATCTCGAGAAAGACAGCGCATAAGCCTATTGAGTGGTCCTTTAACCCCATTCTGGGGTCACGGGGTGGGGGGGAAATTTGGAGGTGAGAAGGAGGACATGGAGGTGTTCAAGATGGCAGAGAAAATAATGGGGGATGGGGGAGAGAGAGAAAAAAATCCTTATCCTGTATAGTTAGGCCAAGCATTTGTGATCGTTGTGTCTAGCTCTCCAAATTAAAAAAAGTAAAATCAAACAAACAAAGAATTCACCAGCCAGAACCAGGCAGACTCTCCCGCCTTGATTCACACATGGTCTCCTCACTCCCCACCCCTGCCACAGATGGTGGCAAAGCTCCACTGACACACGCAGCACCCCGAGGCACTGAAACTTCCTCTGCAGTCCTTTTGCAAGGGCGGCTGGCTGCTCCTGCTCTCAGCTGCCATGGGGTAATCTCTGCCTCCCCTTCCCCTTCTCTCTGGTCCCCATCAAAATGGCACATTGTTAGAAATGTGCTCGGGATGTGTGATTTGGGGCAGATAGTTGCTGGAGTTCCCATATGCTTAAGGTACATAACTGGGCCACTGAGAAAAAGGAATTTAAGCATTCTAGAAAACAGCAGGAGAGCAAATTGGCCTTTCCCTCTAAGAGCTATTATTAGAGAGACCCAGCCCAATTCAGCCAGAAAGCCAATATCTAGCCCATCCGCTCTTCCCGTGCAACAATGGCCCACACATCCCGCCCCCTTTCAAGCAGGACTGCCCTGATGCATCCCAGCCAGACGCGCATCTCATCTTTAATGCTGACCACCGGCTTGCAGAGAGCAGTGGGAACATCCCTTCTCACACAGCAACTTGACAGTCCAAAGTTTAATTTCACATAATACCAAGAACTCACAGAACGTGGCAGCACATTTGATTTGTCCTCGTGGAATTTGGCAACCTGCTAGCTCTTCTCTCTGTGTACCTGCTGAAGTCACAGCTGCTGCCTAAACTTTGTAAATAAATGCTAAACAAATGCCAAATAAAGAAACCAACTTCCCAGGAAGCAGAAAGGGCAGGAGATCGCAGGTTTCGTTTTCAGAAATACGCTGTGACCTGCTTCAGAGCTGCCTCCTGGCAGCTTAGGTGTGTCTCTATTCTCTTGTGTCTTTTTTTTTTTTTTTAGAGGGGGGAGGGGCAGAGGGAGAGGGAGAGAAAAAAGCTCAAGCACACTCTATGCTGAGCACAGAGCCCAACATGGGGCTCGATCTCACAACCTTGCGATCATGACCCGAGCTGAAATCAAGAGTTAGGTGTTTAACGGACTGAGCCACGCAGGTGCCCCTGTTCTCTTGTGTCTTTAATTAGAGAGAGGGAGGGAAGGAAAGGGGGGGAGGGAGGGAAGCTAAAAGAAATGAAGGGGGGAAGGACAGAAAAACAGAAAAGCCTCTCTTATTATTTGTCCCCCAATTAATGAACAGAAAATGTTGACTAGGAAGACAATACACAGCCTTATTATTTCTTATAGCACACATTTCTATGGAAATTAGAGATTTTGGAATCTAATTTTTCAATGGATTTAATCTCCAATCATGCAATGAATTAATGAGCAAACAGGTTTTTTGCCCTTGGTCCTCCACTTTGCAGGCATGTATCCATTGCCTGTATGAAGACCTCACTGGTTGGGCCTTTTTATTGCTCCTGGTCCTTCTGCCTCATGGGACATGTTTCTCAACAGCAACTCCTTGCTGAAGGATTACGGAGTTAATCATTCAAGATACTCTGGCATGTTGCACCCTGTGTTCTCTCCAGCACAGGTAATGCACAACTGAATCAACCCACGAGAGATGGAGAAGTCCAAGATTTCTCATCATGGGTAAAAACACACTTTATAAGTGGGCTGTCAGGCAGCCACCTCTACTTCCCTGCCTATCTCAAAGGATACATCCATTCCATATGCAAGACAAGGAACTAGAAGTAAGCTTAGACATGATGTATGGATGGGATGTGACTTACTGCTCATCTCTGGCTTTCCGATTGAGCTGATGACTCAAGCCAAGTAAATCAGGTAGTAATAATGATACTTACAGCTACCATCTACTGAATACTCAAATGCCAGGCTCTATACCATAGCACTTCGGGTCTTGTCTTCTCCCAGTCAACCAGGAGTTCCATGGAGGGCAAAGATCTTACCTCTGTTGTTTCAGCTTTTTGTTTTTCTTTTGCTTTGCCATTGTCCCCATCACATAATGACTAATTCTAACATAGCACTAACTAGGCACCAGGCACTGTTCTTAGGGTGATATATATAAAGACCCGTCAACTCCACACAACAACACTATGAGGTTGGCTACTCTAATAAAAGTATCTTATTATCCTTATTTTCATTTTTTTTCTACAGATGCAGAAATGAAGTCTCAGAGGCGTTAAGTAACTTGTCGAAGTAAAGTGGTGAAACCAGGATTCAAGCAGAGGAATTCTGCTTCCCGAATCTATGCTTTTGCAGGATGTTTATTGCACCAATAAACATTGTTTGAATGAATAAAGGATCTCATGTAAGCACTAAAACAGCTTAAAGGGATAAATATGACTACCCTTATCTACAAAGTAGGAAACTGAGACTCAGACAGGTTAAGTAATCTGACTAAAGTCACACAGCTAATTGTACAAAATGAGTACTCTGCTCGGGTCTTCCCAACATGGAGGCCCATGGTCTTGAAACCACTGGAGTATTTTCAACCATGTGACTAAGCAACTCCCTGCTCAGTGCTTCCCTTCAGCAGCTCCATTTTCCCCATCTTTGCAATAACAGCCTCTCTTTTGCACACGAAGAAACTTGTTAACGAAAAAGCAGATATTTCTCTTTATGGGTCTGTGTGGGTGTTTTGTTTTCCCCAGTAAGTTGTATAACAAAAGAAAGGCTGATGTTTCAGATGACAAGTGAGAAGGGGATCGGGAAGCTCCTTGGTTTCAAGTGAGCCTGTCCATCAGAGCTTGCCACTGGCCAGGACCTCATCTGTGTGGTTAATTCGGGAGGGAAGGGCCCTACTTCCGGCTCTGGACATTGCTTCCTCAGTATTGGAAACACTCTGTAGCAAGTAAGACACAACCCAGTGGCATTGGTGACACACCTTGGCTGGACCGAGGACCTCTTTTTCATCCAGACACAGCTGTGTGAGTCAGGCAGTGAGCTCCTCCTCAGCTGGGGAAAACTTTTACCTTTTTCCAGCACTTGCTCTGACCGCTTGCTCCTAAATGACTGTTCTTCCATCTGATTATTTTTCTTCCATACACACCTGTCACCCAACTTTTCATTTTTTAAAAAGTTTTAAAAATTTATTACTCCTGAAGCGAGAACCTGAGAATGAGCGGGCGATTAACGGAATCCTTTGGCTGACCTTCAGGAGACCCAACCGGCGGGTGATTGATGAAATGACCACAGGTTTAAGCAGAAGGTCAGCTTCAATAATACGGCTGCTCCTTCCCATGGTCCTTACGAACCAACTCAGTCATTGGCCTTCACTTCTCCTTTGCAACAATTTTAAGGCCAAGACATATGACTGACTCCACGACAAGCCACCCTTCTGTGATGCTCACTGTGCAGTGACAAAGGCACGGCACAGGTATTAGATCCAAAATGATCATGATCTAACATGGGACATGACTGTTCTCAACCACGGAGGTTCCCTGTTCATTACTTTCCCACCAGATCCAAGTCAGCCGCCCGCTGGGGCCTGGCCAGAGGTCACCTGGATGGCACTCCTCACTGCACCACTGACTGGCCCTGAGATTCATCATTACTTCCTCTTTCTTGTGTTTAAAATGGGGGTCATAAAACCTACCTGCCAACCTTCCCATATTTAAAACACTAAAGTTCTCCTTTTAGCTGGTGGTATTTGAACTTGAAAGAGGGAACAAAAGAAGGAAAATGATTTCTTTAAGTTTTTGTGTTTTTTTTTCCTGGCAACTTCTAAGGATCAGTAGTAGATAATTCTTTGATCTCATCCACACTTCAGAACACACTTCAGATTTTCTCTGCAAAGTAATCCAACAAACAGAAAACAACAACAACAAGCTAGAGGCTGTTGTACCACTTTGCCTACATCATCTCAATGAGTCCTCAAAGGTTTCCCACGAACCCAAGACAGTGGGGTGATTAGGAGCAGGAGCTCTGGACCCATACTACTCAGCTCTTCCACTGACTAGCTGTGTGACATTGAGTGAGTCATTTAACTTATTCTACTCAGCTCTGTACACACACAATGGGGATGATGATATTTAGCTTTTAAGATTGCTGTAAAGAAGTGTGCCTGGATGGCTCAGTCAGTTAAGCACCTGACTATTGACTTCGGCTTGGGTCATGATCTCAGGGTCTTGAGATCAAGCCCCACGTTGGGCTCTGGGCTGAGCTGGGAGTCTGCCTGAGATTCTCTCTCTCCCTCTCCCAATGCCCCTCCCCCACTCTAAAATAAATAAACCAATCTTTTTTTAAAAGATTGCTGTAAGGATTAAATGAGACAATACTTGTAAAGTGTTGGAACAGGTCTGGGCACAGGAAACATGCTCAAGTAAGCACTGGATACTATTACTATATTAATCCAGTTTTATGGATAGGGAAACCAAGGCTTTGGGAGGTGAATTAAATGACATGCTTCAGATAGTGACTACTGAGTGGAAGTGTGGGGATTTGAACTAGGCAGTATAATTTCAAAGCCCAAGTTCTTAACCATCCATTAATTTCCTCCTGGCACCAGTTTTTAGCTGGGAGTTTCTGGTCCCATCGTCTTCCTTAGCCTTGTGAAACCAACTGAAGACCGACACTTTGAAGGGGGAGAGACCCCTCAAGGGCAGCTCAAAGCCATGACAAGAATGGAGGGAGGTGTACTTCCTGGCGATGCAGACGGTCAGCGGGGAGGGCGTTCCCCAAAGTGCTACAAGCACACTGACAGCTCTGCTCCTTCTCCTCTGACCCGTTACAAAGAATGAACGAACTCTCCCAGCCTGTTCCTGCCCCGAAACAGGATGTGATGGAATAGTTTACACCCTTAGAAAGAAAAGAAGAAAACACAAATCATCCATTGAGGTGGACTAGGGATAATCCCGTGTTGTGTGCAGCCCTTTCGTTCTATTGGGAACTTTGCATTTATAATGTCGGTCTTGGGCAGGGGAGGAGAGGCTGTTGCCTAAATGGGGTGATGCCAGAGAAAGACACAGCTTCCCCAAATATGTTTACCCACTGATGCTCTGGCCTTCGTGATTTGAGCTTTCATATTTAGCCTGTATCCATCCAGTCCTCCTCTTTCAAAACGCAAATATGCCTATGATGGGTAAGAAATTCAATTCTTGCCCCCAGAGGTGCCAGTGTTCCTTGGGTCCTTTTTCCACATGGTGAGATACCATGAGCACACAGAAATCTTCTGGGAGGGATGAGGGATCAGGGCTCTGATAAATAATCTGGGAAAGGAAACAAAAATGAGAGAAATGTGGTGCATACAACTTTGGGTGTTTTCTTGTACTACAGATTATGGCATTGAGCCTCAGAGAGGTTAAGTAACTTGTCCGAGATCACACAAGGGGCAGAGTTGAGATGTGAATATGCTTATCTCCAAATCTTACGTTATCCCCATACCCTCTGCCTTTCTCTATTACACAACCTGCTCTCGAAACTTGGATATAGCCGTGAGTCTGTTGCTAAACCAGAATTGGTGCCCAACCTTTCCCTGGCAGGTCATCATGTTTACAAACTTTTCCCCCTCATATGTATTCTTCAGCCCCTCACCACTTCCAATGCAGTCATGAGGATAAAATATGTGATTTTGTTTCTCTCCATAATTTCTCTTCTAGAAGGCTATGGTCATAGTCAGAAGCAGCAGGGGTTGCACTAAAGCTTAAGGAAAAGCAAAACTATTAAACCACAGTCCATCCCTCTTCAATAACTCTGCCCAAACTTTGAAAGGAAACAATGCTTCCTATTACAGCAGCAGTCCCCTGAGATTCAACCAGCGCCAAGACTAAAATACCTGAGCCAATCCCTGCCTTCTCTCCCTCCTTACCAATTCCCTGCATGCAAGCATATTTCAGTGGGAAGAGATCGACTACAAAAAGGGAAGGGATGAATGGGACATATAATTGCCCAAGTAGTCAGTGCCTGGACTGGAGATATGGCTATTGCCACCACAAGAAAGTGGCCCAAAGCTATAGGCCTTTACTCCCAGAGGGAAAGATACAGAATAGTCTCTTCTGCAGGCTTGCTCCTTTTTTTTTTTTTTTTTTTTCTGATAGGGACCACTTCCCATCACAGAAGCTACGAATGCCGAATATTTATTCTCCCAGCCTTCCATACAACTAGGACATCAGTATACGTTTTAATCATAACCACAGGGATCAGAGGAGAAAGTCCTATAGGTGGCTCCTGAGAAAAGCTATCATCCCTAAAAAAAGAGATGCCCTAGAAGTAACTTTCCTTCTTGCCTTTGGATTTGAGTGTGTGACGCCTAGAGCACTGCCTTATGATCCTAAAGGAAATGCCTGAGGAGCAGCCAATACACAGAAGAAGGCTGAGTACAGGCACAGAGAGAACCTGGGTCTGAATAATGTTATCAAAGCTCTACTCCAATCCCAGGATCACCTTGCCTCCAGACTTCCTGTGTATCAGTTATCTATTGCTGTGTAACAAATTACCCCCTGAGTTTAGTGGCTTAACATACCAAACATTATCTCACAACCTCAGTGGATCAGGAATTTGAGAGTGGTGTCAGTGAGTGATTGGAGCTTGGGGGTCTTCCAGAAGGCTATACTCAAGGTGCTGGTCAGGGCTGCAGTCATCTCATGGCTCAACCAAGGAAGGATTTGCTTCCAAAGTCACTCTTGTGGCAGTTGGCAGGCCTCAGAAGATCGACTTCCAAGCTTACTCACAGAGGCCACTCCACCCAACTGCCTTACAACATGGCAGCTGGCTTCCTCCAGAATAAGTGATCAAGAGAGAATCAGGGAGAGTACCCAACATGGAAGCCATAGTCCTTTTCATAACCTAATATTAGAAATGACATCCTATCACTCCCTGCTATATTCTATTCATTTAATGCAGGGGTTCTCAGCCTTGACACCATTGACATTTTGGGTTGGATTATTCCTTGCTGTAAGGGCTGTTCTGTGTATTATAGAATGTTAAGCAGCATTCCTGCCCACTACTGCCAATAATACCACCACCACTCCCAGTTTTAACAAAAAAAAAAAAAGAAGAAGAAGAAGACACTAGACATTGTCAAGTGTCCTCTGGATGACAGTCACTCCCAGTTGAGAACCAATGATTTATAATAAGTCACAAAATCAAGCCCACACCAAGGGGAGAGGATTATACAAAGGCATGAATGCCAAGAAGCAGGATCACTGGGAGTCATCTTTGAGCCTGCATACCTGATCTTGCTTTATAAAATAACCAACTTCTTTGGTCATTTAAAGTTGATCCTTTGGTTATTTGAAGCCCAGACCTCCCTAAGTGTTACAGAAAGACTAACCACTTATTTCACCTATTAATAAAACTGTTACTTTTCCCATCTTTCAAGAGTACTAAGTAAAAAATTCAAGCAAAGCATGATGCTTACCAAAGCAATGTTTTAACACTAGTGTCCTGGGAAAGAACCAATATCTCCCATTTCAGAGTAATAAACTGCTCAACACCACACACACACACACACACACACACACACACACACACACACACACAAGTTTCTAAAGGAAAGACATCAATTGCCCCCTTCTGTGCATTTTCACTGGATGGAGAGACACAACTGTCAGAAGGTAAAAGCAGTAAAAACAAAATGCTACCACTTCAAGAAAGGAATGACTATATTATACCAATGGGAATCTTAAAGCACTTAGGAAATGCCATATCCTGGTCTGTCTGAATGTGGAGTTGGAATGGAGGACTGAGGAGCTGAGTGAATGGTGAAGGACAATGACAACCTGTGGATCCTGCTGCAACTTTTCTCATTCTTGTGCCTGTTCACCACACACACACACCCCACCTTTTCCAGGTGGCCTTCAAGTGAAATACTCTTTAAGGACCTAGAAACTCTTAACTCTTCCTCAACCCATTCCAGTTCTCTGGCTAATCTCATTGCTCTATCCAAGCCTGAACTCTATGAATCCATTCCACTTACCAACAGCCCTGGTTTTCATCCTTCAGATGCTTCAGGAGCTGACCACTCTTCACAGTGTCCCAGGGGCAAAGAGCTCCTTTCTATCTTATGATGACCGTGGCTGGGTTTCCCAACCCACCAGGCTTTGAACACATGGCCCCAGGAAAAGACCATATGGTGATTTCTGTTCAAAAACTAAGGGTCTTTTTATTGGCCTAACCCATTCCTTTGCAGAGCTCCCTCGGGAGATTACAAAGTCTGTAACAGGCATCCAAAACCAATTATCAACTAAGGGCCAATAGTCCCAGGAATAACTATGGAGTTCGAGATGAAAGGCTTGAAATGAAAGCTATTTCCAACACAAATATCTCTTAGAATGGTAGAAATAAACCTTGGGGGGAAATAACATTATTGTAAAATGTGTTTTATGACACTGTAATGATTAATGGCATTTCACACTAATAAAGTTGACAGGAAGAGGATGTGAAAGACTAACGAAAGTGCAAATACAAATTTCCTTTTAATATCACCAGCATTTTTCTACAAGAACAAGACATGCGCCAACAGGATAAGAGGAACAGCTATTTTAAAAATCCAAAATAAATAATAAAACAGCGGTAGACATCAACAATACAACCAGCTTGAATAATAAGTCAATGTGATGAGTTTTCCAGAGAGACTTCTGAAAATATTCCTCTCTCTTTGTAGTCCCCAGTCCTTTTTGCTGACCAAGACTTGTGCCCAATAACATGGAATCATCCTGTTGGGAGAAAAAATTAGGAGCAAGAGTCCCACCTATCCTTACACAGCTCCATTTCAGCCCACGCCTTACATCTTTCTTATCCTTCTCACACTCTTCAAGAGCTGAGCCCTCCCATCCAAGTCTGTCCCCTCCACCATCCCTCTCGATTCCATCTCCTCCCGCCACCTGGGGCCTTTCCTCTTCTTTATTTCACCAACATCTTATTCTCTCTTCTGCACCTACCCTCAAAGGAAGTCATCTCCATGTAGAAAATAACTTCATGTGGTCGTGGTTGTTAACTGCCATTTTATTTTGCTACTTTCTCTCTCTAACTTTTGGGATGAGTAGTCTATGCCCACCTTCCCACTAGACATTCCTCAGTCTGGGAAGAAATCTGATATCTAGCATCTATTTGTACTACTTGGACTGATCACAGGGGAGTCAGTAGTATCTTTCTGGTTAAATCCTGAGATCTGTTCCCATTTCTTAGTCTGCTTAACTTAGCAGGGCACTCAACATTGATCAGTGCTATGATTTACTTCCTGTTTCTCTCCCATTTTTCTGACCCCTTCTTTATCTTCTTCGCCACTTTCCCTTTTTCCCTTTGCATTTCATTGGTCAATAGTCTACAAAGCATGGTCTCTCAAACCTTTTGCTTTTCCTCCTACATTAGCTTCCCTTCACTTCTATTTCCACATCTATAAAATGAGATCATAATAGTATCTATCTCATTGAGTTGTCTTGAGAAATAAATAACATAAATAGTCCAAGTAAAGTGCTAAGAAGCATGGTGCCATCCCCAAGTCGATGTGATTTATGATCATGACTTCCTTGAAAGCCCACTCCAGTCTCAACACTGGAATGTAAGCAACAGGAGGACAGGGACTTTGTTTTGTTCTCTCCTATATCTCTAGATCATAGAATCATGCCTGCACATACTAGGTACTCAATGTTTAACCTAACTGTGTGTTGAACTAATGACATGAAAGAACATTTAAATTAATGGCTCAAAGCTAGTGATCCCAAAATATAGCCCCTTATTTCAGACTCTATTTGATTTTGATATCCATTTGAAATGACATTAGAGTTACAGTCTTCCTAAAACTTAATTTGATGTCTCTTTTCCTTCTGATTCCTCTATGCAAAGTTTTCATTTTTATTAATTTGAAACAACCATTTTCACAATACCCTGCAGATAAAATCTTGGTTAGTATTTTACTCTTTTCTACCCCTCCAGTGCACCCCTACTCTCTCATGTACCCCTTTCATCCTTCTTCTTACTGTCATGTTCTTCTGGGTCTTTATCCCATTTTCTTCCTCTCAAATCATCACTGTGGCCTCCTAAGTGGTCTCCCTGTCTCCAATCTCCCTAAAGCATTCCACCCAATTGCCAGATGAATCCCCTGGAAATGGGTGCCCAGTATCATCCTTTTGTTTAAGAAGTTTGTTTCCTTTCCTTTTTATAACAAGTGCAAACTTCTGAGACTGACAAAACTGCCTATTTAAAATTCTCTCTCTCTCTCAACCTCTCTTGGTGACATAGTAAATTAATTTCTTCCCACTGTTTCCCCCATCCTGGTTTTGCAGTAGACAAGAGGTCATAGGCAGCCATTCTATGTCAACGCATGTACAATGTAAGTGTTAAAAAGTACTCCTTTTTAACTCCTAACTTGAGTTAGGGTGGCATTCAATGGTAAATAATAGCTGTGGTTGCCATTCTTCAGGCTCTTGCTTTCTGCCAGGCATGACACTGAAATCCTGCAGTATCACATTTAATCCTCACAAAGCCACCCCTAAAAGCTAGGGAGTTTTGTTCCCAAGTATGAGAACCCCAAGGCTCAGAGAGTGAAACAACTTGTCCCCAAACACACAGCCACTGAAGCAATAGAACTGGTGTCTATCCCAAGTCCAGCTGATCCAAAAGCGTGTACACTTGACCAGCCTGAATGTTTCAGCTGAAATCAGGGGCCAGGGTGCCAGGGGTGGAGACCAGCAGACGTGGAGAATAAATAAATTAACTAAAAGAGAAAAGGAACAGGAAGAAAGCAGTAAGTCAGAAAGAAGCATATGGTAGGAAATCAGTGAGGAGTGGAAGAGCTGGAGAGAGAATTCATTGGAGAATGTGAGAAATGAAGACAGAAGTGAATTTGAAGAGAAAACGGCTAGAGCAGCTGGAACAAAACACCCAGGGCTCCTGTGGAACAGCACAAAAAGGGTTCTCACTTTGCAGGTGGGGCAGCAGTAATGTGCGGAAAACTGGTGAGAGGGGCCTACCTCCCTCAGAGGCAGAGAGCAGTGGGTGAAGAAGAGAGGAAGGTGGAGAGACAGGCCAAGAGGAGGACATGGGGCTGGGATGACGAGGCAGACATGTCAGCACGTGGGCTTCTCTAAGACTTACCTCCTGCATGAGAATTGTCCTAAGGATTGAACCCCTATTCTCAGGCCTGCATACAGACCATCCCCAGGGGAACACAGAAGTCTCCAGGTACAAAATGGCCACTCAACAAACACTTCTTGCACTGAAAGAGGGGACTGTTAGGAATTGCTTTGAGTGGCCTAATTATGTTGATGCTGGTCGCTTTCAAGAAAGAAGGGACTACAGAGAGATAAGCGGTCAGGACTGCTGCCCACTATCCTATGGAAAATGTCAGTAACAAATAAGCAAGTAGCGAGACATAACGTTCCATCTGCTAGACATGTCCTGGCCCAGAGAAGCTTCAGAAATGTCACCCAGTCACACCTGTCTTGCTTCCTTACCAGGGTGTGCCCAGCCACCTGCCACCCTCGAGTGCTGTGCCCCCCCATCCTTGCTCCCTCATCAGACAGATCCTCACCTTCTTTCCAGGTCTAACTCTGGGATTACAGTTTTCCTCCGTGCTTTCTAGAACAGTCTGATTCCCCAGCTCCCTCCTCCTTGCTCTGGATTCTGGTATGACGAGTCACACTAAATTGTTTCCTAATTTTTACAGGTACAGATGCCTTCTTTTTTGAGCTGAAACCCAGGTCTTTGATTATAGAAATTATATTTTATCTCTCTCTTCTCTACTGCATTTTCTTAGAGTGGGCCTGGGCCAAAGCTGAGGCTATTTTCATGGTGTGAATGAGGAGATAAATAATACATAAATGTGTAAGACTTTTAGAATAGAATGTGGCAGGTAGAAAAACTATATAAGTGCTGGTTGTTGTTGTTGTTTTATTATTTTAATAGCTACAGTGCCTTGCCTGGTACATAGCTGATGCTCAGAAAATAGAATTTGAACGCTGCTTCAAAGTCCCTTAATACACAAGTAATGCCCCTAAAATGTGTATTATAGCTTCTTCAGAAGGCTTAATTTTTATGAGCTTTCATTTCTAAAGTCTCTAGGAATAGTCTATATTGCTATAAATTCTCTCTTTTCTAAAATAAATAGGAAGCAATTCAGAAGCATACTTAGGTCACACATTAAAAATAAGTGAGAATGAGCATAATCCAGCTGAGTCGCCACCAACAAAAGCCTATTGAGGTCTAAGCCCCCAAGACTAACATTCTGTGAAAGAAGACTCTCCAGCCTTTGGAGACTTCTAACAGGAGTTGGTGTTCATGTGGATCTCCTCATCCATGGATACCAGATCCCTAGGCAGTGATCCCTTTGAATGATTAGAAACCAGGCAAAGAATTTCCTCTTATTTTTTTCACCATGATCCCATAAAGATGCAAGGACGAGGCAAAAAGGAACTCCCAGTTCTCTGACACCAACCATGCTTATAACTCTGGGATGATGCCCATTAGGCTTTTTGAGGGTGGCAGCTCTCATGACAATGCCTATGCAGGAACACAGCACAAGCCTGGGTCCCTTGCCCTCCCCGCACCCTCTCTGGGCATCCCCTGCGCCAGCGAGCCCCTGGGAAGGCTCATGAGGAGGCAGTGTCATGGGTGACTAGTCATGCCGTGGTCAATCAGAGGCATCAGTCGTAGCTCTCAACCCAGCTGCGTCTCCAATTAATGCAAAGCTGTTTAGTTAGTGCCTTGAGAATTGGGACTGAGAAGCTGCCTCGAAGAATATTCTATAGGGATAAAAGCAAAACCTCTTTCCTTCCCTTATCACAAGATGTTTTCATGTGTTTGTTTTCATTTTTTAGGTTTACCCAAAAAGGAAGAGGATGGTAATAATCCCCTTCGCTCCATCACAACTTTTAGAGATGTTTTATCGAAGCCAAACCTCTCTTGACGTTTGCCAATTGCTAAATAGGAGTTATTTTTCCTGCCAAATATACCCTCTCTTTTTCAGTGCTTATAAATAGATTATATATAAATAGGATGAGTTAATGCTATTCATAAGATGAAACAAATTAAAATAGATGAACACAAAATTGAGGTAAAACAGGGTTCTCTTGGAATTTGTGGGAAAAGCATCAGAGCAAGCCTTGTGCTAGAATCCAGGGCAGCAGACAGTGGAGAGAGGAACTTAATTTTATCCTGAAAGGCCCATGCTTGATTTCAGTAGCAAGATTAATAGGAGTAGCTGCTGTATGGCCCTACATAGGGTTGCCAGATTTAGAAAATACAAATATAGAATGTCCAGTTGAATTTCAATGCCAAATAATTAACAAATAATTTCTTAGTATAGGCATGTTCCAAATATTGCATGGGTCATACTTACACCAAAAATTACTCGTTGTTTATCTGGAACATAAATTAACTGGTTGTCCTATAGTTTATCTAGTAATGCTATGCCCAAAGAATTGAAGCTGATGCTAAGAAGATGAGGAGTTAAGTCCTGTTGGTAAACTCACTCAAAGGTCAGTCTCTTCATCTAAATCAATTAGGTTGCCAGAGACTTTGCTTGAATTATACACAAGTTCAGGACATAGCCTTCACAACAACATGGTCAGTGGCCATCACCTTTGTAAATTTTACCATTTCAGCAATTCTGGCTGTGTATACCTGTAATGAATCCTTTAAAGTGGTGACCCATCACATTTTAAACAAAAAATAATGTTATTATCAGGAATGTTTCAATTTTGTTCCCAGCCTCTGTGCTAGGCTTTTACAATGCTAGCTCATTTAACCCTTGCATATCTGTGCAGCTCGTATTATCTACCACCTAATGAGATGCAGAAACCTGTCCAGGGTCACACAACTGGTAAATGGAGATGCCAAGATGCATATTAAGGTCTGTCCTAGCCCCAAGTACATGTCCTTCAATCTCACCATTCAAATCAACACAACATTTTTTCTCAATTATAAACGCATGAGTGGAGGAATGAGCTGGATACTGAGGATTCATCCCAGTTGATGGTGGAGGAAGAAGACAAAAGACAAGGCATTTATGTACTGTTAAGAAGACAAGACAAATGCATTGAAATAAATAAATAAAAGATAGTAAAGAAGTGTCAAAGTGACTCCCACTTGAAACCAGAAAGGGGTCTGGACATCAACTCAATATTATCAATATTGAGCCATTTAATAAACACCTACTATATACTAGGCACAAGGTAAACATTACAACCTTACTAGTACAAATGGGGGAATGATACAGAGACTAACTAGCTTTCCCAGAGATGTCATTAGTAGAGCTAGGAGAATTGAGCCCACATCCTCATAATCCCTCCCTCCAAATCCCATACTCTGAATCAATAGATTGTGATGCTATGATATTTTTTTTCTCAGAAATGTGCTTTAAAAAGCACCTCCTTCCTGCCCATGAACTTCTCACAGCCTTCAATTCACCTCAAAACACAAACACACGATTTACCTTCATGGGTCATCATGGGGTTGTATAGTACTCCAACAAAGCCAAAGAACAGATTTCATTCATCCATATGTAACCTTTATATCTAGACAGAAAGGGTCACTGTAAAAAAAGGATTCATTACCATAAAGCCAAAAAAAAAAAAAAAAACCAACCTCAATTGTTTGTTTCCATCCCAGGAGTGAGAAAATAACTAACACCTGGAGCTCATGATGAGCTTTGGGAAAAGTGGAAGTGAGATTCTGTTACATTTTGAATCAATTCAATCATCATCGAATGAGTATCCAATTTGTAAACAGACCAAAGTGGCTGAAACAGGCCAGTTTGCCTCTGTCCACAGCCACTGCTGCTCCATGCCCAGAAAGGAGACCAAAGAGAAATGTGTCACTAAGATGTAACAGCTCTCCTGTCAGCTATGCCCTGGGTCAATCAGGGTTGTAAGCAACAGAAACCATCTTGGGCTAATATAAGCCCAAACGATTTTTTACAAAGAGAAAATCGGTGGATATGTGCTAACCAATAGTACTAAAGAAAAGACTGTACAGTCAGGGTTTAGAAAGAAGGGACCTAGATAACAGAGGATCTAGATAACAGGAATGAATAGACCTTTTTACCAGCCACCTCCGTGGAGATATTTTAGTTCCAATTATAGTCACTATTCTAATTCTGGGGAGAGAAACTCTGATTGGCCTAATCTCAGTCACACAGTCAGTTAGGGGAAAAGCAAAATTCAGGTTCTACTACCAAAAAGAGAGAGAGAGGAAAAAGACAGCAGGAGGTAGAGAGAGGAGAGATGCTGTCGCAGACAAAAGCATTCAATGGTCACAAAAATATTGTGTGGTGGTTATAGGCTTGGATTCCAAAACCAGATTTCTAAGTTTAGAATCCTGGCTCCGAGCCTCACTGTGTAACCTTGGATAAGTTGTTTAACTACTCTGTGCCTCTGCATCCTTGTCTGCAAAATAGGAATAATAATAGGACACATCTCAGTTTTTGGGAGGATTAAAAGAATTAATCTAGGTAAACCATTTAGAATAGCATCTACTATGTTGTAACTACTCAAGAAACAATGGCTTTCCTCTTTATACGTATGATCTCTATTTTCCATCATGATTTGAGGATTGTTTGTTAATGCAGCATAACTTACTCTATCCTGACTAATACGGCATTTTACCTTAATAACAGTTTAGTTCATTTCAACCAACACATAAAAATCACCTAGAGGTACCAGACTCTGGGTTAGGCATGGAACATCCATAGGAAAAGGCACTGCCTGAGCTTAAAATGTGGTAGAAAATGTATAGTGTCCTAGTAAAAACATGGCTTTTACTATGCTCAATGCTACACCAAAACAAAACCTGGAAACAGATGTCCGAGAGGCACAGTTCCTATAAAGTTCTTGGGTTTTACTGGTATCTGTCGTACAAATTTACTCTTCCCAAAATGTAAACATCTAGAAGCACCTATGCCTCCCTTCTGTGAAACAGCATTTATACTACATATGTGTTTAATAAATGTGCTTCCTAAATGTTTAATGATAAGAACCTAAACAACTCCTCTCACTATGGTCATATAACAGCTAATAGGCCACTGGTGGACTGAGCAGTAAAAAGAAGTACAGAATTGAGTCAACGAAATCCATAGGTCTCATTACCAAGAAGGGGATAAAATATTCTATACCAAAACCAACGCACAAATGCTGCCAAAAGTCACAGCCAAATACACAGATTGAACACAAAGAACAGCTGCGGTGAAAATTTTATGTTCTTTATTACACAACTTCTCTAAGGACCCGATTTTAAATTCAGTCACTGATTTCCTCATTTGTCAGCATGGATCGCCACAGCCGACCATGGATCCTAGTTGATGAATGGGACTTTTGCTATTAAAAATTATTCACTAAAGCCACAGTTTCCAGTGTAATAAAAAATATATTGACATTGCAATGTGAAAAGTCTATGTCTTATGCATGAGCATTAGTGCCTAAGCAGTTGTGACATAAGGGACTGAATTCTATCTGGGGTGTAGGATTGCACACAGAAGTAAGTATGTAGGCTCTTTAAGGTTGCAGAGTGCCCTTCAACAGTAATTTACAAAATAAGGCCTCTTCCGGGGGCTGAAATGTTTAATCACATTGCTCAGATCTGGGGCGGGGAGAGAAGGGGAGGCGAAGGGGGGGGCTCAAAGAGCTAGTTTGCTGTTCCGAGTCTGAAATATATGGGCTATTTCATTTAACTCTTCTCCATGCAAGCCAAAATATGATTCTTATTGAATGGGGACTGGTATCTGGTCAAATCTCAGTGTCACAGAGCATGACGAACTAAAGACACCCCAACACTAACACACAAATAACTTCGGTCTTTGGGACCGTCACAAGAAGAACATTGAACTAGGCTGTTTGCATCCTTTAGGAAAGCCCACCTTGCCCTGAATTACGAGTAGCATCCCTAGAGTCAAGACCCAAACCAGAAATTCCAGGTGAGAAAACCCATTTTTAAGAGATACCAAATTTTTGTATGTTAATTGGATATTAGTCAACCTCATCTATAAAAGCCATGTCTGTTGCAATTATAGCCTGCATCAAAAATCATGTGGCTTTTTATTTGTGAGGGGCAAATTAAACATTTCCATATTTGCAATTTAAGCTTTTACTTAATTCATCATTTCCCACCTGATGAGGGTCCCTGGCATCAAGACCTTCTAAAGGTCAGGTCTGATTAGGTGGGAGCAGCGTGAAATACACGTGAGGATTCTGGCTTTCCTGACTTCAGTCTCTACTCTCAGCTCCTGTACGAAGCAGTGTGCATCCCCGTATTTGTATCCTCCTCACATTCATATACCACAGTTTGATTTGCCACATTTTGTTATATAGGACCTCGTTACCTAGAAATAAGGCAGAACCACCTTACGACTGCTTTCATGTTCTTTTTCCTTTGAGCGACAGTGTTTTCCCAAACTGTAGCATTAAAAACAAACACACTCTAGGCATATTGACACATGCCATATCATACTGTGTGATGCAGCACTGCATAAGCACATATCAAAATGCATGACTGTGTAAAAATAAGTATGTATGCGCACGCACACACACACACACACACACACGCACACACAACTAAAAATGCATAATATAGTTTCCAGCTAGATAAACTTATCTGGCAATAAGCTAACATTGCAATGAACTTGTTGTTAAATTGACCCATCAGCTTCTAAACTGGTACATGGATACCACAAAGGTCTGCCTGACATCTACTGGGGAGGCTGCCTATCTAATACTCATTCTCCCCTTCTCCTTAATGATAAAGCCCCAATTTCCTTTGAAGTGTCCCAGCATGCCCAGTTGATTCTACCTTCCATAGCTTCCCTTGCAGCTATGTGAGAAGAGGTCAGCAAGTTCTGGCCAATGAAACGAAAGCAGAGGTCATTGACTGGGATGTCCAAGAATTCCTTAAGCAATGACAGAAGACTGGAACTCACCCCTTTTTGCCCCTCGCCCCTCCTCTTTCCGTCTGAAACATAGAAACAATGGCTGGAGATTCACCTACTGTCTTTCATCTTGGAGATGAAAACCCATTCACTACAAATGAAAGAACAGAAAGGCAGAAAAGATCTGGGTCCCTAATAAATTCTGGGGGCTACCTTAGCATTTTTGGCATCCCTTAACATACCCATGTTAAAGGGCCTATTTCTGGTCTTCAGTCTTAGAGAAAAAAACAACCCCTAATTGATTTATCCATGACCTAGTTTAGTATGTATAAAGGATACCACATCAAAAGTCAAAATAATCATTTATGAGCCCATTAATGGTGAATAAATGAATATAATTCTGATTTTGCCTTAATAAAAGTTGATTTGCCTTCAATATTTATCATTTAAAAAAAAGCACAAGATTTTTTAGACCTCATGATTTGGAAGGATTTAATCTGGCAAAACCACCCAAGTCTGGGGTTAATGAGGTTCCTGTTGATGAGAACTGAACTCTAGCTGTTACGTAAATAATAACACCAGTAGTGATTTAGAACCTTTCGTCCTTAAAATTTGTAGCAAATTGCAAATAGCCCCGTGGGGTGGGTAAAATTACTGACATAATTTTATTGATAGAGAAACTGAGTCATCAAGTCATTAAATAGCCTGGGGTCTATTTAGTAAATAGCAACACCAGTGGAGATTGCAGTGAGCTTCTAAGGCCATCAAAGAGGATTCCTGAAGGGTCAGCATTTAATGAAAACTTTACAATGCACCCTCCTCACCCCCATCATCACACACACACACACACACACACACACACACACACGCACACAAAGTGGGTGTATGTGTTTTGAAGCAAGCAGCCAAGGCGCCTCGGTTCTTAGAACCAGTGACTCCTTCAAATGCAAAGATCTTGTCTGAAGTTTTTGGGGGTTCGGGGGGGGGTTTTGTTTTTTGATTTTTTTTTTTTTTTATCATTTGCCACTTAATCTAGCACAGTGCTGGGCACATGCCAGATGCCCAATAAATATTTGCTGAATGAATAGCCATTTTCTAAAATCATCCCGTGGGGCACGCTCCTGCTGAACATTTACTTTGAAGCAACACTACCCCCCTGCATTAGAACAGCTGCTTCCCGTTCTCTCCATTACGCCCCCAGTGGTCCCTCTCGAGGCTGACACTTCGCATGCTCATGAGGCCTTTGCCACTCTAGATTCCAGCCACCTCTGAAAATCCATCTTCCCTCTTGATTCATTTTTCAGCATGAACAAGGAAATGGTTTGATGATAGAATAATAATTGATGGTTATGATATAGGATGTTGTAAAAAAGGTTTGATTTCATGGCTGCATAACTGTTTACAAAACAGCACATACCAAAAAAAAAAAAAAAAAAAAAGTGTCCTGAGTAATGAATGTCCTTGCTAGAATACTCAATTTCCAGAAGAGAGCTGTACTGCCCACAGAGACTGATGGGCAACTTTTAAATTAGCAAGAGCCAAAATGTCTGTTCGCCCCTTGCAGGCTGTTGTTATGAATGGTCAGCATCTGCTCATCTCTTCTTTGCCCCTGCCCTGCAGGCCATTTTGGCTACTTGTCTTAAACTTGGGCACTTTGACAGGGTGTTTGATGGAGGTGGCCCTGAGGCAAAAGGCTGGTTTTATTGAATCAAAATGCTATAGCTTTGCTGAAGACCCTTCCTCCAACCACTGTTGAGGGCCTTTGAGGCCCTTGTTTACAGCAGGTGGATGCAGTGAACTTCCCATGGTCACTCAGCAAGTCAAGGGCCAGGCGGGGCATTCCATAATCAAGCCCAGTGGCCGTGAAACCTCCGTTCCTGCCATTTGTCATGCACGCTCAGTGTTTCTCAGATGGCAGTCAGGAATTATCCATCCAAAGAGGTTTCTGGGAAAGCAGGGGGTCTGAGGAATAAAGTTATGGGAAGACAGATGAACTTCTGCTAAGGAGACAGCCTCAAGATTTGACTCCAGCTTCTCTAAATGAAGAAGAAAACCATCTTAATAAACATTCATTCCCATTTTCAGTCTCTTTTAAAAGTCATTGTAGTCTTGTCCCTCTCAGTCTAAACTCAGATAAGGAAAAAGTGTAACATCAGGTCAAAAAAGGAAGCATCCCTTTCCCTGACATGAAAGCCCGGCCCCCTGTGTGGAACAACGGCCACATTCAAAAGTCACCCTTCCCCACGACATCCATCTCCCGTACGCAAGGCCCCCAGAAATGTCAGCTAGACAGGAACAGTTGAAATCCTTGTGGAGAATATTCACTTCATTTCTAAGATAGAAGTTATTTTTGCTCAAAAGGGAGGGGGAGAAGACAGAGGAGAGGTTATTTACAGAAATTAGTTGCAGGGAGAAAAAAAATATGACTCTAAATGGAAAGATTATCAACATAGAAAGATGTGTTAAAGCCTAATAAGAAAGACATGTCGCACGCAGTACATCTGAATATAACCATTAGCAGCATGGAAGAGAGGCTGTTTACTGTATTAAAGCTACCTTTACTGGTTGTATAAAAACAAAAAAAGGATTGTATTGGGGCCATCACACTCCCATCTTTTCAATTACAGAGATAGAACAATCTCAGATTCCGAAGCTAACTACAAATCAAAATTGTGTTATGTTATCTGCTGAGACACAAATGGAAAATAAATACTGTTAACTGTCACTTTCCATTAGGTAACAGAAATTCAATTACATTTCAAACAAGCCTTCATGTCAACAGAATAAATCTGTTTCATAAATGAGCAGGTAACCATTTTTGATTCCAACTTCCCAAAGGGAAAAAATCAATTTTAATCACAATTCTTCAATTTTTTTTTCCATATGAATGTTTTGGAGTCGAGTACATCATCTGGTCTAATAAACAGTGTTGTACAGAAAAAGGGGGAATAAGCTGAAATTGGTTGCTGTTCATTTCTGGTGCCTTTTAAACCAGAGACCCGTCATGTCGGACGTAACTGAGCTCTGCATTGCTCAGATGCTTTCACTTTAAAAGCTAATGCCAGAAAGGGGGGGAAATGCACAAAGAGAATTCTTCTGCCCTGGAGTTCGTCCCAATAAGAAACGTGCAGGAGAATATGAACTCCTTTTCGTGGTAGACCTTGAAAGGGGACACCCTTCCACAAGACCCCACCCTGATTCCCTTGAAATGGAAGGAGAATCTGGAAAGACAAGTTTCCATCCTAGAAGATTCGGTCAACCAGAGGACAAGCTGACAAATCCAGGATGACTGGGAGAGCTTGAAGTAAATTGCTCACTCAGTACAAGGTATTTTGATCTAATAAATACTTGCTGGTTACCGGCTTGTGGCAACGGAGCAGCCTTTTGGAGGGGAGCTTTATATGACTTGTTTGACTTTGGGTGAATGCTGAAGGATACAGGTTCCCAACAATGAGCCCCCAAACTTATTATAACTTGTTCAAAGGCAGAGTATTCTAATAACTGTGACCCAGGCGCTACTGTAAGCACTGTACAATTATTTCAGTGCTCACCAGCAACCCTGGGAGGCAGGTCTTAGTCTTATCTCCATCAATGAATAGAGGCATGGAGAGGTTAGGTTACTTCTCCAACTGGCACATCAGGTATATGGCTGAGCTGGTATTCAAACCCGGGTGGCCTGGCTCCAGAGTCTATACTTATAATCCTCTCTCCATGAGGCTTCCAAATTCAACCCTCCTAGGCTCAGCAGTGCTTTAAGTATTTAAGTAGGTGACCATTTGATTCCTTCACTAAATCAGAACACTTCTGAGAGTGAAAGGGGATCCTATTAATAATCGTGCCAAAAATCAGGAGCAAACTGGGACTGCCTTAGGCAAATAGGGAAACATAGTCCTCTTAATTGTAAAGAAGATGCACATGTGTTCGAATGATAAAGGAAAACCTAAGCAAAAGTTATGTGTTATCGGCTTTTAAGAAAGGTTCCCCTGTCCTTGATAGGGGAATAGTGAGCACACCCACTCAATCAAGAAAATATTATTGGGGGGGCGCCTGGGTGGCACAGCAGTTAGGCGTCTGCCTTCGGCTCAGGGCGTGGTCCCGGAATTATAGGATCGAGCCCCACATCAGGCTCCTCTGCTATGAGCCTGCTTCTTCCTCTCCCACTCCCCCTGCTTGTGTTCCCTCTCTCGCTGGCTGTCTCTATCTCTGTCAAATAAATAAATAAAATCTTTGGGGGAAAAAAAAGGAACAAAAGAATGCTTTAAAAAAAGAAAAAAGAAAATATTATTGGGGTCCCTGGGTGGCTCAGTCTGCTAAACATCTGCCTTTGGTTCAGGTCATGATCCCAGGGTCCTGAGCAGGGAGCCTGCTTCTCCCTCTCCCTCTGCCTGTTGCTCTGCCTGCTTGTGCTCACTCTCTCTCTCTCTCTCTCTCTCTGTCAAATAAATAAAATCTTTTTTTAAAAAAAAGGAAAATATTATTAAGCACCTGCTATATGTCAAATAGTGTGCCAGGTGCTAAAATTGCATCTAAGAATAAGTCAAAGTCTTTGCCCTCTTGAAGCTTACATTCTGGTAGGTTGCGGTGAGGCTCAAAATTAATTAAATGGGATAATACACATAAGAATCATTGTTTGAGAGCACTCTAAAGTGGAATATGTATACATCATTCTGTCCCTAAGAAGCAGGGCATTATGGTAGAAAGTACACAAATTTGGGAGTAAAATAGACCTAGATTCCAATTTGGCCTTTACCACCTAATATTTGTGTGACTTTGGACACATCAATTAACCACTCTGAGTCTCTACTTCTCCATCTATGAAATCTGAATATCTTCATTGTAAAGGGGTAGTAAGAATGGTACATAATGTATATTACATGCCTAGCACAACGTCATTGTCATGGTCATCATCATTATTGGGGTGTCTGGGTCCTCATGTTTTGGGTAGATTCACAATCCAACAGTATATAGAATTTAAAGGGTAGTTAGCTGGCTGAATTTGTACTGCATTTAAAGGTGACCTGAAGGAAA
Source organism: Ursus arctos (assembly GCF_023065955.2). Lineage (NCBI taxonomy): Eukaryota > Metazoa > Chordata > Mammalia > Carnivora > Ursidae > Ursus > Ursus arctos. Next base: position 18,715,159 of record NW_026623111.1, read on the forward strand.
TAAGCATAGTGAAATCAGAGATATGTCTTCACCTTATGGAAGAAATCTGAATGCCACCAAACACAGAGAAGGTGAGGAAGAGTCAGTGCCTATAAGAGAAAAGAATCCACAGGAACAGATGACTGAGAAGGGAACAAGGTCAATATGCTCACTGGGTTCTTAGCAAGGTCTTTACTCCAAGACCATGATCAACATAGTGAACATCCAGATACTAGTTCTCTTATCTGCAAATTCTGAGTGATCATCTAGGCCAGAGGATACCAAACTTCTTCTGAAAAGGGCTCAATAGTTAATAGCTTCGTCTTTGCAAGCTACACAGTCTCTGTTGAAACTACTCAAATCTTTAATCATAGCACAAAAGTAGTCAAAGATAATAAATTTAAGATCTGGCTGCAGCATCTCTGAAAACTAGGATTATATCTAATCATCATTATCTCCCCAACACCTAACTCAGCACTCAGTAAAACTCACTGAATGAAAGAAAGAAAGAAAGAAAGAAAGAAAGAAAGAAAGAAAGAAAGAAAGAAAGAAAAAAGAAAGAATGAATAAGTTGAAGGTCCCAGCAGCACCATTTGGAGTAGTAGTTGGCCTTTCCAGGTTAATGATGGAGCAAAGAAAAGGAGAAAGAGTCTGCAGGATTTAGCACTAGCAATAGAAAGTTGAGCGTGAACCAGACTATAGGAAGTGGGAAACTAGCAAAAGTTTTTGAGGAAGGGTATGAGATGGTTAGATCAGTATTAAGGAAAGAATATTCATAACTGTAATACAGGAGGGGAGCAAGCTTCAGACATGGAGACTACTAATCTAGGTAAAAAGGAATAGGAGTTTAACCCAGGATAGTGGCAGTGATGTGGAAAAGAACAGTCAAAATGTTTCAGAATTAGAATTGACAGGATTTAATACAGACTATATGAAGGAATTTTACCCTCAAGATACTCCTGTGATTTTAAGTGTTAGCATCTAGAAAGACAATGATGACATCAACCAGAGGAGGCTTAAGGAGTAGCAGATAACAACCTGGTGGCTATGTTAAGTTTGACATGTCAAAATCTGGGACATAGTTGTTTATTAGCAATAAATTCTTCTAAGTATACCTTCCAGTTCTTCACCTCAGCTAGTGTCTCCCAACCAAAAGAAAAATAACCTTTAGAGTCTTGGTCAAATACACTGATGAAATCAATATTCACACTATCTACAACATGTCCTGATTTATCAGTCTAACAGTCCACCAAAAAAAGAAATGAGGTTAGCTTAGCTTTCTTTCCATTGACTTCAGTGATCTTTCTTTTTTTTCTATGTTCAATAACCAACTATTCCATTCTCCAGAATTTTACTGAAAGTTTTCTGAAGATTGATAGAATAGTCACTGATTTGTAGGATTTCCAAAATCCACATAATTTTTCTTTTTAAAAAATTAAGTGATCTATACATTTCCAGTCCTCTAGCCTGATTCCCTTTCTATGAGATACTCCTATCACCACCAACAGTGGCTCTGCAATATATATCCAAGTCTTTGCAGTACTGTAGGGTGGCTCAGTAGCTGGGTCACATCTACAACCCATCCCAACACCATCATCATCGAGCAACTGGTTTCAGTGTGAAGGCCATTGCCTTTGATGGCAACAATATACACGGAAGTGAGGATGAGCTTCCTCTTTGCACACCACATGACCCAAGCAATAAGTCTATTCTTTCATCACTATTCGTATCTGCAAATCAAGATGTTGGCTTCAAATTCTACACTTTCCCTTTTAAGAACCACCTCCTCCCCCAACTGGTGCTCACTGGTCATAGCACACTGTAGCTTCTGGTTGTTATAGCATCCAAGATGTATCCCTTAGAGTTCTTTTCAAAAGCTGTGACTTTGCCTGTGGTGGCAGGAAAATGGTCCCCTACAGATGTCTACATCCTAGTCCCCAGAATGTATGAATATTAGCATACGTGGCAAAGAGAAATTAAGGTTGCAGATAGAATTAGTTTGCTAATCAGCTAACCTTAAAATAGGGAGAGTATCCTGGATTATCCAGGTGTGCTTACTCACAAATCATAGTGCAAGGAGGATTTGGAAGAGAGAACCAGAAAAATGGCAGTACGAGAGCTCAGCTCCATGTTGCTGGATTTGAAGATGAAAGAGGCCGCAAGCCAAGGAGTGCAGACAGCTTCTAGAAGCTCAAAAAGGCAAGGGAACTGATTCTTTGCTAGAGCCTCCAGAAGGAAACCAACCAACACCTTGATTTTAGCCCCGGCAGACCCATCTCAGAACTCTGGCCTCCACAACTATGAGATAATAAATTTGTGTTGTTCTGAGCCATCGAGTTTATGGTAATTTGTATGGCAGCAATAGGAAACTAATAGCTGCTGAATGATTGTCAGGTTCATGTTGTCATTATTTCTACCCAGCTATGCACATCAAAGCTGCTTTCAAGCACTGTCCATACTGTAAAAAAAAAAAAAAAAAAAAAAAACACTTCAGTGACTTACACTGAGTGGTAGGCACTTTAATTTTGTTGTTTTTTTCTTTAAAAAAAAATAAAATAGTATAGAATAAAAAATGATTACACCAAAATGTTAACAGTGGTTATCCTAGTGGGAATATGCTGTGTGGTTTTTATTTGCTTTTGCAGCAAGGTAGAAAAAATATTTTCAAAGTTCTCTTTAGAAAAGGTGTTGTTTTCATTTGGGACTATTTCTAGCTGTCTCTTGGGGCAGAGAGGAGACAGAGAGGGGATGCACCCGCAAGATCCAAGACAAATCAAAAGAACTGGTTAATAACAGCCCTGCTGCTACTAGCCCCTGTTTCCTACACCAGTGGTTTCCCTATTCCCCACCTTTGTAAACAGTCTCTCTATTAAAACCTGCTCAAATTAGTCAAATTTAAGTGTGCCCTCTGTTTCTTCTTAGGACCCTGGCTGGTGCAGTGACCTGGTACACATGCACGTACACACACACACACACACACACACACACACCTGAAACGAAAGTTTCAAGAAAACTTTCTATTCTGTCATGCCCTACCCTGCCTTGAATGTGCTCTGTATTGAAAAACAAAAGCAAAAACAGGAATTTGGGTGTGGGGAAGAGAGAAAAGTTGGGAGTCAGTGGGGAGGTTGCGCAGAGAAGGAAACAAAAACTGGTCAAGCAATAATGCAAGGCGGTCAAATGGCTCTGAAGAATAGGCACATTTAATATTCAGTTTGAGGCAGTTTTGCTCTGACTTAAGCTTCTTCCATTTCCCAGACCTTGAGTGAAGTGTGCTCTAAGTGTAAATGTCTTGCATGCATGGATGTGGGTTGTTTGTTTGTTGCAAAGGGTAGAGAAAATTGAGTCAAGGAACAAGAGGTTCATTTCCGGGTCTATGTAGTCCAAAGTAGGAAGACACCCATGATCCATGTCCATGGTCTAGAGGCAGAGACACCACAAAAAGAGTGTCAAGTTCTCACAAGTTATGTATTGGGGTTTCATCCAACCTATGAAGACACTGGAGGCAGCTCTCCCCAGCTGACACTTAGATATACTTCTCTCCTTCTGCTTATATCAAATTTTCTACAATAAATATTTATCACCCTTATAAAGAGAAAAATAAGCTTTTCTAAACATTTATTAAAATTAAACAATGTCAAATATATATGCTATATGTCTCGTGTTATGCTAGGCATTCTTATGAGCCCGAGGCAATTCTAATGCCCTTCTTTGGCCTCAAGAAGCTTATATTTCCCCCCTTAAAACAAGGGGAGGCAATTGTACTTTGCTACTGGACATGGTTCAAAAGAATCAGGAGACTCATGAGTCGTTGTGAGGAGTCAATGTAAAAAACTAAAAAGATAGTGTGAATTGATAAAGGCAGATATCTCTAAGATAGATAGATAGATAGATAGATAGATAGATAGATAGATAGATAGGTTATAGAGTCTTGACTTAGCACCAGCAGAAGGGCTGGTTCAGAAAACCAGGTTGTTTGAACCAGTAATTAACAGTAACCAGAGTCCCAGCGGACTCATAAGCCCTCCCTCATGTCAGGTCCTGGCTCTTTCCACTAGCCTGCCCTATCTGTTTTAATGAATACCCAAGATAGCACTATAACAGCGATATTCCCCACCTCATCCTTTAGAGAGTGGGCAGGGACACAGGCTCTTGCTCCAGAGCTCTAATGCACAAATTCCCTGCCTTTTCCAACTAACAGGAAGTATTTGTTCCCTCAGGAGGGAAAGAGGGGAAAAAAACAACAAAAAACAGCATCTTTGAAAGCATATCTTCTCTGAGGTACATTTAAATCAGGTTAACTTTTATTTAGTTTGCTGGATTTGGGGTCAGATTTTCTTGCCTTAATTTTTTAACAAGTGCAAATGTTTTTTGAGGTATGTAGTACAGGGATTAATTATACTCTTTACCACAGTGGACAGTAAGGGATTTATTGACCTAGGGTTCATCTCGGAAAAATTGATCATGTTATAGAGTTGAAGGCTGCTTGAGCTGAACGGACAGTGGTTTCCAGGCTGCAAAGACCTCAGTTTCTACAGAGGCATCTCAGGGTCAAGTGTGAGAATAACAGGAAGGGCTGTAGGCCCTCTATCTCACTTCAAATGGAGCTATTTGAGGTTCTGCATGAGATTTCATTGGAAATCAAAGAGGGGTGGGTTTCCTGCTGCTTAAAAAACCTGTAAACACTGGGGCGCCTGGGTGGCGCAGTCGTTAAACGTCTGCCTTCGGCTCAGGGCGTGATCCCGGCATTGTGGGATCGAGCCCCACATCAGGTTCCTCCACTGTGAGCCTGCTTCTTCCTCTCCCACTCCCCCTGCTTGTGTTCCCTCTCTCGCTGGCTGTCTCTATCTCTGTCAAACAAATAAATAAAATCTTTGAAAAAAAAAAAAAACCTGTAAACACTGATTCTCACTTTACTTTCTCATTCCCCAGATGGAAAACATTGGGCCCTAAGAAGACAGGAGACTTACCCAGGATCATCCAGCTAACTGGTAATGGAATGAGGGTGAATTCTCAAAGGAGACTGATACAAACAGAGAAAAATTACAGTCATATCAGTGATTTTTTTTTCAGCCTTTGAGCATGAGGCATCAAAAAAGGGAAGAGACTTAGATGAGTTAAGGAGTTAGTATATTAAAGAAAGAAAAAGCTCAGTACTCCTGGTTTCATTCATTCACTCAACAAATCTTATCGAGTACATTCTATACACCAGATACTGTGCCAGGCACTGAGGAAGAATGGCAATTACAAAAGGAAAGGATTTTGTTGTCATGGAGCTCACACTCCAATGTGGAAGAAAAAAAATTACAAACCAATAAATATGCAAAATAATTACAGATGAGATCATGTGCTATACACCATAAAGGAAATAAACAAGGTAATGAGATAGAAAGTAACTCTACAGATTGGAAAGGTCACTTTAAGGAAGTAGTATTTGAATTTAAGCAGAATGAAGAGAAGACGCCAGTAATGCAAAAAAAAGGATAGGAAGAGCATTCCAGATAAAAAGAATTCTAAGCGCAAAATCGCAAAATCAAGAGAAATTGGGATCTATTCAAGAAACAGAAAAGGGATCAGTGTGGCTAAAACCTGGTAGAGAGACTGGCCAAGATGAGGTTGGAAAAATGGACAGGCACCAGATCACACATGGCCATGTGCGAAATTTAGGTTTTATTTTAAGAGCAAAGAGTCTAAATCACTGAATGTTTTTAGTCAGAGAGTCACATAATCTGATTTGTATTTGAAGAATACTTTGGGTGGTATGTAATAACTAATTTGTAGGGGATGTGGGTTAGATGCAATAAAGACCAATATGGACAAGCTTTTGCATTTGTCAAAGGAAAGAGATAAAATAATGGTGGTAAAGGCGATGATATTAGGGATAGAGAAAAGTGGATTAATCCAAAGAATATGTTGCATGCAGAGCCAATAGGATTTGTTGATGGACTGAATGGGAAAGAGTAGTGAGGGAAAGTATATCAAGAGTGACTCCTAGTTAAACATCAAGGAGGATGATACTCCATTTATTCAGAACGGGGAGGGCAGAGGGATATTTTGCATGGAGAAACCAAAAAATTCATTTTAGGTATATTATGTTTGAGATGTCTATTAGATATCCAAATGGAGAGGATGAATAAGTCACTGGATATTCACACTTGGAGCTCAAGAGTGTTCAGGGCTAGAGTGGAAAACGTGGCATTTGTAACATGGAGATAGTATTTGAAACCATGACTTGGGAAGATTCACTTCTAGTATGGCTGAAAATCCTCTATCAGATGGACCATTCCATAGATAACAACTATAAACTTTGGACAAAATACCAAAAACAACTCCATGAAGGCTCTGAAAAGTAAATAAAAGTAAGAAGATTCTGGAGAGGGATTGATACTTGGAGAAAAAGATTGTCACAGGTGACTTTCCCATTTTTATGGTTTTTAGCTTATTTAGGAACAAAACCTATCCTTCTGGCCTGAAAAATCAGAGGACAGCAAATCTCTGTGACCATGAACCACAACTGTATGGGGCCAGCTGCAAGCAGCACAGATAAAGATAAAATACCTGAACTGAGATTTCAGCTGCTAACACTCAAGAAATAGAGTTTTCTGTCTGAGTTTAACCAATTGCCTGCTAAAACAAAAATTATCAACATTCTTTGAGGACTGTAACAGAATCCAAAATCTCCATGATATCAAATTTGCAATGTCTATTGTTGTTTTGTTGCCAATTTTTACTGTTCCAATACAATCTAAGATTACTCAACATATAAAAATCTGGGCAAGTGTGACCCAGTATTAAAAGAAAGACAACTAATGGAGACCAACTACAAGATGATCCAGATGTTGGAATTAACAGACCGTGATTTTAGAGCAGCTATTAGAAATTTGCCCAATGTGGTAAAAGAAAACATGCTTGTAATGAATTAGAAGACAGACTATTTCCCAAAGAAAAATAAATATTACTCCCCCAAAAAAGGACCCAATGAAATTTCTAGAACTAAAAAATAAAATATCTGAAATTCTTTTAAAATAGGAGTCTTGGAATGGGCTTAACAGCAGAACAGAGATAACAGAGGAATGATTCAATGAACTTGAATATAGATCAACAGATACTATGCTATCTGATGAACAGAGAATAAAGATTGAAAAAAAAAATGTTCAGAGCCTCAGTGACCTGTGGAACAATATCAAAAAGTCTAGCATCTATATAATTAGAAATGTTAGATAAGATCACCCAGGTGGACAGAGAAGGAGTCAAGGACTATGCCCTGGGCACCGCAATATTCAGAGAGACCCACTGAAGAAAGCATCAACAAAGAAGATGGAGAAGAAATCATTTAATTTTCCTATTCATCAGAAAATCAACTCTGATGTATTGTTTTTCTCTTTATTTCCGCAAATTCAGGCACCAGAAAAAGGGGGTCAGGGAAGATGTGGAACTTTCACCTCCTACAAAAAATAAAGTTGCAACTTATTGACCCACTGTCAATACGTCTGTCTTTACTCGGTTAACTAGTACCTAACCAACAGCACTGATGTGCAGTGATTTGTTAAAACATAAACTCATTTTCTTAGACGTTTTTTGTTTGTTTACAGCTTCATCCCACAATGAAACTATGTATAACATGCTTCTAGGAATTCTATCATGAACAGTCCCTAAAAAAGAGAGATTCCAAACTTTAATCCATAACCAGAAAAAAAAAAATCACATCAGAGCAAAAAATTAAAACAGTGGCAACAAAACAAACAAACAAACAACAATAAAAAAAAAAAAAAAACCAACACCCAGAAAACCAGCAAGGTTCAGAAGCTTATTGAGACCAAAGAAAAAGGATCTTTCAAAAAAACTGAAATCCATTCCAGTGTGAGGCTTACAGAAGAATAAACTTTAGCAGGTGAGATGTAAAGTGCAGATTAGAGAGGATTAAAAATGGTGTTTGAAAACAAACAGCCAATGATAACACAACAAATAATATTAAATTCTTTAAGTACATCAGAAATAAGACTGCTGCAGAGGGATCAGTGAATCGGCTAGACAAGCAGTGCACAAAGGAGATATTCAAAAGGATAAGGAGATTGCAGGGAAACTAAATAATGTATTTGCATCAGTTTTCACACTGGAGAATAAAGCAATGGAGAAAAGGGAGGGAAAACCTTATTATGTGAAAGAGAGGCCCCGCTCAGATTGAGACATCAAAGGGAACCATGAGTCAATGAAACAGTAAAAGAAGGATCGCCATGTTCCAGCCAAAGCAGGAGGCATTCACTAGAAAATCCAGAAGCTCAGAATGCCCGTAATCTCTGATTCCCTATAGCTTTATCATTTGCCATTTAAAAGACTCCATACTGTGGTGAGCTGGGAAGGAAGTTACGTTCTACCATGGTTGAAAAATTTGCTCGGTTTCTATGGTAGAATGATTTCCATACTGCAAAATACGCAGCCAGTATAACCCAACTGGCTGAATGACCAAATGTCAAACATGAGCAGGAAGCTTTAATACAGCCTATCTGAGAATGTATGGAAATGGAGATTCTCATATACCACTAGTGGGAGTATAAACTGGTACTACCAGCTTTAGAGAATACTTGTAAATCTAGTAGAGTCCAAAATGAATCCACCAGTTTCACAGCTAAGTACCTCTGCTAAAGAAACTCTAGGAGAAGCCATAAAATTGTCCATTGCAAGAGGTGAAAAGTCAGTAACAACATAAATGTCCATAGAGGAATG